>NW_028141946.1:7722500-8467500 GCF_025532165.1 Camponotus vicinus
TGATTCCTTTTTTATACGTTTAATAATTCTTTTAAACATAATTAGATATATTACAAAAATTATTGTATATATTCCCAAATATTTAAGGAAAATTATTTTTTAATATTATTAACTTTCTTTTATTTTTAAAGAAAATTAAAAAGATTTTGATATTTTTAAGCGTATTCATTTTCTTATTATCGAATGGAATTATAATAATAATAAGTCAACACTTTATAAGTGAATAATGTGAATAATTTTTCAAGGGATGCAAAGACAATTGACAATTGTTACAGCGCAGTGCTATTTGTGCACATGCTAGCCGCTACTTTTCAACTGTGTTTTGAAACTTTCCAAGTTTACACGGTAAGTAAGGAACGACTTATACAAGTACATTTTCTTTTTATTTGAATATTTTCGTATATCTTATATTAGAAAGATTAAAAAAATATATATATATACATATAAGGCTTTTTCATATTATAATATATTTCATATTATAATATATTTTGAATATTATGGCATAATTGTACTGTTATATGTGCATTTGAACTGAGAAAAATATATATCTTTAGATAATAACAGACAAATTAGATGTATCTGCTTTCAAAATGGCTTTTCTATTATTTTATGTCATTGTTGTGTTGACGCAATTATACATTTACTGCTATTCAGCTGAAAGACTCTTAACAGAGGTAAGATAGTTATGTAAATTAATGGGATCTGTGTAAAATGAAAAGTGTAATTTTCAGAGCAGCGGTATGGCACATTGCGTGTATGAATGCAAATGGTATAATATACCGGCCAAAGATGCAAAGAACTTGATATTTATTGTATATGGATCTTCAATAGCGCTTAAATTAACAGCTGGAAAGTTTGGAATTTTTTCGATGGAGATGTTCGGAGCAGTGAGAAATTCTTATTCTTAAATATTCGTTTCTTTAATACGTTCTAAATTAAATATCTTTTTATATAGCTTTTTATGGCTGTTTGTTTAATTATATAAGGTTGTAAGCAATTGAAAAGTTGCCCGATTAATATAGGATATAATTTGCATACGCTCAGATCTGTAACTTATACAATATATGTATTAATATCTACTATCTGATATCGAATTCGATAATTTAGATGATATCGATTTATATAATTTAACTAATATTGATAAATATTAGATGCAACTGACAAAATTATTACAAATTTATTATATAATATATTATATAATATGTATTATAAATTTATTATATTATAAAATATTTAAAATTATTATATAATATATATTATATATTATATAATAATTTTAATTGTACATTGATACACAATGTAAATTATTCAAATTATTCAATATTCTTTTCTTAAATAAAAATAATAGATTGATTCTAATCTATTCAAATTAGTTTAATATTTACTGAAAAATAATTAAATCTATAATAAAAGAATATATAGATTAAATCTATAATAAAAGAATAAAATTAATTAATAATATAAAAATAATAATAATAATAATAATAACAATAATAATAATAATAATAATAATTATAACAATAATAATAATAATGATGATAATAATGATAATGATAATAATAATAATAAATTAATGTACCTTCCGATAAAAACGAAGATGAACTTTTTTCCTTTCAAATTTAGATTTTATTTCCAAGCAATAGAATTTTCGATTCTAATTAATCTGCATAATTTACTGTTAAAGAGAAAAATATTGTATGAAATTTTGCATATCATATGTGCATATATGATTATATTATTATTATTTTACCATAAAAATAAAACAAAATTTAAATATTCTTATTTTTACTTTGTTTAGACGGTGAAAACAGCAATGGGGTACCTATCTATATTGTTGACAGTAAAAGATTAGAGAAGCTATAATATATATAGAAAGGAAAGAGAAAATAATGTATGTGTATATGTTGAAAATATTATATGATTCTACATATGTGTACAGGGTGTCGTAGACCACCCGTATCAGCCGAATATCTCAAAAACTGAGCGCGGCAGACAAAAATATTTCAGACAAAAGTTGTAAGGTTTCAAGTAACGCATTACATGGCGATATCAGTATGACCTTGCAGAATGTTGTCAAGGTCATGTAAAGGTCACCTTGAATTCTGTAAATGAAAACCCCCATTTTTTATTACACATTCTTGTAGCTTACCTCGAGAGCTTTCCAAAACACTATAATAAAATATTTTTCTCTTAAGTACTTTTCGAGTTATGAGACTTGAAATCATTTCTTAATTTTACATAAACCATAAAATATCTAGCAAGATATTCATTTTTCGATTATCTTACCTTAACACTTTTATGTACAAACTAATGAGAGGAATCGATTGGTGTAAAGAAAGCACATAGTTGTTTTTGAGAAAAAATATGTAATTTGCAATTAAGAATTACATATCTTTTGTCTGAAATATTTTTGTCTGCCGCGTTCAGTTTTTGAGATATTCGGCTGATACGGGTGGTCTGCGACACCCTGTATATATAGAAAATATTATATGTAATATGTAGAAATTATTATAAAATCAATGTAAGTGCACATAACATGATATATTACTAATTATTTAATAATTAATAATGATTAATTTTATTATATTTGCTAAACATATTTTTGTGTCACAATACATGTTCTTTATTTCCTATTAAGCCATATCTAATTATAAATAAATAAGATGAAAGATAAATTAAGATGAAGACTGAATTAAACTTTTAAAGTAAATTTCGATCAATAATTATTATATTTTTTTATTATATGTAATGTATGTACTTTGTTTCTTGCGAATAAGAAAGTAATAATTCTTGTTAAATACGAATTAAATAGATTAAGAAAAAAACGCCATTAAAATGCATATTTAAAGCGTTATAAAACTTAAAGCACATGTAGATACAATTTGGTAATCTAACTATTGATCTAACTATTGATCTAACTATTGATACAAAATTGTATTTCTTCGTTTTGATAACACTGTCTCAAAATTAAACCATAATATTACATGTATCCATTATTTTATAAAGTATTTATTATTATTTTGTACATACATTTTTTGCTAATTTGTGCGTTATTTTTTAACATCATTAAATAATACACAATGTAACACACACTACAAAAATAGATTTAAAAGAAAATTAATTTTAAAAAAAGAATATTTATATTTGTCACTTTACAACACAATAATTTTCATTTGAAAATACGAAAATATGCGCTATTTAAAATTTTCTAGATAGATCAACTTTGAATATGTTTTGAATTTAATATCGTAATACACAATACACTCTAATCAAACAATAAAAATTCACTAACACACCAACATCAAAAAATACTACACATAAAAAAATCATAATTCACGAGCACACTAATCAAAGAACAACATTTCATTAATATTGTATACAGCGGAACATTTTGTAATAATCCATGATTTTGACTTGATGATTTCTTCAAGTATCGAATTACAACATCTATAATTTTTATAAAAGCAATTCTTTTCTATATAACTTTTTATATAATTACAATCTCTCTTAATTGTCACTACATTGTCACTAAATTGTAAACATGTCTGCATTTTTTTGATAGCGTTTTTTAATAAATTCAATCCTCTATAATAATATTTTTGCTTCCCTCTTTCTCCTTATTTCTGAAAAAGCACATTATTTATATTTATTCTTATGAATGCATGCAGCACATATTATATACCTATTAATTAATTATTAATTAATTATTAAATTTTTCTTGATTATCTTTTTTTTCGTATAGTAATCACTATTTCACCATTTTAAATCATTATTTTAAATCGCTTTGAAATGCACAAATGCTCGTACAGAAAGCCACTTATAAAATAATATTCTCTTTATCAAGTTCAAGCATATTTAGTTAAGTTCCAAGTATATCCCATCTTAGAGTCTTCTCTATTACAAAACCCGAATCCCCTTAACTTGCTTATAGTCGAAAAGCAAGCGCAGTATTCACTATGTACGATTCAGCTCGATGTAGTTGGTAGTTACGTACAACATGAATTACTGTTATATTCGAAAAAGTTTACAGGCATATTGGCAAATGGTAGTTGTTGAATCCTTCGTGTACTGAGCAAGCGCAAAATCACGTCACGTTTTTACAATCGCGAAGAGCGATTCAGTCAAGCGATAATTTTTACCCCGCAAACTTCAATGAATGTCAACGAAGGTAGAATACGTTTTGGAAAATAGCAGAAAGATTCGCATCGCAACTAAAAATATAATCCCATTATGTTATGAAATAGTTACGTACTATAGTAAAGTATACAAATCAAAGATTTTTTTATTATAAACGTGCGTTAATAAAAACTGCTCCGATTTGAACATATATAAAACTTCAGTAAAGATTAATTATTACTCTAAATTATTATTCGCGCGAGTGGTAACGTATTGAAGAAAAATTTACAAGTTACAAAAAAATAATTATGTGATTGTTCTTGACATCCAAAAATATGTGCTATCGATAATATTTTTCCAATTTTATACAACTCATGTTATTTTCTTTTATATTCCATTATAAACAAATATAATGTATATTTATTTATTTTATTAATATTGAAAAAAATATATTTTTTTCGAGGTAAATATAATCAGTCTTTTTTGTTATTTAACGTGTTATTTATTAAATTTTTGTAATTATTTTTGCAATATATATTATGTAATAATATTTGCATTATTTACAGTTTATTTTTCAAAATATAAAGAGAATATTTTGTTCCTAACAATTTCTTTTTACACAAGCTCGCGAAAATTATAATTTAGTGACAGTACAAGCACTCGTCTATAGATCTTTTAGAAAACTTTGTGTTTCACAACAGTTTGTCAGAGTTAGTACTTAAACTTTCTACACTAGCAAAAAATATTCACTTTCGACATATAGATTGATTTAAAGTGTTTTTCAACAACAAAGTTGGATATGTGGTATAAACCGAATTATGATAGAATTGTGCTTATACACGAATCATAATTCGTTTCCCTCTAGCATAAATAGAGATGGAAAATTTTATTAAAGTTAAAAAAAATTAAAACAACAATGTTTTCTAGAATATAATAATACAAAAAAAATTTTATCAAGAGATTTAAAGTTTATGTAATATAACTGTGCATATAAAATAAGTACAATTAAATAAAATTATCAATAGAAATATTTTAAATTTCCTTTTCCAAATTACCATTATCTCTTTTTTCCCCTATTATATATTTCTCAATATTAATACATATACGCTGCCTCCTTCGAGTACAAAATAAATATTTCCACAGCCTACGCAATAATATTATAGTACAATAATACAATCAATATAATAGATTAGAGAGAAAATAATATAAGTAAATGAAATTCTTTTTCGAGTGCTAATTTAATACACAGATTTGTGAAAAAATCAATCCTTGAATATGGTTTTTAAACTAAATATAATTACTTAAAATATAAACGGAAAGAGAAAATGTTAAGAAATAATATAAAATAATAATGTTACTTCTAAATCAACCATTAATGTGATATTTTATCTAAAACTTTTATTTTTGTTAGATTTGAGTTACGCGTTTGCTTTGAGTCGTCAATGTTTGCGAATGTTAGGTGTATGGCCCGATCCATGTATCCCTTTAAGCGACTTTCGTCGGCCAAGCATAAGATTCATAATTGTTACATGTATTCTGAGTCTTTACGTGATAATGCCACAGTTGACG
This sequence comes from Camponotus vicinus, assembly GCF_025532165.1. Classification (NCBI taxonomy): domain Eukaryota; kingdom Metazoa; phylum Arthropoda; class Insecta; order Hymenoptera; family Formicidae; genus Camponotus; species Camponotus vicinus. Next base: position 7,728,186 of record NW_028141946.1, read on the forward strand.
AATATGATTCGTGCTTGGGGTAATGTGATTCATATGGTGGAATATATAGCCTCTGCCAATTTCAGCTTGATGGCATTGAGCAAGTTGATCGCTACTTGGTATTATAGCAAAAGTAAGTAATTTTACAACAATAAATACATTGAACAAATACACTTATTTTATTATAAACAATAAAATAATATTTATAAATAAATATAAACAAACAAATATTATTATAAGTAATAAAACAATATAAGTAAATAATACAAATACTAGATTTTCAATTCACATCTAATATTGTCATTGTACGATATTTAGATTTATTATTTTGTATATTAAAATATTAATTTTGCGCATTGACAATTTATATATACATATATATGTGTTTGTGTGTATGGGTGTATGTGTATACATATATGTATGTATGTATGTATGTGTGTGTGTGTGTGTGTGTGTGTGTGTGTGTGTGTGTGTGTGTGTGTGTGTGTGTAATTTATATGTATAGTTTGTGTGTGTGTGTGTGTGTGTGTGTGTGTGTGTGTGTGTGTGTGTGTGTGTGTGTGTGTGTGTATACAGGGTGTCCGATTCGTGAGAGACCAAACGAAATGTGATGATAGATTGGGTCAAACTCAAGAAGAAAAGTCCTCTACCATTTTGCAAAATTCGCAATAATTATTAAGTAATAAGCAAAAATGTCTCGGCGCATGAGAAGCGGTAGACCGCACGCATCGAGCGGCGAGCGACGAGCGACACGCGACATATGATACCGCGCCGAACAGTATTAAAAAGTATTGTCTTTTCGTTTCTTCGATAGGAAAATGATGCGTCACACAAAGGTTTTTCGAGGTACAATGTGCATCGTACTTTACGTAAAAACCAATTACATCCGTACCTCTACCAGCGTGTGCAACAACTGTTTCCGAGGGATTTACAGCAATGGATAAATTTTTGTAAAGGTATTATCATCAATTCTTCATATTCGCGGATTAATTTAAAAGTGAAACAACTATAGTAAATATAGAAAATATGCACAGAATTCTTCGTGCAATGTCGGCGGAATTTGTCTTATCCCGACAATATTTTGTGGACCGACGAAGCGACTTTCACACCGAATGGCGTGTAAAAAAAATTAAAAAACGCACCAAGCTATCTATCGCAATGTGGTGTGGAAATGATAGCGCATCATTTTCCCATCGCCAAAGAAACGAAAAAAAATTCTTTTTAATACTGTTCGGCGCGGTATCATATGTCGCGTGTCGCTCGTCGCTCGCCGTTCGATGCGTGCGGTCTACCGCTTCTCATGCGCCGGGACATTTTTGCTTATTACTTAATAATTATTGCGAATTTTGCAAAATGGTAGAGGACTTTTCTTCTTAGTTCGACCCAATCTATCATCACTTTTCGTTTGGTCCCTCACGAATCGGACACCCTGTATATATATATATATATATATATATATATATATATTTATTTATTTATGTTCAATTTGAAAGCACTTCGAACACTGATGACATCAGTCATGACTGATTGGATAAATTCAACGAACAATCCTGAAAGAAAAATGATGCTGAGACTCGCAAGACGTGGCAGAAGCTTATCTTCTAGATATTATGCACTTGCGACAATGGGAGTCTCGTTTTATATGTGTTTAAATCTTCTGAAATTTTATCGAAATATTCATCATTCTCAACGCAGACTGGTCTATCATTTCGTTTATCCTTATAATTCACAGAAGAGTCCGAACTACGAGATCACATTTGTCATCCAACTTTGCGGCGGATTATGCACAGGACTAATTAATTGTACCGTCGACAGTTTCATCTCGATACTCTTGCTGCATGTATGCGCGCAACTAATAAATCTACGAACGGCACTCAATAATTTAGTCGATGAACTAGCCAATAAATCCATATCCTCTTCGAAATTTAAGGAAGGTTTAGCTGCCATTGCAGTACGGCATAAACATCTTATACGGTATGGTATCTTATACGGTTTCAAAAAATTCCCGGCGATCATTTAAATTGTAAAATCTTCATAATGCACATTTGAAGTAATTTTATAAAATATTAAAAATGCAAATAAAATATTTAAGATGTAAATGATATCTATATATCTCTTTTTCTCATATATCGCATGTCATATTATTATATATAAGAGAAATACATGCAAATATATGCAATATCTTATATAAAAAAATGTTTCTCATACAATTAAGATTTTTCTTTATGTATTTGATCTTCAGTGAAATTTTGTCGTTGCTTTAATCAATATTTTCATTGATTCAGTTTAAGCATTAAAAATTCATATATCTCATTTCTTTCTACACTTATTCTGATATGTGTGGCTGTCTTTTTCTGAATTTGAATTATGATTTAAATAAAGTGATTTTTTTTATGACAATAATTGCTCATAAGTTTTAATAAAATTGATTTTATTAAAATTAATACAATTTTTTTAAATCAAACGATTAAATAATAATTTATTTACCTCTAAATTGATTCAAAAAGTTAGCAAACCAATATGGTTTCCAAACAAATGTACATTAATATGAAAAAGCGTGATTTTACAAGAAATCATTTCAAAAGTGCTATTGATTCTATTTTTATATAATTAATAATTTAATAATTTTTTTAAACATAATTAGATATATTACAAAAATTATTGCATATATTCCAAAATATTTAAGGAAAATTATTTTTTAATATTATTAACTTTCTTTTATTTTTAAAGAAAATTAAAAAGATTTTGATATTTTCAAGCGCATTCATTTTCTTATTACCGATTGGAATTATAATAATATAAGTCGACAATTTATAATGAGTGTATAATGTGAATAATTTTTCAAGGAATGCAAAGACAATTGACAATTGTTACAGCGCAGTGCTATTTGTGCACATGCTAGCCGCTACTTTTCAATTGTGTTTTGAAACCTTTCAAGTTTACACGGTAAGTAAGGAACGACTTATATAAATATTTTTACTTTTTATTTGAATATTTTCGTATATCTTATATTAGAAAGATTAAAAAAATATATATATATACATATAAGGCTTTTTCATATTATAACATATTTCATATTATAATATATTTTGAATATTGTGACATAATTGTACTGTTATATGTGCATTTGACCTGAGAAAAATATCTTCAGATCATAACAGACAAATTAGACGTATCTGCTTTCAAAATGGCTTTTCTCTTATTTTATGTCATTCTTGTGTTGACGCAATTATACATTTATTGTTATTCAGCTGAAAGACTCTTAACAGAGGTAAGATAGTTATGTAAATTAATGGGATTGTGTCAAATAAAAAGTGTAATTTTCAGAGCAACGGTATAGCACATTGCGTGTATGAATGCAAATGGTATAATATACCGGCCAAAGATGCGAAAAACTTGATATTTATTGTACATGGTTCTTCAATAGCGCTTAAATTAACAGCTGGAAAATTTGGAATTTTTTCGATGGAGATGTTCGGAGCAGTGAGACATTCTTATTCTTAAATATTCGTTTCTTTAATACGTTCTAAATTAAATATCTTTTCATATAGCTTTTTATCTCTGTTTAAATATATAAGGTTGTAAGCAATTGAAAAGTTGCTCGATTAATATGATGAATATAATTTGTATACGCCCAGATCTGTAACTTATACAATATATGTATTAATATCTGCTATCTGATATCGAATTCGATAATTTAGATGATATCGATTTATACCATTTAATCAATATTGATAAAAATTAGATGCAACTGACAAGATTATTACAAATAATTTTAGTTATACATTGATACACAATGTAAATTATTCAAATTATTTAATATCCTTTTCTTGAATAAGAATAATGGATTAATTCTAACCTATTCAAATTAGTTTAATATTGAAAAATAATGATTAAATCTATAATAAAAGAATAAAATAAATTAATAATATAAAAATAATAATAATAATGATGATAATAATAATAATAATAATAATAATAATAATAATAATAATAATAATAATAATAATAATAATGATAATAATAATAATAAATTAATGTACTTTCCGATGAAAACGGAGATGAACCTTTTTCCTTTCAAATTTAAATTTCATTTCCGGGCAATAGAATTTTCGATTCTAATTAATCTACATAATTTATTGCTAAAGAGGAAAATTGTGTAATTGCAGGAAATTTTGTATCATATGTGCATATATCATTATATTATATACAATTATTATATTTTACCATAAAAAAAAACAAAATATTTAAATATTTTTATTTTTACTTTGTTTAGACGGTGAAAACAGCAATGGGATACCTATCTATGTTGTTGACAATAAAAGATTAGAGAAGCTATAATAGAAAAGGAAAAGAAAATAATGTATGTGTATATGTTGAAAATATTATATGATTCTACATATATGTGTATATACATATAGAAAATATTATATGTAATATGTAGCAATTATTATAAATTCAAACTAAGTGCGCATAAAGGTATATTACTAATTATTTGATAATTAAAAATGACTAATTTTATTCTACTTGCTAAACATATTTGTGCGTCACAACATTATATACAATATATTGTATATAATGCAAAGTTTTCGAAAAACAGTAATTTGCATAATATTCTTTATACAATATTAATATAGTTCATTAGCATATTGATAGGTTTAATAGATTAAGAAAAAAAATGTCGTAAAAATGCCTATTTAAAGTGTATTTCGTTATTAAAACTTAAGACACATGTAGATACAATTTGGTAATCTAGCTATTGATACAAAATATTGTATTTCTTCGTTTTGATAACACTGCTTCAAAATTAAATCATAATGTTACATGTATCTATTATTTTATAAGGTATTTATTATTATTTTGTACATAGATTTTTTGCTAATTTGTCCATCGTTTTTTATCATGATTAAATAATACACAATGTGACACACACCATAAAAATAGATTTAAAAGAAAATTAAAAAAAAAAAATTTATATTTTTCACTTTACAACACAATCTTCATTTGAGAATATGAAAATATGCGCTATTTAAAATTCTCTATACAGATTAATTTTGAATATATTTTGAATTTAGTATCATAATACACAGTACACTAATCAAACGATAACATTCCACTAACACACCAACATCATAAAAAAATCATAACCCATGAGCACACTAATCAAAGAACAACATTTCACTAATAATGGCATTGTATACAGCGGAACATTTTGTAATAATCCATGATTTTGATTTGCTGACTTTTTCAAGTATCAAATAACAACATCTATAATTTTTATAAAAACAATTCTTTTCTATATAACTTATAATACAATTACTCTCTCTTAATTATCACTACATTGTCACTGCATTGTAAACATGTCTGTATAGCGTTTTTTAATAAATTCAATCCTCTATAATAATATTTTTGCTCCTCTCTTTTGTCTTATTTCTGAAAAAGCACATTCTTTATATTTATTCTTATAAATGCATGCAGCACATATTATATACCTATTAATTAATTATTAAATTTTTCTTGATTATTTTTTCTTTCATATGGTAATCACTATTTCATCATTAAATCGCTTTGAAATGCTCGTAAGAATAAAAAGCCACTGACAAAATAATGTTCCCTTTCTCAAGTTCAAGCTTATTTAGTTAAGCTTCAAGTATATCCCATCTTGGAGTCTTCTCTAATACAAAACCCGAATCCCCTTACTTTGCTTATAGTCCAAAAACAAGCGCAGTATTCACTATTTTCAGCCCGATGTAGTTGGTAGTTACGTACAATATGAATTACTGTTATATTCGAAAGGGTTTACAGGCATATTGGCAAATGGTAGTTGTTGAATCCTTCGTGTACTGAGCAAGCGCAAAATCACGTAACGTTTTTGCAATCGCGAAGAGCGATTCAGTCAAGCGATAATTTTCACCCCGCGAACATCAATGAATGTCAACAAAGGTAGAATACGTTTCGGAAAATAGCAGAAAGATTCGCATCGCAACTAAAAATATAATCCCATTATGTTATAAAATAGTTACGTAATATAGTAAAGTATAAAAATCATAGATTTTTTTTATTATCAACGTGCGTTAATAAAAACTGCTCCGATATGAACATATATAAGACTTCAATAAAGATTAATTATTACTCTAAATTACTATTCGCACGAGTGGTATCGTATTGAAGAAAAATTTACAAGTTACAAAAAATAATTATGTGATTGTTCTTGACATCCAATATGTGCTATCGATAATATTTTCGCAATTTTATACAACTCATGTTATTTTCTTTTATATCCCATTATAAATGAATATAAGTTTATTTATTTTATTAATATTGAAGAGAATATATTTTTCTCGAGATAAATATAATCAGTCTTTTTTGTTATTTAACGTGTTATTTATTAAATTTCTGCTAAATATATATTATCTGCAATATATATTATGTAATAATATTTGCACTATTTACAGTTTACTTGTAAAATATAAAAGGAAAAATTTGTTCCTAACAATTTCTTTTTTATACAAGCTCGCGAAAATTATGATTTAATACAAGTACTCGTCTATAGATCTCTCAAAAAACTTTGTGTTTCGCGACAGTTTGTCAGAGTTGATACTTAAACTTTCTCCACTGCAAAAAATATTCGCTTTCGGCATATAGATTGATCTAAAGTGTTTTTCAACAATAAAGTTGGATATATAGTGATATAAATCGAATTGTGCTTATATACGAATCATACTTCATTTCCCTCTAGCGTAAACAGAGATATGAAAAATTTTTATAAAAGTTAAAAATTAAATAAGACAGCAATGTTTTGTAGAAGGATATAGCAATACAAGAAAAAATTTTATCAAGAGACTTAAAGTTTATGTAATATAACTGCATATAAAATAATTACAATGAAACAAAATTATTAATAGAAGTATTCTTAATTTTCTTTTCAAAATAACATTATCTCTTTTTTCCCCTATTATATATTTCTCAAAATTAATATATATACGCTGCCTCCTTCGAGTACAAAATAAATATTTCCACAGCCTACGCAATGATATTATAGTACAATAATACAACCAATATAATAGATTAGAGAGAAAATAATATAAGTGAATGAAATTCTTTTTCGAGTGCTAGTTTAATACACAGATTTGTGAAAAAATCAATCCTCTTGAATATGTTTTAAACTAAATATAATTACTTAAAATATAAACGGAAAGAGATAATGTTAAGAAATAATATAAAATAATAATGTTACTTCTAAACCAACATTAATGTGATATTTTATCTAAAACTTTTATTTTTGTTAGATTTGAGTTACGCGTTTGCTTTGAGTCGTCAATGTTTGCGAATGTTAGGTGTATGGCCCGATCCATGTATTCCTTTAAGCAACCTTCGTCGGCCAAGCATAAGATTTATAATTGTTATATGTATTCTGAGTCTTTACGTGATAATGCCGCAGTTGACGAATATGATTCGTGCTTGGGGTAATGTGACTCATATGGTGGAATATATAGCCTCCGCCAATTACAGTTTGATGGCATTGAGCAAGTTGATCGCTACTTGGTATCATAGCGAAAGTAAGCAATTATTTTGCAACAATAAATATATTGAACAAATATATTTATTTTATTGTAAATATTAAAACAATATTTATAAATAAATATAAACAAACAAATATTATTATAAATAATAAAACAATATAAGTAAATAATACAAATACTAGATTTTCAATTCACATCTAATATTGTCATTGTACTATATTTAGATTTATTATTATATTTGTATATTTATTATATTTGTATTAATATATTTGTATATTAAAATAATTTATCTTACGCTTTTATAATTTATATATATGTATGTGTGTGTGTGTGTTTAATTTGAAAGCACTACGAACACTGATGACATCAGTCATGATCGATTGGGTAAATTCATGGAACAATCCTGAAAGAAATACGATGCTGAGACTCGCGAGACGTGGCAGAAGCTTATCTTCTAGATATTATGCATTTGCGACAATAACAGTTTCATTTTACATATGTTTTAATCTTCTGAAATTTTATCGAAATATTCATCAGCCTCAACGCAGACTGGTCTATCATTTCGTTTATCCTTATAATTCCCAGAAGAGTCCGAACTACGAGATCACATTTATCATCCAACTTTGTGGCGGATTATACACAGCACTAATCAATTGTACTGTCGACAGTTTCATCTCAACACTTTTGCTGCATATATGCGCGCAACTAATAAATCTACAAACGGCACTCAATAATTTAGTCGATGAACTAGCCAATAAATCCATATCTTCTTCAAAATTCAAGGAAGGCTTAGCTGCCATTGCGGTACGACATGTACGTCTTATACGGTATGTCTCAAAGAATTTCCGGCGATTATTTAAATTATAAACTCTCCATAAATGCACATTAATTTTATAAAATATTTAAAAATGTAAATGAAATATTTAAAACAAGAACACATATCGTTTTTTCTCATGTATCACATGTCATATTATTATATAGGATTATATATTATTATATAGGAGAAATATGTGCAATATCTTATATAAAGAAATCTTATATAAAAAAAATTTTTCTGATACAATCAAGATTTTTCTTTACGTATAACATATTTCTAAGTGTCAAAAGTATTTTAAAATTTTATAATATTTAAATATGAAACCCAAAAAGTATAAAATCAATTTATTGAAAAATTATTATATAAAAATTTATTTATTTAAATTTATAATGCGAAATTATTTAATAAAATAATCTATCTCTTTATGTATTCCTTTTTCCCAATAATGCTTTTTGAAATAGAATTAGTGTATTCTCTGATAAGTAATGGTTTCAGTATAGCATTGTAAACTACGAAGTGTCACTAATGATAATGAGAAAAATAAGTTAATGGCTGATTTTTTAGTGAAATTTTATTACTATAATCAATGAAATATACAGATATTTTCTACGTAATGTCGAAAACTCCAAGAAGTAATTTCTTCCTTGGACAATGAAAAAAGTTCTTATGTACATGGATTTAGAAATACTTCTCTGCAGAGTTATAGGCTTTCAAAGTGAAAGAAAAATAAAAGAATTCAGATTATCTTTCATAATTTTTAATTTAGTAATAATAAGTAAATAAGTATTAACTTGAATAAATTAAATGGTCGAAGTGTCCACCTCGCGCAACTACGCACGCTTACATTATTTTGATCATTGACTCATAAATTCTGAGCATATTCTGAATAGTGTTGAAGAAATCGACAATTCCATGAAGATTGTAAACATAATATTTATGTTTACGAGGCGTATGCTTCTGAATCTCGACTAAAAACCTTCAATTAAAAATTGCGAAAGATAATCATACAATTATTTTATTATTTTAACTTTGAAAGCCCATAACTTTATAGGGAATCATTTCTGGATCCATATTCATAGGAATATTTTTCTTTAAAGTCGTCCAAGAAATTACTTCCTGGAATTTTCGATATCGCTTAAGAAACACTCTGTATAAAACGAAGAAAAGGCGCATGTGTGTGAATCTTTTCATTGAAAATCAATATAAATATTCATGAAAATCAATAAAAATATTTGATCTTTAGTGAAATCTTGTCTTGCTTTAATCAATATTTTCATTGATTCAGTTTAAGTAGAAAAAATTCATATATCTCATTTCTTTCTACACTTATTCTCATATGATTGGCTATATTTTTCTGAATTTTAATTATGATTTAAATAAAGTAATTTTTTTGATGACAATAATTGCTCATAAGTTTTAAAAAAATTAATTTTAAATGTATAATGTGAATAATTTTTCAAGGGATGCAAACACAATTGACAATTGTTATAGCGCAGTGCTATTTGTGCACATGCTAGCCGCTACTTTTCAACTGTGTTTTGAAACTTTTCAAATTTACACGGTAAGTAAGGGACGACTTATATAAGTACATTTTCTTTTTATTTGAATATTTGAATATTTGATTATTTTATATTATTTTATTATTTCATATATCTTATATTACAAAGATAAATATATATATATATATATATATATATATATATATATATATACATAAATAAAGCTTTTTTACATTATAATATTTTGAATATTGTGGCATAATTGTACTGTTATTTGTACTGTTAATTGTATTGTACTGTTAATGGTATGTGCATTTGACCTGAGAAAAATATATATCTTCAGATAATAACAGACAAATTAGATGTATCTACTTTCAAAATGGCTTTTCTCTTATTTTATGTCATTCTTGTGTTAACACAATTATACATTTACTGCTATTCAGCTGAAAGACTTTTAACAGAGGTAAGATAGTTATGTAAATTAATACGATTTGTGTAAAATAAAAAGTGTAATTTTCAGAGCACCGGTATGGCATATAGCGTGTATGAATGCAAGTGGTATAATATACCGGCCAAAGATGCGAAGAATTTGATATTCATTGTACATGGATCTTCAATAGCGCTTAAATTAACAGCTGGAAAATTCGGAAATTTTTCGATGGAGATGTTCGGAGCAGTGAGAAACTTATTTTTAAATATTCGTTTTTTTAATATGTTCTAAATTAAATATCTTTTCATATAGCTTCTTATCGCTGTTTAATTATACAGAATTATAAGCAATTGAAAAAAAAAATTGATCAATAAATATAGAGTATAATTCGCATACTCTCAGATTGTAACTTATATAATATACGTACTCAAATCTGCAATCGATTTAAATGATACCGATTTATACCAGTTAACTAATATTGACACAAATATTAGATGCAACTGACAAGATAATAACACATAATTTTAATTGTACATTAATACACAATGTAAATTATTCAAATGGTTCAATATCCTTTCCTTAAAAATAAAAATAATAGATTAATTCTAATCTATTCAAATTAGTTTAATATTTATTGAAAAATAATGATTAAACCTGTAACAAAGAATAAAATAAATTAATAATATAAAAATAATAATAATAATAATAATAATGATAATAATAATGATAATGATAATAATAATAATAAATTAATGTACTTTCCGATGAAAACGGAGATGAACCTTTTTCCTTTCAAATTTAAATTTCATTTCCGGGCAATAGAATTTTCGATTCTAATTAATCTACATAATTTATTGCTAAAGAGGAAAATTGTGTAATTGCAGGAAATTTTGTATCATATGTGCATATATCATTATATTATATATAATTATTATATTTTACCATAAAAATAAAACAAAATTTAAATATTCTTATTTTTACTTTGTTTAGACGGTGAAAACAGCAATGGGATACCTATCTATGTTGTTGACAATAAAAGATTAGAGAAGCTATAATAGAAAAGAAAAAGAAAATAATGTATGTGTAGGTATATGTTGAAAATATTATATGATTCTACATATGTGTATATATAGAAAATATTATATGTGATATGTAGCAATTAATATAAAATCAAACTAAGTGCGCATAATTGTTTATTATTAATTATTTGATAATTAAAAATGATTAATTTTATTATACTTGCTAAATATATTTTTGCGTCACAACATTATATACAATATATTGTATATAATGCAAAGTTTTTGAAAAACAGTAATTTGCATAATATTGTTTATACAATATTAATATAGTTCATTAGCATATTGATAGGTTTAATAGATTAAGAAAAAAATGCCGTTATAATGCCTATTTAAAGCATATTTCGTTATTAAAACTTAAAGCACATGTAGATACAATTTGGTAATCTAGCTATTGATACAAAATATTGTATTTCTTCGTTTTGTTAACACTGCTTCAAAATTAAATCATAATGTTATATTCTATCTATTATTTTATAAGGTATTTATTATTATTTTGTACATAGATTTTTTGCTAATTTGTCCATCGTTTTTTATCATGATTAAATAATACACAATGTGACACACACCATAAAAATAGATTTAAAAGAAAATTAATTTAAAAAAAAAATATTTATATTTTTCACTTTACAACACAACAATCTTCATTTAAAAATACGAAAATATGCGCTATTTAAAATCCTCTACACACATCAACTTTGAAATGTGTTTGAATTTAGTATCGCAATACACAGTGCACTAATCAAAGAATTCCACTAACACATCATAAAATAATCATAATTCACGAACACACTAATCAAAGAACAACATTTCATTAATATTGACATTGCAAACATATATGTATACAGCGAAACATTTTGTAATAATTCATGATTTTGATTTGCTGATTTTTTCAGGTGTCGAATACAACACTATAATTTTTATAAAAACAATTTTTTTCTATATAATTTTTTGTATATTTATTCTCTTTCTCTTAATTATCACATTAAACATGTCGATGTTCTATTTTTTAATAAATTTGATCCTCTAATAATATTTGCATTCTCTCTTTTTTCATCATATTTCTGCAGAAGCACATTCTTTTTATTTATTCTTATTAATGCACCCAACACACATTGTATGTTGATTAATTAAATATTAATTAACTTTTAAATTTTTCTTGATTATCTTTTTTTTCATGTGGTAATCACTATTTCATCATAAAATCGCTTTGAAGTGCAGCACAAATGCTCGTACAGAAAGCCACTGTGTGTGATAAAATAACGTTCTCTTTCTCAAGTTAAATTTCAAATAAATCCCATCTTCTCTAATACGAAACCCGAATCCCCTCACCTTGTTTATAGTCGAAAAGCAAGCGCAGTATTCACTATATACGATTCAGCCCGTTGTGGTTGTCATGGTAGTTACGTACAACATTGCATTACTATTATATTCGAAAGGGTTTACAGACACATTGGCAAATGGTAGTTGTTGAATCCTTCGTGTACTGAGCAAGCGCAAAATCAAGAGGTTTGATATAATCATGAAAGCGATGCAGTCTAACGATAATTCTTATTCAGTGAACATCAATGACTATCAACAAAGGTATAAAGAATACACCATGGAAAAATAGCAAATTGTCTCGCATTATAATATTCTTTAAAAATATATATATTATATGCAAAATATAATTATATGTATCAAGTTTCAAAATCAACTTTTCTTTCTAAATAAGTGAAAATTGAAGAGAATTGTATTTCAGGTTTTAAATTTTATAAAAAAAACTCGATAGCTAGAAATCATTACTAAATATATTATTCACGTGATGAAATAATTAATATAAAATCTTTCTATTATAAATTTAAAAAAATTAAAAATGTGTTTATAAATAAAAATCATTTATTTAATTAGTTGCTCATTAAATAAATTGCTTTTCTCATGTAACTTTTTTTATACATAAAAATACGTAAAGATACATAAAAAAATGTACATAAAGATTTGTATAAGTCAGATTTACATAAATCAGATTGATATTTAATACATTATTTATTAAACATTTATTAAATAAGAAATATTTTGTACGACAAATATTATATAATAATGTTTGCAGTTTAATGGTAACAGATCTCTATATTAAATGAAGAGAATAATTCAATCTTAATAATTTGTCGCAAACGTTTAAAAACTCGTAATTTTTTATAAGAAGTCTATAGACCTTCGATAGAACTTCATGCTACACGCAAGTTTGCCAGAGTGGATATTAAAGCTTTATACACTATCAAAAGAAAGGCTTAACATTTAGATCTTAATAGTAAGATTACGTAGACATAAATATTAAAAAGTTGTTTTAATTATTTTATGGTTTTTAAGTTTTAAAATTTTTGATAGTTCTGTTCATATGCTGTGGAAGAAAATATTAGTCGATTGATGCACATATAACTCATATGTGATTGACATGACATATGAGTTATATGTGCATCAATCCACTAATACTTTCTTCCACAGCATATGAACAGAACTATCAAAAATTTTAAAACTTAAAAACCATAAAATAATTAAAACAACTTTTTATCAATATCTTATGGAAGAAGGAATCTTGTAAAGAAATTTTTGAAATTATATTATTGTTAAAAACATAATCAATCTTGTCCTAATAAAATAATATTATTTTTTTTTATTTTATCAATTATGTATTTAATTTGATATATTCATTTTCCAATATAAACTTTTTTATATATAATAATATGTTTTATATACATACATAAACGTATACTATACTGATTGTGAATTACATACAAGAAGACATTGATTACAACAAGATGGAGTACTATTTATAACACATAGCATTGTAAAAAATTTTTTAAATGCAGTTTATTACAAATGTTTAAAATGTTGTTGATATTGTAATAATGAACAAATTATGTATAACTATAAAATATGTTTTAAAAAGTAGTAGTCTTCGAAGTTTTGTCGATAAATTAACGATTACATTTAATAAATATAAATTTAAATATGAAAAATCATATTCACATATAAAAAAAAGAAATTTGCATAAATAATATATTTAAAGGAAAATAATATTTCCTTCTAAATTGTCATTATAAGCAATAATATTTTTTATAAAATATGATATTTTTATCAAATATGAATAATTTGTCAGATTTGAATTACGCTTTTACAACGAGCCGTCAATGTATGAGGTTATTAGGCATATGGCCCGATCCAAATGTCCCTTTGAATGTTTTTCGTCGGCCAAAAATAGAATTCATGCTTGCTACGTGTATTATGAGTGTTTATGTATTCACCCCACAAGTAATAAATACGATCCGAGCTTGGGGTAATATAAGTCGAGTGGTAGAACTCTTTGTCACCGCTAATTTCAGCATGATGGCAATATGCAAGATGATTATTACCAGATATCACGGCGAGAGTAAGTTATTATTTTGTAACAAAAAATATCAAATAGATTTGTATTTATCATAAGTAAAGTCTAAAATTGCTGTTGTATAATAATTTTTTTATGTAAAAATAACATGCTTTACATTTATATTAATAAATATAAATGTAAATAATACAGCCTTGTTTAATTTGAAAGAACTTCGATTGCTAATTTCATCGATTATGACTGACTGGGTGACTTCCACGAGCAATTGGGAACGAAACATAATGTTGAAGCTAGCAAGAAGTGGTAGAAGGTTAAATTTTGGATATTTCATAGCTGCAATGGGTACAATTACATTTGCTTGTTATGTACGCCTTGAAAATGTCTTACAAACCATGCACCAGCCTCGACGATACCTTCCCTACCGGTTTGATTACATTCAAAAGAGTCCAAATTATGAAATTACCACTTTTATACAAGTTTGCGGCGGTGCATACGCAGTTCTCGGCAATTATAGCGTCGACAGCTTCATCTCGATACTCCTCTTGCATATATGCGCACAATTAATAAATCTACAAATTACGTTCAACAATTTGATCGACAAATTAGACAACAAATCTATATCTTCCTTGACATTTCGAAAAGGCCTAGCTGCGATCATCATACGACACGAGCATCTAATAAGGTACGCTTGGGAACTTTTAGAGTATTATACAGGGTGTCATGAAAGTGAGCATGACTTTAAAAAATTAAGGTAGATTGGCTCAAAATTAGAAGAAAAGTCTTGTACAGTTATGCAATATTCGCAATAATTAACGAGAAATAAATTAAAGAAAATCGGCCAATGCGCGTGGCTAGAAGTGCGTGGCGGTGAAGGCGGTCTCATTGTAACATAATGGCGGCGCGCGGCGAAGCAGTGATTGGAGAGGGGAAGAGCCTTCGCCGCGCGCCTACACACTCATCGCTCCTCCCCTCAATCACCGTTTCGCTAATAAAAAATAAAAAATTTTTTTTATTTTATAAATTCAAAATAACATTTTTTTAAAGATTTTTACATTGTAAAATTCTCTAATTATAAATCAATAATATATGAGTATGTTATGTACGAATTTTCAAGGGATGCAAAGATGATCAACGATTGCTACAACTCAATATTATTTGTGCACATGCTATGCGCTTCTTTGCATTTATGTCTTGTAACTTTTCAGATTTTCACGGTAAGTGAAACAATTTGTACGTGTATGTATAATCTCTATATCATTTTACAAACTATATGATCTCTATATCATTTTACAGAAAAATTAAATATTTAAGAATATTTAATATACAGGGTGGCCCACGTAAAGTGTTACAAATTTATATCTCGGAAATGAAGCAATTTAGAGAAAAATGTTTCAGACAAAACTTGTATGGTTTCAAGGGAAACATAAGATGGTGTCATTGGTTTGACCTTGAAAAGTCGTTTGAAAGTCACGTGAAGGTCACGTTCAATTTTTTAAATGGAACCCCCTATTTTTTATTACTTATTCTTGTAGCTTATCTCGAGAGCTTTCCAAAACACTATAATAAAGTATTTCTTCATTGAGTACTTTTCGAGTTATGAGCCTTGAAATAATTTCTTAATTTTACATAAACCGTAAAATATCTAGTAAAATATTCATTTTTCGATTATCCTACCTTAATACTTTTATGTACAAAATAATGAGAGGAATCAATTGGTGTAAAGAAAAAACATAGTTGTTTTTAAGAAAAAGTATGTAATTTGCAATTAGCAATTCCATATTTTTTCTTAAAAACAACTGTATGTTTTCTTTACACCAATTGATTACTCTCATTATTTTATACATAAAAGTATTAAAGTAAGATAATCGAAAAATGAATATTTTACAAGATATTTTACGATTTATGTAAAATTAAGAAATTATTTCAAGCCTCACTCGGAAAGTACTTAATGAAAACTAACTTAATCATAGTGTTTTGGAAAGCTCTTGAGATGAGCTACAAGAATATGCAAAAGCATATAGGGTGTCCCATTTAAAAAGTTGGAGGTGACCTTCACGTGATCTTCAGGTGACTCTTCAAGGTCAAATTAATGGCACCATCTTATGCCCCCCTTGAAACCATATAACTTTTGTCTGAAACATTTTTCTCTAAATTGTTTTGTTTCCGAGATATAAATTTGTAACACTTTACGTGGGCCACCATGTATATTTAAGAACATTTAATATATTAGAATATTTAAATTTGGAATTTAATTAAAAGAAATTTAATATAAAAATTTAATATAAATAATTTAGTATAAAAAAATTTAATTTGAATTTTGATAAAAAACATTTTTAGAATATAATATTATAATACATTAGAACTATACCACATAATGTGCTATTTTACTATTCTATTACTTATAAAAAAAGTATTATTTTCAGATGATAACAGATAATTTTAATATTTCTCTTATCAAAGTAATATTTCTCACGATTTATATCTTCCTCGTGTTGACACAATTATATGTTTATTTATTGTTATGCCGCTGAAACACTATCAACGGAGGTAAACCAATTACATTAACGCTACTTATATAAGATAAAAATATAATTTTTTTTAGAGTACTAATATGGCGTTCGGCGTGTATAACTGCAAATGGTATAATATATCGGCGAAAGATGCGAAAGATTTGATGTTCATCGTATATCGATCTGCGATATCGCTTAAATTGACAGCTGGAATATTTGGAAATTTTTCAATAGAATTGTTCGGAATAGTAAGACATATCTATAAAAATATATACTACTTTTATGCAATATATTATATACTATATTAATTTATATGCAATCGTTATACAAAAGTGTATTCATTTCTTTAGTTTTAATCTTCAAAATATTTCACTCTATTTTTATTTTATGTTATATATTATGTACATATTTCTCTCCTTATTATCTATTATATATGATAATTTAATATTTTATCTATAATTTTTACTTTATTTAGGCGGTAAAAACGTCAATGGGATACTTATCTGCGTTACTAACAATAAGAGAGTAAGGAAAATAATATGGAATTAATTCTCTATATAACCGATTACATCAATTTTCAAATAATATAATTAATAGACTTACATGCACTTCCTGTAATATCATTTCAATTGAATAAATATACATTTGTGTGCAACCAATAAAATTATTTATTTGTTTTCGTTGACTAATGTATGTGTTATATAATGTAAAAGATTGAACATGATTATAAACACGATTATAAATGAAAATATAAATTTTAAAGAATAGAAATTATTTAATTTCAATGTATCGTTTAAGTGAACATTTAATATATTTTAATTTATCCAATCTTACATTTACAGAGACATTTTCACCCATTATAAACTTTATTTAAGATTGCGCGTTTAAGATTACACATGCATTTATTGAATTCATCGAGAGATTAAGTATAAATAAAATATTTTCGTACTGTAAACTTGAAATTGTTCTCCAACAATTTTATTTATTGTTAAAATATATTTTGACTACATATTATAATATAAAAGTATGATCCATTTTAAAAAACAGTTTAAACAATTTATAATTTATGTAGTAAGTAGCGGCGGTTCTTATGATAAAAATCTTGTGTATAAAACATTTTTTGATATCTCGAATAATTTTGGAGATATGTCGAAAAAAGTAAAAAGCCTCTTTATATATGAAGAGTAATTTTATCTCTTAGAATCGTTTTTATTAAATCATAATGCTATACGTATCTATCGTTAAATTTTATCATTTATCATTTAATATTATACTTTTTGTACATTTTATTAATTTATTCACCGTTTTTAGCATCATTAAAAATATGTACCGCACACACAATAAGAGAGAGAGAGAGAGAGATACACATTATAAAATAGTTTAAAATAATTTAATTTAAGAAACATTTACATATTTCACCTTACAAAATAACAATCTTCATTGGAGAATTTAAATATTAGATAATGCTATATAGAATTCTCTACATCATACAAAGATCAACTTTCCCTTTTTACCACAATACATCGTATAATCAAAGAACAATATTTCACTAACACATCAATTTCATAAAACAGCTTTCACGAGCACACTAATCAAAGAACAACATCTCACTAATATTGACACTATTTACATATATTAAAACTTTGTAACACTCCATGCGTCGATTTTCTAAAGTGTCAAATAAACAAATTGACAATTTTTGTAAAAACAAATTTTTCTCTTAAATTTTGCCACTATTGACATATCCGTAAAGCGTTTATTATAAATTCGATCCTCTGTAATAATATTTGCATTCTATCTTTGACTATTTTATATCTATAATATTCTAAAGGAGCATCATTTTGTTGTTTATTCTTATGCATCTGTACACTATGCGTATGTATGTATAAACTTTTCTTTCTTTATGATAATCATTTTATCATTAAATCGCTATGAAATGCACGAGAAATCATTGATAAAATAATGTTCTCTTTCTGAAGTTGAGTTTCGAGTAAATCTCATCTTGAAATCCTCTATAATTTGAAACTTGAATCCCCTTATCTTGCTTATAGTCGAAAGGCAAATGCTATATTCATAATATATGATTCAGTCCATCATAGTTGTCATGGTAGTTACATAGTACACGTACTTTTACATTCGAGAAGTTTACAGACATGTTGGCAAATAATAGTTGTTAAATCCTTCGTGTAGACTGAGCAAGCGCAAAATCAAGAGAGTTTGGTATAATCATGAAGAGCGACACAGTCTAATAATAATTCTTACTCAGTGAACATCAATGAATGCCAACAAAGGTGGAATATATCTCAGAAAAATAGCAAATTTGCTCGCATTACAATATTCTCTAAAAATATATAATGGCATTATATGCAAAATCGTTGTATATCAAGTTTATCAAAATTAAATTCTTTGTCTGAATAAATAAGAATTGAAGAGATTTGCATTTCAGTTAAATTTTATTAAAAAATTTCTAATATAATTAATACATTATTACATTAATTTCTTTTTAAATTAGAAAAATAAAATTAAGGAAGTGTTTATAAATAAAAATTGCTTATGTATTTAATTAATTAATTACTTATTAAATAAATTGATCAATGCTAAATGTATAATAATATTTGCATATATTTAACAATTCTCTATATTAAATGAAGAGAGTAATTCTTTCTTAATTTGTCGCAGAGGCTTGCAAATCTCGTAATTTTTTTCAACATGTCTATAGACCTTCGATAAAACTTCATATTTCACGAAAGTTTGCTAGAATGGATATTGAACTTTGTATATCAGCAAAAAAAATTTACTTTTGATATTGAGATTGTATCATTTTTTTTTTTAGTAGTAACATTGGGCATGACATATACATGAAATGATTGATTTACATGTGTATCAGTCAACTAATATTTGTTCTCACATTTAAATAGAATTATCAAAGATTATAAAATTCTTCGAAAACTAAAAAATAGTTAAAACAATTTCTCATATCAGTAAATTAATATAAAATCTAGCAAAAGAAAATTTTGTGATGAGAGAGATTTTTAAAGCTACATTATTGCTAAAATAATTTTCAATCTTGTTGTAGTAGAATAATATATATGTACTAGAATAATATTATTTTATTTATTTTGTTATCTATCAAAATTAATATTCGTTATATATATATTACGAATATAAACTTCCTTAGGAAATAATAAAAAGAATTTTTTATCATATTACATTCATAAATGTCAGTAAATTTAAAAGATTTATATAAAGATTAATATACAAATAAATTGTATTCTTTTTGATATAGTTTTTTTTGTAACAGTGTCCATGATTTTACAGGTATTTACAATAAACTACAAAAAGTTGTTGCATATAAAGCTGCTTAAAACTATTATATATTAATAATTACGTATATATAAAATTGTATATTATATATGCATATACATATATTGTCTTATATACATATATACATGTATTCTGAGTTATACAAGACAACAACGATGACATCAAGCAAAATGAAGCATTACTTATAAGACATAGCATTATAAAGATTTTCTAAATGCAGTTTTATTAAAAATGCCAAAAATCGTTGATATTGTAATGATGAACAAATTATGTGTAACTATAAAATATGGATAAAAAATCGAAAAAGTTTTGAGGTTTTGTCAATAAATTAACGATTACATTTAATAAATATAAATTTACATATAAAAATATTCACATGTAAAAAAAGAAATTTATATAAATAATATTTAAAGAAAAATAATATTTCCTTCTAAATTGTCATTATAAGCAATAATATTTTTTTATAAAATATGAATAATTTGTCAGATTTGAATTACGCTTTTACAACGAGCCGTCAATGTATGAGGTTATTAGGCATATGGCCCGATCCAAATGTCCCTTTAAACGTTTTTCATCGATCGAAAGTAGGATTCATGCTTGCTATGTGTATTATGAGTCTTTATGTATTTACCCCGCAAGTAATAAATGTGATCCGTGCTTGGGGTAACGTGAGTCGTATGGTCGAATTTTTTGTCGCCGCTAATTTCAGTTTGATGGCATTGTGCAAACTGATTATTACCAGATATCACGGAGAGAGTAAGTTTTTATTTTGTAGCAACAGAAATGGAAACTAGATTTGTCTTCATTATAATACAAATATTAATGTTGAATTATCCTTATGAAAATTAAGACTGCCAGTGTACATAACAATTCTTTTTATATAAAAATAATTTGTTTTACATTTATATCAGTAATAATATAGCTATCTTTAATTTGGAAGAACTTCGAATGCTAATTGCATCGATTATGACGGATTGGATCACTTCGAAGAGTCAGTGGGAACAAAAAACAATGTTAAAGCTAGCTAGAAGTGGCAGAAGTTTGTCTTTTGGATACTTCATAATTGTAATGGGCACACTCACAGCTGCTCATTATGCACGTATTGAGAGTATCTTTCGAAACATTCACCAATCTCGACGATACCTTATCTACCGTTTCGATTACATTCAAAAAAGTCCGAATTATGAAATCACCTACTTTATTCAACTTTGCGGCGGTACGTATGCAATTTTCAGCAACTATAGCGTCGACAGCTTCATTTCGATACTCCTCTTGCATATGTGCGCGCAACTAATAAATCTACGAACTACACTCAATAATTTGATCGACGAATTAAACAACAGACCTATATCTTCCTTGACATTTAGAAAAGGCCTAGCTGCAATTATTATACGACACGAGTATCTAATAAGGTATACTTAGGAACTTTCAATGCATCATGTAATATTTTAAAGTATTTATATGATAAGAAGGAGAATATTATTTCATATATAATGAATTTTATTTTATAAATTCAAAATTTAAAATAACATTTTTTGAAGATTTCTACATTGTGAACTTCTCTAATTAATACATATATAATAAATTAATAACATATGCATATGTAATGTATTACTTTTCAAGGAATACAAAAACGATCGATGATTGCTACAGTCCAGTATTATTTGTACACATGCTAGGTGCTTCTTTTCAATTATGTCTTGTAACTTTTCAGATTTTTACGGTAAGCGAAACAATTTCATGTATGTCTGTGTGTGTGCAATCTTTATATTATTTTACAGAAGAAATAAATATGTACAATTTAATAAAATCAAATAAAAAATTAAATATGAAACTTTATAAAAACAAATTATTTTCAGATATATTATATATATTATGATATATAATATATATATTGTATATATATAACATACATCGCGTTAAAATTATATGACATAATGTGCTATCACTATTACAACTATTACATTAAAAAAGTGTTATTTTTTTTAGATGATAACTGATAATTTGGACGTTTCTCTTATAAAAATAATTTTTTTCGCATTTTATATCTTACTAGTGTTGATACAATTATACATTTATTGTTATGCCGCTGAAAGACTCTTAACGGAGGTAAACAAATTATTTACGTCAACGTTACTTATGTAAAACAAAAATGTAATTTTTCTAGAGTACTAATATGGCGTATGGGGTGTATGAATGCAAATGGTACAATATGTCAGCGAAAAATGCAAAGGATTTGATGTTTATCGTATATCGATCTGCGATTTCGCTTAAATTGACAGCTGGAAAATTTGGAAATTTTTCATTAGAATTGTTTGGAATAGTAAGATATATATGTACAATAGAAAATATATTACTTTACATGCAATATCGTTATACGAAACTATCTAATTCTATTTTTGCTTTACATTAAATATCATGTATATGTTTCTCTCTTTGTATATATTATATACGATAATTTATTACATTATTATTATCTATCAAAATAAAATTTAATATTTTATCTATAATTTTTACTTTATTTAGGCGGTAAAAACGTCAATGGGATATTTATCTGCGTTATTAACAATAAGAGAGTAAAGAAAATAATGTTGAATTCTGTATAATTAATTATATCTCGATTTTCGAATAATGTAATTAACAAATTTTTATTTATTACCTGTAACACCACTTTTACTGAATAAATATACATTTGCATTCAATGAAGTTCTTTATTTATTCCTCTTCTTTATTAATATTTGAAAAAAAAATTGAAGAAAATTGATTGTAAGATAAGAAAAGAATAGTCTTAGTCCACAGATAAATATATCACAAAAAGTTGTTACAGATTTTTTACAACGAAAAGAATGAAAATATGTTATTAATTTTAACAATTAATTTTCTCAAAAGAAACGCCTATAAGAAAAAAATTTATGTTGTATCTCCGATATATTTTTGCACATAAAACCACTCGATTTTAGTTAATTATTTAAATCTTTATATATATTTCTATTTTTTATACGAGATATTATGGCTGTAAATAAATATTTCTTATTATATGCATGTTATTTTAATCTGGGCTGCTTTTACTTTAATAACATATAGATCTTGAGCAAAGAAGCTAAAGAAAGATACATTCACAAGCGAGTATATTCAGCGAATAAGTAACTAACTCATAATCAAAAAGTAAGTACTCCACACTTATCTGATTCAACAGTAATTATATGTTCGTGTCATTATCGATTGTTCGATAAGGCTTAAAGAGATGGCAGCGGCTTATTCTTTGTGTACTGAGCAAGCGCGAAATGGTAGTTTGATAAAATCACGAAGAGCGTTTCAGTCTAAATATAATTTTTGCTCTGTGAACACCAATGAATGTCAATAAAGGTAGAATATGTTTCCGAAAAATGGCAAAAATTCATATATTTTTTGCTAAAATTATAATCGTTTTATGTGAAATAGTTATGTAATGTAGTAGAATATAAAAATCACAAGTTTTTTTATGTTAATGTGTGTCTACATGTGTGCAGTAACTTAAACTTCTATAAAAAAACTCTAGGAAAGATTAATTATCACCAAATATCATCCACGAGTATTTACGAAAAGTGTACACATTACAAAGTAATTTGCTTTATATGATATGTTATTTTTATTATATGTTATTTTACAGCAGATGTATCGGAAGATATGTGTTGTGTTTAATATTTTCTCTCTTGAGTTTATGCTCTTGTGTGTGTTGATTTGAAATATTTTATTTTTATTTCATATGTGTACTTATATATATGTTGTTAACATAAAAAAATATTTCTTCGCCTAAAGTGATTATCTTGTTTTTGTTATTTAATTCTTTATTAAAAGTTTATTAACTAAAAAATATGCAGAAGAAAATAATACATAATAATAATTACATAATTAAAGATTATTTATTAAATAAAGAGAACATTTCGTTCTTACAATTCATATTTTGTTTCAAACACTCGTAAGAATTATGGTTTATTTGCAGACGTCTATATACACTTCTAAAACTTCATGTTCTCCATGAAAGTTTTTCAAAGTTGATATTAAACTTTGTATGTCCGCAAAAAATGTTTGCTTTCGAACGTAGGATAGACATGTTTTTTAGTTGCAAAGTTGTACTGCATGGTGCATAAATCAACTGACTGAGTTGAATCAAATGAATCGTTCTTTGTTTCCTCTCATATAAGCAGAATTGTAGAAAAGTTTAACTTCTAGGAAATGAAAATAAAATTGAAACACCGATTTTATTTCAGAGGATGATAATGTAAAAGTCTTGCAGAAATACATCCCTCTTGCGAAAAAGATTTACACTTTAAGCGAAGAGAACATAAGATAAAAACTGTACATGTGTGTGTAAAAATAGTGTATTTCAAAGCACAAATAAATTATTGTTTAAACATATAAAAACTTTATTTCAACAAAATGATATCATTCTACTTTTTATTAATTATTTATCAACATTATTATTTTTTAATCAACTTATAATCCTAAAGTTAATTGTTATTTTTATAGTATTTTACAATAAGCAAAATATAATAAAAATTTCCTGTCACTGCTATGAATTCAAAACGTGAATAAATAAATATTAGTAGTTCATAAACTCATATTAATAAATAATTAATAAATTTAATTTAATTTAATTATTAATAAATAATTATACATATATAAAGAAAGAAAAAATAATTCAAAATAAAAACATTTTATTTGATTTGTTTAACATTCTCTCAGTGATGATATTATTTATAAAATTTGAATTTTTCCTTAGATTTGAGTTATGCATTTACCATGAGTCGTCAATGTTTGTGGTTATTAGGCGTTTGGCCCGATCCACAAGTCTCTTTGAATATTTTTCGACCGAATATAAGATTCATGATCGTTACCTGTATTTTGAGTCTTTATGTGATCGTGCCACAATTGACGAATATGATTCGTGCTTGGGGTGATGTGGGTCGGATGGTAGAGTACGTAGCCTCCGCCAACTTTAGCTTGATGGCATTATGCAAGTTAGTTGCTACTTGGTATCATGGGGAAAGTAAGTTAATGTTTTACGGCGATAAAGATACGTAAATTAATCTTTATCGTCAGTAAATAAATATAAAGGTGTACTTCTCTCTCTCTCTCTCTCTTCAAGTCTAAGAGTGTCATTGTACAACAGTCCTTTTTATAGAATTTTATTATATGATTTGCTTTGCAATTTATACTGATATTTATTACGTTTAATCTGATGGAAGCACTTCGTACACTGATGACATCGATCGTAACCGATTGGAGAACTTCGAGGAATAGTTGGGAACGAGATGCAATGTTGAATATTGCGAGACGCGGCAGAAGTTTATCTTTCAAATGTTGCCTGGCTGCAACATGCACAGTAACATTTTATGTATCTTTCAATCTCATAAAGTTTTATCGAAATATGTATTTGCCGCAACGTAGTTTGGTATATCGGTTCGCATATCCATACAACATTCAGAAGAGTCCAAACTATGAAATCACTTTTTTCATTCAACTTTCCGGCGGTGTATATTCAGCCGTCATCAATTGTACCGTTGATTGCTTCGTCTCGATACTTTTGTTGCACGTATGTGCACAGCTGATAAACCTACGGACGACACTTAACAATCTCGTTAGCGAATTAGCCAATAGATCCATATCATCTTCGAAATTTAAAGAAGGTCTAACTGCGATTGCTATACGACATCAACATCTCATCAGGTACGCTGAAGGACTTCTGATGAAATTAAAAGATACATTTATAAGTATTTATTTATTAATAGTAGCTTAATTATGAAATATTTAAATATTAAGTTTAATATTTTTGTGTTTTTTTTCTATAAGAAGAAGCATATATGATATCTTACAAACAATATCTTTTTAATAAAAACCTTTTTAAGGACTTATAATATATGATCCTAAATGTCGAAAATTTGAATCAGATTTAGATCAGAAGTATAGAAAAGAATAAAAAATTAAATATTAAATTTAAAATTATAATTAAATTATTATAAGATTCGTATATACATATATATGTATACAATATATATAAGGAATAAAACATTTTTTAAAGATTTGCCAAGACAGTCGATGACTGTTACAGCGCAGTGTTATTTGTACATATGTTAGCTGCTACTTTTCAACTGTGTTTTGAAACTTTTCAAGTTTACACAGTAAGTAAAACGATTTATATAAAAGTATGTTTTACATTCATTTTATTTGAATATTCGCATATCATGTAATAAAAGATTGGAAAAAGAATATATATATATATATATATATATATATAAAATTATAAACCTTTTTCACATTTAATACATTTAACTTAAATATTGTGGCATAATTATATTATTATACATATTCAAATATTTGAAAAATGCATATTAATTTGTAGATAATAACAGACAAATTGGATATATCTATTATCAAAATAGCTTTCCTTACATTTTATATCACTCTTGTGCTGACGCATTTGTATATTTATTGCTATTCGGCTGAAAGACTTTTAACAGAGGTAAGACAATTATTGTATACTAACACGATTTGTGTGCAAAACAAAAATATAATTTTCAGAGCACCAGTATAGCGTATGGCGTATATGAATGCAAGTGGTATAATATACCGGCCAAAGATGCAAAGATCTTAATGTTTATCGTACATGGATCTACAATTCCGCTTAGATTAACAGCTGGAAAATTCGGAGCTTTTTCGATAGAAATGTTCGGAACAGTAAGTATCTATAAGACTCGATTTATTTTTCTCAGACAGAAATATTTACTTCTTTAGTTCATAAAATAAATAATTATTTTATTTATGTTTTATTATGCAGAGAGTATGTTTTAGAAATACAAGACCAAACTGTAGAAACATATATCTTGCGTGTGCGTGCGCGCATATCTTACATGATAAAAGAAGATCCCTTTGTTTGGCCACTTATTTTCAAAATATTTTAAATATAGTGCGTGTATATATCTGTGCGTGTGTGTATTAAATATTAAATATACAAAATATTTTCGGTTTAAATTATTAAATATACAATCTAAGTTGAAAATGTCAAAATAAAAGAAATAATAAGAAATATCTAAAAATATGTTTGTAAACGCTTCGTTGTAGAGATATTGATATTATAACATGCGAATATAGAATGAAACATTTAGTACAAATTAATATAAATTTTAATTTTAAAAAATTATAACAAAAGCGCATTCTGCGCGTGCTTAAAATTTGTTTATAAATATTTCATTATTTGTCATTTTCCCGTCCGACATTTTTTCATCTAATTATTTCTTGTGTAAGATAATTCATCCTCATGACAATTTTTTTCACATATATTTAATATTTCATTGTTTAAATCCTTGGTGTATAATACATCTTTTGATATTTGTATAAACTTATTAAATTAATCAATTTCTCATGTACAAAGTACTAAAATTACCATTTTAATTCTAATTTAATATATATTTAATACATAAGTTCAATTTAACTTATCTAATCTAATTGAATTTTAATTCTAATTTAACTATAACCTAGAATTTAAATTCTAATTTAACTACAGCCTAACTATAAAATTTTATGAAGATGCTTAAAAATTTTATAGAAATGAAATTATATAGAAATAAAGATGAAATTTATATTGCATTTATAGATATATCTTAAACAGTGAAATGTTGAATAGAGAATTCTGCTGAATTGTTAGTGAAATATATTGAATCTTAAAATAAAAAAATAAAATATTAGATGGAGAAATACTAGATTTATTATAAATATATTTCACATATGTGAAATATATATATATATATATATATATATATATATATATATATATACATTTATACATATTTTAAATGATCCACACTGTTATCTTAATTTCTAAAAATAAAACTATGTTTAATTTTTATTTTGTTTAGACGGTAAAAACATCAATGGGATACTTATCTGCGTTGCTAACAATGAAGGACTAAAAATAACAACATTAAAAATCGAACTAATTGCGCATGATTCATTACTGTCTGTTTTCTAATGATTCAATAAACAGATTTATACATATATATCTGTAACATAACTTTTGCTGAATAAATATATGCCTGTGTGCGCAACAAAATGACCCAGACAGCACACATGTACAAAAGCATCTAAAAGACGACTTAAAGACGACTTAAAGACGTCTTAAAGTCTTTTAGATGTTTTTAAGACATCTTTTGGCCTTTTTATGCTGTCTGGGGAGCTATTTATTCATCTACACCTGGCAATGTAGAAAAAAATTAGAAAGGTAAACACAAAAAGTAAAAAATTGTTTTTTTCTTTTTCTCAGAAAAGGTAATTTCTCAAAATCCATAATTTCTTAGAATCCATAATTTTTCAGAATCTATAATTTCAAGAATTAAATTTCCACTTAAGTCAAAAATTCATCATTGACAAAATAAAATTACAGATCTCTATTTTTTCTAGTATTATTTCAAACTCTTCGATGATTTTAAAATTTTGAACACTTGTCTTTCAATATTGATTAGAAAAATTATTGATGAAATGTTACAAAAAACATATTTCGTATTTTATAATAAAAAACATATTTTTCTCATGATATGTATTTGAAATAATGAGAAATATATAATAGCACTAATACTTTGATAACGTTATTATCCGTAAGCATTCACACGAAATAAAAAAACAATTTCATTGTACATAAAATGTGTATTTAGAACAGATTCCATTAGTTGAACTTATAGCATGCCTAATGAACACTTAATAAAAGTATATTTAATATAATTATTTAATATATATATATATATATATATATATATATATATATATATTTAATTTTAATCTGATAATATTCTGATTTATCTATAATTTATATTTAGCAGTAAAATTTTGAGTGTTATAAGTTAAGATTAAAATAATTTTTGTGGTGAAAAGATATCAACATTATTCGATGATTGAATAAATTGGATCCAATAAAATTTATATTTTCTTTCTGTTTTTTCAATTTAATAATAACAATATTTTTATGAAGCACATTAGCATATAGCCTTTTTATATTTTCCTTATATATGCGTCTGAGTAATTGCATGTATACTTTTCTTTGGATCTTTTCTTTTCTTCATGATAATCATTATTTAATCGTTAAATTGCTCTAAAATATAAAATTACTTATACGAAAAGTATACGAATATTTATACGAATATTTATTTTTCAAATAGAAATCTTGGGAAAGACTATATAATAAACACTTTTGAGCTATGAATTTTTAATATTATTAATTTATAATTTATAATAAATAAAAATAAATATTAATTAATTAAGAAAAATTAATATAAGCAAATTATTTCGTTGGTAAATAATAAATAAAAAAATAAAATTTTTCTTTTAAATTAACATTATAAGCAACATTTCTTATACTATTTCTTTTCAAATCTGTATTAATGATTAGGAAATTACGATAACAATTACAATAATAAATATTTATTTGGATTTATGAATATTAATATTGTATTTTTGTATTATCCGAAATAATACAAAATTTTTGAATATTAATAATTTATGCGAATTAATATTTACAAGCATATGCAGATACAATTCGGTTAAATTCAAGTTTTACTTTGATACAAAATATTATGCTCTCTCTTTTTCAGTTCGATAATATACTACCCTAAAATTATACGATAATATCATATATATCATATAGTTTTATTAACTGTCACTTAATAATACATTTTATACATGATATGCTACCTTATTCAACATCGTTAAAGATATAATAAACACTATATATTCACAATATCACGCACAATAAAAAAATAATTTCTAATAAAGTATTTAATAAAAAACAATTCATATTTTGCACTTCAATAACATAACAATATTCATTTGAGAATGTGAATATGCGCTACGTACATTCTCTACATCATACACAGATCAACTTTATTCCATTTTTAGTAATATATATATTGTGCACTAATCGAATACAATATTTCACTCACTAATATCATAAAATAATGCTTTACATAAATCACAAAGAATAACTTTTCACTTGGTTTCATTATATATATGTCGGAACACTTTATAACACTTCGTGGTTCGATTTTTTCAAGCACCGAATAATAATATCGATAATGTTTATAAAAATAAATTTTTTGTTTTTATTCTCTCTCTTAGATTTTGCTGTCGTAGGCATATGTGCATAGCATTTTAATAAATTCAAAGCTCTATAATAATATTATACATAATATTTGCATTTCCTCTTTTTTCTCTTTCGTTTTATATTTACAATAATCTGAAAAATACTCTCGTTTTTTTATTTTTGTTATGAATGCATCTGACACATATACAGGAAATAGAGAAAATAATGTGAACACCTGAAAAATAAATACTACATTTATTTATTAATAAGATATTGGACTACCATTTGCTTTTAATACAACGTCATTTCTCTTTGATATAGAATCCATCATCTTATTAATAAACAAATATAATGTATTTTTTAAGTGTTTACATTATTTTGTCTACCCCTTGTACATGTATATGCATTGTGTAAAATTTTCTAGATCTCTTGTTTTTTTCGTGGTAATCATTAAACCGTTTTAAAATGCACAACTGTCCTGCACAAAAGATGTCACTGATGAAATAATATTATGTTTTTATTCTACAATTGAGTTTCAAATAAATTCCTCTTTGGATTTCTCTATACAAAATCTGAATCCCCTTACCTTGCTTATAGTCGAAAAGCAAGTGCTGTCTTTACAATGTAATGCAGTCCGTCGCCGTTGATACGGTAGTTACGTACACATATTACTATGATATTCGAAAGGGTTTATAGACACATTGATAAATGTAGTAGTTGAATCCTTCATGTACTGAGCAAGCGCAAAATTAAAGCGCTTTCGTATAATCGTGAAGAATAATACAGTCTAACAATAACTTTCATTCAGTGAACATCAATGAATATCAATAAAGGTAGAATATAACTTAGAAAAATAATAAATTTGCCGACATTACAATATTCTCCAAAAATATATATATATAATATCAGATTTAAAAACAGATTGCTCTCTCTCAAATAAGTGATAAAAATTTAGCGTTTTAATTTAAACTTTATAAAAAATTTCAGTAATAATTAATCATTACTAAATTATTATCCACATAAAGAAATTAATATTTATCCATCTAATAAATTGCACATAAATTATTCTTTTTATATAACAAATTATTCTGTATATTTAAAAAAAAAATATATATGTTATCATTATTATGTTTTCACATTTTATACTAATCTTATACTAATTTAATATACATTATATCTTACATTATATTGTTTACATTACGTTACTTTTTATTAATATAAAAGAATAGTTTTTTCGTTAAAATTATTATTCTTCTGATTGAACAATTTCCAGTACATTTATTTATTACATATTTATTAATTAAGAAATATTTTATACGATAAATATTATATAATAACACTTGCACATGTTTAACAGTTCTCTAAATTAAATAAAGAGAAAAATTCACCCTTCGTAATTTTTTGCAAAGCTTTGTATAACTCGTCATTTTTTACAAGTAATCTATAGACCTATCGAACTTCGTGAAAGTTTGTCAGAGTGAATATTAAATTTTGCCAGCAAAAAATGATTCGCAAAAACGTTTATTTCTGATATTCAAATTGTATTTAAGTGTTTTTAATAATAAGATGTACATGACTGTACATGTAAATTAAATGATTGAATTACATCAATCGACTATTTTCTCCGATGAAGTATATTGTGTGTATATATATATATATATATATATATATATATATATATATATATATATATGAACAGAATTACCAAAAAATTGTAAAACAAAAACCGAAAAATAATTAAAGCAATTTTTTATCAATATAATAACACAAAATCGTGTCAAAAATGTCTTGTAAAGAGAGAGATTTTTAAAACTACATTATTTCTAAAAACATTTTCAATCTTATTCTAATATAATAATATTGTTTTCTTACTTTGTCTCTATTTACTCTGTGAATATAAACATATATTTATTATTCACTCTCTAAATATAAACATTTTTATAAAGATATATTAAAAAGAATTCTTTAACATTTATGATAATCATTTATATCGATTTATATCGATTTATTGTAAATTTAAAAGATTAAGACAATTAATGCTTTCTTTAAATTATCATTATAAGCAATGGTGTCTTTCCTAAAATATGAATAATTCGTTAGATTTGAATTACGCACTTCAATTAAGTCGCCAATGTTTGCGGCTAATAGGAGTATGGCCCGACCCAAACATCAATTTGAGTGATTTTCATCGGCCACGCATAAGATTCATAATAGCTATATGTGCTGTGAGTTTTTACATATTCACTCCACAAGCAATAAATTTGATCCGTGCTTGGGGTAATGTGAATCGAATGATGGAATGCTTTGTTGCCGCTAATTTTAGCATGATGGCAATATGTAAGCTGATTGTTACCAAATATCATGGCGAGAGTAAGTTATTATTTTATAACAGGAATGCAAAATAGATTTGTATTTATCATAAATAACACAAATGTTAATGTTTTTTATCCTTACTATCTCAGATTGTCATTGTATAACAATTTTTTTAATATAAGGATAACTTACTATATATTTATACTAGTAATAACATAGTTATATTTTTTTTTAAAGAACTTCGAACATTAATTGCATCGATTATGACTGATTGGATGACTTCGAACAATAATTCCGAACGAAATAAAATATTGAAGCTAGGAAAAAATTCTAAAAATTTATCTTTTGGATATTTCATAGCTACAGTAGGCACAACTATGCTTGCTTGTTATGTACGTCTTGAGGGTGTCTTTCGAAACATTCACAAGCCTCGACGATACCTTCCTTATCGGTTTGATTACATTCAAAAAACTCCGAATTATGAAATCACCTGTTTTATTCAAATCTGCGGTGGTATATATACAATTTTCGGCAATTATAGTGTCGACAATTTCATCTCGATACTCATTTTGCATATATGCGCACAATTAATAAATTTACAAACGACACTGAACAATTTGGTCGATAAATTAAACAACAGCCCTGCATCTTCCTCAAAATTTAGAAAAGGTCTAACTGCGATTATTATACGACATGAACATCTAATAAGGTACGTTTGAGCATTCTCAGTGTATTATATAAAACTTTATTATGTATGCTTTAAAATACTTATAAGATAAAAAGAAGCATATTTCATTCAATTTTATTTTATAAATTCATAAAATAACATATTTTAAAGATTTCTACGCTGTGAAATTCTTTAGTTATAAGTCGATAATATTTGTGTATAATGTACTAATTTTCAAGGAGTGCAAAGACTATCGACGATTGCTACAGTACAGTATTATTTGTACACATGATAGGCGCCTCTTTTCAGATATGTCTTGTAACCTTTCAGATTTTCACGGTAAGCAAAACAATTCGTATTTTTATGTGTGTGTATGTCTAATCTTTATATTATTTCACAAAAAATCTTTATATTATTTTACGAAATACATATATAGGGTATACCTAGACTGACGGTAAATATTTTAATGACAAATTCTTTGTAACATTTTAAGACAAAAATTCTAATATGAAAATGTCGAGGTTATAATAGTTTTCATATGGAAAAAGTTTAAAAATCAGAATGATAGGCCTAAAGTTTCGCGCTCAGAGGTGACAAAATGGCCAGTAGTAAAAGTGCTCCCATGAATCGAATGTCTGTGACATTAGTGAAATTATTGTAAAAATATTCAAAATTTTTATTAAAAATCTATTTCTATTTATCCATAATGAATCGTAATAATAGTTTAAATAATGATGTTAATTTTAATGTTTTTATTCAATAATTTAATATATGGATATTGATATGTGTCAGCTATCATATATGTCCAACTTCATTGTGAAGACAGCTAAATATGATTGATACATAAAGAATAATTCTTACTTCATGGACTGAAAATTCATGGCTATTTTGTCACTTCT
This sequence comes from Camponotus vicinus, assembly GCF_025532165.1. NCBI lineage: Eukaryota > Metazoa > Arthropoda > Insecta > Hymenoptera > Formicidae > Camponotus > Camponotus vicinus. The sequence continues at coordinate 7,762,695 of NW_028141946.1, forward strand.
GAGCGCGTGAAAATTTTGCTCTGTCATTCGTAATCTTCAAACTTTAACCATTTGAAAATTATTGTAGCCTCAACATTTTCGTATTAGAATTTTCGTCTTAAAATATTACACAGAATTGGTCATTGAAATATTTATCGTCAATTTAAATACAACTTATATATGAAATTTAAAAAAAGAAATTTTTAATTTTTTTCTAAATGCAAATATGATATATCGCATTAAAATTATACGATACAATATCTCATTTTATGCAACTATTGTATAAAAACGTATTATTTTCAGATGATAACAGATAATTTAGACTTTTCTCCTATAAGGACAATTTATCTCATCTTTTTTATCTCCCTCGTGTTGATGCAATTGTATATTTATTGTTACGCCTCTGAAAGACTGTTAACAGAGGTAAACAAATTATATACACATTAATGTTATTTATATATAAAACAAAAATATAATTTTCTTAGAATATCAATATGGCGTATACAGTGTATGATTGCAAATGGTACAATATACTAGCAAAAGATGCGAGAGATTTGATGTTCATAGTATATCGATCAATGATTCCGCTTAAATTGTCAGCTGGAATATTTGGAAATTTTTCGTTAGAATTGTTTGGAATTGTAAGATATATATCTACAAGAAAAAAATCAATATTTATATGCGTTATGCAAAAGTATCCATTTAGTTTGTAAATGTTTTGCTCTATTTTAATTTTATATTATATATTATGTAATGTTTACATATTTCTCTCTTTGTATTTACTATTATATACACGTATGATGCTCCGCAATTATTATTTACAATTACTTTTTCGTGAAAATAAAATTCAATATTTTATCTATAATTTCTATTCTATTTAGGCGATAAAAACTTCAATGGGATATTTATCTGCGTTACTAACAATAAGAGAATAAAGGAAATAATAATATAGAATGAATTCTGTAATTTCTCTACACCGTTTTCGAACAATAAACATATTTATATGCACTGTCTGTAACACTTCTTTAATTGAATAAATACATATTTGTGTGCAACCATAAAGGTATTTATTTGTTTCTATTTACTAGCATGTCATAAAAAATTCGAATAATATCATGAGAAATTGAATGAACATGATTATATAAATTATGTAAATTTTAAAGAAAAAGAATTATTTACTATTAATGTATTATGCATTTTAATGTATTTTAATATATTTATGTAAGCATTTAATTTGAACTTTTACAGAAGCATTTCCACTGCATTAATATAAATGTTATTTAGCATTTACGTTTGAGAATACATGCGTCTTGAATCGTTAAATAACTCGTAAATAACGACAATCATGTTGCTATTGATGAATATCAATTCCACATAATTATGATATGAACTTTCTTTATCTTATGTATATTTTACTTATTAAGCGATTAAATAGTAACTCTCAGTTATTAAATATATTAGTAGATCGCACAAATTAGATTTGACACACTTTGAGCAAGTTGCAATAAATTTCTGATGGATATATCGATATATTCAAAAGTGTCATGAATTGTTATATATGATGTAACTTTGTCCGACTTGATTTTATGGTCTTTTGTACGCAGCATATCATCACTTTCCGCATGCATGATCCACCTGAGGTGAAAGAGATGAGGAAAAATTGACAGAAAGTCAAGACAATTGTTGCGCCGTCGACATCCGTTAAATATCGATACACATTGAGGTATAGATATTATGCTTAAGCGCTTATAATAATAAATTATAGTAATATAAAATTATAGTAATAAATTATAGTATATAAATTATTAGTAACAAAATTGGCATTTAGAGATATTTTGCATATCTCTCTTTTAGTTAAGATTTTAATTCAAATTGGAACATAAAGGAATGTTAAAAAGTCTTCTAAAATCTTCAAAATTTTTCTAAATTTCTTAAATAGTATTTCTGATTAAATTAAAAATCATCGATATCGCTCGAATAAATGATCGTGAAAAAAATTTTGTCTTTCATTAATTTTTGATCAAATTTAGTTTGCATAGATTTGAGAATCTCGCGATAATTTCGGATAAAATCGATTCAATATTTGAATTACATAATATATATTTTATTCTAATTGTTTTACATCTCTGCTATCATCTCGTACAAACACATAGATAGCTTTTTGCAATACAGAAAAATAAAGAAATATATATTACACATTTTGATCATAATTTCTTAAGATTATTCAAGTTAAAATATGTAATCATTCCAATATCTGTATGCAAGTTATGATTAACAATCATTATGTTTGGCAGAGATTATTGTTCTAAATGAAGTTGTTGAATTGTTGAAAGATTATTGTTCTAATATATATATATATATATATATATATATATATATATATATATATATATATATATATATATATATACAGGGTGACCCATTTTAACTTAGGCAGCCAAATAACTCGAAAAATAAGCAAGATAGAGAAAAATGTTTTAGACAAAAGTTGTATGGTTTCGAGGGGGCCATAAGATGGTATCATTGGTTTGACCTTGAAGAGTCATTTGAAGGTCACGTGAAGGTCACTTCAATTTTTTTAAATGGAACATCCTATATATTTTTGTACATTCTTGTAGCTCATCTCGAGAGCTTTCCAAAACACTATAATTAAGTACATTTTCGTTAAGTACTTTTTGAGTTATGAGGCTTGAAATAATTTCTTAATTTTACATAAACCGTAAAATATCTTGTAAAATATTCATTTTTCGATTACCTTACCTTAATAGTTTTATGTACAAAATAATGAGAGGAATCAATTGGTGTAAAGAAAACACATAGTTGTTTCGAAGAAAAAATATGTAATTTGCAATTAACAATTCCATATTTTTTCTTAAAAACAACTATGTGTTTTCTTTACACCAATTGATTCCTCTCATTATTTTGTACATAAAAGTATTAAGGTAAGATAATCGAAAAATAAATATTTTACAAGATATTTTACGGTTTATGTAAAATTAAGAAATTATTTCAAGCATCATAACTCAAAAAGTACTTAACGGAAAGGTACTTAATTCTAGTGTTTTGGAAAGCTCTCGAAATAAGCTACAAGAATGTACAAAAATATATAGGGTATTCCATTTAAAAAAATTGAAGTGACCTTCACGTGACCTTCAAATGACTCTTCAAGGTCAAACCAATGATACCATCTTATGGCCCCCTCGAAACCATACAACTTTTGTCTAAAACATTTTTCTCTATCTTGCTTATTTTTCGAGTTATTTGGCTGCCTAAGTTAAAATGGGTCACCCTGTATATATATACATACATATATATAACATTGATAACTTCATTTGGAACAATAATCTTTTTGCTTTAAATTGCGAACACAAAAATATTCTTTTTCCCTCTTTTTTCTACTTCTGTTTCTCTTTCTGAACAATAAAACGTATAATTTTAATTAACGTTCTGTTTATAATTCCGCAATATACATGCAATAACCAAAAGACGATTTTATCATTAATAAATCAATCAGAAAACGATATTTTGTATACATAACAAACATTTTGTAATATGCGCTAATTTAATCGTCGAATAATAATGTCGATCACAATCAAATAATAATGTTGATCAATATCTTTTCACTAAAACAATTGTCTTAACTTATAATACTTTTGATACTATAATAATAAATCTATCGATAAATTCAATCCTGTAAAACTTATATTTTCTTTCTCTTTTCCCGCTTTATAAAAATATTTTAAGAAGCATTGGCTTTATTATATTTTCTTTATATACGCATCTAAATATGTGTATATATCTTTCCTTAGAACTCTTTTTTTCGTCATTATATTGTTATTAAATCGCTCTAAAATACAAAATTATTTATGCTAAAAATATATTATGCAAATATTTATTTTTCAAATAGATGCTTTGAAGAAAAACCTATACACAGTTTTGAACTATAAATTTATATAATAAATTAAATAAAATAAAAATTAAATATAATTAATAAAAACAAAACTAAATAAATTAAGTAAATTAAATAAAGATAAAAAATTAATATAAGTAAATTACTTCGTTGGGGAATAAAAAAAATTTCTTCTAAATTAACATTATAAGCAATAATTTTTATAAAATTTTTTCTAAAATTCGTACTAGTGATTAGAAAATTACAATAACAATTAAAATAATGAATATTTATTTTGTATTTATGAATATTAATATTATCAGAAATAATGCAAAATAACAGTAATTTATGCAAATGTAGCCCATTAACATTTACAAGTTTATGGAATAAATTATGGAGAAAAAATCAATCTATTATAGTGCACATTCAGCACATATTTCATTATTAAAACTTAAAGCACATACAGGTACAATTCGGTTAAATCCAGTTTTTGTTCTTAGAGTACAAAATATTATATTTTTTCGCTCTGATAATACAATAATGCCATATATATATTTATCAGTAAGTTTTATTAGCTATCTTTTAATAATGCATTTTATATATGATATGCTACTTTAATTAGCATTAAAGATATAATATATACTATTTACACAATATCACATACAATGAGAAAACAATTTTAAAAATAATTAATTAAAAAAGATCATATTTTTCACTTTAATAATGTAACAATCTTTATTCGAGAATGTAAATATGCACTACGTAGAATTCTCTACATCATACACAATTCTGCTTCAATTCTGTTCCATTTTTTAGTATTAAAATATACTGTGCATTAATCGAAGAACAATATTCCACTCACACACCAATAATATAATCTTTCACAAAGACACAAATCACAAACAACATTTCATTTGGCATCATATATATATTGGAACACTTTGTAACACTTCGAGCTTTGATTCTCTCAAATACAGAATAATAATATCGATAATTTTTATAAAAACAAATTTTTGTATATTTATTCTTTCTCAGATTTTGCTGCTGTAGGCATATGTGTGTGTGCACATAGTATTTATTAATAAATTTAAATTTCTATAATATATTTGCATTCTCTTTTGTTATATCTAATATTCTGAAGGAGAGCATTCTTTTTTCTATTATTCTCTTATTATGAATGCATCTGACATATATACTGTATATGTATATGTGTCTTGTATAAATTTTTCTAAATCCTCTTTCTTTTCTTCGTGATAATTATTAAACCACAGCTGCCCAAAAAACTCATTGATGAAATAATATTATGATCTTTTCCTTTCCCTTGAGTTTCAAATAAATCTCATCTCTTGAACTCCTCTGTATAACACCTGAATTCCTCTTACCTTGCTTATAGTCGAAAAGCAAGTGCTGTCTTTATGATATGCAATTCAGTCCGTCATGGTTGTCATAGTTACGTACTATTATGATATTCGAAAGGGTTTAGACATGTTGGCAAATGATAGTAGTTGAATTCTTTGTGTACTGAGCAAGCGCAAAATCAAAGCGCTTTCGTATGATCGCGAAGAACGATGCAGTCAAACGATAATTTTTATTCAGTGAACATCGATGAATTTTAACAAAGGTAGAATAGAAATTAGAAAAAGCAAATTAGCTCGCGTTATATTATTTTCCAAAAATATATAATTGCATTATATGCAAAATATAATTATATATAATATATTAAGTTTATCAAAATCGAATTCTCTCTCTAAAATAAGAATTAAAGAAATATGCATTAGTTTGAAATTTTATTAAAAAAAAAAACTCGATAATTATAAATCATTACTAAACTATTTGTTATTCATATGATACACGTGATGAAATAATATAATTTTTAATATAAAATTATTTTAAATTAAAAAAATAAAATTAATAAAGTCTGAGCAAAAAATCGTTTATTTCATTGCTTATTATTAAAGAAATTGCTGTTTTTATATAACTGGCATAAAAGATGCATTATCATTATTACATTTTTTTATCTTATATTAATTTAATATATATATTATGTTGTGTATATTTTAATTATTTACCAAATAAATATAAATATTTATATGTTTATATGTGTTTATATGTTTATATATAAAAAATTCATACATAAACAATCATATTTACATATAAAAAGAAAAATTTGCGAAAATAATACTTGAAGAAAAATAATGTTTCATTTTAAATAGCCATTATAAGCAGTGATATTTCTCTTCTAAAATATAAATAATTTATCAGAATTGCATTACGCTTTTACAATGAGCCGTCAATGTATGCGGATATTAGGTGTATGGCCCGATTCAGATGTCCTTTTGAATATTTGTCGCCGGCCAAAAATAGGATTTATCCTTGCTACATGTATTATGAGTCTTTATGTATTCACCCCGCAAGTAATAAATCTGTTTCGAGCTTGGGGCAACGTGAGTCGAATGGTGGAACTCTTTGTTGCCGCTAATTTCAGTTTCATGGCAGTATGCAAGCTGATTATTACTAAATATCATAGTGACAGTAAGTTATTATGTTGCAGTAACAAAAATATCAAATAAATTTGTATTTATCTTAAATAATATAAATGTTATTGTTGAATTATCCCTATTAAAAACTAAGACTGCTATTGTGTAGCCATATAGCATACATATCCAAAAGGTATTCACCTTGGTATTCACGGGTATTCAGATGATATCCTGAAAACGTCTTTCCCAAAGATATTTTCGGGATATCTTGTGGACATCTTTTGAATATGTATATTGTGTAGGTAACATTTCTTCTTATATAAAGATAATTTATTTTACATTTATACTAGTAATAATATAGACATCTTTCATTTGAAAGAGCTTCGAATGCTAATAGCATCAAGTATGACTGATTTGGTGACTTCGAAAAGCAATTGGGAACGAAACACAATGTTGAACCTAGTAAGAACTGGTAGAAATGTATCCATTACATATTTCATGGTTGCAATAAGCACAATCATATTTGCTTGTTACGTACGTCTTGAGAGTGTTTTTCAAAACATTCACCAGCCTCGACGATACCTTGTTTACCGATTTGACTACATTCAAAAGAGTCCGAATTATGAAATCACCTGTTTTATTCAACTCTGTGGCGGTATATATGCAATTCTCGGCAACTATAGTGTCGATAGCTTCATCTCGATATTGCTTTTGCATATATGTGCACAATTAATAAATTTACGAATTACACTCAACAATTTGATCAACAAATTAAACAACAAACCTATATCTCCTTCAAAATTTAAAAAAGGCTTAGCAGCGATCATTATACGACACGAGTATCTAATAAGGTACGTTTGAGCATTCTTAACGTATTATGTAAAACTGTAACATATTTATGACAAAAGGAAGCATATATATTTTATTCAATCAATTTTATTGTATAAATTTAAAATAACTTTTTAAAGATTTTTACATTGTAAAATTTTCTGATTATAAGTTGATAATATATGACTATGTAATGTGTACTAATTTTTAAGGAGTGTAAAAACAATTGATGATTGCTACAGCCCAGTATTATGTATACATGTGCTAGGCGGTTCTTTTCAATTATGTCTTGTAACTTTTCAGACTTCCACGGTAAGCGAAACAATTCGTATTTTTTTGTGTATATAATCTTTACATGATTTTGCAAAAGATTGAAATATGAAATTTAATAAAAAAGAATGTAGTACAAAAAACTAAATTATAAAATTTGATAAAAAATAGTACAGATAATTTTTCAGAGTATAATATTATAATGCATCGCATTAGAATTATTACATAGTGTACTCTCGCATGCAACTATTGCACTGAAAAAGTATTATTATTTTCTCGCCTACAACATTACAGGGGGGAAGAGGGATAATAATTAAATAAATTCTCGAATTGAGAATTATTTAAATTTGCTTGGTATCGTACCAAGAAAATTTGTGCCCTGTGCACACAAATAAGTTTCAACGAAAAACTTATTTTCTCGTTGAAACTTACGCACTATCATCCGCGTTTAGCTCTTATGGCCTTTGAATTTGAGTTTATGTTTTATACACAGAGCCTGGATTCTTATATAGTTATTATTATTTTTTCAGATGATAACAGATAATTCGGATGTTCCTCTTATTAAAATAATTTTTCTCACTTTGTATATCTCCCTCATTTTGATACAATTATATGTTTATTGTTATGCTGCTGAAAGACTCTTAATGGAGGTAATCAAATTATATATATTAACGTGTTTATGTAAAACAAAAATATTAACGTATTTATGTAAAACAAAAATGTAATTTTTTCAGAGTACTAATATGGCGTTCGGTATGTATGAATGCAAATGGTACAATATACCGGCGAAAGATGCGAAAGACTTGATGTTGATCGTATATCGATCTGCGATTTCGCTTAAATTGACTGCTGGAATATTTGGAAATTTTTCGTTAGAATTGTTCGGAATAGTAAGATATATCTACGAAAAAATTATCACTTTTTATATGCAATTATGCAAAAGCATCCATTTAGTTTCATTCTATTTTTGTTTTATATTATATATTAATTATGTATATATTATATATGATATCCATCATTTACTATCATCTACCAAAATAAAATTTTAAATTTATCTTTCATTTTTACTCTGTTTAGGCGGTAAAAACATCAATGGGATATTTATCTGCGTTACTAACAATAAGAGAATAAAGGAAATCATTCGAATTAATGTTGTATAACCGACTAGATGAATTTTCGAATAATGTTATTAATAGATGTACATATATTGTCCCCCCCCCCCCTGAATGTAACATCATTTTTATTGAATGAATATACATTTACGTGCAACCGATAAAGTTATTTATTTCTTTCTACTGATTAATATATTGTTGAATAAATAAAAATATAAGATAAAAATAGAAATTATTCGATTTTAATGTATTATATGTAAATATTTGATCCAAGTGTATATTTACAGAGATATATGCACTTAATTAATATTTATTGAATTTTATTAAACATTCGTACGTTTAAGAATACATGTGTCTATTGAATTGAGTGATATATATATATATATATATATATATATATATATATATATATATATAAAGTGTAAATAAAATATTGTTGTATTTTAAAATTGAATAATATTTTTAACAAGTTTATATATCTATCGTTCACAAATTTATATATATTTTTGGTACATATTATAATAGATAAGTGTATATTCCATTTAGTTAAATAATTTAAATTATTTATAATTATTATACATTATTAAAAAAAAATAAAAGAATTATATATAGAAAAATATTAAGATAAAAAAATTTTAATTTTTAAATAGAATACAGAAAGAATATTCTATTTCTTTATTTCTATTTTAATTATTGTCCAGTATATTTATTGTCCAATTTTAATTATTGTCCAGTATTGTCCAATATATGTCCAGATAAATGTATAACATAAGTTGCCTAGAGATTCTTTAGGATTAAAAAAGCAAAAATTACCAATTTTCACAATTAATTCTCTCAAAAACAAAGCCTTGTACAAAAACGTCTTATTTTGCATCTTCGATTTATCTTTGTGCATGAATTTATTCAATTTTCAGTTGTATATTATTCAAATCTTTATATTTATTTATGTTTTCTATACACTTACAATATGATAATCTGTAAATAAATATTTCTTATTATATGCTACTTTAATTCAGACCATTTTTGTTTTAGTAACAAATCTTGAACAACGCCAGAAATAAAGGATTTAATATTCATAAGTGAATACACATACCCATCGAGCAAATAACTAACTTATCAAAAAGTAAGTATTCTACACTCATCTGATTCAACGATATAATTATATGTTATCTGTGTCATAATCAATTATTCGAGATTTAAAAAGATGATAGTGATTTATCCTTTGAGCAAACGCCAAATGACAATGATTTGGTATAATCACGAAGAACGATTCGATCCAACTATAATTTTTGCTCTATAAACATCAATTAGTACCAATAAAAATAGAATGTTTTCGAAAAATGGCAAAAAACATGGCAAAAACATATATTTTCTATTAAAAATATAAATTTTATTCTATTTTATATGTGAAATAGTCACGTAATATAGTAAAATATAAAAACCCAATTTTTTTATATTAATATGTGTCTATATGTGTGCGCGATAATTTAAACTTCTGTAAGAAAATTCTATAAAAATTAACTATCATTAAATTACTATTATGAAAAGAGTAGAAATTGCAAAATAATTTGCCTGTTCTGCCTTAGAAGATGTATCGGACTATTTGTATTGTCTTTAATATTTTCTTAATTTTATATTCTTGTTGATTAAAATATTTTATTTTTATTTTATATATGTGCTTATGTATTTTGCTAAACGTAAAAAAATATTTTTTTAATTAAAATGATTATATGTTTTTGTTGCTTAATATGTTATTTTATATGTTTATTAAATGTTCATTAATTAAAAAATATGTAGCAGAAAATAATACATATAATAATAATTACATAATTAAAAATTATTTATTACATAAAGAGAACATTTCGCTCTTAGTAATTTCAAACATTCGCAAGAGGTATAGTTCATTGCAATCGTCTATAGATCATTCCTAAAACTTCCACGAAAGTTTGTCAGAGTTGATATTAAACTTCATATGTCTGCAAAAAATGTTTGCTTTCTAAGCGTAGAATGGACATGTTTTTTAGCTGGAAAGTTGCATGGTGCATAAATCAAATGATTGAGTTGTGCACGAAACGTTCTTTGTTTCCCCTCGTATAAGCAGAATTGTAAAAAAGTTTAGAAAAGTTTTCTAGGAAATGGAAACAAAATTGAAACACCGATTTTACGGACCGGATAGTAGTGTAAAACCTTGCAGAAATATATCCCTCTTGCGAAAAAAGATTTACACGTTAAGCAAAGAGAACATAAGATATAACTGCATATGTGCGTATAAAAATAGTGTTTCAAAAATAGTATTTCAAAGCACAAATAAATTATTGTTAAACATATAAAACTTTACTTTAACAAAATAGTATTGTATTTTTCTTTTTATTCATTATTTATCAGCATTATTATTTAATAACCGATTTATAATCCTAATGTTAGTTGTCATTCTTATAATGTTTTACAATATGCAAAATATAAGAAAAACTTTCTATCATTGCTACGAATTCGTAAAATGTGAATAAATAAATATCAAACAGTTTCAATTGATTAACAGTTTAAATTGATTAATAAATAATTGATATATATATATATATATATCAATTATTTATTAGTGAGTTTATGAACTGTTTGATATTTATTTACGTTTACAGAGCTATTATTTTTTTTCTTTGTGAAGAAAAATAATACTTATTTTTAAAAAATAGATGTATTAAATAATTATTTACTTACAGGAACCCCATCTCCCGATTTGAATAATTCTCATATGTTATCACAAAGAATCATCACTCTGAATAATGTTATAAAGATTTTAGTCGTTGTTTATTAAAAAGTTGTAAGCGAAAAAAGTTTAATGAATAATATGTAATTTCATGAGACAGACTATATGTACTTTGCTAGACGAAGCGAAGTTCACTTTCAGCGAGGGTCAAGATGAAATGTATAATATATACCGGAACGCAGTGAGTTTCACTCCCCTGCGGGGGGCTTCATTTCCGGAAAATATAACTTAACTCACACAAACCTGTTTCTGATTTATAACTAAAATTTGGTTTAAATTAGAAAAGGCTTGGATTAAGTTATACCTTTCAAAAAGTGGAACCCCCCGTAGGGGAGCGAAATCCACTGAATCCACGCATATACTTTGTAAGATAAAGCGAAGTTCACTTTCAACGAGGATCAAGGTAAAATGTACATACCGGAACGCAATGAATTCCGATTTGTGGATTAGGCCATACATTCGGAAGTGAAGCCCCCCCATGAAAGAAGGCGAAATACCACGCTGTAAGACGAAGCGAAGGTCATTCTCAGCGAAGGTCAAGGTATTAAAATGTATATAGTTTCATGAAATTACATATTAGACGTTTTTTGTTTATAACTTTGTAATAAACAATGAAATTTGAAATTACATTATTTATTAGATGTTTTTTAGTTTATAACTTTTTAATAAACAATGACCAATTAAACTTTCACAATATTCAAAATGATGACCTTGATAACATATATGAGAATTATTGAAATCAAGATGTAGTCTCTACAAGTAAATAATTATCCGAATTGATAATGCATAAGGAATGAATTATTTTTTACCTTTATTATTTATTTATATATTACATGTACTTTTAAGAAATAAGTATTATTTTTCTTCACAAAGAGAAAACAATAGCTTTGTAAAAATATTTGTGATAAATTGTGCAAAATATAAACAAAATATATGATTTTTATATTTATAGAATAATTTATATAGTAATATAGCAATAATAATATGACATGATATAATATGACATAATATGACGAAAATATGATAGTTACTATTCTTAACATCAACCGATAATCATAAAATGTGTATAGTGATCATGAGAGCTTCATGTTTCATCGCTATTTGCTTGCAAAGTTCTTCGAGAGAGGGAACCTTTATATTGTATAATGACATCTTTTAAGGTCTCTATAATGCTTCCGAAAGAATTTTAATATATTTTAATATATTTTTATTTAATATACTTTTAATATAATGTGTAATATTTAATATATTTTTATTTATTTTTATTTAGGAGATTATATCATTATTATTATTTTTTATTTGTCGATAATCAGGAATATGGACAAATTGTTGCATATATGACTCAACAACTTATAATTCCAACTTAATAATTCCAAAACAATAGTAATGGTAAACAATGATGTACACAATACACACAAATGCTTTTTAGAAACACAAATGTTTTTTAAAATACTACGTATTTTTTAAAATTTATTTGTTTTAATGTAATATATAAATCTTTAAAAAAATTATTAGAAAAGATATTTGCCTTTAATTTTTAATAAAATTATTATTACTTATATTCACAAAAAATAATTAAAATGAGGAAAATTTTGTATTATATCGAAATACCTTCAGTATTTTAATAATTATTCTAACCTCCTGATTTGAAAAATAAAATATCATATATTGTCGGATACAATATAATATTATTTCCTTTAGTACGTAACATATTCTTAAAGAGCATGCGTCATCAAGATTCGCATGCGCCTCGAGACAGATCCTTTCAGTTACTTTAATGTTGTTGTCGCGAAAACTTCAAGATGCCAATCGAGGTGTCGGTTTCAATTTTTTCTTTAAATCTCTCTTTAAAAATACTTCGTAAATTCTTTTATAAATAAAATTTAATATGTAATAAATTCATAAAACTATGCGAAATGGCAGTGAGCGTTCTAGATTAAGAATTTATTCGATTATTGGATGTATAATATCAAGTTATTTTAGCAAAGATTATAATATTTAAAATACTTCTTGTTTCTGTTCATTAATTTTATTTAATTTAATTGGAATAAATATTTCACTTTATTAACGTAACTTTCAACTTGTTAATATAACTTTCTTTTTTTATAATATTAACATCATATCAGAATGTTTTATGCCACAAAGTGCTACAAATTACAGAAAAAAATTTGCGTTCATTAATATCTTTGTTTAAAAAGGCAGAATCCGAATACGCACACGGATGGAATCGTTATACTATGATGTTTATGGGAATTTGGCCGGAAAATAGAAATTTCGATCGAACTTCTAGTTACAAGGCAATAGTCCCAATTCTAATAATGTTCTGCTTCGTATGCGCACCACAGTCGGCCAATTTATTGTTCATCTGGAACGACTTTGACTTGGTGATAGAAAACTTGTCCATGGCAAATATAACAATTACGATCTCGCTGTTAAAGACCGCTATATTTTGGTCAAACGGTCGATGTAAATATATCAATTTTCATACCACAAGTCCCAATTTTTATCATAGCGCGTATAATAATTCGATGTCTACAATCTAGAAATCCTAAATAGAATATTTGAATAAATTCTGATAAGATATAAATTAATTATAATTCAATTTAAAAGTGCATTATAAATTTTTTCAATTTCATAATAAAAATTATAATACATTGTATTATTAGATATACACACACTTACATATTTAGAATCTGAAATCGTTAAAATAGGGAAAGAATATTGAAATAAAACTGATTTTGTAAAATTAATATTTCAAATTTTTTCTACACTTTAAAAAAGCCATGAAGATGCTTATATCAAGCATGAAGAAGGATTGGAATATGACCGTGGATAAGCGAGAGCGCAAAATAATGTCAGATATAGCAAAGATCACTCGAAATCTATCCATAAGAAGCACCATAATGGCTGAAATAGTGGCGATCACCTATGTAACGTATCGATACATCGTCATCCGACATACCGGTCGTCAATTATTATTCCGTGCATATTTTCCTTACAACGTGAGCAATAGTCCTTCTTACGAATTAACCTTCTTCGGACAAATCATCGCCAATATGTATGCGGCGGTTACTTATGCGGCAGTGGACACTTTCATTGCCACTCTGGTACTTCATACGTGCGGTCAACTCGCGAATTTACGTCAAGAACTAATAAATCTACATGACTGTACAAAAACAAGGTTCCAGACGAAATTAAGAAAGATCGTGAGGAAACATGAATATCTCAACAGGTGAGAAATCAATCGAGTAAAGCGCGATGTAAGAAAGCATAATGAAAGATTTTCACGACTCCTCAATTTTTTCACAATTTTCCTGACAAATTCATTTCGGGTGATATGGCTTATCCATAAGGAGCACAAATCATAGCGTTCAACGAACTTACAAGAGATATACAGGTAAAAGATTTTACATCCGATAAAATATAACTTTAAACGTGCCAAAAAAATATCTACCGATATTATTTATAAATACGATATTCTATTTGTGATATTTCGCCGGATTTGTTCGTGGTCAAATATTGAGTTACTTCAAGATTTTGCTTATTTATATACAAAGTATAATTTAATAAATTTTTAAATAAACTTCTTAAATGATCAAAAGACTTGAAATCAATGATACGATTTGTTTGTGAAAAATAAATATAATTTAAAACATTTTTGTTTTCACACGATGGCATTTTCCATAAGATTTGCAGAAACAATCGAGGACTGTTTCAACATGATGCTTCTGATACAGATGGTGGGATGTTCGTTGCAACTTTGTTTCCAGTGTTTACAAGCGTTCATGGTGAGCCGTACAAAGAAAGGGAATAATCTAGTTAAAAATTAAAAAAAAAGAGAAAACTGTAATCTAACTAATCTGTCGTAATGATTCTTCATTATTTTGTAGTCGATGATCGGCGAAATAAACGAATTCCTCACCTTGCAAATCATCTTCCTGATGATATATGTAGTTTACATATTGTTGCAGCTGTACTTGTATTGTTATATCGGCGAAAGATTACTTGTCGAGGTAATATGATAATCACTGATAATTTCCGATGATGTGTTGACATAATTGATAATTTCTGATTGATATGTTAATATAACTTTTGATATATATATATATATATATATATATATATATATATATGTGTGTATGTGTGTGTATATTTTTAAAATTATATCTCTATGTCTCAGATAAAATTCTCGAAAACAAAATTAAATTTTCAGAAAAAGATAAAATTTTTTATATTTATTGGTAAATGATATTATCTCAATCGACATATTTTTACTCTTCATTATAAGTACTATTCTAAATACCATTCTTCATTCTAAAAAGTGAAATTGCATCGTCACGATGATGACCCGATTACAAAGATAATGGAGTCATTAACTACACGCTTTCGTATTAAATCAATCTGCATGACGCCTTGGATGTTAACAAGCGAAATTGAAATACGCATTTTTTTTCACATTTTTTTGTTACACATTTAATATATCATAAGTAGCTGATCTAGGAGAATAGATGAATATACATAGCAATAAGCAATAAATGAAAACGGATAAACAAATATTTCAAACTTCATTAAAAGATAGAAATTCTATATGTGTTATATAATTGTTCAATTCTTTTAAATCTAATAATAGATATAATCTATTATTTTATAAAAATATGCATTTTATTTTATTTTTGTACTATTCTAGAATCTCATATAAGAAAAAAGTTTCTTCTAGAATTTCACATAAGAAAAAAATTTACTCATTATTTTAGTAACTTATAATTTACATATGCAATATGTAATGCAATATGAATTGAAAACTCAAAAATTGAACATGTCCAATAAGATTTCTTATGACATGATGTGTAAAAAAAGGTACAAAATGCTAATATAATCAGTCGATTGTTGATAAAAAGAAAAAAAACTGCAAAAAAATTATTTTATCACAAAAAAATTAATATGTAGGCTTTTTGTAAATTCATAATTATAATTTTCTATGACTTGTATACGATTTAAAATATGAAATACAAGAGGGTTTAATCATATTTTCATATTTAGTGTGATCTTTTCAGCTTTTTCATTTCGCCGCGTTACTATATAATTCATGTTTCTCCTTTGGAATCTTTTGAATTTGACATTCCAGAGTACGAAAATAGCATATGCGGCATATGATTGCAGTTGGTATAACTTGTCAGCTTGCGAAGCAAAGTCGCTAATTATCATTATGTGTCGTGCTCAATCGCCATTACAAATCACCGCCGGCCGGTTCTGTTCCTTCAATCGAGAACTTTTCAGTGAGGTATAAAACTATGAAATATAGCTATATATGTATGTACATTTTCATTTTATTATTTTTAAAAAATTGGAACTTTGTTTCATTTCAGTAGAACAAAAAATAAATATAAGCTTTTTGTTGATTATTTTTCTTGACATAAGAATAAATATAAAGTCTACTAATTAGAAATATGAAATATGTTATAATTCAAAAAAAATTTAATTCTCATTAAGATCAAAATCGATTTTGTATATCAATTTTAGGTTCTGAAGAGATCGGTAACTTACATGTCGTGTCTCTACGCAATAAACAGTTTAGAGTGAAAAATTAAATAAAATTTAATAATGCGAAAAATATCTGTATGTATCAATTGTTTAATGAAATCATCGATTGCAATAGAATCGATATATTTTCGAGATGCTTGTAAAATGTACATATTCTAATAAAGTAGTACCAGATATAAATTGTATATTAATTATAAAAAAATCAATATGTATGTTATACAACGCGATGCAGAAATTTTTTTATATTACAAGACTTTAAGAATTTCCAAGAAGGGAAGAAAATTATTGGTAAAAATTCTTAAAAATTTACAAATCGAATTTTCAATTTATATAAAAATCATAAAAATATGAAAATTAAATTTTTTAAGATTATTTTTCACACATATATCTTTTATTTTTGATTAATAGAATTTATTTATATTATTAATCAACAGCCGATATTTACAAGTGGTAATGTAGCTTGAACCGTTGTAATTCAGAGAGCGCCAGTAGTAAAGAACAATCAATAGGTACAAAATATATGCTAAAGAGTATGATAAGCTATTTATAAAATGAAAAAATAATGTATAAAAATTTTATTAATTTAATATATGGATAAACAGATGATCAAGTATTCAAATATAATATTAAATAGTTAAATATCAATAATCAAGCTTATATGCAATATAAACTAAAACTCTTCTGTCTCCTTCATTGTTTCTTTAATTTTCAATTTATTTATAAAAAGTCTTAGAAAATTAAAATAATTTATTGTACTAATTATGTACTAATATCAATTGGTATGATTAATTTTATACTGCATAGAAAAGAGATACAATAATCTTTATTGCATATTTGTGCTTCACACTCGCAAGTCAATTTTTATGTGTTCTTTAAATATGATATAAAAATTCTCCAAAATAATTGATAAACGATATTAAAATTAATATATTATATATCAAAAGAACTTTCTTGAGGCATAACGTGCATGTATTCTGCAACTTCGTACAGAAAATTGCAGTGAATAAGAAATGTAGCAGACAATTACAGTGGAGAAAAAGAAAGATGAGGGGACGAAACGTGACGAAACGAAGAGAGGAGGAGTCGCAACAACTATTAATGAGAAGTTCCGACAGGAGTCGGATCTCTCACATTAATTATGCAGTAGAAACTCGCAGCTTTTCTCGTCTTTTCTTTTTTTCATCAACTTGTTTTTCCGCTTGACGCATATTCAAGCGACTTGATCCTTTGCGAACGAATTGCTCACGTAAGTGCATTTTATTGATACATATTTGATAAAGGAATGTATAGAACGTATGATTACGAATTCACGTTATAAGTTCATAAACTATTCCGCCTCTAACTGAAAGGTAATGGTTTTAGTTTGCGCGATCGGTCATGCGTATTTCGACTGTACTAAAATAGAGCTTTGAGCTACGAAATTTGCATAAATTCTACTGTTGTAAATAATTGATGATATGCATTTGCGACATGAAAGATCCCTAGATCCGATCATTTTATTGCTCATAGTTTTGCTTATCGTTTTATTTTTCATTGGCTTATTTCAATTTGTATTAAAAATGCCGCCTTTCTAAAAATATTTTCGCAACATATAATGCTGTCCAAATTTTTCGGCCAAATAACGAGCATCAAATAAATGCCAATACCGTATCTGCACGAGTACGAATTGAAAAGCTATCGAATAGATGAAATACTTCAAATGGCGATCTACGTGAATGCATCGTTTAATTCCAATACCGACGTTTTATTGTGGTAAAAGTTTGCAAGTGTGCTTTCACCGCTTATTTCCGTCAACGCGTAAAGAAAATGCGCGCATAGAGCGTACGACCAAGAGTTGGAGAGCGACTAATGGGTATCATTAGCAATGGCATGGTTTATCGTCACAATGGAGAAAATCAAAGGATGACAGTCACTTCGAGCTCAGATGAATATGGATAAAAGTGGCTTCACGCTTTACCGGGAGCGTAACACGCATAAAAGTACGATATAAAAGTACGATACATCGTTGCAAAGTTATTTTATCTTCGAACATAAGAGTTAACGTTTCGTTATCTCAACTTAGGAACAATTACAGTACATACATTTCCAAGCTTGCATTTGTAGATATTAAAAATTTAAGATTTCACAAAAAAACAAAAAGAAATTCTGCTTGATACTCCTCTAAGAATCATAAAAAAATGGTAATAATCTAAGCGATTGTCGAGAATTTATGTTTATTTGTGGAGAACTGCCTTGTTGATTACGCGCACGTATGTCATCGAGAAACATGATAATTAATTCTAAAGTGTTTGTGATTGTCGTACTGGTAATTTGCGGTGTATATCCTCGTACTACCGATCGAGAATCTTACAAAGAGACCAGTGATAAAAAATATGCCGGATCAATGCTGGCTGAGATCGCGAAGGAACTTGTGCAAAGATCAACAACTAGCAGTCAGGTAACCTCATCATGTAAAAACTTCAAGCTTATATATCATTTTCATATAAATTAATATTATTTCAATAATAATCAGTAATAGAATTAATTAAATCAAGAAATGTTTATATATAGAAAAAATGGATAAATGTGGAAAAGAGATATAAAAATATACATATATATAATAAAATATAAAAATATAAAATAAAATATATTTATATTATATATATTATATGTATTTCACACATATTATATATTTATATATTTTTAATTATACTATATATTTTTATATTACATTATATATATTATAATACATATATTTATAATTATATATAATTTATGTAATATATAATTTTTATGTGTATGTGCATTTTTCGTACATTCTATATATATAATTTTATTTAAATTCTATTTTACTCTTATATATTTCAAGTTATTTTATCAGAATATTTAATGATAAATATTGAAAATTTGAATAAGAGTTATATTAAAAGTAATTTTGCAGGTGCTCAATTTAAATCTTTCAAATCTGCTGCTTCTTTTGGTACTCAAAGCGGTTGTGTTTGGCGCCGGTTATATAGGACAACACGGCTACAAAGGACGCGAATTAGAAGATGGTAATTTTAGCAAATTTAATGTTTGTGATTCAAAAATTTCTAATGATTGCACTGATAAGAATTGACAAAAATTTACTATATAAGAAAATAATTAATATTTTATTGCACTTTTTAAAAATTTAAATAATTCCGGAATTAAAAATACGTATTTGTAATATACGAATATATATGGAAAATATATGTTTATGTTTTATAATTAAAAATTATATATAATAATATTAAGGTATTGTAATAACTTTCTGCTAATTTCAGAAAATATTGTGTCGGAAGGTGAACTCGCGCTAGCTCTTGGATACCTAATCGGTGATACCTGTTTATATAGAGCAGCTTGCGAAGAACCAC
The DNA here is from genome assembly GCF_025532165.1 of Camponotus vicinus. Classification (NCBI taxonomy): domain Eukaryota; kingdom Metazoa; phylum Arthropoda; class Insecta; order Hymenoptera; family Formicidae; genus Camponotus; species Camponotus vicinus. The sequence goes on from NW_028141946.1 coordinate 7,782,929, forward strand.
ATATAGCAAAAGAATATCTTGGCGCAGCTGAAATGCTCTTGCAAACAATGAAATTGATGCCACAGTATGTATATAAAATATTAAAAAATAATTTGAAGAATAAAGGTTTATTTTAATAAGTTATATATTTTATCATAAAAAGAAGTACTTGAATACGCTTTATATTTTATAAGAGCATTTCAAAAATCACGAAACGTTAACAAAAACTAAAAACTGTCAGGAAAATCATCGAAAATTGTATTTGGTTTTATAACGGTATTTGGATTATTTTCTTTATACTAATAACCGATATTTACATATCGGTTTTTTTCACATGTGTGATTTTGATGAATTTGTGATTAATAAGATAGACCAAATATTGCAAAATATTTTGACACATGTAATAATATGGAAGAATTGTTATTCATAAATATAAATCCAGAACAAAAAAATTTTTGAAATTGATTATATATTTTATTTGTTCATTCTCGAAAAACTGAGTAATTCAAACACTAAGAAAAATTTTCGATTAAAATTATTAAATTTATTGTAAAAAATAAATGGCTTCTATTTATTCCTTTTATCTTTTATCACATCACTTCTATTTATTCCCCTTATTATTTATCACATCACTAACATCATCTAACTTTACACAATATTACATGGAGTCAATTTGAATAGATCGATTTGTTCGAAAATATTTTTAAATTCGAATGATTGGAACAATTTAAAACACGAAATTTGAACTCTTTTTAAAAAACTTATAAATTATTTAAAAATTTCGAACTTTGTTATCACATTGAAATCGAATATTATCGTGTGAAATTTTCGCAGGAACTTACCTGCAGAATCTAACTACGAGAAGATGATCATGGAATTCCGAAAGGCGATTGAATACGGCAATATCGAGCAATGTCCACCAGAATACAGCTGTAAAAAAGAGAATATAAATAATTTCTTGCAAAGCGAAAGAAGATAATGCAAATGTTAATAACGTATCTATAAAACATTCTATTCTATTTTCTTAGGTAAAAATATATGCAAATCCAGTTATGATTAAATTTTATTAATAAATAATATTTTAGAATTATAAAATTCTAAAAATTATACATGTCTTGTTTTATATCATAATTTGAATGATAATCATTCAATAAGCTTAATGTGCTTTAGTTTCATATAGACATTCTCGTGCAAAAAATGGAAATAATGTTATTATAATTAATGAAAAAATAAAAATTGTTTTTTAAAATTACATGTTTTATATTTTTATATTTTTCTGCATGTTTTGTTATAATTATTGTTATTTGCATAAAGAACATAAGCATATTTTTTATTTGATATAATTGCAATTTTAATACGAATATAAAAATGTAATATTAATTCGAAACAAAATAAAAATTTTCTTTTAATTTAGCAATTATTACATAGTAAAAATATGTATCTTTTTCATTATTAACTGACATTAACGTTATATTATTTAACAAAATATTTATTATTAGAAAAATCTAATTGAGAGTATTATTTTAAATTATAGTATTTTGATCTTGATCGATTGCAATTCATCTGTAATAATCTTAATCGATATGAGCTATGTGAGATTTCTGTCATGTAATAAAACTGTTTAGTTTTATTCTATACAACTGTTAGTTTTTTTTATATTCTATAGTTTTATTTTATACATGTCTTTCTAAATAGAAATATAATGAAATCGAAATCACACTGCAAATTTAAAAAAAACGACATTGTCGTAGGCTAATTTTATTTTTTTAATTTCCAATACAAAGTTGTATTGGTGACTGTCATTGGTGACTATTGTTGTCAATAAATAAGAATAATAAATAAAGTTGTAGTTGATAATGTAGCTCTAATATAGTTCTTATATTTTATAAGAGCTATATTATCTATAATAGCTCACAATTTTATCCTACAATAACTCTTAAAAGTTTTTATATATTTATTTATTATAAAGTATATTTTATTATTATAGTAATTTTCTTAAACATTCTTAAACATATTTACATTATTATTCTGTTTTCTTATAGAAGTTACATAATCATTCCAAATAAATTTTTAAGGAATAATAAAACATATATTTATTATGTCTTGTACTATTTTTAATAATTATTTCTTTTATATAAGTTTTTCTGAGATGCATCTATTTTATTCTCTTTTGAAGTTGCTCGCAATATATTATATTTCATTTACAAGTATTTATATTGTCCAGATGTTTCATTAATTAACGCGAAATAATGCCAAACAATGCGATGCATTATGAATATGAATATGAAATTAATTTAGTTATATTTAGTTTAATTAAATTATATGTACAAACACATACAAGCGCTTATATCGCTCCTGGTATTTATTGTTTATTCAATAGATCCTTTAATATATTAATGTATGCATTAGATGTAACCTAATATATTATTCTAAAAGAAATTGTATATTGATATTTCATATATTAGATATGTTCGACTGAAACTGTAATTTCACAAAAATGTCAGTCTACATTTCATGAACGTATTTAATAGTTATTAAAATTCTATATATATCTGGCTAGAGATGTGTGAAACTAAATTTCATATATATTTATAAATTCGATCAATTTATATCTAAATTTCTCCCTCGTGTGATAACATTATTTAAGTTCATGAATTATATGAATATTATATATGAATATTATATATGAATATTATATTTATGATATATATTAATATATATATTAAAAAGTTGCAGCTATTTAAAAATTTCACAGTATTTCGTGATATAATCGTTCAAATAACGATTCCACCAAAAATTAATGTTGAAAGGAGAAAAATTTTGAATTTTCATTCTATATTGAAATTTTGCTTGCGCTCTTTTTTCGATATAGCGTTCTCGTTAGTTTTAAAAATGTTACAAATCTGATAGCAACTTTAGAAACGTACCATAAGATGAGAAGATAATCCGGATTATTTTATTATTCCACTCGTAAAACTCAATAAAAAGAAAACGTGATGAGACGGAGATTGAGATCTTCTCACTTATGGCGTCCGTTCACATTTGTCTGTCGATCGCTGCCACCAGATGACGTTGCGCGCGCGCTTTTACTTAACCTATCCTGACACTCGCGCTGACTATTGCATTGCAAGTACTGCAAGCGCGAGGTTGACTGAGACGTTTGATTTTCGCCTACTCACGTCGTAGACGTGTAAACAATTTTTCGTATCACAGCTAATAACGTTGCTCTCTGTATACCTGTTCTAAAAAATGAGTTCGATAGGCACAGGGGTAAGTGTACTGCGTATTACGCGAGATACGATTTGTAAAATGTAATGTTTGCGACTGACATTAGAACCTAACCTTAATATTCCTTACAGTATGACCTGTCCGCTTCGCAATTTTCGCCAGACGGGCGCGTATTTCAAGTGGAATATGCTCAGAAAGCCGTAGAAAATGGAGGGTGAGTGTTATTCCATCTATATTTATTTTCATCTATTTTCCTTAATAAACTCTTACATAAAATCGATTTAACCTGCACACGACAATTAATATTGTAATAACGCATAAATCTGCTTTTATATATAATATTTGATTAAACATTCATAAAAAAAGTAAAAAGTACGCATGTATCTGTCTTATTTATGTGATTGCAATCTTGTTGCAGGACGGTTATTGGCTTACGAGGGAAAGACAGTGTGGTATTCGCTGTAGAAAAGATAGTGACATCAAAACTCTATGAAGCAGGTGCTAATAAGCGGATATTCAACATAGATCAACATGTTGGTATGGCTGTCTCTGGTATAATATCGGATGCAAGACAAATCGCTGAGACTGCAAGATCAGAAGCTGCAAGTTATAAGGCACAGTACGGAGTCGGTATTCCACTGAAATATTTAAACGAAAGGGTATCCATGTACATGCACGCGTACACTTTGTATTCTGCTGTACGTCCTTATGGTTGCTCCGTTCTACTCAGTGCTTATGAAACTGATGGTCCAGCATTATATATGATAGATCCATCAGGAGTATCGTATGGTTATTATGGCTGTGCAGTAGGTAAGCGAAATATTGATAATGATAAATTAGAACATATAGGAAGAAATTTATATTTTGCATATATATATCATCTCGTAGGTAAAGCAAAACAATCTGCAAAAACAGAAATTGAAAAGTTAAAGTTATCAGAGATGTCATCTAAGGATTTAGTTAAGGAAGCTGCTCGTATTATTTATCTCGTTCACGATGAGTTGAAAGATAAACAGTTTGAATTAGAAATGAGTTGGGTTGGCGCCCATACCAATGGAAGGCATGAACGTGTACCAATCGATGTAAAAACTGAGGCCGAGACGAAGGCACGGCAGGCAATGGCGGAAGATTCGGACAGTGATACCGAGGATATGTAAAATGACGTTAGGAATACTGCCATTAAAATTCTTTGTATTGTAAACGATAAAATTAAGTATTAATACAAATATATATGCACCAATTCAAGATTTTAAAAATGAATGAAATAAAGAGAAAACTTATTTAAGAAAACACATTAATATGCTGTTTAAATATTTTATAGAAATATAGAAATAGTCACAAGTAAAAATGACAAGATTCTATATATAAATTTCTCTTAACTTGTTTTTCTATGTAAAAAAATTAATTATTTAATGCTCAAATCTTTTAGCTGATCAACAATCATTGCCATTGGATTATTTTTATATCCGATTCATAACACACACACACACACACACACATATATATATATATATATATATATATATATATATATATATATATATATATATATATATGTACATATTATTATAGATTATGAAAATTACTATATTATTATGATTCTTTGTAAATGCACGCTTAAGTCATATTAAACCCATATGAAAACATGGAGTAAATCTGTAAATTTTCTCGCGCATGACAAAAATTCGTTATATGTTTTTACAGCGATATATATATATATATATATATATATATATATATATATATATATATATATATATATGAAAAAAAACAAGTGCGATTTAATTGCATAACATCACTTTTGTTATTCTTTTTTTAACAAAATATCGAGAAACGTTCGTTAAAAAACATAAATCAGGTATTTGCTGCCAATAACGCATGCAAGGATTGACCTTTCAGCGAATTATTTCTATTTCCAAAGGAATTATCTCTCGCTCGTAACAAACACGTTGAAAAATATCGCTGTAAAAACTTATAACAAATTTTTATCATGCGAGAGAAGATTTACGGATTTACTCCATGTTTTCATATGAGTTTAATATGATTTAAGCGTGCAATTACAAAAAATGATAAGAATATAATAATCTATGATAATATGTACATATTCCTATACATTATCGAATATTTCCTTATAGTGTTAATGAGCTTGTTCGCGATAATTGGATAACAACAGATGTTATGCATAAAATGTACTAGATTTTCAATAATGGATTTATTTCTGATTTGAAGTCAATTACTTGTTAACAGTGCTCTTATTTATGAGTATCTATATTATTGATTTTTAAGCATAAACCACTTGAGAAATAAAATTAAAATTTAATTTAAACGACCAAACTTCCTTCTTTTCAAATTGCCATTAATCGTTTTATCAAATTTTTAATTGTTTATAACATTGAAAAATTATCTCAATACTACAACATTAATATCAATTTTAATACATTTTTCCATTACTTTTTGTGGGTTTAATATTGACAATATGTACTTTTATGAGAAACAGACGAAAAACATGCTAAAAAAGCGATATCTTTCCTCGATAAATTGCAAAATCAAGTCGAAGGATACGCAAAACATCAAGAAACGTTGTATATTCTTTTATAGAAAATGACACTAATCTTTGTTAGAAGATGATACTGCAACATGATCTTGTACCTTGTAACTTGAGCAAGTTTTAGAGGACCAGATAGAAATTTTATCTTCAAAGAGAGAAAGAGAGAGGGGGAGACTTACAATGGAAATAAATCGAGTTGTAACAATATGACTGAAAAACGTAGATGTAAAGAAATATTTCACGGATTTTAAAATTTTAAAAAAATTCTATCTCCATGATTGATTGATATATTGGAGATTATAGTGTCTAGTTTCACCATTAGTATCTATTATCAACATTATTAGTTTAATATTAATTGAGCCTTTAAATTGAGCCTTTCTTGCCTCTCTTCAGGAGAACTAAAAAATATTATGGAAAAATAAAAAGTAAGTTAAATTATAATAGAATTCTCAAGCAAATCGACATGAATTGAAAATAGAAATAATACATACATAAAATAAGTCAAATCTATCTCCTATCACCTTTAATAAATTTTAAGATATGTTTTATAGACAAAAATGTTTCTCATAAAGAGACTATTTGATTTGATTTTAGAAAAATATTCTATGACCAATATATATTTTCTCACGTGAAAAAGTAAAGAAATTTCCTCTTACATAAAAGTTTATTCTCTTCATTGCTTTACATATCAAAATATTAAAATAGAATGGTATTAAAAAATCAATAGAAAGTTTATAAGATGTAAATTGATTTCTCTTTGACAATATTGTGACAAAATATATGTCTTGTAAAATATTTACTTTTCGATGACTTTATTTTTAAACTTTCATGTACAGAATAAATCAAATTAATATTAAAAAATGTACAATCGCATTTAAGATGTATAATTACATCTTGCAGGTGCAATATTACACTTGTATAAAATCATGAATCGATTCTATTTATTATTCTATGAAAAATTTAGCAAATATTTTAATGGAGAAATGAATACCTTATAAGATATTACATATCTGGAAATATCTCATATATCAAAATAAATTATGAAATATTACATAATATTAATTTTTTTATGATTCTATCTTTTATCTAGAATGATTAAGAAAACAGAGTAAGAAAAATCTTGGAAACATCTTTATTTAGAAAAAGTCATGCTGATTATAGAATATCCTTTTTAAAATCAAATAATCTTTATTTAAAATATTTTTGATAAAATACATATCTCAAGATATATTAAAAGTAATAATCTAATGACTAATTTTATGTGTAAGTACATTATTTCATAAAATTGCGCTTATATATATAATTTATAACAAAGATGTGTATTTGTTTATTTGTATGCGCGCGAGTTGTGTTAGAATCCCTATGGACGAACAATGCACTTCGAAGAAACATTGGCGATCCACTCGATCCACGCGCATGCTGCTTCGTCACGTTGTCAGGGGTTGGTTGGTTGCTGGGTGGCTGGGGAAAGCGCGGCGAGGGCGGCTTGGGCAAGTTTTATATAAGAGAAGTATGATTTTGAAACATCGCCACTAGTTTTGATTAATGCGGCCGGGACGGATTCGCCATTGCGTCGTTAGTTATCGCTCGTTTTCTTGAATTTTTCTTTTTTTACACATAAACAAGCTGCATTGATTTCGTTATCGTTGTCAACCGAGTGTTTCGATTCTCTTCCTATCATAGAACAGCTGATCTTCGCGATCTAACCGGAAATCCTATTCAACGATAAGAAGTATATATGTCTTTGAATTTGAGCACCAAATCATTGGACGATGGTCTCATCACCGAGGAACAAGGGTTGTCCGCTATTTATATTTTTGCGGCTATCGTACTTGGTATCATCGGCTTTTTCGGATTCACTCTGAATTTACTGGTCATTTTGACTGTTATCAAGGACGCCCAAGTGCTATGGACACCCAACAATGTGATCCTCGTTAATACGGTTGTAAGTATTATTGCAATATCGTTCTATCAAATTTGATTTGCAGATGATCAACGCATAGAAATTAATTTCTTTATATTTTAAAGTGCAACTTTAACGACAATGTACGAATATGTAGAAGTTTTAAAAGCCTGATTTAATTAAAATTGCATTATAATTATATACATATTGATATCATTCTGTATTGAAAAACTATTTAAAGAAAATAACAATATCCTTTGTATGTTAAGGATAATCTAAAGAGAGAAATATTTATTATTATTTAAGAAAACTTTTATACATAATAATAAGTATATCTATTTTTACTTAGCATTCGGGTCTTTTATCCTTAATCCTATTCATAATTTTTTATATAAATTTATTATATACAAAAAAGCTGTTAAATTCAACATATAAAATCTCATATGTCTAGTATATAAAAATATGCAATATTACTCAATTGAGGAAATTTTACATGTAAGCACGTATATATACATTTATATAATTTTTTATATAAATATTTTTATAAAAATATATTTTTTATATAAATAATAATCTTTTCCAATTTTCATAAAATTTAAAACATATTGTTTATTTATTTATCATACGCAATTATAGAATAACCACAAATAATATAATATATAAACATATTTCTAAGATTTGTATTAGAAAAAATTATGTTTTAAAAAGTTAAATCATCTCTACTGGAAAATAAGAGTAAACAACCATATTTAAATTTATATGACGGATAAGTTGTAGCTTTTACAAGCCAAGGAAAACTTTCTTAACGTTGCCACGATATAGATTGGCAATGAGGAAAACTTCATTAACTATACGACGTACAAATACGCGTGACATGCATACGAAAACAAGTTCTAAATACATCAAGCAATATACATATAATATATATAATACATATAATATATTTCTTTTAGCAATATACATATCATATATTTTTTTAATGTACACAAATTAGTGTACATCTACAAACTTTGACTGAAATTTAAATTAGAATAAAAATATTTTAGAGAGGTCTATACAGAGATATATGTGTTTTTACGTTGTATATTTTTCGCAAAATCACAGTTTTTCTATATAAAATGTCGAATCTTTGTAGAGAAACTAGCGTTTTATAAAAAGTCTAATTAAGTTTTTTTTTAACCGACTGATTTTGCAAACTATTTGTGATAAAGGTATGAATAAAGGTATGAATAAATTCTAAGGTAATACATAATCTTTTTAATGAAAAGATTGTTCAAAAGATTCTAATTCACAAAATATACATTTGAATAACAAACTACCGAAGAATTATATAAAATTATTGATTCAAATAGAAACATGCTTCTTGTACTAAAACCAAATTGTATGTACATAATTTTTGGAAAATTAAAACGTATTTTAAACTTAACTTTAAACTTAATATGAAATTTAAGTAATATATAAAGTATAATAAATATAATATTTATTACATTTTTATCTTTTTATAGGCTTTGAATTTAGTTTAAATCAATTTTATTTCAAATATATGTAGTGAAATTAAGCATCATTTATATTTCACTAGTTTTCCAAAATACCTCTATATTTCTGGGAAAATTTTCGTTACTATGACATTGCAAAAATTCAATCAATCAAATCTGGATGGATTTAACATATTATATTCTTTTTGTATTATATATCTTTTATATAGAGCTTCTTTTATAAATACACATGCATATAATTAATTGCAAAATTCAAGAAAATAATATAAAATATCCGAATTGTTGCTGTAAAAAACAAAAAAAAAAACAACTTTAAAATGCATAATTAAGTATAAATCGATCAATTTATATAAATAATCTTATTGAGTATTTTTATATAATGCTTCATACATTTTTTTATTGAAACAGGTTGGAGATTTTTTAGTAGCTGTGCTGGGGAATCCTATCACAATGATATCTTCGATCGCTGGTACATGGTATTGGAACCATAATGTGTGTCTGTGGTATATATCATTTTAATTATTTAAATAATATGTGTATAATATTTTTTATCTATAAAGCCAAAACTTTTACTCCTCATGACAATAAATGTTACCTATAATACTAAAGATTAAGCTTAACAATATAATATATAATACATAAATTTCATTCAAATTTTGTACACAATCAGATATATATGTTCGTAAAAAAGTCATATATGTTCATACTGTATTTTTATTATATTTATTAATGATAAGTAACCGGTTAAAAAAATTAAATGGAAATATTTAAAATATCAAAACGTATGCGTCAATTAATAAATTTAATTATAATATTTCCATTGCTTTAATCTGGATTTTACGTGACATAATTATTTCGTAATAGTTGAAACATCGACAATAATTTTTCATATTTATATACATTATGTCCGAAATATATATACACATATGTACGATGTGAGATACATAATTACTAAGATACATGATTTACTTTCTTCCGTCATGTCAAAATTTAAGAAAAATATTTTTATTATGAAATAGTATATATTTAGTATATATTTTATTACTCAAATTTATAAAATATCGAAATAAGAAAATTTAATATGTGTGTACAGAGAGTCACATTTGGAATAATAATTTAAAAATAAATAATTTGAAAATTTACTATAGGCTGGAAAAATATTTTGAAGAAAAGTCAGTTGTTTTTTTAACATATTATTTTAATAGTATGTTTTTAATTTAAATGAGAAATCGTTTCCAAGATTTACAAATTATCGTTATTTTTTTAAATAAAACTATATATCTTTTGTTACATAAAACTTTTTATTTTTTATTCATAAGAATATTAAAGTGAGATATCAACGAATTAATATTTCAAATATATGTATACATATATCAAAATATATCTCGACATCTAATATGTAAACGTATTGACAATCCGGTTATGATTATGGATGTATCTCACATTGTATGTCATAGAGCTATTATCGGATTTATTATCGAATGCTGTCGTTTTTTTTCTTATATAGAATTCTTATATTAATCATACTCTCTCGAATAAAATATCTTAAAAGTTATTATGATAATCAAAAATTTAATATAGCACATTTGTTATATACTCGTAATATGAATACAAGATTCTTCAATTGTAATTAATTCGAATAAAATTGATAGACTCCTGAGTTTTTAAAATATAAAATGCCAAAAATTTCAAATCATTTTTTATCTCAAACACACACATATCGAAATATGTAACACGATTTTGTCAAGGATTATATATAATTTCTTACATACTATTATTAGTAAAACTCTTTTCTCTTTTATTGGTTCTAAATGCAAACAGAAATATTTAAAAAAATAATAAAATATAATTATAAAACAATAAGTTTTCTCTTCCGTTTCTCTGGAAAATCAAAAAAGTAATGTCTATACACTTGGGTATACGAGAAAAATTTTAATCGCCGAACAGCTGTTATCGCATGACTAACGTTTTCGTTGATGCTAAAAATGAGAGAAATCTTCACCGTTCTAAACATCAGTCGCAGCTGTCGATCTTTAATATTTTAGAAATGTCAAGCTTTAAAAAAAATATATGTGTATGCCATGCAAAAAAAATAGCACACAATTTCTGACTAAGAGATTTCAAAACATAAGATATATTTTTTTTACATTATATAAAATATTCATCTTTTATAAAATTTCACCCAAATATTATATTTTTATATACAGAATGAGGAGAATTAATTTATGTAAAAAAATATATATAATTTTATTTTAAGATATATGAATAATCTTTAAATTTTGGAAGCCATCAAACATATAGAGGAGTAAAAAGCCATCAAATGTTTTTCTGTACAAATAATTTTGATTTGGAAATATTTTTCTCCACAAGAAGATTACAATTTTCAAGTTTTCTTGTTTATATTACTTTACGTAGAACGCTTTGTATATGGATAATATTATTGTAACTTCAAAATTTAATACTAACTCAATTATATACATTGTAGCTACTTCCTCAATTCTAAATAAAAGACATTTTATGAAATTAATATTAATTTATGAATATATAATCTACGATTCACAACATATTTTATTTAATAGAGATTTATATTACACATATAATTACGGCAAATTTTCTACTTTAGGTACGCGTGGTTTATGACTACCATGGGATTCGCTAGTATCGGTAATTTAACGGTAATGGCAATAGAACGATTCCTGCTAGTGAGATGTCCAATGAAGGTATTATCAATAAGGTAATTAATCAAATCACGCACATAAGATGAACACAAACAGATATATGTGTGTGTGTTGTGTGTGTGTGTGTACATATGCATATACAGGATGAGTCAAAAGTATGCGTTAAAAATCTGTGAGCGTGTTCCTGGATAAAAACGAAGAACAAATGTTCACATATGATCGCAAATGCTTCGTTATCGAAATAATGAACATAAATTAGTATCAAATAATGATTTATTTGAATGTTTACAGTTTTGTTGTTTTTTACCAGAAATGTTCTACGTGTCATCATTTTCAAAAGCGTCGTCTATCAAACACCAGTTAACAATGAAGATCTATGGACACGTATCTATAATGCTTGCGAGATAGTCCGCGGAAATCCTGATGTTTTCGAACGAGTGCACCAGCCATGTAGACGTCGTGTTCAGGCATGTATTGAAAATGATGGAGGACACGTAGAGCATCTCTTGTAAAGAATAACAAAACTATAAACGTTCAAATAAATCATTATTTGATACTGCTAATTTATGTCCATTTCGATAACGAAGCATTTACGACCATATGAACATTTGTTCGTCTTTCTTATTCAGGAACACGCTCACAAATTTTTAACACATACTTTTGACTCATCCTGTATATACATATGCATATATGTGCACAAAAACATACGCAGACAAGAGGAAAACTTATGTAACTAAAATTTTGTTATTTTAGATTATGTTATTTTAGAGTTTTTAGAGCAAGTTTTTCAAACCTGGTTAATATTTATTTTATAAATATTGACTGAAAAAAAAAATCGTTAGTGAGAAATAAATTCTCGCTCTTGTCATGTATAAAATTTATATTTTAAGAAAATAATTTGCCTTTTTTCTTATAAAATAGAATGTAGGGATTATGGTATATACAAAGGTATAGTGAAATGATCAATTTAAGCATTCCTCGACTTTCCATCGCACACATACTTTCATCGCGACATTCTCCAGGAAGCGTTATTCATATCTACGAAATAATCGTTTACAGTGGTCGTAAACATCTTTAAGACATAATTTACACATAATAAATTTATGCAGTTTGCGATAAATTTTAATTGCATCATTCTTTACTCGTTTTGTTTATCGTATATAGAAGATTGAGAAGCAACGAAATAAATATAAATAATAAATGTATCTTAGCGCAGTTTTTAAGAATTTAAGAATAGATTTTAAGAATTTTATTCTTTTTACGACAAGAGAAGGTAAAGTTATTCATATATAATTTGCGCATGATCAATAATATTATAGATATAAATCGGAAATTCGGGAAAAATCAACATCACAATATTATGTTTTATCTATCAATCATTCTATGAATTGTTATACAAAATATAATATTGTCGTGTTGATATTGTGTATTTTAGGATCCTTTATTATTTGTGCCTTCGTAATTATAATTCAAAGATTATTATAAATATTTCGATATTGTCACTAAAGAAAACGACAAATTTTTATCAAGAGTTACATCTTTCAATTGTTGAATTTATATTTTTAACACAAAGAGAGGATAAATTAAAATATTTCGTGTATAAATATATTACACATAAATTCTCTTTTTTATTAACGATTAAAAATAATCTCTTTGTTATCGATTGATGAATCTTCTTGTTAGTGATTGTTCTTTTGAGCAAATCTAAAGATGATAGCAACTAAAAGAAGATCAAACGGATTTTTAATCCGCTTACAATAAATCCTTCCTTTAATGAATTAAATATTTCACTAACGAGTTAAAATTTCTGATCCATCAAATACCGCAACCATGTATTCCATCAAACGAGAATTTATATATGATATATTCATACACACATACACACACAATATTTTAATTTGTCCTATCTTCATATTAAGAATATAAATTCAAAAATTGAAAGATATAGCTATTGCTAAGAATTCATCATTTTCTTCAGTGAAAATATATCAGGATAAATTTTAATAATCTTTGAATTATAAAAATAAAGAAGATATCAAAAATAAAGTATTTTTGATTATTTTTTAATTTTAATTTTAATTTTAACAAAAAAATATGCTTACTTATATAACTTAGATTTTTAAAAGGATTACTTTTATAAAAATCTTTAATTTGAACATTGTGTGAGAAATTATTTTAAACAAATTATATGCATGCTTTTACTACAAAAAAGCAGTTTTTGAATGAATCAAAGAATATGTTCTGGAATTTTCGAACTCTTTTTTAACATTTTGCATGAAAACTAATTTACATATGAATGCGTCATATAAAAAAACTTTTTTTTCATTCTTCTTTTGCGCGTTTTGCTATTTTTTAAAATATTTTATAACAAATTCTGTAAATAATAATGAACTATGTAAATGTAATATAAATAGAAAAATCAATAGAACTGTGCCTATATTCGTGAAATTCAACTTAAACCGCATCCGATTATATCTTTATTCAAATAATTAATAATTTTGAATAATTCGATTATTTTTTTATTTGTTATTTTTACGTGAATTCTTTTAAACATTCAATATTTCGTTAAATTCAATATTTAGTTAAATTTTATCCATCAAATTATAACTATCAAATTAAACTATTCATCAAATTATAAAAATATATAACAATTTTATATATATTTTCAAAGTTTAAATATGTGCACAATCTGATAAAATATTTTAATTTTTTCATGAATACGCTAAGTTTTTATACTTTACTTTAATTAATATAAATGTTTTTAATACAAATTAAATCTCTCCCAGCAAAATAATATAATTATAAACATTATATATTGTCCCATTAATTTTAATGTTTTCTACAAGCTCTTATCCTCTAAGTTTAATATTTACTCTTTTAGAAATTTGTTAATTCTTTTATAGACATGCTTATGTATTAGCATTTATGGTTTGGATATATGCGCTTTCCTTGTCATTACCGCCATTTTTCAATTGGGGCAGCTACGGTCTGGAGGCCGGTAACATATCTTGCAGCGTGTCTTGGGAATTGCACGATCCCGAGACGCATAATGATTCTTACATCGGATTTTTATTTATTTTTGGATTTTTCCTTCCTGTCACAATAATTATTAGCAGTTACTATGGCATTATAAGGAATTTGAAGAAAATAAAACAGAGAATTGGTGAGTCTTTGATTTTGTTAATAGCAATAAATCTCTGGTTAGTTATATAAAGTTAAATATAATTCTTCTCTATCGAAAGACACAATGCTGAATACAATTTTCGCATACAAATTTAGGAACAAAATATATGCTGCATATTTGATAACGTAGTTTCAAGTCATCTTTAAATCTCTAATTTGACTAACAGTATTTTTCTTACTCTTAGGTCAAAATAACAAACGAGAGAGAAGAGTCACGATGATGGTATATCTAATGGTCCTTGCTTTCCTAATCGCTTGGTTGCCCTATGCCATTCTTGCTCTCGCAGTTCAATATTTCTATGTGAGTATTTCTAATCACGAAAAGTTTAATATTCGAGAAAAAGAGCTAATTTATGAAATTCGAGCTGATTTATAATTAATTTATCAGTTATAAAATGTTATAATATTTTATAACATATACATTCAAATAGCAAAATTATTTTGTCTAATCGCAACGAGGTCAAAAGATTGAGAGGCGATTGCCTGTCTATATTAAGATTTAATAATCGACATGACAATAGCTTCTCGACGCTTCGATCAATTTCTCTCCACATATGGCGGCCTTTGAAGGATCACAAAAGCTCATAAAAAATAATTTATACTGCAGGTACAAACCTCCCACATCGTAACGGTGCTACCTGCGCTTCTCGCGAAATCCTCCATCTGTTACAATCCTATCATATACGCATATTTGAATGTTCAGTTTTATCACACCTGGAAAAAAATGTTTTCCACCAATACGAATTCGAGGATAGTCAATACAAAAATCACAACGAACAAAATAGAAATGAAGAGTCTCAACCGTTCAAGTCAAACAGAAAAATAAAATTTCTCTTGTGCTCTATTCTCAGAAATGGTGCATGAAGGGAAAATGACGTATGGAGGAAGATGCTATCAGAAGACCAACAATGAATAAATAGTGTAAAATATTATTTTTGTCGTTTATTTGTTAATTGTTAAAAAAAGCAGTCTGAATCTTCTGTGTAAAACAGAGATTTATTTCATACATATCTTTTTTTATTTTAATTTGGGCTTATCCGTTTATAATTTTTTTAATGCGTACAGTTTCGCATTTCATAAAATCCAAGATGATTTTTTATGAAACAAAAGTTGTGTGCGCAGAATAAATAAAATAAATTATTATTTAGTACAACATTTATATTAGAGTTTGTATCATTTTGTTTGAAAAGATATATCACGTATGTGTTTTTATGAGTTTATATTTAGATAAACAATTCAAATAACTATTATAGATTGATTTTGATTTCTGAAAAAATTCTAGGGAAAAATGAAACGTATAAATATTTATCTTATTATGTTTCTAAAGAAATCAAACACTTGTTTCAAAACAAACATTAAATTAATCAAAAAGTTCTCTCATCTTGAAAATTTATATCAAAATTAAAATTTTATTATATAACATGTTTATATCTTTCGCCTTTTTTGGAATATTGAGAAAGAAAATACATCTTAAAAAATATATCTCGGCCAGAACAAAAATGCATGATTATTATTCTATATTTATTCCATTCTATTTATTCCATTTCTAAACTTATAGACATAACTACATTACACTTTTTTAGTTAACTTTCGAATTATATATGTGCCAAACCAAGCATACTAAAAATTAAACGACGTTGAAACAATGTATTGAAAAAAAAACAACTTTTTAAAAAGAAGATTTTTCTTTGACAAACGTGATATGTATAACCTGATATATATAATATATATATTGCTAATGTTGCTCTTGTTATATCCATCTGTTTGCTTAATCTTTAACAAAAAGTCTATCATAAAAGATGTAATATTCGCTCGAAGAATTCTAAAGTTTCCATAAGAATATGTATACAAATGTGTTGAACGCGTACGCCTCTTACTAGTATAACTTGATAACGTCGACTTTATGAAAAAAAAAATAAAATAAAATAAAATAAATATCCATGTAAAGTAAAGTTGCAAAAAAATAAAAATAAAAAGAAACAAATATGTATATATGTATATTCACCACATTGATGTGCGCCATTAATGTTAAAAAAGAAATACATATCTATTCATCGATTGAATCGATGATTAATTTTAATTAAAATAGATACTGATCGATATGTAATCGATCACTTCGTATATGTAATATATTAGAATAATATATATATGTAATAATATATATGTAATACATTAAAATATAATTTGAAAAAAGTATTGACACACTTTCATTATTTAAAAACTGACGATATAGTAATGAGAAAACCTTTAAAATGAAAGAAAAATTTAAACATTGATGCGCTATCTTTATTTCTTCGTCCTTTGTTTTAACCGTTTGAAAGAAAATGTCTCTTTGCAGATAAGTATCTTTCATTAATATATTTTCAATGTTTTTGTATTTAATAAAATTGCTGGTACATTCATTCTTTCTTTCTCTTCCTTTGTTTCATAATAAAATATGCTAAACAGTTTACGAAACGAAAAATCACTTGTTTTAGACTGTTAATAGACAGTAATCAATAGTTTTAGTGTCTCTAGTGTAATATAGCGTTAAAAAATTATTATAACTCTATTTTTATATAAAAAAAACTTTATTAATAGTTATTGATGCATTATTTCTATCATTTTGTGCATGTATGTGTGTGCGTAAATACGTTCAAGAAAATAATGCAAAAGATACAAATACATTTTTTTCGAAGTAATTATAAATATTGTATATATTTACTTTTAATATTTTTATACACACACACACACACACACACACATAGTGCAATTATATATTTAATATTATATATAAATTTTATAGATATGCATTTTCTCTGATATTATATAATAGAACAAAATAGCGCGCACTTTGTAACATTCTAGTAACAGTTAAACAAAGTATGAATTGAAATAAAAAAACCATGAAAGAAAGAAAAAAAAATAAAATTCTAAGCGATAAAAATATTTAATGCAGTTATGTATTATCTACGTAAATACAAGCGCGAAATATAAAAAAATAGATAAAAGAAAAATTAAATATATCAAGATATGTAATTAAAAAAGGATCTAGTTTCTATCTATCTTCAAAAATTCAAAAAATATTGTAGTATGCTTCAAAAAGGCTCGACGACAAAATATTCAATTAATCTGTTCAAGTAATGAATTTCGCAAATAAAATAAAGTAACAATAAATAACTTTACATCCAAAAATAATTTTTGAGCTTTTTGATATCAACATATAAAAAAATGTTCTTTAAAAATAAATCTACAAAATTATAAACGCAAAAGAGACTATCAACTGTTTTGCAAATGAGAAAATCCTAAAGTTGTTAACCTGCAAAATTGCAAATAGCAGAATAATTGCATGCAGATTGCAAATAATACGCGAGAGAAACAAAAATATTCACTGCATGCTAATTGATTTTAGATATGAGATACGATGTATCATCGCTACCAATATTACCGATATTCATCGTTTCTCAATCTGAATACAAATACGCGTATCATAGACATGAGAAAAACAATAGATCTCCTTATAGCGCTCTGTATACTTTTATAACGCAGTGGAAAAATAGCGATAGGCGTATAACGTGATCAGCATATAGATACATGTCAAATTTTTAATTTCTAAGTCTATATCTAAATTTTACTTCGATTCACTTTGTTAGATTACATAACGAAGAAATTATAGAAAAAAAATTACATAATTTAACTTACGTAATGAAGAAGTTCTGTTAACTTCTGTTTTCTGTTTTATTTTAAAATAAAATAAAAAATTTTATTGACAATATATTAAAGGTAAATTTTTTGTGTTTCTTTTATAATAAAAAATACAATATGATAAACAATATAATTTCTTTTTCAATTTTAGGTAAATCATGAATGTCATATATAACGCTGGACGTATTCCTCATTACATGGGGTTCTACTGTATAGTTGTCACGTTTGTGGATCTGGCATTGTTAAAATACGATCGCGCGATTGCGTTACGCGAGCGCGACCATGTCGCGCGGAATCAAGCATTACGATTCGTAACACGCGTAATTATGCCACATCGGAGAAAGTGAAATCGCGAGGAAAATTTACGGTCGTCGCATTCGTGTCACTCTCCGCGAGTTCTTCTTAACATTTTCTGGATGGACTCCGCTTTAACGAAGATCCGCGCGTCTCTTGAAGATTGAGAAATCTCTCCTCGTTTCATCGTTTGATACTTTTATTCTTAACGCGAAAAAATTAGTCTATCTAATTATTATTAAATTATTATTAAATAAATGTTAAAATTATTTAATCGATATAATTGGTTTGAAAAGAAACTGCGACTGAAGGTGATTTAAAGTCAAAACATGCGTATATTCTTCTGTATAAAACTTTAATTTGCATTCCAACATCGGCATTTCAATTCATACTAGTCTTTTGATTTCGATTTTAATCAACGAATTATATATAAATATTTATCACAAATTATTTCTAATTTAATTAAGACGCTCTATTGAAAAATTTACAAAGCACGACTGATGAATTTTATTCTCTTTAATTATTTCCTGACAATGGTTTTTCTCTTTTAATTTCATAGTTTCTATTGCGTGGTTCTCTATAAACGGAAAAGTGAGAGTAAGCAACAACAATATCGATCAATATGTTAATTCATTTAAAAACGTGGAAGAAACGTAGAACATATTTTTAATAAAAGTAACGTTTTGATTAAAACAGACTTTATTCTCTTAAGATACAAATAATTATAATTATAAATAATTGATGTTCTTCTAATAGCAACAAATAGTCAATATTTCGATAACAATTAGAATATGATTATTTAATGTTATTAAATGAGAGACTATTGGATATAATAAGATAGGAATATATGTACAATAATATTATATTCCAATTTGTTTATTTTGGCAAAACGTTTTTTTGTTTCTACCAATTTATATTATTGCGATTCTATTTGAGACCCCAAAGAAAAAATTCTCGTAATATTATATATGTTGATTATTTTCGTCGAATTTTTACGCTTCGATGAAACATATATTTATTACACATTTTTCGATTATTATGTATATAATATATATGTAAAAATTTACAATTACATTTATCTTTTTATCGTACCTTCGATTAAACATGTCTTTTATTCTGAAGAAACACTCCGCAAAATTTCTGCCTCAGGCAATATAATTATATCATAACTTTCATTTATTAAGAACTCGATTATGCCTTCATGTTTTGCGAGATTGTACAGCATTGAAATTAAAATTATTGATCTTTTTCTTCGTGAGCAATAATTCTTGACTTTGATAAATTTTTCTTGAAAAACTTGACCTAAATCCACCAAATCGATATTATTCTAGATGATGAAAAATCCATGCATTCGTACCGGTTAACGCGAGATATTGCACACAAGCATTTAACATAAAAAAAAGAATGCAAATGTGAAAGTATCAGTAACTCCGGCTGCATTTAGAGTATATTAAATGTAAATATAGCAATCGAGGTTAACTACTTCATAATTATTTCGATATGGCTTAATTTTGATTGATGATTTTACATTACTATCATGTTTCTGTATTAATATGTGCACAATTGATGCATCAATATATATGCAATTCAAGTATGTATAACACAAATCCATTTCTCAGTTTAATGTATTTAATGTTTAATCTATTTGTAATTCAAATTCATGTTGAATGTGTTTATTAGGAAAATAATTTCTTAACAAGAAATTAAATATGAAGCACGTTTATTGTATGATTTAATAAAATAAACGCTCATAACGCGCATTAATAATTTATAGAAATTGTAAGAATAAATGAGCTTATAATTTCAAGTTTAATATCATCACTTTCAATGACATTGATTCCCTTAGTTAATATTATAATTGCATGGATTTTATGTAATCCGTTTTTGCCGAGATTTTCGCATGCGGTTAGGCATTGTATTGCAAAATCAACTAATGTACACAATAGACTCAACTGAATCGCACCGTCTCGCGACAAATGGAATACAGATAACCTTCCAAGCTGTCATCATACCTGTAGAGAGGGTAACTTTCAGTTAGAAAGAGTTACCGCAGTTAGATTGTCGTGTTAATTGTGAAAGAGTATTGTTAAATATGTGGTTGTTTTGCGCCGTGTGTCAAATACGCCTCGAGGGAAAAGCTGTTTCGTTCTAACAGATGCGGCTCGCGTCTCATAGCGTCTCGTAAATTCCAAGTCAAATATTCAGTTCTGTTTGAGAAACATACGGTTGCGTCAGATTTGTATGTGGTTTGCCGCATAGTCGATAACTCATTAGCACCACAATGTTTTCTTAGGCTCCTCTTTTTTAATTGCGTAATAATAAATTTAAGTAAGTGATATAGTACATCTTCCTTGAGAAAAAAATGATTAATCTATAAAAAAATCTTCGTATCGTTCAGCTATTCAAACATTTATTAAAATTGTGACATAATTTTTATAATTAACAATATTTCGTTTAACTTCTCTTTAAAAAATCCAAATGGAAAGTCAAGAATCATCGCAATATACTTTCACGGAGAGTGTAATTGTGAGAATTGATAATCCAAAAAATTAAAGTAACACAATAAATTATCCAAAACATTTTCAATAACTTTTCTGGAAATAATAACTCCCTGTTTCGCCATTAAACATGACAGTATATTATTAAAGTTTCGCTTCATTAAACTAAGAACATATTTTGTTAAATATTATAAAGCTCAAAGGTATTCATTAAATCGGCGGTTACTATATATCGGATGTTAATTGCAATTTCCTAGTTTCCTCTTTCACCGCTTCTCTCGTCCAGAAAGATTCGTGCGGTCCGCCAACGATCAATAATATCGTTTTACCACAACTGCATTTTCAAATTATATCTTACAGCTTATATTACGCTTGTAAATAGGCACTTATTATATGTATAAAATATGAAAATAGATTCACATGTTATTTTGCACTTTTTAAATTTTAAAAATATTGAAGTAACAATTTAGTGTACAAATTCAACTTTAGATTTTATTAAATTTATTTATTTATTATAATAAATTTTAATTCATTATTTATATTTTTATCTATTTATTTATACATATTATCTATTTATATATATATATATATATATATATATATATATATATATATTGTGTTATCATTACATATATATATATTATATATTATATGTATTGTATTTATATTATATTATTATTATATTATTTATTTATATAATTAATGAAAGCTTGCAAAACTCACGCTCTTAAAAAAATTTATTATCTATTCCGAAATAAACCATCGCTCGAGAAAAAAACGATGTCAAAATATAAAATATTGTTAAAGTAATTTTGTACAAAATAACATAACACAAATACATGGCTCTCTCTCTCTCTCTCTCTCTCTCTCTCTCTCTCTCTCTCTCTCTCTCTCTTTCTCTCTCTCTCTCTCTCTTTTTCTTTCTAAGTGTACTTTTATTGACGATCAAAATTATGGAAGGTGTCATTTTCTGGTGTCAATATTGCACCTAGCCTTCACGATTGAGAACGCACGCAATCTAAATTGGCGCGTGAAAGAATTTGTGATAAAACGAGACGTTGATGGCGCGTCACTTTCTACAGTGAACGCCCGAAAACCTGAGGCAGCTTCGTACGTGAAAAAGATACCCGTGAAACCGGATATCACCCAGATCCAGGCGGTAAATTGGTCGTAAGATGAGGAGAAGACAGGAGAAGGAAAAAAAACATGCTTTTGAAGATGCGGCGTAAAATGACGGAAAACGCCGTCGTAAGATATGGAATATCAAGATCTAGTAAAAAGTGATTAATTCTATGGATAGATCCAATAAATAATCAGTAACAATGTAATATTTATATATTATATATTACACGAAATTAATAATCACCCGAATTAATTTTATAAAATAGAAAGTTTCATTAAGAAATCGGTGATGCAAGCTTAACGATAAAATTTACAGTATCAGGCAAAAATCAGTTTTATATAATCACGCAAGATATTTTCACGGTGAGATGGACAAAAATTATCTCATGACAATTCGCAACTCTTGGTAATATCGAATGCCTGTACGCGAATTCGGGAAAAGTTATTCTTACGTTATGCGCCTTTTAAATGCGCAATCCGTTGTACGAATATTTTCGCGCGAATCGAGAATAATGAAATTGACTCGAAACGATGAGCGAACATATAAGAAGATAGCAATAAAGATATTTTTTTCGCGATATTCCGTCTTTCTCCCCGTGGCCCTGAAAAGAGGCAGATATTTTAGAAAGTTTTAAAACGATGCTTCCTTTTTCTCTTGTAAAGTCGATTTGACCGCATTATGGAAAACTTGATTCACCTGATTTTTGCAAGGAGCCACACACTGTTGAACGAGTTTCGAATAATAAAACGTGAATTATATATATTTGATTATTTAAAATTGTATATAATTGTGTATGATTGGAAAGACTAAAATTTAACATTAGTATTTGCATTTCTCTAAATGAAAAAAAATGACCATGCATTACGTAAAATATAAAAGACACACAATGCATTGCATATTGTAGATAATACGATTGTCATATGTTATAATAAAGACATAAAAGAAAGATAAATTGCAATGTATAGTATGTTGATTATTAGCACAAGTAATAAATATACTTTATATATATATATATATATATATATATATATATATATATATGCGCGCTCTGAGTGCTTTTAATCTATCAATTTTGTAAAAATATATGTAGTCGCAAAATGTGTGAAAAATTGCGGTGAATATACGATAACGTTCTAAATTTTCGTTTAAAGTTAATAAAGTTTATTCGACATAAATCGCACACGGAGAACATGTCACTAATTAAATATTGTATATAGCGTTGATGCTGTAAAAATGCAGATTTGATTATAAATAAATATCGTGATAGAGAGAAAAATTATAATTTTGTAAAAATATATCGAGATTTTAAATAAATACAACAATATTTTATTCAAAGGCTATATTAATTAATTATTACTTAAGAAATAGTATTTTTCAAAATTGAAAAACTGAAAATAATTCTTTTTTTAAATTTTAAATTTCATATTTTTAGCTATTTGTAAAGATTAAAACAATATTATTTTGAATATTTATGTAAAAACGTGTGGCTACTAAATAAAATAAAATGTATGTGTATGTATATATGTTATGTAAATCATAGATTTATGTAAATTATAGATGTAACAAGAAGCTTATTTGTGAATATCTATGAATATTCTGAATTTTTCATATAGTTTGTGTATATGAAAAGTACAGCATCATATTATAATAGTACATGTGATGTAAATTGTGTGATGTCTAGTGAACTCAGATTTTCATGCATATTTTCGTCAACGATATCTCTTTCATGAATACATATGTAAACTAAGGAGATTAAATGTCACAAAATAAATCGCCTCATTTAATCTATTTTTTCTTCCTTCTTTTTCCTAGTCGATAATATAACGAAAAAACAGGATAAGGAAGGACTAGATTGAGATTGGACCTATGCACATAGGTTTCCTAAAGCAATTCAGATTCAACGAGTATGGCTGAATGCACACTGTTCGTAACGTCAAATATTTTTATATAGGCTTCTAATGTCAGATCAATGTGTATTGCTTCATAAGAAAATATTTGATGTTACGTTGACGTGACGTTATGTATAGTGTGCATTTAGCTTATCTTGACATGCTTCAACATCATAACCAGAGTTGAAAAGGCACGTCAGCAAGAATCAACAACAACGCTTCCTTTCTCTTGTTTGTTGCGTGTGATCAAATCTAACTTTGTAAAATCACACGATTTGACAGTCAACGAAACGTCAAAACGCGGAACGCACGCGTCGATCTGTGGAGTGATAAAGCTTGCATGAAGATTAATTTTAAAATTATCACGGTTCACTCGCATTGCTAAACAAATCGTAAAACGGGAGAATGTCGTAAAACACTAATGATTTGACACCGGATAAGTGGAAAGCTGCGATATTCCGCGACAAATTAATTATCGCGTGTCATTCCAATACAGAACTTTTATTCATCCAATATATAAAATATAAAATAGATAATTCCTAATTTCTTCATAATTAATTAGATATATTTTCATTCAAACAACAATTTATTTAATTTTTTATTTAAATAAAAATTTTTCTGAATAATATTTTCATTATTCTATTATTTATTAAATAATGGTAATAGAGATAAAATCTTTGCTATACTATACATTAGTTAGAAAAGTCTTATTTATTCAAAAGATACATTAAATTGAAAAAATTTAAATACATTAAGCTAATCACAAGAAAAATTAAATCATACATTGATGTTCATGTTAATTAATATTTTCACATTTTTAATAAAAATTCAAATAAAGTATTACATTAATATTAAAATATTAAATGTAGTATGAATAATGAAAATAATGAAAATAATGTAAATGATAAATTATTCAAATAGCAAATAATACAAATAATAATGTAATATCGGATAACGAATAACGGATAACGAATAATATAAATTTAAAAAAATTTAACTTTAAATAACAAATTAATATTCATGTATTCTCAAAATATATGTAAAGATGGCAAGTGTCAAGATCAAGTGATATTTAATTAATTATCTTATACACGAAGATAAATTTGATTAATGATGCACGGGATGTTGATTCATATGCAATTTTATAGCGAAATATGTTAGATACACTATCGCGTACACAATTCTCGAAATACAAAAAAGCGTAACGCAATTTCCTTGATTGCGCGATAAAATGTTTAACATACATTTTATTAAGTAACATGATAGCTTGTGAACATTTCACTAATTTAATCGCTCATATATTACAAGCGTATTTCGATCTATAGCACATACACACGATTGTGCAACCTTTTTGTGCGCATCGATGCGCATTAATGCATCAAATCAAATTAATTATATATTATATTGAGTGTGCTCAGTCATCTACAATTTAATTATCTTATTTCGGGACAATTGGTTTCGCTATGTTAAATATATATGGAAATTATTAGTATAAAAAGCCAGTTTGATTTTTTCTTCTATAGATATTGAGATACATAATATTTTTTTTGAAAATATCTATAATTACGCAGTTTAATGAAGATTATAATCATTCTTTATCACTTTTCTTATGCTTTATACATCTCGATTTTCTAGAAATGTTCTATTACGTAAACACAATATTGAAATATTTAAGGCTAAAATAGAAAGAGCTATTTTTAATGTAATTTAATGTGCTACTAGCTAGAGTATGTGTGATATGCGGTATAAGAATTTTAAATTAAATCTAAAATTGTTAAAATTTTTCTCACTTTCAAGACAAACATATCGTGAAGACCAAGATTAGCGAAATTTTTGTAATCAAATATTGAATTTATTATATAGCAGAAAGATATTGTTATATTAATTATTTCTACTATTTTTGGTTATCAACTTTTAGAAATTTACAAAAGAGATAGAAAAAAAAAGAAAGAGAAATTCTATGAATAATTTCCGTAATTTGTATTATATTTTATGTATATATATTGCGTAGATATATTAAAATATTGTATATATGTATATGTAAAATGTATTAAAAAACATTTTTATATATTATATTATAAAATTATGTCAATTATCAATAAAACAAATATCTTATTTTGTAAATAAAACAAACTAACAAATTTTTATTATTAATCATATAATTAAACATAATAAAACATAACATTGATAAAAATCGTTTTTTATGTTCTATTTGAACAAATAAATTATCATCTTGAAAGATTTTGTTTGCACAAGATGTAACGGTACATTAAATTGAATCAGTGAAATCTGCCTTAATTCTTAAAGTAGCGAGTTCGCTCCCTTTCGCGAAATTCTTGTCACAATTTCGTGTACGTTTACTTTATAACTTTATATTATGACTTCTCGGTCAAAGACGATTATTAATCGAGAGAATAGAGAGTCAAGATTTCGAGGTTTCGAAATAACTAAATCGCAACCGGGTGAGTTACATAACCGGAAATTATCATAATTCTGTAATCGAATATAACACTTCGAATATAACAAGGAAATAATATAAAATGAAGTATGCATAATGAAGATGTAATGTATAACAAAGATAGAAAAGTGATGAAGCAATTAGATTTTATAAATTCAAGCGGAAATTATATCAAATTTATAATTACGAAATTATCAGCACAAGTTGCTTATAAGTGGCTGTACAAATGTCATATTACAGTCTCGAACAACAAATTACATTTAACTCGAGCACGAACTCTTTTTTATAGATATGATTAATCTATCAATCGCATCCCGTCGTTAGACTTTAATTTTCCTTGATACACTTACAAGAAGATAAAAAATCAAAACTTGTTCTATGGAATATATTCGAGATAACCGTAAATTACCTAGTTACGTGTATATAATTACGAGTGAACAGGGAAAGAGAGAGGCGATGGTGTTGCCAGTAATCGTCGATAAGTAAATTGTAATCTTTTAAATAAAGTGAAAGGAAGTTTATCCTCTCTCTAGATCGAGAACGAAGAAAAATTTCACTTGTTTCGTTGAACAAATTTTGATAAAAAGATAACATTATGTTAAAGTAACAGAAATTACATCCTTGAAATGAGTTTCATTGCTAAATTATCACGCACACGTAAGTAAAGTAATTTATTCACAGTACTTTTAGTATAGCATTTTTTTTCTTTATCGCCTCTATTAAATATTAGAAATATAATATTTATTCTCAATAATTTGTATATTCTCCATATTTATATTTATTCATCTATGTACATCACTTGGTACATCATCTAGAATAAGAATAAGAGAAAGAGAAATCTATAATATAAATCTATAAGAATAAGAGAAAGACTAGGGAAATTAAAATAAATTATTGTTTCAATAAGAGACACATTTAATAACATTTTTCTTCGATAAAATTTCAATGACAACGTTTCGCTATAATCATGCAATTAAAATTTCACAGTCATCGAGATGCCCAATCGAATCAACAAGCATTCGTGCAAACGGGTAGGTATGCGCGGGAGCGCAGCAAACACATCTTCACGGGTACCGTGACCGACGATGAAGAACGTCCTGGTGGGAGGCAAAACTCTCTCTCTAGAGTTCAGCTGATCATTAAAGTTGCCGTTGGCACAGTCAAACTTTCACGCTCGCCGATACGCGAGCTTCGCGAGTGAGTTGTACACCACCGATACCGATTTCAAGGTCCGTGCTTCCGTGCTCGGCACGTCGATCCGGCCATGAAGCGAAACGAAAAGCGCGACGCACGGGATAGAAAGATTTGCTAGTTGACTACGTGATTCGAAAACAAATTGTGTATGAATATAAATCGGAAAGGCGGAAGCAGCGACAAAAAATTGGTTAAATACACCGGGGAATAGATATATCGCAGTGGTGGAAATCGAGTCTCCGTAACTGAATTTACACGTGAATCAGGTCTGATTCGAGTTTTACTCTCCTTGTGGTTTATATTTCATCGATAATTTTTGTATCGTCGACTGTATGTAACTAATGTGGGTGTAGCGGTGATTGAATTGCAAATTTTACGAGAACGGATTTGATAAATTATCGCAGATAGAAACGTTAACAAGCAAGTAATATATACAAGAATACATTACAACACTATGATTCTTTGTTTACAAATTAAACCGGCGAAGAGAAATTAATTGGACCTCAATTTAAGATATTCAGTTTGAAACAATTCGTTCATTCACATAATGTATTTTACGCATGCAAAGAAATATCTTAAATAAATTGAAATTTGGCTGGAATAATAATAATTAAAAATTAAATCGAAATTGACAAATTAGAGCCACAGCGCGGTAGTTGGAGCGAAGGAAGAAACAACATTTCCTTCTTTCTGATTACTCGTATATTTTAAATTAAAAATAATTACAATAACAAAAAGCAAACGTTTCGGATCATCTTTTGATCCTTCTTCAGAGAGCGACCTTAACAATATGCGTTACAAAGTGTTGTTGATACATTAAATTATAAAAATTATAAAAATATATGTTCTCGATGCATAGGTAATGTTAAATTGTATCTCGCAGAGGTCTGGTAAGCACATTGTTTCTAATAATTCTTCAAATTATTGTAATTATTGTAATATGACAAAGTGTCTTAAGTAAGTGTAAGTTAAGTTCCAATAAATCTAACAAATTGAGTGAAAATATGAATATAAAAAAATATTATACGTGAATTAATTTTTTATGTTTTAATTATTAGTCAGAAACGGGACTCACCAAATTCTGCGCTTTTTACAAATTGATAACTGTATACCGCTATGTATATCATGTTAGCTTGAAGTTCAATGATGAAATATATAAATATATCCTCGGTTGTTGGGACGTAAACTGAGGACAAACTCGGTTAACTTGATAATAACAAATATATGTATGTGTGAACAAACCTCTCATATTTTCGATAAATTATCGATTATCGTTCCAAATGCATGATAATCGATAATATATCGAAAATATGAGACGTTTGTTCACATATATTATGTTTGTTATTATCAAGTCAACCGAGTTCGTCCTCAGTTTACATCCTAACAACCGAGGATATATTTATATATTTCATCATTAAATCTCAAGCTAACATGAGATATATACAACGGCATATAGTTATCAATTTGTAAAAAGCGCGGAATCTGGGGAGTCATGTTTCTGATTAATAATTAAAACAAAATATAAAACTCTCGTATAATATTTCACTCACGTATAATATTTCTTTGTATTCATATTTTCACTCGATTTGTTAGATTTATTGGAACTTAACTTACACTTACTTTGGCATATTACAATAATTACAATAATTTAAAGAATTATTAGAAACAATATATGCTTACCAGACCTCTGCGAGATGCAATTTAACGTTACCTATGCGTCGAGAACGTATATTTTTATAATTTAATACGTCACGTACAACAATTTGTAATGCATATGTTAATGTCGCGCTGAAGAGGGATCAAAAGATGATCCGAAACGTTCATTTTTTGTTAATGTAATTATTTTTAATTTGAAACATACGAATAATCAGAAAGAAGGAAGTGTTGTTTCTTCCTTGAGCTCCAATTATTGCCCTGTGGCTCCAAATTTGTCAATTTCGATTTAATTTTTAAAAATATCTTAATCTCGAAAGTTTGAATGAAGATGTTAGTAATGATACGAGGAACCACAGAAGGCGGGAAATAGCATCGATATTTCCAGGATTGAATTATCACCACGAGCGATCGCGCATACGAGGTGTGTGTTATTAGTGAAAGTTGTGTACAGTTTCAGAAGATCAAGACTGACATCGCCGAGGAATCGCGTGAAAGGAGTAAAGAAGGTCAGAAGAAAGGAAGGATTAAGAGATCTTCACCTGGTCGGAGAAAGGAAGAAGTAATTGAGCGAAAATTGACGAGCGTTCTCAACAATACTTGATTTTCAATACACGATACATCGTAAAAGATCGGTCGACGCGACGGTTTAAAAAGTCGCATGTCTTGAAAGTTGCGCGTCATCTTCTACAGTGCTTCTCTTTGAATATTAGACCGGTAGAAGAAGTTCAAGTACTTCAAGACGAGAGAAAGGATCTGCAAAAGAGATACGCGAAACCACACCAAGCTCTTCGAAAGCTATCAAAAGCAAAAGAAACGTTTAGATAGGATACTTTGTAAAACCGCGACTCCGCGATGTCGCACCAGAAGTAAAAAGTAATCGATAATAAATGGAGAGATTTTTAACCAACGGTTTTTGCAAATTGAAGTGATTTAAAGAGAAGTTGATGGGAAAAAGAGAAAAACAAAGTTGCTTGAATGTAAGCACACACACGTAGACCACAACATAAAGATGCAGTGAAAAGTATCTTTTTTGTGTTTTTCCAGCTTTTAAGTCAAAATAGAATCGATTATAAATGAATTAAATTTATATCTATCCTTTCAAGACAATAATAAGCGTAGTTAGGTTAAGCGAAATTAATAACTGAGTAAAAATTGCATACATATTTGATAAAAATATTACAATTTTCTTTTGTGCTATATGTTACAATTGTCATCATGAGATGGATATCAAAAAGATGTAAATAATAAAAGTTTAATAATAAGCTCCAGAAAGTTCGTCAGTTATCTAATATCTTGTAGCATTTATAAAGATATCGAAAGTGAGTCTCTCCGTTACATAATTAATTTGCTAATCTACATAATCAAAACTCGTTTACATAGAAATTTATGTATCGAGGAAGAAAGCGAAATCTCTCGATTAAGAGGCCGACGAAATAGCTTCGGGATTACACAATCGATAAAATTCATTTCCTCTCAACTAAGAGAAGAGGCATTAAAGAATACTTTATTTACGATCAATCTTTCATTCGAGAAAGTCAAAGGAATCCATTTTCATTTAATAGAATCTTGAGAATACACAGAAGATTATCGCAAAAAATCGACGAGTAAACTGATGGTAGCACAAAGCGAGATGGCATCTTTGAAACTATTCGACGCTTGCCGGAAACGAATAAGAATTTGAAAGGGACAAGCGCGCGTAGCCTGAGACATGACACGTCGATGCTGCGATTCACCATAGACATTCAAATTTCAGGCCGACAATTTTCTTTTCGACGGTGCATTAGAATGACAATGAGTTGCCTAGCTTGATGAGACAACTTGTTTATAACTCGAGAGACCTCGCGTGTTTCAGACCATTATATTGGTGCGTTTCGAGGGGGAGAGACAAGAGTAATTCCCGAAACGTGCGAGAATACACGAGACGAAGGATGCGCGCAGCATCCGCCACAGTCGCAGAGACGACCAGCGATCGGGTGAGACGCATTCGCGACACGACGATCACGAAACGATCGCGATCACGACGCAATTTATCGGTGCCGCGAACTGGAGCGTAAGAAGACCCGTTCTTCATCTCGGTCAACCGACCGGAAACGGTCCGTAGAGAGAATACAGATCCTCCGCGCATCGGTTTCTCGCTTCGTCGATGCACAAAAGAGTTCGTGACGAAAGGGACGCGTTCGAGCGTAACGTGGATATGTCCACGGTACAGGATCGCGAGACGATCGGTCTTCCCCGTTGAGAAGGTACCGCACGCGATATCGACATTCTCGTGATAAGAGCGAGAAGAACCTGAAGCGTTGGCGATATCCGCAAAGATGACACGTCGGCTCGTCCTCCTCCTGGGCATCTCCGCGCTGATCGAGCCTCTGCTAGGATATAACGTCCTGATGGCCACCCTGGGTGGTACCAAGTCTCACACGGTGCCCTTCGTCGCCCTTGGTACGAGCCTGAGTTCGCGGGGCCACAACGTCACACTGCTGAGCGCTTTCTCCGGTCCCGCAGCGAATAATGGCCTTCGCGAGCTGGTGCCGTCGATCCTCGAGGTGATTTACGATCTACTCCCGCATAAACTCGATGCCCCAGTCCAGTAAAACGGACATGATACCCAGAAATCACCGCGGGCTATCGCTCGTCATTATTCTCCTCCGTCCAATTTGGCTCTTGACCTACCTAATTTTATTACACGCGGTGTAATTTACTGTACCATTCGTCCGCTTATACGATTACCTCCTTGTTGATTACCTTCTTTCTTAGCCCTGTTGTCTGCGGACTTTTTATTTTTATAAGATATAGATGGGCAGCATTCGAGTATAATGGGATGTTTCGAATAATATTAAGATTTATCGCATACGCATCGACTATAAGAGTCAAGGGATGCGGAGTCCTTCGGACGTTTTTACGCTCTGTTTGTAAAGTGGCGATCCAATAATTTGAAACAAATAAAAAATTATAATTTTCTCATTCACCCTTTCTCCTTGTACTTACATTTAATCTTTCAGAGTAGTTTGTTTCTACTAGAAAATTTTGCAAAACTTGTTTCTGCGATTTATTCGTCGCTTTATATCTATTTTTCTCCATGAAACTATCTTCGAAAACAAGGAAGTTTGATCCTAATTCGAAAGCTTAGCAGTTTTCGTAAGTCGAAGTTTTGGGATTAAAGTCCCAAGACACCACAGCGAGTTTCGCGAAAGATATTTGCATTATTCTCGCGCGTAATTCTTACGGCAGGCTTACGTCGAGAACTTCACGTCCGAGTGGGATCTGGTGGGCGCCCGATTCCGGAACGAGCTCCCGATTTCACCATGGGACGCCATGAGGTACGGCTGGGAGTCCTGCGAGGCATTGTTGCGCGACACGGCGTCGACGGCCGGTCTAAGAAAACCAGATGGCAATCCGCGCGCGCGATGGGATGTCGCGGTGATTGACGGCGCTTTTCCCGAGTGTCTGCTGGGGATTCTTCACGGCGAGAATGTTCCGACAATAATGCTCAACACGGTAATAAGCTATTCACCCAAAACCGCAAAATCGTGACGAGACTCCCCGTAACTAATTCAATTTCTGTTAGAGTTAGCTCGTTTCTCTATCTCGCTGTGAGAGAGACAACAGTCGACTCGACTTTTACTTGAATCACTTGTGATATATAGTATAATTATTCATTATATTATATATAATATATGTGATATATAGTATAATTATTCATTATAGTATAATTATTCATTATATTATATAATTATTCATTCATTATATTATACATAAATATGTGGATTATGGAATGATTATGTGTATTAAGATGAATTTAGTTCGTATAAAAATTATAGCTATCAAAGTAAAAAGGACGATACAGGATTATGTTGCAATTCTGACTCGAGAGAACCGCACATTCTTTATATTAGAATTATCGAGATATTTTAAATACGTCGCTGTAAATATATACAATATAATGATACGATTACACATTTTATAATGTGCATAAAATATAAATTTTTTAATTGTTTGCATTTTTAATTTCTTAATTATTTACGTTTATAAATTTTAGAAAATTTCTAAACATATTTAATTTATAGGAATTTATATAAGAATTTACTCTATTTTGTACATCAAATAGTACAATAAACAAACAGATCTCTACTTAATAATTTTAAAGAAAAACTGAAGAAAATTATAAGTTTGATAATTTTAAAAGAAAAGACGAGATTATTTTATATTAAAATAAATGTTAGATTGAGAAATTAGATTGACTAATGTAGGAGGAAAATTTTCGAGAATAAATTAAGTTTCAAAATAATAATGTGTGGTCTACCGTAAACTTTTTCTTTTTACTGCTTGATTTACCAAAAATATCAAAAAAAAAATTGTATACAGATATCAAAATAAAATTGTATACAGATATTCATTATAATTATCTCATGAGTATGGAATGTGCAAAACACACTTGTTTGTCGTATCATAACGTTTTCGTATATAAATGAAAAGTAAATGATGAATACCGTGTTATGTTCACTCGACTACGTGTAACTAATATGGCGATATGTCAGAATAATTGCCTCCTTGAATAATTTATATACATATCTCTAGATGTGCTAAAATGGTTTAAGAAACTTACAAGTTAAACTTCAATTATTCTATGTATATATTGATTTTGCTATTTTCATCATTTATTCTTCTAATAACGTCGATGATGCGTCGATGATTCGATGATAAGTGAATTTTTATGCTGTTTTACTTAAAAAGAAAACATTTTCCTCCGATTTTTTTTTTTCGATATTTAAAATCGATATTTTCGACTCGTTAAAATTAATCACGTTTGCTGAATATTATTATAATAGTAATAGAAACAACGATATATATTATGTATGCAGGTGGCATTGTACAGTGGATCCATTATGCGTCAAGGCAATCCGTCACCATGGTCGGTGACACCATATTTCGGCAAAGTGATGACGCAAGATATGAACTTTTTCCAAAGGGTCTTAAACGTGGCAGCTCAATTCACTTTAAAAATTATGCATTGGATCACAATTTCCATTTACCTTCGGCCAACTCTTCAAAAATATCTCGGTGAACGTTTAAATCAACTTCGCATTCTACTCTATTCGTTTATTGATCAAAATTGCGTGTAACGCTGTAATAATCGTGCACATCTTTTATTTTTTAATTGAATATTTATACGAATAATGATAGAGATAATTTTTGCTTTTGACAGGTGATCACATACCCGATGATTTGTACAATTTAACGGCGGAAGTTCCTTTGACTTTGCAGAACAGTCATTACACTGTGGCCGATTCCGTGCCCTACTTGTCAAACGTCGTGAACGTGGCTTGTCTTCATTGTAGACCGGCAATGCAATTAAATTCGGATTTGGAGTCCTTTCTGCGACGTGGTAATATCGCAGGCGTACTCTTTTTTCCCTTTCACTTCCTATTTTTTTATATAAAATTCACATTTCTGACAGCTGTATAAAATTCTTACATTTCAGAGCGAAACTATCGTGAACTTGAAGAATGACATTTCATTCATCATATAATAAAAAACATATTTTATTAATTAAAACTATTTTTATTAATTATTATATTGTCATAAAAAAATTTCGCGCATTTAAAGAAAGGAAATTGGAATAAACAGTAAACTTGTGTTATTTTAATAAACGATAAAAACTGCTACATTTCGTTCCTCGTTTCCTTGTTTTGGATTTCTTCCAACATAAAAATATTTAAACTTCTCGTTTAAATCTCTCATGACGACATTTCTTGCATATTACGTAAGGGACCGTATTGCGTGTATAAGTACAGATCCGAGATATGCAACGTTATTTCGTGTTATTTTGATACTATCTTCCCTGCGGTGACTCGTGTGACGAGTGCACGATAAAAATCTCTGACTAAACTTGCATGTGACACCGAGACGTTGTCAATTTTTGCGCAGGTTTCGTGTTCGTCTCGATGGGATCGTCGGTGCAGGCTTCCGGAATGCCGGAGGCTCTACGGCAGATCTTTGTCGCGGTTTTCTCCGCGCTACCGTACAACGTCATCTGGAAGTGGGAAGGTGCCAAGATCAAAGATTTACCGACGAACGTGAGAACGGCTGCCTGGTGGCCGCAGCAAGAGCTACTCGGACATCCCAAACTCCGCGCCTTCGTTTCTCACGGTGGATTGTTATCCCTTCACGAAGCAGCTTATCATGGCGCGCCGACTCTGGTCCTGCCGGTCTTTTGTGACCACGATGGAAACGCGGCGCAGGCCGGTAAATCATTTCCTTCACTTTGTTTTTTAATTAATAAAAATGATATAACATATAAAAAGGTATGGAATTGATCGCATGATTATTGATTAGAAAAGATGAAGATGAATATACGATAAAAATAGAAAGAATAATTCGAGTGTTGAAAGTAAATTGTTGACTGCAAATTTTAATCAAAAATTTCAATGAAAAACGCAACCATAGTTAAATTTTATATTTTTATTGATCAAAGTTGCCTACTACGCTATATATAATCGTATATCTTTCACTTATAATCGAATATTCATAACTAATAATGATAGTCATAATATTTTAAGATATTTCACCGATAAAAAAAATTAATTATTTTTAATGGTTAATTTACTACATTTTCGTATATTTATTTAACGCAGAAAAATTGGGTTACGCTTTGGTAATGGATTTGGCTGGTATATCCATTAGTGCACTTCATGAAGGTATACTTAAAGTTGCCGCCCTTCATAATAATTCTTATCGAGAGGCAGCTAAAAAACGAAGCGCGTTGCTGCGTGATCTTCCGATTGATTCCAGAGAATTGGCCACGTGGTGGGTCATACACGTCGCCAAACATGGAGGAGCCGATCATTTGAAGAGCTCAATCAGGTAATATTTTTTCCAATTGTTATCATCATTATACTTTTTCAATTATTATTATTTATCATTATTATATCTTCTTTTTAATTCCGATCGTTTGCATCTTTCTAAGAAATATTCCCAGACAGCACACATGTCCAAAAGACATCTAAAAGACGACTTAAAGACGTCTTGAAGTCTTTTAGACATCTTTAAGACATCTTTTGGCCTTTTTGTGCTGTCTGGGTTCTCTATATTCAACATAATCTATATTTTTATTTCTTCTAGTATTTCTACTTTTTTCCTTCTTATTTCTATATATGTACGTTACTATCTGATATCATACGTCTATCTCGTTTCATCTTAAAATATCTCGGTCTTGTTTCTCAACTTATATAGCTTAACTTATATTCTTTTACAATTATTCATACTTTTATTATATTCTTTAGTGCTTTTCTACTCCTCCTGTATTGTTATTATTTCTTATACATATCTTAGTTTTCTTTTCCTTCCTCAGTTTTTCCCTTGCAAACTTCTTTTTCTCATTTCTTTTCACCACTTTTTATTACTTACATATTCTCACTTCTTTTCATATCTTGAAATATTTTCTTAATATTTCCATGTTTATTCTCTATTTCTATTTTATATTGTATTTCTGTTTTCTTGAAAAGTAAATAAACATCAAAACATTTATATAAAATATTTTATCTGCATCTTTTCTTCTCTCTTATATTCTCATCACATTTTTATTATTAATGTATTAGTAAATTTATTAATAAATTTGTATTAATAAATTTAAAATAATTTAAAATAAATTATATATAAAATGCGTATATTGAAATGTTCGATGCAGCAAATAAATCTACGATATATATATATATGTAAAACTGGAGAAAGTATATAAATGAAATACAACATTTTTCAGATATATGAGCACGTTCCGTTATTACAGTATAGATGTCGCAATATTTTATATAACGAGTTTAATCCTGATAATTTACGGACTCAAGAAATTATGCTGGCGAGCAGTAATCGGTCAAGATGTCTTCAAGAAGAAAATAGATTAAGATTGATTCGAATTTCGTGAAAACTCTTTTGCAAATTTATTTTATTTATTATATCATGCATATATTATTTTTTAATGTTAAACGTTTAACGTTTAATTGGGACAAAATGGGAATTATACAAGAGAGACTCATTTTTTTCGATCGGCAGACGGTCTTTTTTTTAAAAGATCTCTAATATATTTTTACGGCAACATAATTATAAGTTACTTGTAGTTGTAATTTAATCTAATAATTTTGCTTAGTTTACACACATTTGTTTGCATATAAATTTTTAAATTTAAAGGTACAAATAGTAAAATACTTTTATATTCATATACATATTTTTTCTCATTACGAAATACTTTAATTGCTGGTATTTTAATTGCTATAACAGGTCTTTACCGGAAGATGTTATAGCTGGTGGCTAAATAATAGCTGTTATAGCAGCAATCGTGATACCGCTTTCTACATTATCCACATTATTTTTTATAAATAACAAACTAAACTTTAAGTTGTTCATCATATCATAATGTTTCACTTATAAACTTAGAAATTATCAATATTTTGGTATTTATGGTTCGTATGTGTGTGTACGTGACGAGAAAATTGATATAAATAAATTTATATATATTAAGATTTTGTATATTGGATATATTGCACATAAAATAATAAATAAAAATTAAAAATTACTAAATAATATAAAATTTGCAATACACGATATATTATCAAGTAAATAATAACTACGAATTCTCAATGTTTATACAAGGAGAAAATTTTACACAACAAATTATATAAAAAATATATTTATTTTTACATTTATTGAAACTTGGAATATAACGACATTAAGATATTTATTAATGTAAAAGTTGTAAATTATTTGTTTTATTATTCGTTTTATTATTTGTTTTATTATTTGTTTTATTATTTGTTAACAATTATGCATTTTGTGCCTCAAAATACCTGAATATAATTGCAATACTTCTTTAAAATATAATACGTATATGATATTATTGAATAAAAATATCGATTTTTTTTCTTTTCTATGCCAGTACATTCTATAATTACAAAACATTGTTATATTGTAATTTTTATTATATTTTCTCCGTGTGTGTATGCAGTAGCAAAATATATATAATTACACCCTCAAAGTAGTATTATTTTTTTTTATAAAATTATTTAATATTTCAAACATTTAGATAAAAAATGGCAAATATTTTTTAAACAAAGCTTAATATGCATATAATGATATTTTAATAATACATATATAAAAATTCCAACAGGAAAGAACATGTTGAAAACATCACGAAACAAGTTAAAAATTCATAGACACTTTTATCGACAAGAAGTATCTCAAAGGCCGAATAATGTTAAATATCAAGATTCGCGATTTTATTCTGCATAATAAAATGCACATTAATTTAGTAGTAGCCATAAATTTACGCAACAAATATCTATATACAATACATAAGACATTGGCATAGAATATCACGATGTTTCCTTCGATGTTTCGACAGAAAGAAAGAAAGAGAGAGATTGCTTTCGTGTTAGAAGCGAATTATAAGAGAAGAAAAAGAAAGCCAGACGAATGGGACAGAAGCAATCGAAATGAAAACAAACCAGACTATCAATCGCCTGTACACCCTATCAATTACTCAAATATTACGCAAATATTTATCTAAAGTACATTCATGCTATCGCGGGTTATCTCATCAGGTATGTGTCGATCAGCTTTGTTGATTTGATACGGTGGTATAACAGAAATCACTATCAGACATTTTGTTAATGCGATAAATGAATAAAGATTACGAATAGAAATTTAAGGCCTTGATTGAAGGACAAATGACATTGATTAAAAAATAATCAGAATTATTCAATCGACTTTATCGATATAAAATTGATTTTTGAATAATTTAATTTCTCTAAATGGCAAAAATATTTTATCTATTCAATAATATGATCATACGTATCTCGTAACTAACATGAAAATTTAAATTATTAATTTCTTTCACACATACACACACACACAAATATTTAGAAAATAATGAAAAAAAAAACTTACAGACAGTTGAAGCTTCATTCTTATTCTTAGCACGTCGAGCCAGACAAACTTCCTTTATTCTTAGCACTTCTTAGCATCTACTTCATTTCGTGGTACATACACATAATAAAAATGTTTTAATTAAGTGTATATAAGATACATAATGTGTTGGAAAAAAAGGTACACAAGATTTATATCAGTGAATTTTTATGTAAAATACATGTTAAACGATTCGAGGAAATATAAAAAAAATTTTTTAAAGAGAGTTTGCATTTTTCTCTACACTATATTTATATATAAAAATAATAATTTTACATGCAAATGGAAAGAAGTACGTAGAATATCTTTTGTAAAGATCAGAGTAAAACTACGTAAAATAATCATGTACTTTCACATATGATAAACAGAAGCCAATAAATTGCTTATTTTGCATCGAATTGCTTTTGTGATAAGTTTGATTTTTCGACGTTTTCCACGTTCATTAAATATTTTTTTAT
Source organism: Camponotus vicinus (assembly GCF_025532165.1). NCBI lineage: Eukaryota > Metazoa > Arthropoda > Insecta > Hymenoptera > Formicidae > Camponotus > Camponotus vicinus. The sequence continues at coordinate 7,823,152 of NW_028141946.1, forward strand.
TCGTTTTATTATATGTATCGAAATCTTACATCTTTTTTAACATCATGATGTATGATATTTTTATTCTATTTGCATACATAATTAAGAATGTACTCTACTTAACGTTAAAAATACTTAATTTGGTTATCAAAACAAACGAAGCAAAAGTTTCTTGTCTGGACCAACTATTACATTATAAGCCTCTGTAACATGGGATACGTAGTATTTGCCAAATGGTAAAGTAATGGAGAAACAACATAAAGCAAATATATATATATATATATATTTGCATTTCTTTAACATCTCCTGTGCTGCTTCTCAATTACTTTACCATTTGGCAAATGCTAAGTATTCCACTTTACAAGGGCTCTTATATTTAATTACATGCAATAGTTATCCAAACAAGAAATGTCCGCTCTTTTGTTTCGTCAAATTATTCAAATTATTCAAGGCATTTTTAATATCAAGTAGCGTATATTATATATATAATACAGACGCATAACAATAGGCATTCGCTGTATTTAAAAACTTGCGAACAAAATTTAATTTCAATATTTTAAATACATTTTTTATTTATATTATATTCATTAATTTGTGGATTATTTTAACCTAATTAATTTCATCTCTAAATGAAGTATCTCTCTATTATTATTATCTTCAAGTAAGCGTATTTAATGAATAATCTTTTCTTTAGGACAAACAAGTATATTTCTCGGCTATGCATCGCTTATATATCGCGCGAATTATTCAAGTGATAATATTAATTAATTAATAGTACACTTACCGATTCTTTCCCTCGACATTCCTTCCGCCAAATGGAAGATTCATCGAATCGACGATCGTTAAGAAACCTATCTTGTACTCTGAAATTATTCACTGGAAGCGATTCGCGATGCGACCGCGTGACGGCGCTCGCGTCGCGCGGGAGTGACGCTTCTCATAAAGCTGTCACGTTCGTGGTCGCGTTCGGCTGTTGGTGTGTACAATCGCGGCTTGGAGCAGTAGCAGCCGACTCGTGGGTCGGTATATACGTAGTGTGTCGTCTGCTCTCGGTAAAAGAGCGAGCCGCGCGCGCGTCGTATTCGAGGGTAAAGAGAAAGAGACAGAGAGAGAGAGTTTGTTACATTCGCGTGATACAAAGTCACGAGAGAGAGTTCGTGCCGTGTGTGCAGCGTGCTTATGTGTTTGTGCGCGTACCTACATCCGCGCGTGTGTACGTGGTGCGCGGATACGTATTCCCGGAAGAAACGGAGAGACGAGTGAGAGGAGAGATGTGCCGATCGGGGGCAACTTCGCGTTGTCGCCTCCGCCAACTGCTACACGACTGCTACGAGCTACGACGTGCGAGCACGTGAATCGTGCGCGACGTACGACACGTACGAGGTGAGTGCTCTCGTCGCGAAAAGGCACGCTTGCCCACGTGATATCGCGCGACGATGCGATGCGATGCGATGCGATGCCTTTGCCTTTGCCTTCGCCTTCGCCTTCGCCTCCGCGACGCGTCGTCTTCTTGCGCGAAAACAAAAGCGAGCAATCGAACGGACAAACGACGCGCACTCCCAGGCTCGTCAGGAGCGCGGCCAAGTGTCGCCAATTTCGACGTCAATCACATATTCGGACAATAATATGCGACGCGACGCGGTTTGAGGGAACCGGAGCGAGAGAGACGGCAAGACATAAATATAAATGACATGTATATACATATGTCACCGTACACACACACACACACACACATACATGTATTATATATATTTAGAAACATATATATAGATGTGTTGGCGCGTCAGTGGGAGAGGGATGAGACGGAGCGAACGAGATGGAGAGGAACGCAGGGACACCGTGCACGAGACGCGCCCGAGACTCGTGTGAACGCACGTGGGCGTCGAGCACGGGAGCGAGACGGGAGTATATCTGCGCACCGCGGTAACGGGGCTAACCGGAACACTTACGACGTGATGTACAGGCGCGACGATCGATTGCGACGACGCCGTGTCGCGGCTCGGTCGCCTTAATCGGGGAGACGACGAGTCCCCGGCGAGTCTCCGCGTCCCTTACGCACGCGACATGGTGCGTCGCGTCGTGTCACGTTGCGTCGTGCCGCCGTTTGTCATTCGCGTCGTGTTTACCGTGCGTGATACGTCGCGGGACGCGTAACGAGAGGGAACGAGGGTCCGCCATACGTCGAACGTATTCGTTTTCGACGTATTATCGCGCGCGGTTTCCACCCTGCAGCCGACTTTGGCCCGTGACGCAATCCATTCAAGCGTTTACTACGCAATACAAGACACGACACGGCCGTCTATCTCACGCTCTCCCCGCGCCGTCTCCCCCCCTTCCCCGTCTCTCCTTCTCCCTCGCGCGCTCGCGCTCCGTCGCGCCCGCTCAATGCCCGCGACCTCTCGCTCCCCCCCACCAACCCCTATCGCCGCCGCCGCGCCGCGTCGCGTCGCGGCGCGCCCTCGTTCCTCTGTTTTGATCGTTCGCCGCCGGCGCAGGGTGCTCGCGCGATTGGGCGAGAAGACCGATCGACGGAAAAAGCGCGAGAGCGACGCGAGTCGTGGATTCACGTGGAGGCGATTCGCCGAGACTCGCCTCTCTCCCTTTGTATTCCCTCGATATTCGATCCGCGACGGTTGTTTCGTGCGTTCGACGCGAACGATTCGCGTCGTGTCGCGTCGAAAAGCCGACGTCTATCCATCTACGTCGTTAAATGCGCCGCGAGGAGATCCAAAGGTTGGTGTTGCGTCTAAAAGTGCCCTCGTTCGACCTTACATTTCCCCCGCGACGCACCTGCAAGGACGACGCGAACGCGCATTGTATGTCGTAATACGAGAATCGTGTCAATGTCAAATGTAAGCCGGGAGTCCAACTAGAGCGCGCGTTTCACTGCTAAATATGCGGTGGGAATAAAAGCGTCTCGTGTGCGAGATCCGCCCTCTTCGTCTCCTCTCTCTCTCTCTCTCTCTCTCCTGCGCTCTCTTTTTCCCGTTTTACGGTCGGATTCCTTACGACCCGCCAGATCCGAAGATGGTACAGGACGGCGACGGTGCATTGTCCGGCAGGACCCAATGTCTGCGTGCCTTTTACGAAACGTGCGACGCAGAATCGTCGGTCTGTGTATATCTCGTAGCCCTTCGAGCAAGAAACGTGGAGGTGCTCGCAGTGTTTACAAACATTACTTTTGACGAGATCCGCTCAGAAATCGCTAGAGTCGTAGTTCGTGAACGCGAATTATCGGATATCGTGAATTAGATAATAGATTGTTGCGCCAGAGAGAGAGAAAGAGGGGGAAGGAGGGAGAAAGAGAGAGAGAGAGACGCCCTTTTGATCGACGCGTCATTGCTGTGTATTACGACTGTTTCTAATGAGATAAATAAACGAAGTAACGATAAATCAATAACCCACGCTTAATGACGTTTGACAAGTATTATTTTTCTTATCGAAAATTGAGGATTAATTAAGAATTATTTGGAGTGATTATTGAGCTGGCACGACACGTGATCGCGTTATTGCGCAGTATTGCTTATTTTTTTCACCGCGAATCGTCACGAACATCTAATGCGACGCATTCTTTCTTTCCGATTAATATTAAGACACTTTCTTAATTGTGGAAACGTTCAATATAATAGTCGTCGTAAATATGATATCGTAGTACAGCAATTAAATAGAGAGATATTACGTTTTATGGCGCAAATAAGAGAAAACGATCCGTATCATAAATAACATTGCGCGTGTAATATAGATTAAATAAGGATTAAAAAATTACTTTTTCATTAAAAAAAAAATCTGTCGAAAATATAAGAAAAAAAAATGTTGCTTTAATAATACACTTATTAAATCCATAAATCAATGTATCATAAGTGCAACAATATCACGCGTGTAACGTGTCAAAATAAAAAAATAAAAATTAAAAAATTAATTTTACAAAAAAACCTATCAAAAATATTGAGAAAACTACTACTAAGAAAAAAGTGCTGTTGTAATTGAATAAATTAGGGATTCGCGTTTATAAAAGTAAACGCGAGGTACGAATTAATAATTCGGAAATCGTCAAAGTTGTTGCTCTGCACGAGAGGGAAAACGGTATGGGAGATGGAGCAAAAAAGAAATTAATATCGAATAAAACGCATTTTCTCTATGGGATCAATCGACGGGAAGGCTCCGTGATGCTTTTGCGCGGCACATTGCGTAAGATCGCCGTACCTCTACCCCACACAGCCTCGTGTTACGATTTTAACGACGCATTTGCCAATAAATCCATCTCATTCGGGGCGGAGGAGTTTAGGAAAAACTTTTCTCAGGAGAATAAATTAACCGACTACAGATAAATTCAATTAATTTAGATTACATGCGAAAGAAATCGAGTTTTTCGGATATTTTTATTCAATTTTCGACACGTGATTCCAATCACCGTCTCTCTTGTTCTCTCTCTCTTTTATCGGTTATCTATTATTTGGAAAGTTTTTCGAGATACGATAGAGAAGGGCGATATTTTATCTTGAAACTAGATGCGTAATATCGTAAATAAGTGATCGTAAACATTCGAAATGTGGAAATGAACAGTGGAAGTGAAAGAGGAATGACATAAATGAATCGTAAGTTATGCATTAACAGATTGGATTTTATTTTATTTTCAAATAATCGTATTGGAATAAAAATGAGACAAAATTCTATTCTTATCTCTTTGTAAAAACAAATTTACATAAATAAAAATTAAATCAAAATTGGCATAAGAGCCACAGCGCGATAGTTGTGGCTCTTATGCCAATTGTGATTTAATTTTTATTTATTTATTTGAGCCAAATTCCTAATTATTAATTTTAAATTTACATAAATTTCCTGTATCTTTTAATCGATCTCTTGATATTAAGTTTTAATTCTAAATCAGCAAAAAGTCAATTTGCAGATACCATCTGAATAAGGATATCCGCAATTTAATAAAACGTTAGTACAGGAAATTTCGAGTGTAAACAGTCCTTGTTATTTCGCGACCACGATTCTTCGGTACCGCAATTTTCACTTTACATTATCCAATAATGTAAAATGTAATAATACGAGCGCAATTCCACGAATTTCTGAATTCTGTATGTCCAATATGAAATATCGTGTTCCTTGTTCATATGCGTATCATCAGAATTAGAAATTCGTATTTAACTAGGATACTTTTCCCGCATTTTGCTGGAACATCCTCGTTATCTTACATTTTTTTAAATATTTAATTAATTTAAGAATTTTTTTTTTAAATAAAACTTGCTTTCCCCCTCTGTGTTTGCCATAGCAATGTAAATCAAAGCTTGAAAGATTTAAAATTGCATGTTTCTACGTGCTTCTAGTGATGCAACGTTTACAATAGCACATTGATTGGGACGGTAGAGGGAGAATGTCCTGCTCGAATCGAGAATTGTTCTGAAAAGCTCAGCATGTTGCTGTCATCGTGCATTTAGCGTTCAAAATTCACGAAAACGCGAATATGTGCAATCGCGAATCCGCTATTTTTTCCCCTCTTTCGTGTATTCCACTTTAATAATCGCAAAATTAATAGCGAAACTGCATAATAGCTGAATAAATCATTGCTATGTCAACGCATAATTTTGCATATCTTGCACTAATATGCAACTTTTTTCCAGACGATCGATCATTTGTCGCGTCACGAGAAGGTTAAGGATCGAAAGCTATCATATTTAGCATGTATAATTACCTCGACCATCATTCGGTATTACTGACGTTGCAAATTATGGTTATTTAGATTATTTTCCTCGATTTTTTCTCTCTCTTTCCGGTCGAGAAAGAAATACAAAATCACTTTTGTTTCTCGCAAAACTGATAGATCCACGTTGTGTTTATTTTAGAAGTGCAATTTTTCGATATTTGCGAATTTTAATTGAGAAACGCGACCAACTGTGACGCGAATTCAGCAAGATTTTCGAGAGAGCGCGTTCTTACGTAATCGCCGAGACAAATGATTCGTGTAATTTAGTGACAAGTGATACATATTCCTCGCTCAGTGCGATCTGATGAATGCAGAGAAAATTAAAAGTCTCAGGAAACCGCTATCTCGAGAATGGCATGGGCGATAAAAAACATTACATTGTACATTATACGAAGCAATTTACAAGTTCGAGAGAGAAAGGGAGGGAGAGAGAAAGAGGTACAAGACGGATAACATGCATTTCGCATTGAATGAAACTGTCTGACTCTAATTTATCTAACGTTACGCAATACGGAGGTATAATGGCGTTCGTATTTATAGAGATTCGTAAAATATGATTCTGTAGCAAGATATTGCGAGACACAAGATATTATCCGATAACATCTTAAAGTAGAAATTCATTCATTCTTAATTGCATGCTCATTAGTCGCATCGATTGTGCTTTATTAATGAGTCATTCCCGAGGAAAAAACCTGCGGTTTGAATACGCAATTTTCAGACGGCATTGATATCATTGATCTCCCTGACAATGCCGTCAAGATTAACATCGGTGCGCCTTTAATAGAATTCCTAAGCTTGCTGTATCTTTATTGCTCGAACGCTTTTATTTGTTCGTGTAAATAAATGTAAATAATAGACTTATAGGTGCGAAGAGGCGCGTTTTTTCCTCCCTTTTTTTACGCTAATGATGATAGTGCGTGTCGCATTTAACTCTAGATTATGCGAACGTGATCGTGCGAAAATTATCTCTACCGTGAACAATTGTGCGCTTCCGCATGCAATAAAGCCATTCATATAGAATCGTGGGTCTTCAACCACAATTTTTCGAAGCGCGTGGTCGTAACGTTCTTTTCACGTGATGTCAATAGCAAATTTCCGGTCCCATTCTCCTTGTTGATTAACTGGCGCCTACCTGTTGTATACAGTTATAACTTCTCGTACAAAGTTAAATTAATATGGAGGAGAAAGTCGCGGGGAGAGGAAATTTATGCAGATGACTCTCGTCGACATTGAATATTCTTTGTTTTGAGGGACGAGCATTTCTAAAGGGAATCCTGCGAGAGACCCAATGCAATTTGAGATCTCATTACCGCGTTTGGCTCTTCGTTTGAGCGAGTCGTAAGAATGCTGTATCACTCGCAAACATCTTAATGTCTGAAATCGCTTAAGGAGCTTCCTCCGGTTGGAAAGCGAGAAGAAACGTTACGCGAAAAATATCGTACAAAGGTCAGCGTTTCCATCATTCCTTCGCCCACCGCCCCCGTCGCGTCTTCCGCCATTTACGCTTCTCGACTCCTCGGAAGGAGGGGGAAAAAAGACGCCACCGCTTATCCAGAGTAGTAATAACACGCGGTGCTCGGTGCCAGAGAGAGAGAGAGAGAGAGAGAGAGAGAGAGAAAGAGTGCGACGCACACTCCCAAAAACACGGAAATATTTTTACGCATCGGAACTTTTGTTCCTCCGCTACGCTTCTCACTCATCGTCGCCCCTCGCGTCGGCCGCTCCCCCCCCCCTCCCACGCGCTTTCGACCCTCGCGCCGCGCTTCCCCTTCCCCAGCCGCGCATCCCCTCCCCGGCGCATCCGACCCCCACTCCGCCCCACTCCTACCGTCCCTCTCGCTCTCCCTTCGCTGCGTCGTACTATGTATTATATCTCGCGTGCGAGCAGTAGACATGAATCGGCGGATGCGCGGCCGTGTCTTCGGGCGAGTACGCGACCGCGTTCGTAGTACGTATCTACGATCTCGGCGAGACGGGTCATTATCGTCGTCGTCGTTGTCATTGTCGTTATCGTCATCGTCATCCTCATCCTCTCCCGCTGGGTAGGTTAGGAGCGTCCGTCGAGCGCAATCGTTGACGCCGCGTTGCACGTGACCGACGTTCCGTCTCGTCGATGGGCGCTCCTCGAGTCGGTTAATTTTCGACGAAAGCTCTCACGGCGGCGAACTTGCGCACCGATCCGTCCAAGTGCGTTTCGACGCACTTTACGAGTCGGCATCCCGTTTCGAGCACATCGCCGGCTATCATCATCTCTATTCCGCGTCTCGCTCTCTCTTTGGTAGCGACACCGATGGTGACCTTCCACTGTTGATATCCGACGTGTTCGCGTTCCAATCCATGTGCGATACGTCCCTGAGAAGGTGTGTTGCCCCGTTGTTGTTTTTATGTTTACGACGAAGAAGCGTCTCGCGCCTACGATAGCGTCAGGATGTCATTGGACGCACACACGGATCTCGCTCTTGGCGGAGTAGCCGAGGGAAAACGAAGTGAGTATGGAAGTTCTCGCAACGCGAGATGTTGTTTTTATTGTAATGTCAGTTGCGAGATATATTGGCCCTTTTGAAATTCCATTTCAAAGTTTGCTAGAAAGCGCGCGTATCGTTGCTCGTGACTGTGTCGTCACGCTATATTTGCATCGATCGTGCGATGGTACTGTTTTGATAAAAATTTGGCACGACGCGAAACGAAGATTCCTGCGCGCGTCGTACATTTCGCGTGACAAGTTAAACATCGTGTTGTGTAAACACAACACAATTGCGACACTCGCTAATGCGGTTTATCGGCGTATTTTTTTCCTTAGACAGTAGTAGCAATGGTGTCGATACGTTATATAAGGTATTCGATTATCATGTATGGCGGATTTTTTACGAGAATTAATAATTTCTCGAATATATTGGTTTATTTAAATTATTAGTCTTCGCAAAAATGTACCGCAGACTTGGAAATACATAAAATTCTAACATAAACATTACATAAATACTGACTCATATACAGAGTGTTGTACAGATTCCATTCCATAACATTTTCTAAAAAACTTAACTTTAAGGTATCGATGTAGACTTTTCTTTTTAATTTCATCGAAACGCATTATTATTAAAAATGCTTCCGGTAAAATTCATTTATATTAATAAAATCTTTAAGGTTCAGAAAAAGCTAGATACAAAGTTTACGCATAAAATTAAAAACTTAAATTATACACAAATTAAAAAAAGAAGGCACGTAAAATTAAAAAAGTTATATAATACAGAGACAGAAAGAAAAAAGAACTAACTCAAAATTTACTTGTCAGTTTTATATTTATTCTTTTTTTTTCCTTTGTTCTTATTCATCTAATAATATACATTTTTCAACGCGTGTTCTGTATGTGTTGCAACAAACACTACAGAGTTAAAAGATAATTTATTTGTTGTATAACATGTGTTATGTAACATTAGTTGTGCGAGAGATAAGCTATGTCAGTGTCGCGTAAAAATATGAAAATACGAGACATTACCTAGACTTATATGAAAAAAACATGAGGTACATAGATAAAAGTTTAAAAATTCAGTACAAGCATTTAATTATACACGCGGTACGACTTTGAAAAACATGAATAGAAAAGAAAACAATAGTTTATACTTAATTAATTCCAGCAGAAAGGACGTATTTTGCACGAATTTATAGCCTTAATCGCGTTTGTTTACGTAGCGAATCTGAGTTATGATAAGTCGAATTCATATTCATTCGAAAATCTCAGTATCGTGTAAGTCGATTTTTTAAAAGAAAATAATCGAAACTTGTTTCCAATTTTGCGATGAATAAGCAAAAGTCAGTTTGGCTTATCTCTTAAAGTATCGATCGAGCGATATGAAAATGAGGTCTCGCTTTGATTTAATATCTGTAATAAATGCAAAATTCGACAAGACATTAGAGAGGCAAAATTTCGGATTGTTTTCTTATCAAATGTAATTTGAAAGCAAACATGGAAACCCCCACGGGAAAATTTCGTGTATTGTAATTCGTATGTTTCCAAAATTGAGAGCAAATCCCGCGAGTGTTGCTTAATTAAATATCCTTGTATGTGAATTAAAACAGTGTTTACATATTCTATTCGTCTTCTATATCATAATCAATTCGCAAGTCAAGCATGTACGTTAATTAATATAACTAGTCGATCAAGCGTATATTTTATATTTTTGTGCGTTAAGTCGAAAGATTAATGGTTTCTCATTAGCATAATAAAAAATATAATATCATGTATTTAAATGGATGATGTGTCTCTTACGCTGTATGTAGATCTATTAAAAGATATCACGTATTGATTTATTAAACAGTTTTTGTTTAACAATCATAACACGTTTTGATAACAGTTTATATATTTTTTACTATTATATAGATTAAACTAATTAATTATTTTATCTTTTTCTAAAACATATAAAACAAAACATAAACTCTGAGATAAACTCTATAAAACATTCTAAAATTTTAGGCGATATTGTACATACATTATTTTACATTTGAAATAATTGATATACATATACATACTACGTGTAAAATTCGTCGGTTTTCCCTTAATTTGAGGAATTACAATTTGAAATAAATAGCATAGAATGTATAAGTAATTGTTTCCGCTAAGATATCCACAGATAAAGGTATAAAGTTTTCGTGAAATTATAGTTAATTAAACGACGCTTCCCAATTTGCTAATAATGCGTCCAGTTGATAAAAAAGCAATGAATTAAATAATTAGGAGGACTCTTTATATTTAATATACGTACGATTTGTGTGAAATCTTGATATATTTAGCGATTATTTGAACAAGAAAATATATTCACATTTGTAAATAAAAAAACAACAAATACAAATAGTACAATATTTTGCGGTATTTCTTGTGTCAACAAAAGTTGGATAGTTCTCTCATTCGATATTTACATTTGCTGCAACGTAGTATACATGGTACACATTGTACCAAGCGGAAAATATCGTGAAAAATTTAGCAAATTATATAGCGGTTCGAGCAAAAATAAAAAATATAATATTTTGAAAATTGTCGTTATATTAGTTAGTTTCTCACAAATAAGATCACGTGAAACATATGGAATTTATCATTAAACACAGTGTAGCCTTCAATAGATACTATTCCATTAATAGAATTTCTAAATTGAGTCGACCAATGCCTTTTGTAAACTTGAAGTGCAGCGAAATGAATCATTGTAACACAATGCTTTGTATTTACAAATTTTGTAAATACAAATTTAAGCCAAACACGTGAAGTTAACAACCCAATATTAGAAACAATTGATTTTTTTCATGATTTGATTGCACATTGTTTGCACAAGAATGCACTTTTTTTTTTATTTGCACACTTAGTAAAAAAGTTATTCAAAAAAAACTTTTGGGGGGTCAACTTTATATTAGTCCCCCAATTTTTTCAAAAATGATTTTCAATCAATATAATCGATAGATTTTTGTTTACACATTCGCGTACAGATTGAGTTTTCGTCTGCACATTTGTAGAAAAAAGTTATTTAAAAAAAGAAACTTAGGGGCTAACTTCACACTCAAGAAAGTTCAAATTTTACTATTATTGTATGTAGGAAATATTTATCTTCGTAAAAATGTATTAGAAAACACGTTTAAAATCTACTTATTTCTCTAAATTAGAATATATGATGGAGTATATTACCAAGAATGATATTACTGACACGTTACAAACATATATAGTTATTCTAAATTAGAATCGTGACGCTGCATAATAATCAAAACCGTTCGTGCAGAATTAATTGTATCCACATCCTTGTGATACGAATATAAACATCCATTCCTCCAAATTATATGAAGATACAATTGATATGTAGACTATATAAATAATACACCACACAATAATTTAATAATTATACATATGCAGAGGTAAATTAAAAATTATAATTCAAAAACAGCTCTCCTTTTTTTAACGAGTTTACAAAGTTTCTTAAATTAAATAAGTTTTGCCAAAGAGCATCATACATGCTGATTGATATCCATATAAAGTAACATAGTTTCATTCAGGATATATGGTGTGTGTTGCACGACTATAAATTTTTAGCAATTTCCGTTTTGATGCTGTAGTTGACCTGGGTAGGTAATATCTTAGAATAGATAAATTTTTGCAAATAAATGCGCTCGAGAGAACTGACGTAGAAACACGTCTTCTGTTGCAAAAAATAGAATATATATACAAATGTCAAAGCAAAAATTCTGTACAATATACGCAGGACGAATTTTCAAAGATGCTTATGTTGGTACAAAATATCATCTATATCTCTTGAGCACTTGAGTGCCGAGTGATATTACTATCCATTTGTACCAGTAGCGATGATACTTTGGAAGCGAAGCGAATTTCCCCAAAGTTTGAGTTTGCCCGAATGTCACGATGTCGCGAAAGTATCTCTCGTCGCAAAGTGAAATCCTAACGTATATTCATACATATATATATATACTATATAAACCTTTCAATACTGTTTTCCGAGCTTATATTTCCTATGTGAAATTAGAAATGCTTATCTGCATAACCATATCATTAATATACGAGAGGCATTCTAGTAACATGAGAAATTAGAAAAAATCTTATCGGGTGTCAATATTCTATTTCAGACTCTATAAAAATTTTCTTCAAGAAAAAAACAATAATATTTCGTTTTTATAAACTTAAACTTTTCCCAGTTATTATTAATAGTGAAAAATTGGAATTTTTCTTGACAGTGTTATTACGTTCTTAAATTATTAATGATTGAAAATGTCTTTCACTTGCTCTTTTTTTTCTCTCAAAATAAATTACTTTTATGCTCTTATTTTAATGTAATAGGATAGTATAGGAAGTAGATGAAAAATATAAAAATATTAGAATGTGTATTTTCAATCTTGCATCTTGAATGTTAAACTTCATTTTCCACACACAATATCCATTTTTTTCTTAATAATATGTCTTCTTTCAAGTGCAAAGTTTATACTATGATACATCGCCTCTGCAATACATCGCGTTTTAATTTAAAAGCAATGTTACGCGAGTATAGTAATATTTTATAGAAATTTCCGCGAAAATTGAAAGAAATTCACGAACGCAATTTCGCTAAAACTGAACGTGACGTTATTTTCATGCTTAATTATTCGGACGCACTTACATGAATAAAACAAGCATTCTATAAGATTGAGATTCTCGGAAATCCAAATACTTCATATGTGACGACTCGATACTTTATACACGAACACGTTGCGCTTCTTCCATCTAAGAGCAAACCTATCTAGGAGAGGTGAAGAAGCGCGCATACATTCATCAATGTGTATTTTACCATCGACTTCTTTCTTTCCGGTAGTATGTAACACGCGCACGCACGCACTCACGCACGCCGATCTCGGGCAACGGGAACAGGCTATGCGTGTGCACGCGTGTGTGCCTTTGAAATAACTGGGATTCCATTGCGAAAGTGTGTGCGCATACGACGACAACCTGTTCGGAGATAGGACCAAGTAAACGGGCGCGTGATCGCTTTTAGTCGTTCGTTCCTCGTCGTCGTTCTCGTCCTCGTCGTCGTCTTTATGATTTAATTTTCGTGGAGAAGTATGACTCGTTGTTCCGTTCTGCGCAAATTTTGCGACGCGAAATCAATTCTCTTCCGCATGAAATAAAATTGGCAGAGCAAACCGGTAAAGGATCTCGAATTAAAACGGCACGGAATGAATTACGACCGCTTTAATTATTTAATCTCGTTTCACGCGAAACTTTTATTCTTGTTATACCTAGTCGGTTATCTCGATCAATAACGTCGCAGAGATTAATGTCGGGTCAATTACTTCGTTATAATCGCGAGAAATATATTTTTTATACGAAGCGATGGATCTCCCTTATCGAGAATTTCTTTATCTCTTTGTATCAGGAATTTACTTATCAAATTTCTGAAGAAAATTGTTAACAAATTTATAAAAGTGATTGGCAATTGTGCATCACACGCAATGTTCAGAGTAATATTAGCCTTTCCTTTTTAACAATTTTTTTTTCTAGATAAGGAAAGAATATATTATTGCTATAAAAATTATTTCAATTACTATAATATTTATTTATCCAACTGCATATTGTGTTACGATAAATGCTTCAATTTTATTCGAATTTAATCATGTGCAATGCGTTTGATAATACGCAAATAACTTTGTAACATTTATTTTTGCAAATTTGTATTTACGATTAATGCAATTAATTACATTTAATTATTATTTTTTAACGTACATTTTTATTTATAATGGAATATGTGAATGTTTCAAAAGAGGCAGCAAATAGCTTTCAAGCAATTTATTTTCCAGAAAGTTAATCAAGTTAATTTAAGGCTTTATTGTCTATTCTGATTATTTCTAATTATACTGGAATGCACAAGTCACGTAATATTATTTACATCATGTACAATTTGATTCGGTTTATGTGGGATTCACTTTGTAATTACATATTGCAAGTTTGTTCAAGCATGAAAATTATATTCGTTTAAACAGCAATTGCTCCAAAATGTAAGGTGCATGAAACTATATTTACATCGTATAAAATTCATACATCGATATATGTAACAACTTGTATTTATGCAAATTTGTAAATGTGTATTTCTATGAATATTTAATTTATATACTTCATAGACGTTCAATCATTCTCAATTAGATTCAGTCATGCTAAACATTTAAGATTAAGAGTAACAACAGGAAATTGCGTACTTATTCACGCGTTTCCAATAAAGATGGCACGTGGCTTTAAATGTTTAAGAAATCGCGTATATATATGTTATGCTGAAAACATTTAACAAATTTTTCCCAGGAATTTATATTTCTTCTCACATTTTTTAATGATTTTAATTTTATACATTGAAAGAAAATAATGTTGAATCAACAACATCAGTGTAATTGGAATTTATTTTATTAATTCAATAACATTATTAATCAAATCAGTGATCATGACATATTAGTATCATGATGTATTGACTTGATTAATATTATAATGTTACTGAATTAATAAAATAAATTCCAATTACACTGAATTAATAAAATAAATTCCAATTACACTGAATTAATAAAATAAATTCCAATTACACTGATGTTGTTGATTCAACATTATTTTTTTCTCAATGTAGATTCTTTGTAAATTTGTAGAATCTTAAAGTATTAATTCTCCATAAATTTTGACATGAACGAAAAGTTTTTTATCGCAAGAGGTATTTTTTATAATTTACAGGAATTTGCATACTAACGGAATTTTTTATAAAATATATAGCATTGCGAGAAAATTTTAAATTTAAAATGCGAAACGTAAAATTTCCCGATCGATTTACCTTGAAAACTTAAACAACGTTGTGTTGCAAATAAGAAGATAAAATCTTTGACAGTTCTTTAAATCCAACTGATACAGCTTGACCTACTTTCTATCAACTACGCGGGAGACTTGAGAACATCATGATTCTACAAAATAGCTTTCTATGCTCGATTATATCTCGTGAAACAAAACAAATATTAAGATATCGAGTAGTAGTAAATCAATTTATTCAGCTATTAATCTGTTGTCACAAGATTTTGTCACGTCTATTTGTTTGCATTCCTCATGCTTTTGTAAGTGATTCCGAGAGATTGAGCATACGATAATTTTAGAAGGGGGACTGAGAAGATTCGAAAATTTCGATTCTATCACATCTGGCCAAACGAATTTATCAAAATGTCGATTACGAAATAAACTTGTTTGATAGTTCGCTGTCAGAAGAGATTTTCTCACGCGTTATACACACATGTATACATCACACACGTGGTTCAATCGTCGACGTACCATCTTTCATTCATAATTGCCTTAGCGAAAGGAAGGATTGAAAAACAACACAGATCTTTGCACGCACATTCGAGTGGTCCTTTTCGCAAGTACCGTTGCCTTACAATTAGTATTAAATCAAAACGTAATTGGATCACATAAAATGAACAAAAAAGTAAAATAAGTAAAATTTTCTTTTTTTCAATTTATGGAAATAGTCGCGCGACAAATGTCAAAAACTAATCACAGGATGCATAGCAACGAGCTAATGATAGAGGAGATCGTAATACTTACGGATGTTACACTTTGGATCCCGCCAATTATCCTTTTAACGATAATTAGGGAAATTAAAATTAGCTTGATTATACTGTTTAATCCCTGATTATTAGTAGCCTAATTAATTGATACTACCATTTAATTTTTATTCAAAGAATTGTATTTATTTTTGTAGATTTCTCTCTGTGTAAATATTGTTTAATATATCTCTTTCTTTTTTATAATTTTTTAAGAAGTTATAAAAGAGATTATAAAAATAAAAATTTGTTTTCAATTTTTCCAAAAGAGGTTCAAATATGCCAAACTTTTGTAATATCAGTTTTATATTTTATTTTATAATAGAGTATGTTAAATTTTATTTCCTAATTTTTTAATAATTTTAACTCTCTCATTTAAAAATTTCTTACTTTTCTTATATTTCAATTTTAAAATTATTGCATTTGAGAACGTATATCTACAATATCTAGAGTATCTGAATGGTTTAAATATCTTTAGATGCATGTTTCTCTATTATTTTTTATAAATTATTCTAATGATTCATAGTAAAGAAGGACAGATTCTAACAAAATGAATGCAAGGTAGTAGAAATATATATTTTAGATGGAAAAAATCTTTAGAGAGAATTACTACATATATATTGTACTAAATTTTAAAAGTTACATACATACTACACTAAATTCAGAAGTTTTATTTACTTTGCAATAAAAATGAAAAGAATTTAAAAAATTTGGAAAAGAAAAATATGACTGAAAAGATGAAAAAAGACAATCATATTGAAGAATACTATGTAATGCTATAGTCGAGTGAATCATCTTATAATACGCCTCTATTTTTTCTCGTTTTTGTTTACATAGTGATCTATTGGGGCTATCGGCATGGCAAGTAATGTGGGACAAGGCAGTGGCAGTGCTCCAGTGTTGATTTTATTATCGACGCGCCATCGACATCGGCCAGTCCCACTTTTAAGAGGAAAGGCACCGTATCTACAGCCCCCACGTAAGTATCCACGAACGTTTCCGTCCGCCCTTTTACGGTTGTAAACTCTTTCGTAAACTTAATGAACCACATCGCCCTTTTGAAGATGCGCTTCTTGATTACTCCTTGACTTGTTAAAGGAAAGAGAGCCAGAGAGTTAATACAGAATGCTTCCGAAACTATCCGGGTATCGCATAAAACAGGAATCTTGATAAATGTTAAAAGAAAAAGAGACGTGATTTTTCAGTGTCAAAATAAATAATCTTTAGATATTTCCGATAAATTAATATATATCGTCGCATTTTATTTAATTAAGACTTGATCACATTTAATTAAGTTGGTTAATATTGAGAATTAATCAAATCTTTATCTTCATCGAGTTTATTGGACACGTCACAAAACACTTTATTCAACACTTTGTGGTGGTCGATACGCACTTCTAGACTAGGATCAAGTGTGCTGCGACTGTACAAGACTTCATTCGCAACTTCTTTCACTGCGTTTCATGCATGACGTGTCTTTAATGAGAATATCCGGGTAGAATAGTCGGAGAGGGGACGAAGAGGGGCTAATATTCGATTACCGGTTGCGAATGCCGGAGGATCACGTTTTGTATGCAAACATGCCATCCGTGCTATTCTCGCATGCTGTTTTAAAAGCAAACAATTTACTTTGCGAACGCCTGCGAGTAAAAAAAATATCACATTTTATGTATCATAACTTTGATAAAAAAAGAAAAAGAGAAAAGAACAAAAAGATCCTCCTTTGATTTTACGCAAAATATACATGTTGATGGTTTTATATTTTTTATCTTAAAGCCATGCTATTACT
Organism: Camponotus vicinus; assembly: GCF_025532165.1. Classification (NCBI taxonomy): domain Eukaryota; kingdom Metazoa; phylum Arthropoda; class Insecta; order Hymenoptera; family Formicidae; genus Camponotus; species Camponotus vicinus. Next base: position 7,840,707 of record NW_028141946.1, read on the forward strand.
ATTAATTTCTGGCTTATGGAATTCGTGGATTTTGCAAAATTTTCAATACTCGACATTTTTTAGATACTTTGAATCTTTCAACATCGATTTAAGTTTAATATGAAGAATTGATCGAGACTATTAATTGGTTATCGAAGAAACTTATAGAAAAGCCGAACGAAAATTTCTTTAAAACTCTCTATTGCGATCATGGTCAACTGATTGTCCGCGGGCAATTTGCGGTATCTCGATTCTAGCGAGTCTTAAAGCAAGATGCTCTTAAAGTAAGACTCGGAAAGTATCTGTAGAATGAAGTCTTGTTACATGTTTGTAGGAAGTTCCGGAAATTACTTTGCAATTTTTGCTTTCTTACAATGGCTTCAAATCGATCGATATCACGTTGATTTTGAAAAATCAATCGAATAAATAAATTATCGCTATAATTCGACAGTCTCTCGAATAGCTAATGAGCACTATAAATTTGTTAAATTGATGTACGATTGGTATACCATCGTGATATAAGCGAATGTCGGTTGTACGCGAGGTACAGAGATCGAAGATCCAGGTGGACAAAAAAAAACTGAAAAGTCGATGGCGTATAATTCGATCTCCCCTCGAACATTACCGTGTAATGATCACCTTGAAACGCAGACTTATACTTCGTAAAGTAGAAAGTACGGATTATGTCAGCGACACTGACGTTTACCTCGTATGTCTCCGCATTAGACGAAGATGTTTACGCCAAATTACTGTAATCTTTCCATTATTTCCCAATTTTTTAGCAATTTCAACCTTCCGTGAAGCGTCACGCCGTAAAACACGCGCACGAGTGACAGTCAACTTATTCGCCAAAGAAAACAAATTAACGAGTTTAACGGTAGACACGAGACGGGGAAAACTTCCATCAGCAAGGCCACGTTATCTATTATTTGCACAAAAAAACTCTGGTTATTTACCGTGGAATCCCTCCGATTGAAAAATAACCCGCGGGATATGTATCTTCTCCCTCTCCCCTCCTCCCGTAAAAATCGGTCTCCCGTTATAAAAAAAAATTTCTTTTTTTATATAGGATAGGTAATATTATAATGTACAAATATTAAATTTTTGGCAAAGTCTAAATATAGATATTAAACATCAAATATAGATAGGCGAAGCCTAAAATTTAATATGTAATAATATCTCATATTTACTTTGATTGTTGTTTTGGATATAAGTTTTTATGAACGCAAATAATAAAAGTACAATTTGTAGAGATCATATTTAATTATTGTTGGAAAATCAATTGCGCATTCTTGGATATAATTTATCATTCGCGTTTCTCTTAGGAAACCTAGGAAACGCATTAAAAAAGTAATTTCGACGTTTATGCGTATACGAAAATACTTTGATGACAAAGCTGGGATTATATCGTGACTAACTGATGGCTGTGCTCGAATTTCTACGTAAGCAAATTATGAAGAAATTCGCTGATTGCGGTTCGGTCGTGTAATTATTTGCCGGTTTCGTGCTCCAACTTGCCTGCGATTTCACCGACGTCTTGCAAATGTGTTACGCGCGGTAAATGAATATCGATTATAAACTCATGTAAATCGACTGATAAAGTTAATATATGATAATTGTTTAACCATATACACACACATATATATAATGATAACATTTATTACTTACTAACGCTGCAACTGTATTTTTTAAATTTATTTTATTGTTTTTTAAGTTTATTTTTTTTTAATCAGTATTTTTTTCTAATTTATGCTTGCAACGCGTCAGAAATTTTTTCCCGACGTATTATAAAAAAAAAGCTCGTAAATGTTGTACATTACCAAGCTCTTGTTTGATGGATCCAGTTTGATTGTAAAACGTCGAAATATAAACTAGAGTGAAAATTGAAATGGAAAGCCCCTAAATAAACGAATGATGGAACCTGGGCGTCATATAGTGATTTGCATCGAGCATCGCCTAAAATACTAGCTCGTAAACTCGCTAAAACTAAAATCATATCGCTATTTGTGCGCGTAAAGAGCTCGTCGTTCGTAGAAATAAGCGTGACGAGGAATAAACGAAGTCGGCAACGTCAGAAACAAAGCAAAGGACGCGTGCGACGTTGCTGAAGGTTACGCAATCGAGATAAGAACGAGGCACATTCTGCGTGCGTCTATATATTTCGATAGACATTTTCGAGAGAACATCATTGACTCGTAGCCGCGACGCAGGTCGTATAAGCGAGCAATAATAATAGGAAGTTTCGTTTTACAGCGGGAACTTTTCATATAAATTTCAACAACTATGAAGATCGCAAAGGTCAAGGAGTGCCGTAATAAATCGAGGAAATTGCGAATTTGTCAAATTCCGCGATAACTGGAAGCTCTAAAGATAAAGTTTTGTTTAACTGGCAATAATTATGCTTACGCGAAATAAGAGAACATTATACAGGGTGTCCCATTTTAAAAGTTCCCTCATAACTTTTCAGGATCAACATTTAAAGAAAAACGACTCGGATAAAAGTTGTAGGGAACAAAGGGGGCTATCTAATAGTGACTTTGGATTCGACATTAAAGGTCATTTTCAAGGTCATTTGAAGGTCAACTTCCGGTTTTTAAATGGGAACCCCTATTTTTTTATTACTTATTCTTGTAGCTTATCTCGAGAGCTTTCCAAAACACTATAATAAAGTATTTCTTCATTCAGTACTTTTCGAGTTATGAGGCTTGAAATAATTTCTTAATTTTATATAAATCATAAAATATCTAGTAAAATATTCATTTTTCGATTATCTTACCTTAATACTTTTATGTACAAAATAATGAGAGGAATCAATTGGTGTAAAGAAAACATACAGTTGTTTTTAAGAAAAAATATGGAATTGTTAATTGCAAATTACAATTTTTTCTTAAAAACAACTATGTTTTTTCTTTACACCAATTAATTCCTCTCATTATTTTGTACATAAAAGTATTAAGGTAAGATAATCGAAAAATGAATATTTTACTAGATATTTTATGGTTTATATAAAATTGACAGTCGAGTATTCTCTTAATACTTGACTGTGATTGGTCAATTTCTTAAGTCCTACGCCTTAAGTCTCCTTAAAATCTCATTGTAGACGACGCTTTAGATAGCCGCCTTTGTTCTCTACAACTTTTATCCGAGTCGTTTTCCTTCAAACGTTGATCCTGAAAAGTTATGAGGATGGAACTTTTAAAATGGGACACCCTGTATAAGCGATATTGAGAAAGAAATTTAAGAAGTAATATGAGATGTAAAAAAAGGTAATTCGCGTACTTTTTCAAATTTACTTATATTTAATGTCTATTTCTTTTTTATTTATAACTTTCTTGTTTCTCACAAAGTGATGTAATTAGGCTGCTTTTAGCTTGCAATAATTTAATGAAGTTTTATTGGAAGAGAATTTATTAGCGCTTTGGAAAGTGTCAGCTTGTGTGTAGCGATCCTGTTAGAATATGGTAAAACGTTAGCAACCCCAACGGGTTGTTATGGCAACCTTCATTTTAGAGACATGATTATGTGTCACGCGACTTGATATGACATTAACGTTTATCCTATTCAGAATACATTATTACACAATCTCTCTAATTATCTTCCTACATCGTGTATTTCATCGTATCTATGCAAAAATATCTACCGTTCCACGATTACAGTTTTCTGCATAGGTCACGTTTTAATGTGTAAATTTTGTAAAGAGAGAGATATAGTTAGTAGTTAATTTAAAGAGACACATACTTATGTAAATTATCTGGGATCGTTATGTCAGCAACAACGAGAAAGTGATCATTTGCGACTCGTTATAGCTTACCTGCGCATAGATAAATGGAAACGAGGTGATAAGCTGTGGCAATAATCACTCACCTTTCAATATTTTTTAAAGCATCGTATATAAAGTGTTTTTATAGAAAAATATATTGATAAAGGATATTAATTATTTTTTTCAACCTATAATTTTCTTATTTTTGTTTCATTTATTTCGACAGTCGCTTTTCTGTTAATTATGGAAAGAATAGTATGTTAAGGAAAGATAGATTTGTCCGAATAATCCAGAGAAATAAATTATTCAGGAAAAGATGCTTAAAAATAATGATTACACTAAAAATGCATATCAACGTTTCTCGGAAAATATATATACATTAATTTGGTAGTATTGATGTTATCGAGCTGACATTTAACTTCCCTAGTCTTATCATTATTCGACGTTGCGGATCGCAATGCAATACGAATAATAAGATCTTCGGGGATTCGTCGGATTTTAGTTAAGGTGCGCTCATAAATGTGCTCGTTTTCGAAGACGCATTTTTTTAAATTTCTTAACATTTTTGGAATTTATTCTATTCTTGTATTCACAATAAAAGATGTTATCTTAAGTCCATTTATCGCTTGAGAACTTTAAATTGTCACTATTGATTAATATATAATTATCTTTTTCTCACCAAAACTTATGTTAATGATATTTATAATTAAGAATTTTAATAATAAAAATATATCGATGTTATAGTTTTTGCTTAAAAATTGTCTAGGTTTTTCCAATTTTTAGTCAGGTGTAAAAAAATATCCACCTCGTCTAAATCGGACGTAATCGCATGAAACATTCGCGAATATTGTAGATCAGTTTAATGTACGATATACGCGCTTGAACGCGCATAAAACGTGCATGAATGAGCATAAACAAACATGATTCATAAACGTCGTTATTTTAAAAAGATCCGGTAGCGCTGAAACTACCTCGACAAATGATGAATGCACGGAAAATTCCGCGTATCGGAATTAATTGGACGAGGCGCTTATATTAATGCCAGTAAAACATATCCTGTCAAAAGGTGAAAAAATACGGTAAAACAGGAGTGATAAAAATTAGTTTGCGAAAATAATTTTATTAATAATACTGTGCAAAAAATTCGTGAAGGAAAATCTTCGAGTTTTTAATTCGAAAAATAATATACTTGACCATTTGAACTGCGATATTTAAGAAATACGATAAGATATTTTTTTTATTAATTTTTTTCAGAGATGGCACTTAAATATTACAAAGATTCCCCTCTCGCGTTTAATTTAGCGCGTCCGATTTTACGTCATGATGCAATTCAACGGAAAGTTGGAAATGTAATAAAAAGAGCATCAGAAACAAGCATCGCGTTTCGAACACCTAGAACAGTTATAAATTCACGCATTCCGCAAGATATTCTCTTTTGTATCCGTTTTAGCCGCATGGCTTAGTTTCCTTTGGCCACGCATCTGATGTGAATGCGCCCTTACTCTGCATTTCGCTCCGTTATTGCGAATAATTTACGATCCTGCTGCGCCTTGGCCTGTATCTACAATATACCGCGCTCAATTCTACCGCAATAGCGGCCTGTTTCTTTTGTCGTTTCTGCGGTCGCAACTAGATCCTGATGTCTCTCCGGTTTTAGCCAAAAGGCACCAACAGTCATGCCAGGCATGTCGAGTAAAGTTGCCATTTCGCGCCGACGACTTTTTTTTCTTTTTCGGAAATTTGTTAATCGGCCTTTATATATATATATATATATATATTCAGAAATTGCATCCTTTTTACATTTCTTTTTTTGTTCGAAAAAATAAAGGCAAGAGGAGTAAAAAGTATTTGTCAATAAATTTGAAAATGTTCGGCTTCGGAATAACTTGAATTTTTGAAGATATCTCGTAAATTTTTGGGCTAATTACCGACGCGTTTCAGCTTCAGTTGTCATAGGGTTGTCATGACAACAAATTCATCAATACAAAGGTACCGCGCCAGAAACCGCAGAGCTCTACTGCATCCAATATATCGAGGATTTGATTAAGTCGAAACCAGGGAATAAATCCATCAATTGCATCGGCCGAAAATACCGTTTATCTTTCATATTATTTTATTTATTTAGTTTTGCAGTTTTGAAAAAAAAATCGGTTTTTCGATTTACAATTGCATTCGTGATTTATTATCCGGGAGTTCTATGCTATTCAGTATTTTTCAAAAGTTTACTTCAAAAAGTATTTTTCAAAAGTTTACTCTCCATGACAAGACTCGCTTTACAATTAATTTTTAGGTAAATTAGAATTTAACACTTAAATACTCGCGTTAATTCTGATCTTTTCAATTTAAAAAAAATATTTTTCACATAATTACATAAGTATATCATTGTTTATTGTTGAAAAGTTTTATCTCATTTCTTAACACTTTCATAATACTTTCTAACTACTTGTCAATATTATCATTATTTTATAAAAATTAATTATATCAACATTTATATATATTTATATTATTTATATATTTATATATATTTATATATTAATGCGCAAATATTTTGCATAGTTACTTGTCAATTATTCATCTTGCAATTAATATATTCTGAATCAGTGTAATCTCTCGCAGTAAATAATAACTATATTTATATATTAATTTTAAATATTATATATAGATTACAATAAATAGACCGATTATTTGCTGATTATTAATTAATGTATCTATCAATTTCAAATAGTAAACTTTAGCGTGTGATATTAATAGCATTTAAATATTTAATTTTTATGCGAAAAAGTTACTTAACTGGAATAATTATATACGACAGGATAATAATTTTCATTTTTGGAAAAGTTACATTATACAACAACGTTGGGTTATTCACTGCATATTATGTTACCTCTGGAAGATTAATTTCGAATTATTCCCTGGTAAACTGACCATAATATTCTCTGACTGAAATTTTACGCAATTTATATTTAAAGGTATATTTTTTTTAAATAATCCGAAAAAAAAGAAGTTAAAAGCCTATATGCGAAACTCTGTTACAAGTAGTGTCGCCATAATTTCACGAGTTTCCTGTTTACATGTGCAATTTGCGCTTGAAAACACTTGAGTCTGTGTGTGCACCATCACTGCCAATTAATCAATATAATGCGGATCTTTTCACTTCGAAAACATTCTGTAAGGAGCTCTATCTCTCTAGCGACGTGAGGAGGAAAAGAGAGTTTAATTCTAATCGTTCTAATTCTCACGACAAATCAGCTTGTTTACGAGAAGTTATTATCGTCGCGTTTGTGTTTTCAACACATTCGATTATCATTTTCAAGTCTCGACATAATTTAATCGTTTACTTTAAAAGCGATACCACAATAATTTACAGCTTTGTCTTCATTATTTCAAGAGAATAGTATCACGTAATATAATATAGATATTGTTTTTCATCGTCTTTGATTTGTTATATTTTCGCGCTGAAACTTACATTTCAAAAATAGAAAAAGTAACGAAAAAAATAACCGATTTACAATTCAATTCAGAAAGATAGTTATTTAGTTGAAAAATAGAGCAAGATTGGCGGTGAATACAAAGATAATAACTTTTTTTTATAATTAACTACACATATATTCTCTTTCGTAAACGATAGACAATCAAAGATTTGATATTGAAAAGTCAAAATTTATTTTCGACCAATTTAAATTGCGATATCAGAAATCGGTTCGATATTTCAATCAACGATTTTTCCTAGAGAAGTATACTGTCTTCCAAGCTTCATTCTTCGATTTATGGCATTCAGTGTTTTCGACTCTCAAAATAATATGTTGATTGAGAAGAATGATCGCACGCTCGCAAATCTTGTCATAAATTTGCCTCTAAATATAAAGCGACGAGACGACGTCATCTTTCATTAATCTGATATTGTCACATGGATGATTCGTATTTTAACTATTACTTTAAACGGGCATGAAAAATAAATCAATTGTTTTTGTGCGAGATGAAAAACAAACGAAAAATGTTATTTATCGCGATACAATATCAGTTTTCTAAAATGGGTATCGTTGTCATTTTGTGCTATATCAGTTTTATCGTAAAATTTGAGTCGTGATTCGCTGATCATTATGGACATTCATTTGAGAGGTAAAATTTCATGAAATTTGAACATTATTTTTGAAAATGTTATTCTCACTTATTTTACCATTTTTTAAATTTTTTATTCTAAACTTAAATGTATGCGGAACATAAAATTAAGAAGTTAAAATTATCAACGATTAAATTTAAATTTAATTTGACATTTTTTCTTATTTATTAAAATATATTTATAATATTAATATTAATTAAATCATTTTAATTTTTGTTCTGTGATATGTATATGTTCTTAAAAAAAATAGAGTAACCAGACTTCTGAATTACAAGAAAGAATTTACTGAAAGAAAATACATTCCAACTTTTCGCGGTCTGAAAACTCTTCCTCGCGTTCGTATAAAAAAAAGTTAAACATCAAAAGTTAAATACGAAGAGCGTACGCATGAAAAAGCTAAATTAAATATTTTACATCTGTTTAAAAAAAAAATATGCTTGCTCTTTATGGAGCAATGAGACATTTCCTTGTGGGCAAGAGTGGCCGATAAAAATAAATTTAAATTGAATTAGTTTCCTGCACTTTGAGAGATATAGAATATCATAAATATGAATGTGTGTATTCATTCACAAGCACATATCTGTCCTAAAAAAAGATACGTGGACTTTATTTACGAGGCTATTTTGCAAATTTTTTTTTTACTTGTTGCGTTATCTATTTTTAAGATGGGCAAGAAAACGGCGCTTTTTTTCTCAACGCTCGATTCGCGTCGATTAATTCTCCGTGAAACGGAGTCGTTTCAGTAATTTGAACTCGATCCAAGTTTATAATCACATTCTACAATAACATACAGTATGTCTGTCTTATTGTTTGCAACTCGAGACTTTGGGCGCGCGCGCTATAATAAACTAACGTTATCGCACCAAACGCGACACCGACATTGTCGGCGAGACACCTACTTACGCGCTCGAATTACCTCATCGTAATAATGATAATCGCCAGCGCGGTCCTTCATTAGTCGAATAATCGATTTGCATTTCTCGCTCAATGATTATTCAAATATTACCGTTACCAATATTAACGCCAAATGTCAATTGATTATCTCGTAAATGGGCTCGCGCGCGCATTAGGAAAAATCACATTTGCGGTCGCGTTCGAACGATATAACGTTATGACTTCCGATTCCTCGAATTCTACGATAAAATGAAATAATGATGTGTTTGCACGTGCGTTTTAAATTGAAATTATTATTGCACACTTAAACGATAAAAAAAGGAATGAATTTGAAGCGATTGGTTTTGTTATAGATGTTTATATTAATGTACGATTAGAAAGACGTAAGTTTTATTAGATTTAGATCAATTCAATTAAAGCTTGTAAAATTATTCGGAAAATAATGTAATACTACCGACAAGCTCATGATATATAAAATATACAAATATACAAAAGATCTAAAATAATATAGATATTGCTTTAGCAAAAAGCCAATTAAATTTATTAGAAATTTAATTTATTTTAAAGATATATGGGTACCTTCTAATTTATTTATATTTGCAAATTTCTCTCTGCGAAAAGGATTATTTTAGATTATCTTTCCCTGACTGAAAATTTTACAAATTTTATATTTGTACAAAATTTACGTGCTTTAATTTTCACTATTAATTGATGTGACGCGATATGTAGTTACTTGTAACAAAAAGAAAATGTCAGGAAAGAAGCACTTAAGCAAAAGATAAATGGATGGTGCAATTTTTCAGAACAGAGGGTATTAAGAAAAAAATGGAGTATGAAACAAAGGCAGTGAAGTCCGCGGGAATTGCTTTATTAGTTAGGGGTTAACTTTTTATGTACTCCACGAGAGAGAAAAATGTATGAGACTTTTATATCACAGGACAATGTTTCGTATAGAATAATCGCGCGAAAGGGAAATCATTTTCCGCTTGAACACGAGCGGATCAATCGGCACAAAACACCTGGTATATTTTACCCCTCGCCGGAGAGAGCATAAAAACGATTAAGTACGACACGGTCAATTTTCGAACAACCGCGTGAGATACGACGCATTGCCAAAATGCGTGTACATGGTATAACGTGGATGACGCAACGTTCTCCTCTCTGCTTGCGTGTAAAAAAAAGAAAGAGAGAGAAAATGACGATCGAAAGCAATTTCGGCCCCCTTTAATCGGGCCGACTTCTTCTTACGTCACATCTATCTAATTATGGTTGGCTTCAACACACTCGCCGCTCGTGGTATTTTATATTGTTAGCCCTCGGCTGCGAGATCGAGGTCTTTCTATCTCTCTCTGAGTCAGCTATTGACGTGCTCTCGAGGGCGCCTTTGCCTTGCCCCGTTGATATCGGCCGGTCGACAATAACAATGGAAAGCCGCCCGAATGCCGAATCGATGTCACGATCGAAAGCGCGCGCCTTTGTAAATATCCGCGCTATCGCCGAGCGCCGGAAACGAAAGCGCGAAATCGCGCGCGGGGTGTACGTGTGTATCGAGTGTCATCAGTGCCGTCACGCGTTCCGGAACCATCATTGTCTCGTGTGTGGTAAATAGAAGCGTGTTTTTCCGTCTCTTTCCCCCGTGCGCCAACCGTATTTATCGGTCATTGATAGAAGCATCTACTTGGAAACGTAAGCACTTTGATTGGTGAGTAAAGAGATGTGCTTTAAAATACCTTGCTGCTATCGATACTCGTGTGACCCCGAGTGCGTTTACCTTTGATATTAGCTTAAATATCGCCGATGAATATAAGTCGCTGACCTAAAATTTCGAGTCCTGGATAAGGATAAAGGTCTCTCGATTGCGCTCTCCTCCGCGTTAAAGATGATGATTCTAATGAAATTGAAGCGCCGATTTAAATTTCTGTCAAATTTTATGTTTGCGTTTCGACAACAAATATTTCGTTCGAATCATATGTGATATCGAACTTGTATATCGATAGTGTTTTCAATAACAAATCTAAAGGTTTCGTGATATAAACAAATATTGTATACAGATAGACAAATATAAACTCTATTTTTCAGAAACATTTTATGGAATTCTTAAATAGCGTTCAATATATCTTCGATAAAATGAATGTTATTCCATTTTAATGTAAAATATAAAAGTTAATATTTTCAAAAAAATGTTTTAAATAAATTCGTTAATAAAGCTATTCAGATATTTATAAAAGCCTTTTTTATGCTATTATAAAGGTTATTTCGTGAAACATTTACGTAATTTTTATGGCTCTTTCTACGTTTAGTTTGGATAAATGTCAGATACACGTAATGACTTCAAAGTTATTATCTTTTATTTTCAAATGGTATAAATAACATATTGAAAATCGTTATTACGTAATAAAGAGTAGATTTAAATAGACATTTACATACTCTATTTCTCTCAAGGATGACAAATCACATGCACAGGTTTGAAAATTCCTTTCTTCTTTTTCAGTTATTGAATATTTTTTGTCTGTGACAGAGTTTTAGAGAAATTTCTGGCAAGATTTGTGATTCAAACACAATGTTTTATCACTTCCTTTCTGTTGAGAATAAACGATAACAGCACATTGACGATTCGATAAGCCCGCTGTGTAGCAATAAATCAGTACATCGAAGTAAATGCATGGATTACTACTGTATTATTTTATGAAACACATCGAGACATGCACAAAAATTATTTTTAACAATTTCTTTCGAATAGAGATAAGATTGAAAAATTCCTGTATAAACTATGGGACATTTTTATAACACCTGCCGAGAAATATTTATAACTTAAGATATTTTAGAGACACCCTGTACACATAAACGTATTTAATCTATCTATCATGTTTCTTTAATATCGATAATATATATGTATTGATATTTTAATTATTTAAAATTACGATAATTAATGTTCTCCAACCAAGTTGAGATGTTTACACGAAAAATAATTAATATTCATAATTATACTAAATAACACGAGAGTTTTGATAAATCGATGTATTAACGCCGCTTTAAATACCGCTGATTGATTTCATAATTCACAAACTGCCGGCAAATACATCCTATAATTACCACCGAAATATAAAATTTCACGAGATTATAATTGCGATCGTTACACTTGAATTATTCGCAACCAATTGCATTGCTAACCGCCGATGCCTTTTTGTAAATTTTCAACCCGCTCACGTTTGATCTCTTTGATTTGATCTACCTTGCATGCGGAACAATTAATTATTTTTATCGATAAAATGCGGCCGATAATACTTGGAATAAAACACGCAGGAATACCGCCGCAATGTTTTGCGATGAAAAGTGATATATTGAAATATTAAAATCAAACTGTTGGTCTTCCCCGAGCTCGAGCTTCGATATTCACGTCGAAAAGTGCAACGAAATTAATTAACTATATTAAATTGTTTCTTTTCCGGATATTGAATGAATTTTTTCGAATCTCTTTTATTCTAGCGTTTTGTATAGTATTAATATATAAGGTAAAAATGGAAATTTCAAGCTTTTAATGCAAATTTTTTATGACAATTTATTCCGTGGCTCTGAAAAAAAATGTAAATCATTTAAAAATACATACATTTTTGAGAATTTAACTATTTCATTATCGTAAAAATGTTTTATAATTGGTTTCGTTTAATATATTTTTCGTTTAATATATTTACTAAGTATTAGGCTATTACATATTAGTGGAAAATTTATTATCATTTAACATATCTATTTATCATATTAGTGGAAAATTTATTATCATTTAATATATCTATTTACTAGTGAATTTTTATTTTTTTATTTGCTTATTTCTTGGTTCGTTTCTTTACATTTGAAGAATATTTTGATTAAGTGAGGCTTGGAAATTGCTCGTCTGCAATTTCAAGTAATTTGATTTTGCGATTGCGAACCATCTATTTGTCAAACTTGTAATTATATATACCTGTTTCTTGCGCATTTAGCGCGTTGATCGCTTCTCGTGTTTATCGATGGCATCAAAGAATGTTTGATCATACGTGAATTGCCAGCGTTTACGTACAACCGAGTATCGTAATGCGTAACTGAAATGTAAACCAACCGCTACATATATCTCTATATCAGGCTACATTTTGAGGTGATCAATGGAAAACAGAGAAAGCTGATTTGACGGGAAAAGCGTTTGACATACATAGTTCTCGGTTACGCTCCAATAACTCGTGAATTAATTCGACAAATTAATGCGATATCCAATAAACCATGACTGAATATTTTTACGCACAAAAAATTCCACTGCTGTTAAAAATGCTGGTGACCCAATTGATCGCGAAACCAGGTTATCGCATATTTTATACATATTTCCAAATTTTTTTTTTAACGCTAAACGTTTGAGACCGCATGAAATGCATTTCAAACATTTGATACAATTTTTTAATACTCGCAACGTGTTAACACGATCCACCGTTGTCAATAATTGATAGAATTTCGATAGTTTTTAGTTGCGACTTGATGTGAAACGCTCTGTGACAGTTTTTAAATCTTCATGAAAACATTCTATTTCCAAAGGGATACATTCGTATAAAAAGAACGTGGTAGAATATGCTTCAAAGTGTTCTGTTTACAATATCTACCATTTAACTCGTAAAAGCTTTAAATATATTTTATAAAAAGTCTCTCTATTTCTAGTAATTTTCGAAAATACATTTTGCAACATTTTATGTTTGGCTTGGTTCTACAGCGGAAACACTTACATAAAGCCGATTTTTCGCGCGTGGATAAATTTGTGTATAGTACTGAAATGGAATTAAAGTCTAAAATTTAAGAGGAGCTTCTCAAATCGCTACGCTATTTTTGTCAGGTGATAATGAGCTGATAATACGATTACAGTCTACATAGGGATTATCTTAGATTATCCTCGTTGTTTTATCTTCAGCGAAAATTCGATTTTACTGATTGGATCGCGATTACATTACAACCGAAGAGCAACGTGTTTTCCAATTACCTCACAATTCCATATTTAGAAAAAAAATAAAGATTATGTACTCTCTTATATAAGATTATTATTACAAACTTTGATAAATATTTATAAAAGATAGACCATATATCTCTCACCGATCATCTTTATTTTGATTTTGATCTTTAATATATTCCACTCAAGTTCCATCTTACAAAATGATGGTAATAATGTTACCTATGAATTTATCTTAATTTTCTATAAAATTTTGTAGTATGATCAATTTTGCTTTTCAAAGATAGAAATATTCAAACGATTAGGAAATAAAGTTTTTTAATTTACAATATTAATTTTAATTTCTATTTTGATATTTTGTGTTAATTAAATATTTGCTATTTTATGCAACTTGCAAAATCAGAGAAAATATATCGCATTATGAGCACGAGAGATTAACTGCTAAATGTGCACCGATTCATATTATGACACAGTATTATGCTGAATGAATATACGTGTCGTTGTATGCGTGTATATATGCGTATATGACCGATGAAAAGCTGCACGTCGCCGAAAGGTTAGTCGACGTAACGGAAGAACTACATCGTATAAGTTTTAAATGGGTATATTTCTCGAACATTTCCAATTTGCAACGCGTCGAAGTCAACCCATAAAATCTACAGTGCGCCTTTCACTGTGTAAAGAGATGATGTAGACTCTGGATAATTTATTAACATTAATACGCTCGCTTGCATATTCATTTTAATGCCAGTTTATATAGACAAGTTAAATACTTTCCGATTTAAATGCTTGTAAAAGACATTGAAACGAAGGACATTTTATGAGAAACTTCGCGCGTGTAATCTCTAAGATAAAACTTGCAATATAAAATGAGGCATGATTTTTCCAGATATATTTTTCCTTTTCGAAATATTTCCTATAATGTGATACAAATTTTTTTTAAATTATATTCTTTATTTTTATATATAAAATTCTCTTTATACAGACATTTAAACAAAGACGCATCGTAATCAATAAATCAGGACTGGAGCATTTTTCGACTTTCTTGTACACCACTTGGTCTACGAGGTATCAAGAGATCTTAAATAGAATTATTAATATTTTTTTATATATTAAAAAAGATATTCCTTAATTGAACATTTTCATAGAAGAAAATAATTTCTCTTTTTTAATAGAACCGCTATTTCTCTGTTTACATGATGACCGCCCCTTTTTATCAAACACATTCGTTTCACTATTTCTCACTTTGAAATTTTTTTATCGGAATATTAGAAGGATTTTTTTATTGGAATTGTATCCGCTGTAATCATTTCAGTTTTTCAACAACGATATAACGAATAAAATCGAAAACCGAGGCACGAGTCTGACTTATCGCCTCGTTATCGTTATCGCGCCGAGTTATGAATGGGCAGGCGGGATCGTGCCGACTGTTTTTAATTCTTGGAAATGTCTTTCATAACGTACGAACACACATCTCATTACGATGAAACGTCGTTTGGATTGTGCTGCAATTGGCAGATAATTTTCTTGTCGCTCATTCGGCTCCATATTTAAAGAACCGGCCATTTTATCCGGTCGCATTTTAATCTAAACGTGACGCATGTTGACATACGTTATATCTAAATTTTTTTCCTTTATAGTGCGTAAATAATAACAAAATTATATACACATAGCATGCAGATGAGAGATATACAATAATTAGCCTTCATCGAATTTAAAGCTAATTATTCGTTAAAATGCAAATCTAATTGAAAGCGATTATTTATAATAATTTATCTTCAATTTTAAGCGCCTTGAAATACATTCGATTGAAGCACATTTGAAATTACGGCTGAATTAAAAAGAAAATAAAGATTATTCCTTATCTTTGGCAATTTAATTATTCGTTCATTCAAGTTCTTCAATTTTAGTATCAAATTTAATATCAAGTACTTGGAATATATCGTCGCACTTAGAAATTTATACTAGAAGAAAACTAAAATGTGCGTAAATTTCACAAAGATATTTGTTATTTGCTACGAATTTTTTATGAAAAAAATTCTTTATGAAAACACCGAATGAAAAATATAAGTTAAAACGTTTTCAGCCGTTTTTTTTCGCTTTTTTTTATTTTTCGCACAATGTTTTACGTGAAACGTTATCTGCAACTAGATGCCTAAAGTTTTTCCCGCGATCAGTGGACGTAAAAGAGAAATCCGATTTGAAAACCGAGAATACGCGTTGCACGGTTGCCGCGGAATGTTGAGTCTCTAATGATACGAAGATAACTCTTAGCATTAAAATATTATCAGTAGTTATAATGTAGCTGCGCTTAGAAATATTATGCATATTACATTTGACATATACATATACAACACTGTGGTACGAAGTTAGCTCAAGGCTGCAACAAACTTGCTAGAGTAAAGTAAGTATTAAAGAGGCCGGCAATGCAACGTAACACGTTCACTCGTGCGTACACTTTTGCCTGCAATTATATATTTATGCATCCATGAGAGTTGTGCAGTCACGATTTCACGACAATCCGATGTTATTTGCATACTTAAGAGACGATTATTATCGTGACGCCGCAATAGAATTGGATCTTACAAAAGTGCATACATGCATGTGTATGTGTAAAAGGAAAAAATGAGTGAAAAGAGCTAACTAATTTTTCAATTATGAGACATTTGACATTTTTTGTCAATTTATTGCTTTTCTTGTTTAATGCGATATAAATCGTGTCGAAAAGAATATTTTTGTCATAATCGAAATGTCAAAGTTCTAACATATTCTTGATAAAAATTCCCAAATTATATATTCTGTGTTTTTATATACACATTTACAACAATTTACACAAATTTATTATGTTATATTAATTTATTTATTATTATATTAATTAATTTATTATATTAACTACACAAATTTATTATATGAATATAATATACATAAGTGTATATATCCATTTTATTATTTATTTTTATAATATATTTAAAAAATTAAACATTACATTTTTTAAAAAGATGTTATAATGACATGGTATATACGTAATATGCAATTACAATTAATTAATTGGTAAGAAATTAGTATCAATACAGATATTAAACAGATATTTTTTAATAACTTGCACCAGTAATCGCACTTTATATACGATATATTTTTTTATTTATGAGATGCGAGAACACAAGAGAGAGTACAAGCCAAAATTGGTCGAAAATTATAATATGACTTCCAATTTCGTGCGTTTACAGTGTAATCGCTATAGCGATGGTAAGTGGTCATTACCACGCTATATATCTGGCCGCGCAATTAACGCAACCCAAGAAGGAAATACCACGATGAGACCAAGGGAATGATGACGGGAATTGGATTTTTGCCATTTTACGCGTGCGGTCCGTTCTTTAAAAAGGTGTCTGCTGTTTCATCCGAAATGGCTGCAGTGTCTTCGTCGTTGGGGTTAACGATAGACGCACGGGAAATGCCAACCGTAATAAAAACACGTGCACTCACGGTAATAAACAATGGGCCTACGTCATAAAAACTTCTCTTAATAAGACATTTGCGGTCTGACACTCGTAAAGCGTGAAGAAGTTCCTACTGAAAATTGCGACGAAATATTTTTATAATAAGATTTTATGATTTCCTGTAACACATTAACTATAATTGTTTAAATTTACATATAGAATTCTCTTCCTTTTTCATGCAAAGAAAAGATTATCAGAAAATTTTTTGACGAATTTCATATAATCTTAATTTATAATCTAATTACGAATTTCGGTATAATCTTTAATTTATCTGATTACGAATGATATTAATCTTAATCGCAAGCTTATTAAATTTAGTTATTTAATTCATTAAACTTGAATAAAACGAGATAAATGTGCATACATGGGAATATAAATTTATATTTAATTAAATATCTCTTTATATATGCATCTTTTTTTTAAATAAATTTTATTAGATTAATGTTATTCATTAGTTCTTTTAAGTGTTGAAAAAAATGATTTGATACCTTTTATACCTTGAGCATCATTGAATTTATCTGAAAATTACTTCGAGGGGTTTCTAGGTCGCCGAATTTAAGGTAAAAATATTCAAATCAGACGGTGATGAATGTGATATCTGAAAACGCTAAATTTGCATAAAAACACTTCATAGAGGATTTTTGGAACATTCCTCTGAATTTGAGAGAATCTTAGAATTACATTTTTCATTTTATTATAGTGAATTATGATGATAAAAGATTGTTAAAAATATTTTTCTTAAATATTTGGCAGTTTTGAAAACGTTTGGTATTAATTTTCTCATATTAATAAATATTGTTTAAGTCACACATGACAGTTTTTTCTTTTTTTTATAATAACACTTTTCAAACGAAATTATACAATATAACTATACATATGTATAATATACATATATTCTATACATATGTATACAATATAATTATACATATGTATAAATATGTGTGCATTCACGCGTGCATATTTATCTAAGCACATCAGATATTCCACATAATTTAAATACATAAAATCTAACGCGTTATTTGAGAGAAATCTTTATGTTCTTGCTATGCATCGCCAATAGTCAAACGATAAATCGCTGAGAGCATATTGTACAACTCATTATTGTAGGCATTGCTTTAGTTCTAGGAGGCATTACTATTTCATACTACTATATTATTGCTTTTACATAGGCAATAAGGCAATAAATATACAGATATTTCCTTCTTTCTTCTTGACCATATATTATAAATTAGCATTATGGAGTATTAAATAAAAAATAATATAATATAATTGAGGATTATTAAAGATATACAGTTTTAAAGATATACAATTTTATAATTTAGTAGTTTATTTCTCAGTTAAGACTACTAAATAAACCCCCTGGTCATTTCGACTTCGGCCGAAAATCTCTTTATGCAACATTCGATGAAGACAGCTGGTATGCACATTTTCTTACCTGAGACTTTCTTTAAGATTTCGAGCCTTGGAAACTTTCAACACAATAAAAGAGGAAACGGAAAATTTTTTTCGATAATTTCGAATTACATGAGTATACTTCTATGAGTATACTTTTGATCGATTTGGTAAAATATTGGATAGAAGATTTAAATTCTTGAAAACATTCACCATATATTGCTAAAAGATAGAGTGATATCTAGAAAAAGAATTAATGGCCAAATAATCGCTCATAAAAATGATCTTTATAATCGGTTACATGTTAAAAACATCAACGATTATTGATAATCTTTAATTCTGTTTATTGTAATATAATTATTTAATATTAAACTATAATCGATTTTCTCTACTTTAAAAGCATCTTTTTCTGGAAAATTATTGTTTTCTGTCTAATGATCAATGCTATAATATCTAGATATAAAAATTGTGGTGCAAATTGGTCTATATATTAAAATATTTGTGTAGCATCTGTGTGTGATTATCTTTTTTTTATTTAAATTAATAAATTATTTTTAAAATAGATATTTTTGTTAGTATTACTAGGTTTACAATATTTATTCTTAATATTATATTTATATATATAGAAATATTTTTATATCAATATCTTGTTCGCATAAAAAAGTATTTATGTTTACCAAATTTATATAATGGAATCAAAAAGAATGTGATATTTCGTGGAAAAAGTAACACAGAAATATAAAATATTTTAAAGATAAACAAGCAAATGACATACGAAATATGATAACACTTTTGAATGAGTTCTCATGTCCTTTTTATTCCGACATCTAAGGGATAAACGGAATTTTCGAACACTATCAAAGTCCATAATCGTTATCACGATTCTGGTAGAGAATCAGCAGTTCCTCTCGAGAGAGAGCGCCCTCTCGAGGGCGCACAAGTACATATGATACTCTCTATTGCTATTCTCCAGAACTGCTGGATAGAACTTTCATACATGTAGAATATGCAAATGCGATAATCCATGTGCTAATGATGTTTCCAATTTCGTACAATTGTTTTTGTCAGTTACACGTATTTATTTTGACTTCGCTCTTATACGTTTTTGCTCGTTTTAAAATTATACGTATATATAAAATTATTAATATATATATTATTAATATATATTTTATATATATATTAATAATATAATATATATACTTTATATATATTTTATATATATATATATATATAATATAAATTATATAAATTAATAATTATATAAATTATATGTTTTTTATTACATTTTATAAAATTTATTTCATGTATGCAATGATATTGTACGCGAATAAGAAAGTAAGAACGACGGTATACGCATTTCACAACTAATAGCAGCTCTTTAATATACAAGCCGATAAACTTTGTATGTATGTACATATTTTACACTCGATTGTAAATTCATATAATTAGTTAGAGTGGAAAAAGACATCACTTTCCGATAGTTGAATTTTACATATATAATTACACGAGATACGCAATGATAAATCAGCATTACTACGCGTTAATCGCGGACAAAGTTGCATTTCACGCGGATAACGGGATCGAGGCGAGGCGATCTCAAGATTGTGAAGGAAGAAAATAATCTTGAGATTGTGGGATGAATGTGTTCAAAAAGGGCAATGCGAATTGGCTGGAGAACCGCAGTGACTTTGACTTCTTTTATACGAGACGGCAAAGTCCGCTGGTAATCTCTGAAGAATATTGTGGGAAAAGTGGCTCCCAAGATGGGATCTGACATGTTCTTAATCTTACGCTACATCATGGCGCTCGACTAGATCGAGGAAAGGAGAAAAGGACTTCTCGGAGTCGTAAGTTTGTAATTTTCGCGAGAAAGTAGCTCTCGCATTCTGGAAAAAAGGAGGCGAATTTTATTTCGCTGCCTTTTTTTCTAACAGAAGCGAAGGGAAAACCAATTTGTACACAGACACGAAGTATACCAGAAGTTTGTGAAATATCTCACGGCCGTAATACTCGAGAAATTTGCATCTGGAATTGCATCTGTGAGAAAGTACATTAAATATGTATCCTCCGCATACTTTTGGAGTAGTCGTTTATAAGTAACGTCAAAAATTTGACTGGCGAAGCATTTATTGTATATTCGAAGAAAAAAATATCAAGACTCAAGTGTCTGCTCGTGTGTCACAAGTCGAAAAAAAGTTACGTGAAAAAATACGGCCGATACGCTTGCACGATTCCGTGAATACAACTTTATCTACATACTTCGCGCTAATAACCGCACGGAACTCAACAAAGTTCCTGATCTTAAAATTAATACTGTCGGCAATTTTTTTCTTTTTTTTTTTCGAAAACGGCCGATCGGCATGAGTCAAGAAATGGTTGCCCAACATACATAATTGCAACACATTTCGATAATGCATCAAACGCAGTCTGACATTTAATTCAACTGCCTGACTGATACATACTCTGTAGATATATCGCGAATTATGCAAATAAGGCGCAAGGTAGCAGCAAGCTGTAAGCTGTAAGATCGCCGTTTAAACGTGAAGCGAAGCGAAGAAACTTCGTTGCAATTTTGTGGTAAGACGGTTCGCGAGTACGACACGTGTCGACCAGTTTAAGTGACACGAGAGAGAAGTCGACTCGAGAGAACCAATTCGCGGATCCGTTATAAAAACCACGAAGGATCATCGACCGGATCTCATTGGCTTTCATCACGTTGCGGCCGAGCGGTTGCAGCTTCGTGGCATCGCAAAGTCGCAGCATCGCCCTTCCCCCTGGTCGGTTACCGAGCGCGATTTATTAATTGACACGTCTAACAATAAGCGCCGTTGTCGACGTGCCGAGAATAAAGAGGCTCGTTTAACGGAAGCGAAAAATAAAATATTGACCACCCGTGCGTATATACGAAAGTGTAAAACACGATGGAGAAACGATTAGATTTACGATTCACACACGAGTCGAAAAGCACGACACGTGAAATTAAGTGTCCAATTTTTTCCACATTTTTATGCGTGTTAAATAACTTTTCTTATTTATTTATTTTTATTTTTCTTCTTATTTATTTTTCTCTATTATTTATTTTTATTTTCTTTCTTATTTATTTTTCTCTATTCTCATATCGCGCGCGCGCGCGCTCGCGCACACACACACACACACACACACTTTTTTTTTTTTAAATAAATCTACAAAATCTGGAGAATTTTCTACCGCGTTGTCCTTTTTGTGGCGCATCGACTGTACATATGATACTGAGGGATACTGAATCTGGTATCGACGTCAAAAACACTCCTCCTATCAAAAGTAAAGCGTTCCCGATACGGCATTCTTATTGAAATACCGTAACTCCATCTCCGACTCTATCGGGCAGGTCTCTGCCCTTTGTGCGCAAACGTTTATATACGCGAACTGCTTTTTTTTCTCGATATACGGGAACAGAATCGCGCGTTGCCCCGGTGACTTCGACGCTTCGCATTGGTAGATATATTTTTATTCGGTCGAATAAAAATTCGAGCAGATGTGCATCGCGACGAGATCGATGCAGACAAATTTAACGACGCGACGCGCAGCTATAATCATTGCACGATTTTAGCGCAGCTTTTATGATGCTCCTTATTGATTAAATTCAAATGAATGTAGGAACCGATATTTTAGGTTGTCAATATTTTCTCGATATCGAATGAACTAAAATATTTTTTCTGTCTGCACTTTATTTCCGATATTGGAGTTATATACAGTACCAGTCAAAAATATTGCTTCACCCTCAAAAAACATACAGGAGCAAATATGATTAAGCTTTTATTTTTTCCCCAGTTATTTTCATGTTCATAGAATTATTAAAGTATAAAACAACGGTAATAAAATATAATTTAGCAATATTGAAAATATATATTTTCTTATTCACTAAAATAATGACTTCCCTATTTCTATAAATGATGCAATACTTTTGATTGGTATTGTGTGCATATGTATACGGTTTCGATTTTTCAAATAGAATGGTCGGATATAAGAAATAATACCAATGACAATAAATATAAAACAAAGCGTCTATCTTTCCTCTATAGAAAAATCTGAAAAATTCTGATGAAATTTCTTTTATATTTTGGAAAATCAGAGAATTCTTATGGAATCTTATTAAAAATAGTTGACGAATTTATAAAAATTAGTCTGATAAATTTGCTTTTATTTTACGTGCGATCGATAATGGACCAAATTAGTAATCAGCAACACAATAGCATTCACTATGATCACTTGCGAGTTTGCAGTACACCACCAGAGACAGAATTTTTTTATCCTCATTTTCATTCCAACATCTATTTCAGTACTTCAGTCAGATTACTCTTTCTTTGGAAACCATTTTACTTGTAGTTTTATCCAAGAACTTCTCCTTTAAACCTCCAAGTGGAAAACTTTGTTTACTGTCTATATTTCAGGAAAAATTCGAGAATTTTTATCTTAACTATACATGATTTATTGAATAATTTTTAATAATAAAAGAATGATGAACCAGTTTTATGTAAATAAAAAAGTGCTCATTTTATGAAAGTGATTCAGTTCCTTTCAGTCCTTGTCCAAATGTAATATTCCAAATTGATAAGTGGCTCTTCATTTTGCTCCTACTTTCAACCTCAATTTGCTCCTACTTTCAACCTCAATTTGCTCACGTTTATAGATTCTAGAGGATTTCGATAGATTTAATTTATATAGAAGATTGCTTCCTTTGAATTTCAAATAGATAATAAACGAAGTTTTCTATTTATTGAAATTTAAAAGGGATTTTCAGCAAAATTATAGATAAAAAATGATCTAATTATGTGCTTAAAATATCAAAGCAAAATGTTAGGTTGAAAATTGAAGTAAAAAAAAATTTCGATTCATGGAATATAATAAAGATATTATATTCATAGTAATATTAAACATATATAGACACTATATATTCCGCTTTCTCATCTCCTCTCTCTTTTAATATTCTATTAAAATAATAACAAATTTGATTTGAATTAAATAATTGCTCAATCGATTTATGCCAAGAAACTTTTTTTTTTACGTTGGAGTTCAAGAGGCGAAAATCCATGATCAGACAGCAAGCCGAAGGTTCTCTTTCTCTTTCTATCTATCTCTGTTTCTTTCGCAAATTTATTTTTTATCATTGTACATTCCGCCCATTAATCCCACGCTTTAATGGCGCCCGGGAATACAACATCGTCTATGTAGCAATTAAAAAATTGCACCGTTGCGCTTTCGCTTGCTGCGTGTTGCGTGAATTGTCGGATAGACTGGTATACATATATCTCGGTGAGAGGTAACTTTATCGAAACATTGTCTCTTCGCATGTCGGCTCACACATGTCGGTATTATCTGTTTTGCAATACATTATAATCTTCAATTATATGTATGTATCTAAAAGAGTTTTTATTACATTTCACAGATAATTTCTGAAATGAATGCATTTTCTCTCTCGCATTTTATCGCTCAATTTATTGATGATTTTAAACTCGTACAATAAATATGAAAGGCCAATAATTCCAATATCTTACATCGAAGCGCTTTCTGCATTTTTTATTCATAAATTTGTACTCTGCAATTATTTTGTATTTTTCTTTAAAAGTAGATAGCTTCCTCGATGTGCTTTTAAGTATCCTATAAGATGTTTATAATGAAAACAAAAATATGTCTAATAACGATTATTAAAATTCTAAAAAAGCAACTTTGCAATCTTAATGTTTCACTTAAATCCGGATATTTGTAAAAAAAAATAACTGTGATTTTTATCCTTTTTTGAAGAATATATACGTCTATAAAATGAGTTCCCTGACGCATAAAGTTCACGAATGGTGATAATCCGAGGCAGAATTTCTCGTTTATTATCAAAAACATTAATCGACACACGTGAAGCTTTTGTTAGGCTACCCGAAATAATTACTGACAAGACAGAGAATTTTAATGAGCCACAAAATGCTCATTCTTAATGATTAATTAATGAATGGCCGTTAGCAAAATGATTATTATTAATAACCATTGCGGATACTATCTCAATATATTCTCGTTTAATTAAGTGATTAATTTAATAACGAAAAAGAGAGAAAAAAAACCGATATTCGAAAAGGAATCGATCGTGTTAGTGTCAAAAAGAGAAAACGGGATGTCCCGTTTCTGAGGGGAACAGATAAGGAGTAATAAAGTGCTTCGGTTAAAGCCATCTCATTTTCCGCTCGATTGCTTCTCACGTGGCCCTCTAATTCGCTACATGTGACTCCGGAATAATTAATTTCTAAGACATCGATTATCGTAAACCGAACTGTAATTCTCACGATTATCGTAAGCACGCACACGCTGCTTTCAACAAGTTTTACATCGCGCGCACTGATTTATCGAGGCGCGTCATAAAACCTAAAGCCACGTACGGAACTGTTTCTAACTTGTTTCTCGAAACGGGTTACATCGGTGCGATGGTTAAACGAGTTTCCTTGTTTCGCGCCGATTACTAATCGAGTCCCTCCCTATGTGCTATCTGAAGTTCACTCTTTAATGAGAAAAGTGCGCAGGAAATGCGACATTTCATACATGTATTGTGGTAATCGATGGAGGATCAGGAGGATATTGTGTGGAGTCGTCCTTTTTTAATTTTTGGACACCAGCAGACAATTGCGTGGACGGAGGCTGGGTCAATTTTGCAAGCAAAAATTCCTTTGCATGTATGATTAAAATTTTATAATGGATTTTAATTATGTATATATGGGGATAAGTCGTAAATATACTTCTTAAAATATTATTCATATAATAATAGATCCATATAATAATTCTAGAAAAAAGAAGAATATTTTTTGCAATAAAAATTATTGATAGTTGATATATATTTCTTTGCACATGAAATATTATTATTCCAAATATCGAGTTTATAAAACATTCTTGGTATGAATCATAAATGAGCTGGCGTTTTCCATCGGAGAATTAATTTGCGATTTTCTGTCGAAAAGTGAGAGATTATTCCGCGTGAAATGATTTAAATGAAAGGATTTTTTCAGATTTTAAGAAGAAGTGAAGTATGCATAGAACCATCTAATCTTGAATCATTGCTTCGAAATTATCAACTAGACGAGTCGCGCATTTCTTTTATCGCCGAATGTTCGTCAGTCGACTTTGTGCGTTTGGTTTGCACGTGAAATTGTTTGCTCGGCAAACAAAGGCTCAATCGACTTCCTGACATCAAGCGTTAATCACACGGAATCTGAAAATGTTTTATTAGAGGCGTTCCAATATACATCTTAAGTATATAATTTAATTCTTCCTATTAAACAGCGGAAAAAAGTGTCGATTAATTTTTAGATCAGATAAAACCTTTGAATCAAGTTTTCCATCCGTAACATTTTTATCATTAAAAAACACATTTCAAGATATTAAAGAAACATTTCGATGCAGCCAAGCATTGCGATTTTTAAACTTTAAGTACATCGATTGAGGTAAAAAGAAAGGAAATTCTTTTTCTTCATACGAAATTATTCGCAAATCATCCTCTTACAAATAATTTAACCTGACGTTTACCTTTAACTTGTTAAAGGATATAAATAAGCGTAATTTATCTCCAAGCATCGTTGGATCTCATCTCATTAAAACACATTACAAGGAAACTTCCGTCAGTTTCCCAAAGATGTTAAATTATTAAAGATAAAGTTCCAAATTTGCGAACATCTTAAATTTGTTGGCAACGATCTTTACGTTAGTTTCCTTCATAATTTGCAAGCAGAATTCGGGAAAATTAGAATAAAAGAAAGTTACAATGTACTAGATATGGGCGATCAACTTGGAATTTTATTCCATGCTTCACTATGGAAATACGATTTAAATGGACAGCTTTGTCCAATGTTCGCGAGCGTTAAATTAAATGTATCGTGTTGCTCGAAACTGATGCGTAGCTGACATCAAGTCGATGAGAATGAGTTCATCCGTGAAATATTCGAAGATGGAGCAACCCGAGTTCAAATCTTGTTTCTATTTTCAATCTCATTTTTCTCATATTTATAGATTCTAGGAGATTTCGAAAAGTTTAATTTATCTAGGAATCGAATTTCTATTTTATAGTACTTCAGTAGGCAACAAATGATTTCTCACCTAGAGATTTAAAACAGGAACTTTCAATAAAATTATAAATTAATATAATTTTAAATGATTCCGTTAAAAACAGTAATCTAAATGCTTAAAATGCTTAGAAAATATACATATATATATTTCGATTCACAGAATTGTAAAAATATTTTTTCATTAAAGTTAATTATAAATTTATTAAATCATGCATTTTTTAATCTTATTGCAATTTTATAGTCGTTAGATATTTTTAAACTTTTTCGTATAATATTTTATTAAATTTTTAATAAGAAACAGAATTTTCTATTTTCCAATATTGAATTTGTTACATACAAGCGTACCCACGCATACATGAATTGAATATGGATGTTAAAATATATTAAATCAAAAATACAATACATGAATATATGTATACAATCAAGATGTCAGGAAGGTTTGTCCGTTTACTTCCGAGCTTCACAAATTGTGAATATTTAGAATTCCTTCATGAATTTTTAAAAATGATTGGCATTTTAATGCCTTTAAAACAATGTAAAATTTCACAAGTGACATATGTCTGAATTTTTTTAATAATCATTTAATTAGATTAATATTACTCAATTACTACAAAGGATATAAATATATTCATATAATTCTTACAAATTTAAATTTTAGATTAATTAAATATTTAAACAAAGCATTATATTGCGAAGAATAACATAAAATATTTGCATGCAACAAGATTAATTTTATCTTCTGTCCTGCTCGTTCTTCGGATTGAGCAAATTTCAGACTGCGGTTAATGGCTTTCGTCTGATGCGAAACTCATTTCGATGCCCATCCCATAGAGTACAATGGTAATTGAAGCGCTTGAAAAAGAGAAAGAGTGAATCACAGAAATTCAAACTTATAATATGAGGTTTCGTTCAGCAAGATAATTTAAGAATGCAGAGAATTTTGCATTATTTCGCTTCTTTCTTCGCTTATTTTATTTCATTATTAAGTAATTTGTTCATTCATTACGTATATTTTATTACACTTTTTTTTTAAACTTTTGCATTCTAAAATCGTTATCGCGTATCTACGAAATTTATTTGAACAAGGATTTTTTGGCTGAAAATATAACGATCGATACACTAAATGAAATATTACGATAATATTTTCGATATTTATATAAAAAAGAATTATTACAACAAATATATAACAAAGACAAGAAATTATCTTGTTTAAGGTAATTGATGTTGCATCGAGAGAACAAATACGTTTGATTGATGTAAAGTCCGTATATATAACTTGTGTGTAGCGTCATATAAATATCACGCGAATGGCCGCGCGTCGCTGAAGGCAAAATGTATATGTCCCATGAACGTACGAGCTCTCTCTCATAGAAAGAGAATATTCCACCAGTGGCGATATAGCACCCGACGTGTTAATATCGAAAATTAAAAAACGGGTGACGAATGGTTGATCTCCAATCGAATTTTCGCGGAAAAACGTCAGGTCAACTTTATAAGAGAAAACTATAACATGAGAGAAAAAGGAGGGCAAATATATTTTGTCGCATTAATAATTTTAATTAACGAGCGAATAATCCAATAAAGTATATTTTAGCGAAATGTTTTATAAATTTTGCGAGTCATCACCGACGGGCAGAGAGAAATAACGTGCCGTGGTTAAAATGCTTGGTAAAAAATAAAGTGCACAGAAAAAGGGAAGTACGAAGCAAAGCTTAATCTCGCGGAGTGGCAGTATTTTAGTAAACGCGTATTGCGATTCTTTTTTAAGGGGTTTCTGGAAATTATTATAGACGCGAGCTGCAATTTAATTAGTGTATAATGCAGAGGTTTTTCGTTTGACTATTTTTTCTTTTGAAGAAAGTATTCGAGATTTGTTTAGTTTAATGTTGTTTTTTAATTGCAATCATTAAAAATTATAATTCCATAAATTTCTTTATTTCTGTTATTGCATATTAATATTATATAAATATTATATAAATCTTTTTATTCCATACATACATATGTATGTATTTATAAAATATTATTTTTTAAAAATGTGTGAATATTTTCCTCATATTTTGCTCGTAATAATATATTTTTGTACCTGTAAATTATTTGGACAATTTTTTTTTAAATTATGCATTACGATAGAAAGATTTTCCTTTTTACAAATAAAAAAATTCGAAAAAGAGATCGCGAGCAATGAAATATCGATGGTCAACTGTCATAGTTTTATCGAAAATTGTCCACAAGCGTCAAAATTATTGTTCTCGCATAACTTCAGCAACCATTATAAAACCATGATGTAGCCGTCATGGCGACTACAAGGTTGCAAGAAGGTGGGTCCCTTCAGAGATATAGACTGGGGGAACAGCGGGGAAACGGCAGAACACAGATGCCTTCGAATGTCAGTCTATGGGAGCGCTGCAAGGACGGAGAAATTATTTGCTCCTACTTATTCATTCGATGAAAAATGTAATGTGAATTTTTCACAACTGTTGATTTGTTCGTGTTAAGTGGATGCACTTCTTTTACTTCAACTTTGCGATTCAATTTTCTGTTTGTATCGACGCGGATTCCGTCAGTAATAAATTCCTCAATGTTCGCTCAAAGTTGCGAATACTTGTTCATCAAAACTGAATTTGAAATATTGATATAATAAGGCTGTTGAGCAACGTTATTCCTCTTACTAATCTCAGATAACTAGAATTTTTTTAGACAAACCAATTCACTCGAGAGATAAAAAAAATTGATAATTAACGAAATGATAAATTATGAATGGGAAAATATATTCTTTTATTTAGTATATTTTTAACAAAAGAAGGATTTAGGACTTCATGCAATACACACAGATATGTTGTGGATTAATTTAATTCGGAAAAAATCCTCTGGGTATGAAAGGAGAGAGCTTAACTACATTGTGCTCGTTCTGGGGCACCACACGCTCTCTGTACGTCTCTGAGCTCCTTTCTTTTCAGGCAACAGTCTGGTTGAAGCGCATTTGTTAGCAGTGCAGAATTCAATCTCTACTTCGAAAGCCATCTTGTCGAGGAACAAAAGAGATTCGTTGCGAAGGCACCGACAAACGTATGAAGAATCGAAAAATGCGTGCGAAAAATCGTAGAAAGAACATGACCATGAAGGAAAGAGAAGAATAAAGAACATTCCTTGAATAAACCATCTCGAGACTTCTCGATTTTTGAGAAGCTAGATGATATCGAAAATGTCGGGGCAAAATTATGGCGATATTAAAGTCTTAATGCTACACTTACCTTAATTAAAGATATCATATCGATGCAAAAAAGAATATAAGGGAAGTTCCAAGCATGATTAATATTCTTGAAGAAAATTTTTTTTAGCTGTCACATTGTTGATCTTAAAAAATACTTATATTTTTCATTCTTTTATGTGCAACAAATTTTGAAAAACTTTCACAAGTTTCTTTTATCCTCAGAGATAAGAGAGAAGAGATTGTTTTAATCCGTAAAAAAAATTCTCGCGACTTTTTAGCCATCATACGAAAGACGGATCGGGGAGTTTGAAAAAAAGTTTTAAACTTTTTTCAGCTTGTTGGAAACGCATCCCTTGTTGATATGCAGGACGAGGTCGTTTTATTACGATATTATCGAGGATATCGGCGTCGACATCCCCGCATATTAGATTACATCGTACGATTATAATATTGATATATTGATATTTAAACATTTCGTAACGTGCAAAATATCATATGTCCAAAGTACAATTAAACGACATAGGTAATGTCGAGCATTTCTAGGCGCGCGTGAAAATATCCGCGCGTTATATTTACGAACAAGGTAGTAGACGAACCGGGCAGCTATAACTTACCATAGAGCGAGGATCAAAAACTGGTTTTGCGCCGGCGGTGGCTGTGCAACATAGTAATAACGATCGCACGAATAAAACGACCAGCGTCGAAACCGCTGTGCAACACTGTAAAGCAGGCCCATTATTAATCGACGCGCCACACGTAAGTGTGTAGAAAAACTAAGTATAAAGGAAGAATATAGCCAGGGGTCGCATTAGGATAAAGGAAGAGGAGAGTGTTGCCGGGCGAAAAATCGACAGTGGAAGAAAGAAAGAGACAAACGGGTGGCAGAGAAGATGGGAGGAAAGGAAAAGAGAGGGGGAAAGGGAGGAAAAATGAGCAAGAATGTGCCAAGACACGAAGAGAACAGAGAGAGAGAGAGAGACAAAGAGAGTGTGTGACAAAGAACATCACGTAATAGTATGTACCAAGCAAGAATGTGCGGCCATTTTTATATCATCGAGTATGCGGGCAGCGTTGTGAAGCCGATTTTGTTGGCAACACTGCAACTTCCGGTCGGTTCCTTGCCGTTATTGGTATTTTCCCCCTCATCATTCTCTCCTCGTCGGGCAGTCACGACTGTCCAACCCAATCCGTCAACCGCGCGCGCGTCCCTAGGTATACTTAAATATAAACGCGTATATATAGGACATTGATATTTTGAGTCACTTCAAGGTGTCGGTACTTGCTGGAAATGAGCATCCTTAACAATGTAGCAAGCTGTGTGAACGATGAATGTGCATTGTGGTGAAGTTGAGCTGAAAACTTCGCGCGCTAGCTCTCTTCTTCATTGTTCATGTAGAGAAGTCGAATAATATTTTCAATAATTATAATAGAATGTTTCTTAAAACGCTTGTGATTATTCATGTCGACATATATTTATTGATAAAATGTACGTGGTATACTTTCTCATTCTCTGGAAAAAGTATTACGGTTCAAACTCGCGCTTGGAACAAACAAACCGGTTTCCGCAACAATGTAGCAATTTACATGTAGTAATTTATAAAATTGATATGTTGCAAAATATGAATTTTAATTATAATATATTAATACTTACATATTAATACGTGAAAATAATTAGAAAAATGAATTATTAACATTACATATTAAAATACATGGAAATAATTAGAAAAATAAAAATGACAGTTCTTACGAACGAGTAAAGCTCGGAAAAATAATGCAAAAAGAAAGTAAATACTATATTTTATTCACTCGATATTAATTTTTGTCTCTCGAGAACATCTACTTGAGGGACAGCGGGTAAATGAATAAATAAGTCATAAATAATAATAGATGTGCGCGCGCGCGCATTTAGGTTTCTCGCGCGTGAAATATGAGGATCCGAAAACACACTTCCCGTATCGTAAACCATGCGGAGCTATTCGCCCGTCACACTTCTCGCAAATCCGGTTGTATGTGCCAGCCGTTCCCTTCGGGATGCCACAAAGTGGCACCGACGAGCAGCTGCGACGGCGACGGCGGCAGCAGCTGACTTCTTTTAACTTCACCGACCGTCTGACCCGACTATACCGAAATATTCGATCTATTCGATATATATATTCCAAGCATTCGGGCCCAATTCGTGCAAAACACATTATAGAGCAGGGCCTCCCCATTCATCTCTCTCGACGAATCCCTCGCGCGTCGGAATCGCCAACGGAGTTGTCTACTTTGCTGCACGGTGCGGAATTCCATCGTCCAACAAAAACATCCAACTTCATCCGTTCGCTCGTGTTTAAACGAAGAGAACGCGAGAAAAAGAAGAGCGAAAAAAAAGTCCATGACGAAGTTGGGATTCCGCGCTTCTGTACCCAAGAAGAGCGAGATATGGGGAATCTGCCGCAGAGTGTCAATCTTGACAGATTTATATCGTATCGTATTATATCGGGAAGATAAGCTTAATTGTTTTAGATTATTCCCTCTCGCTGTTTAACAATCCGTGTTAACACTTGTTTGCTTTTATTTCGACTCGCATGTGTGATTAAGAGTTTCCCTTTTTTTTTCTTTATCAAATCCAAAGAGAAAATTAAAAGTGCGTATTTTTATTTGCTCCCATTTAATAAAGAAAATCAATTACGATCAGCGCCGCAAAAATTCAATATTATTTTAAATGTAGCTTACAGAGTCATTTTATTGTTATTTGATTTCTCTATTTATACAAGAATAATCAAGGATTATAAGATGAAAAATGAAACGCGAATGAAGTAGAGCTCTCGGGTTTGATTGTGATCAACAGGATAAGATCAACCGCTTGAAGTTTTTACGATAGAAAAATGATTGTGACTTTACACGAACAATTTGTATGCTCTTTAAAGTGCAAACCACTTACTTAAACATACGTAACGAGGATCTTATATTACCTTGGAACACGCCAATCTTTAGAACTGTCTGAATTTATGCGCATGTACTTATCACGACAATTGCACTTTTCATAATTCCGGGATTTTCTCTTCTGGAAAAAAAAAATATAAGTTTACAGTCGCGCGTTCTTCCGCTTCCCAAGTATACGTTTATCGTGGAACAAATTCTCGTGTTTTATCGTACGTGTATCCGGTTTTTAATCGATGGAGTACGATGGCGCCGCGCCGAGATTCCCCTATTTTTGTTCCCTCCCTATCCTGTTATCTCTCCTTTTCGCTTCGATCGTTATCGCGATATTTATAGAGCGAATTAAGATATTCGCGCATACGCGAAACGGTGGGCAATACTGTTATCTTCGGTGGATGTAGGTGGAAGGTTGCTGATTTTAACCAGGAATTTGCGTTAAAGGTTTCCACCTACGTACCTATCTACATACATTACCTGGTATTAGATTACGACGTCAGAAGCGAGTAGAGATTCGCACCGACACACAAGTCTTTACGTCGCTGTAAATCATTTCTTGTCGACGAAGCCGCGTCACTTCAATCAAGGGAACTCTTGAAACGCGGCATAAACCTCGTCGCGGATCCGACGCAATCCTGTCATTATTCGCGGTTTTATGGGAATAATGACAGCAGCTGTCGAAGCTCTCTGAAATCTGAAATAACTTTCAAGCTGCGGTCTCTCTATGCGCTATTGACGTCGTAACCAAGATGGCTGACGTGGAAAACTATGTACAGTAGGCGCCAATAGTGCCGTAACATATGAAATTGGTCGCATTTGGGACTAATAATAGCTAGACACATCACATCAGACTACTCATGCATCATGACTGTTAGTTCAAGAAGGAACCGACATTATTTTGGAACAGTGTCCACACACATCTGTCTCGTTAACAGTTCTAAATGTAATTTATAAAAGATTGTAGATATAATTTCAAAACAAATATTGTCGGTTTCTTCTCTAACTAATAGTCTGATGATGCATGAATAGCTTGGTGTGGGGTGCGTCTAATTATTATTAGTCCCGAATGTGACCAATTTTATATGTTAAGGCATTAATGGCGCCTACTGTACAGTCGACAGCTTTAACTTACGACGACAGAAATATGCGAATATATATTATTCTCACGTTCAAAGTTTACGCAAGTAACTTCTACTTAAGGAAATCACTTAGGACCCTTAAAATGGGTTAATAAAATGCAGGGGAGTGACGAAATGACGAAAATCGTCGCTGAAAATCCTCGTGAAATTCAGCATCGTAGCTGCACTTTCTACATTGATGCGGTATGTTAATATAACAGCGGAGGTTTATGGTAATTTTTCCGTAAAGCTGGCTTTTCTGAGAGCCAAAATGGAAGAACAGTTTTTCAGACATAAATTCGAGAAAACTCTGCTCGCGCGAATTTTCTCCTTGCTAACGTCGTAATCCGTAAGGTGGTAGATATCTGATATTGCCGAGCAATAAACGGCAATGAATGGCGTAAAAGAAGGAAAAGCGGATAAAAAGTACGATAAATGAGAAAAACGAGTTAAGCCCAAGATCTGGAATTTACAGAGTAATTTTATATTAAGTTGTAGAATCTTGTCTATCGCACTCTTTTTGATCAATTTTTAAAATCAATGTTTCTTAACGTGTGTAATGCAAGAAATATTTACAATCTTTATGCTATAAATAAAACGGCAAAAAAATTAAAGATTTGTTGGCAATTAAACTTAACGAGAATATATAACAAAATATTCTCTCTCTCTCTCTCTCTCATATTTAAATTTAAATATAAACTTCACTTTAACAGAATCTTACTTATCTTGATACTTAGCAGTTCTCTAAGCTATTTAATATTGAAAATTGAAAGATCCTGAGAGACAAAAGATAATTAAGAACGATAGGAGAGATCGACTTCGAAGTTTATGATCTCATCAAAGTCTCGTCAAAGAATACATTTTGTCTTTAGAAG
Organism: Camponotus vicinus; assembly: GCF_025532165.1. Classification (NCBI taxonomy): domain Eukaryota; kingdom Metazoa; phylum Arthropoda; class Insecta; order Hymenoptera; family Formicidae; genus Camponotus; species Camponotus vicinus. The sequence continues at coordinate 7,875,510 of NW_028141946.1, forward strand.
CTTGTTTTAGAATCGCTTTATACGCAAATTAGTCTAATAAGACTTAAGCCGTTTATGAGAGTTCTACATTATTATATCTATTTTATTTCGTTCAAGATATATTATCTACTTTATTTCGTTCAAGATTATATTTATTATATTTTTATAGAACAAAATACATACACACGCTTCTCTTCTAGCGAAAACTCTATCTGTTAATAAAATTTCAAATAAGACAAATTTATCTGACTTTAATTAGTAAACATACTTGAGTCTCTGGCGGAACATCCAAAGCGAATCCATTTACTTTGCTCTAATTAAATAAGAAGCGGAGGAGTGCATGAATGTATGTATTTGCAATGAAATTATCACGAATAAGTATTTATATGACACCGCAGGGACACGCTTAATGTAACCACAGGCATTGAACTGGATTTTAACAAAAATGAAGTTTTAAAATTAAACTTTATCTTCCTTTTCTCTCTCTCTCTCTCTCTCTCTCTCTTTCTGTTTCACAATATGATTAAATTCATTTAATAAAATAATTAAATAATTAATACGAAATAATTAATTAATACAAAATATCGACATCTGATTGATGCACTTTTTGTTATACATTTGTAATAAATAATCTAGATTTGAATTAATGAGATTTTTATTTGAGATATACAAGACAATAATTTAAATAGATAAGAATTCTGGCAATTTTTACATATATATACACATAAAGATTCAAAATTAGAATCTAACAAAATTATGAAATAATATATAAAAAAATTCAAATTGAAATTCCTATATCGCTATACATTTGATTAAAATATACACATTCATCATATATTTATTCCGATGTAATAAATTTCTATAGAAATTACGTATCGTATTCAAACAATTTTAATTATTTTATTAAAGCCGTCAATAAAAATATGAAAATGTTATAATTAATTATATCACAGTTATATTGCATGTATATTACATATTTGAAATTGATTATAATTAGTTATATCACAGTTATATCACGTGCTATTAAAATTTCATTCTAATTATATTCACACAAACATGAATGCGTGTTCTTCTAAATTTAATTATGATTTTTATTTCTCTTATTAGATATTATCATTTTCAAAGAAACTTGCGCTTTTACGTTTTGATCAAACTTCAAATACCATTCATTTTTGATTGTCTGATTAAGAAAAAATAATAAGCACATATTTTCACATTTCTGTTTAAATGTTTTAATCAATTAAAATTTAAATAATATAACTTTTTAATAATATAGTATAATATAAATATAAATAACTTTAATAACAAAGTGTTCCAAACAACACAATATAGAAATTGTACCGATGCCTTTAATTGCGCTTCACATTATTATATTAACTTGTGAATCAGTTTAGAACGTCGGTATTTTTTTACATAGTCTTAATTAGCGGATATATGCTTAAATATTCTTCTTTCAGTACCTTATGCAAATTTGCTTAATTAAATTAAGCATAGCAAAGTTTGCTACATTAGAGTCAGAGTATACGTATCTATATTGCATATGGAAATATCATGTTAAAAATTATGAAGAAATATAATCTAAATATATAATTTGGCGAACTATAAATAGATTATTCTAATAGGAATTTTGTAAAAAAAATTAATAATAAAAACCAAATAAATTTCTTTGATTCAAAGATATATTTCTTTATCTTTTTTAAGTATTTTTAAAATCCGATTCGCATGTATAATTATTATAAGACAATTATCGTCGCAAGCTCCATTATTGCGGATTAGATTCTGCGCAACATGAAACATTCACACTACACTGTTCTAAAACAGAATAGCTGAAAGGCGAAAAAATATATCCAAAGATTTTTAAAATACAAATCTAAAAATTATATTTTTTTATATTATATTTTTAAATTATATTTTTCACAGAATAATAACATGCGACAATTTAAGCTTTAAATTTCAATTTTTTTTCTAAATTAGAATCTATTTTATCTAAATTAAGAATCAGTAATAATTTTAAATTCTTATAAAGTCTTGCGTTAAACGTTAGCTCCGACTTTTATGTGTTTGACAGATAATTTCGGCGCGACGGCGCAATTATGAAGGCTAAAAAGTACTTCATCTTCAACAAGAAGGTACTCTGAAGACACTTTTCGACGCCAGTCGAGCATTTCGAAACATTTCGCGGTGCATTCCTACGTGCTACGCGATCGAGAGGACTCGCGCGGACTCCTGAGAATTTCTGATTCCCGACCGGAAGGAAGGAGTTAACGATCGAAATCCCGGTCACCCGGAGAACGAACGCGTCCGGGAGGAGAGAATCGGAGAGGGTTACGCGAGCCTGGGACAAATGCTGGGACGATCGATCGATTATACGAGGGAGGAGGACAGGAGCGCGGAATAACTCGGAGTGTTTTTCTCGCGGCTGCAAGCTCTCGGCCGTTCAATCGTTTAATCCGCAGGTACACGAGACGAGAAATAATGCTTTCGTTGTGTGTATTTAGCATTTGTGTGTATATTCATCTGAAATAGAATAGAATGCCACTTTATCTCTTGGGATGATATTAAATATGCAGTTTTAACGAGCCCTCTTGAATACATTATAGAATAATCTTAAAAATAAAAGAAACATTTTTTTTTTTGCATTTTGCATCTAGATTTGCATTTTATTATCAATCTCAGAAACCTTAAATTACAAAAGTGGCATTGCACAAAACAAACAAAATTTTCCTATTGATACTTTTAAATGTTTGAGCATTGAACTCCAATGTGTAGCAATCGCGAGTTGAAAAAGGTCAATTGCTATAGAAGTCGAAAACATTTATTCCTTCATGTTTATTCTCTTCATACGATATGATTCTGAACCCGCATTAAAACGCTAATATTTTTTTCTTTTATACAATATATATTTTGTATATTTTTTTATTCATTGCGTATCATTCTCGTTTTATCTTTTATCATGAGCCTTTAAAATGCCAGCAAGATAAAGTGGATTTGAATACAATAGCCATTTACTGTTGTATATAGTTTCAAATGGTCTTTCTTTAAACATTAACGGAAACTACGGTCTACTTTGCAGTTCTCCCGAGAAGTCCAGAAAAAGTATAATCGGACGATCTAGATTCCGGGGGTAGGGGCAAAAGTAAACGGACAGGAGAGGGGCTGGCTCGCAGAGTCGACGATCAATCGTCGATCAATCATAAGAGAAGGAAAGTGGTGGTTAAGGCGACGACACGTGGGGATAAGACACTTCGGGAACGTTCAACGGTTGGATCCGAGCACGCGGTGTTTCAATGAGACAAGGAGATGAGGACGAGGAAGTCGTTGCTGCTGATCGTTCTGCTTTGCGTGGTGGGCTTGGCGCTCTGCCAGGAGAAAAGGTGGTCAAAGTCGACCACGAAGCACCGGGATAAAAGCTTTAAGGACAAGTACGATCCCGATTACGCGGACAAGACGAGGGAGGAGGATTCGGAGGAGCAATCCGATCGAAACTCGGCCTATAACTCCGACTTCCTGCCCGACAAGCCCTATAGAAACAACAGAGCGATCGACAACTCCAGGTATGTTAGAAACACACACACACACGTATGATATATTAAATAATATATTTTATATTATTATATTTTTGTTATGAAAAAATATATATGTATATCTGATCGATTAAATGAAAATCATTTAACTTATAAATCTTGATCTTCTTAGAGTCAAAGTACTTTGCGTTTGTTCGAGATATCAGCAAATTCTTTCGTAATCGGAGATATTGTACGTGATATCCGTCTACTTCTCGAATTTTCAAAACGAAAGATGCCATGTATGCAGAAATTGCCTTTCGAAATAGACGCAAAGCATCTGATAAATTTCATACTTGCCGTACTTTGATATTTATTTGAATATGATGATAAGCGCTAAGTGATTTTATTTTAGCCAATAAATTCCTTTGGAGATCAATTATTACGTGTACATAATATCGTCGAGATTGCGACGCGGCGATATTCTCTGCACTCCTGTCGCCATTGAAATTCTCTTTGATCTTATTAAAGTAATTAACGGCTTTTAAACGCCTCGCTAATTTTACTTGGTTGAAGTGATTCATGGTATTACGCACAAAAAGCAAGTTCATTTAAATGCAAGTTCTTTTAAATCTATGCAGAATATATTTGAGCATTTACCTTTTCCCAACAAAAGAGCAATTTTACGTTAAAAATTCAGCAAAAAATGTGAATGCATGTATTTTATTTTATTAAAAACATTGTGTGAAATTTACCATTCATCAGAGTTATTAACTGTCAAGGTATTTAAAAAAAATAAATTTTCGACGGCAACATCATAATTTTGCGCAACATTGACCGATAGGAACTGATATTAAAGTTCAATATAACAGTACAGAGATAGAATCTCGATAGTTCAAAGTTTCTTCAGATAATCGAATACTCGAAGTAATTCGTAAAATTCCGTTAAGAGAGAAATCGAAAAGAGAATCGACAAATTCATTGCCTACTGTAATTTTAATGAAAACTCGATTTTTCCAGATCTATGGATGTCGGGATGCCCAAGAACAATCATCAGTCTAGTCAATCGTCGAATCTGCCCAAGTCTGATATGAAATCGAGCGAGGAGGTAGGACGCGAGAAGGGACGACGGTCCAAGAACATAACTGCCGCGAATGGCATTTGTCAAAGCATAGATATCAGGAATAACGTTAACAGCTTCTCGGTATTGAGGGAATGCCAAGTGATCGAGGGTTTCCTTCAGATCGTGTTAATCGAGAACAATACCGATACTTCCGATTTCGACAATGTCAGTTTTCCGGAATTACGCGAGATCACCGGCTACTTTCTTCTATATCGCGTAGACGGTCTGAAGACCCTCAGCAAACTTTTCCCAAATCTCGAGGTCATCCGGGGCGATATACTTCTTACGGATTACGCCTTCATGATTTACGAGATGAAGAACTTGCAAGAGGTGAGATTTTCGCGTGAGCTCTTCCTTTGGCTCTTCTTTTGTTCCTTTTCCTGAATTTTTTTTCTTCCTTAATTTTGCCACTTTCTATCTTCCTTAATAATGAAATTAGCTTAAAGCAGAATTTTAATTAAATTATAATCCTTAACGTGTACTCTAAACTTCTTCGTGTTATTCCACTTTTTATGCTTATTTAAAGTGAATCTAACATGAATCTAACATGGACTTTATTACTAAAATTAATTTAACACTTTAAATAATTATAACAACTTTTCTCTGCGTAAATTGAAAAGTGTTCTCTGATATCTTAGTTTTAAATTCGCAATAACTTCAATTTTTAGCTATTATCCTTGCAAAACATTATACTTTTTATATTTTCCTCTTATATTTTGTATTTATCTATGATCGATTCACTTGTATTTTATTTGTTGAAGAATTTTTTTTTCTCGTTAATGAATAAATCTCTTAAGTGAATAAATAAATTAATTAATACTGATTATATACTCATCAATATTTTTAATATATCTCGCGGATGTTAATTTTAATATAAGTGGTTATTAAATTTGGGATTTGGAGAAAATTTGTATCTATTTTTTATTCTACACATATCTCACCGTAGAAGAATTATAAGAGTTTTCGATGGCCGAGTGCGAGTTCATTGTATTTAGTATTGACATTTAATGATACACGACATCGTAGAACTGCAATTTTTCATATCGCGCGAATGTTAGGAATTTTATTCGTACGCGCGCATGTGACGCTCGTTTGTCACGTAGAATTCATATCGCGATCGTTCATTCCCACGCCGAATCAAGTCCAGTCAGTTCGAAGGTGTTGGTATGGTCCAATTTGTTGCTGTAGGACCTGGTTAAATGGTCTGGGTCAAGTGACGTTAATCAGTCAATCAAATTAACCGGCTATTCGACCTTTGACTCACAATTCCACGAAACTTTTTCACAGATCGGTCTCACCAGTCTGACGAAGATTTCTCGGGGCGGTGTACGCATCGAGAAAAATCCCGCTCTCTGCTTCACAAATACTTTAAATTGGAGCCTTATCGTGCCGGCAGGCGAGAATTTCATTAAAGATAACAGGAATGAACAGAATTGCCCGCACATGAAAGGTGATAGATGATTTAAAAAAAGAATTTTTTTTTTAATATAAAAGTATAACGAAAATGCTGAACTTTATCAGAGAAAAGATTGCGATTGCGATGCACAAATGATTATAATATTATTATAGGATGCTCTCAGTGTCCTGGCGGTTATTGTTGGACCGCCCAACACTGTCAGTTGCTAGAGAGGTCAAGATGTCACGAACAATGCCTCGGAAAGTGTTATGGTCCGAACGACAGCGAGTGCTATGTGTGCAAGAATTACCGGCACGACGGGAGATGCATCGAAAGCTGCCCACCTGAGTTGTAAGTAATTTTTGTACAAATGCAATTGCAACGTGACGGAGTAAATTCTAACTTTATAAGTTTATATATATATATATATATGTATATATATACATTTTATATATATATATATATATATATATATATATATACATTATATATATATATATATACATTATATATATATATACATTATATATACATTTATACTTTCTCTATCATATTATATGATAGAGAAAGTTGCAGAGAAAAAGAAAGCAATCGAGCAAATTTCAAAATTAAGGAAAAATTGACACATCAACTTACTAAAACATTACAATAATAAATAAACGGTTTGGGATAATTTACACAATCGAAGTAATCGCTAAAATCTATAGATTTATTTTACACATCTACTTTTTAATTATTTTATTTGTATATAAGATATAAATATGATAGAGAAAGTATAAATGTATATATATATATATATACATTTACACAATCGAAGTAATCGCTAAAATCTATAGATTTATTTTACACATCTACTTTTTAATTATTTTATTTGTATATAAGATATAAATATGATAGAGAAAGTATAAATGTATATATATATATATATACATTTATACTTTCTCTATCATATTTATATCTTATATACAAATAAAATAATTAAAAAGTAGATGTGTAAAATAAATCTATAGATTTTAGCGATTACTTCGATTGTGTAAATTATCCCAAACCGTTTATTTATTATTGTAATGTTTTAGTAAGTTGATGTGTCAATTTTTCCTTAATTTTGAAATTTGCTCGATTGCTTTTTCTCTGCAACTCTTATTTCGAGATAATTAGAAATAAAAATTTTATTAAAATAGAAAATTATAGTATTCAAGAGATATAATGTTGAAAAGTAAGAAATTGCGAAAGAAGATATTAATTCCAGATGTTTAGCATAAAATACCTCGAAATTTGCTCATAAGCCCGCATATTATACTTTACACTCTCGCGCTCACAGCTTTCGCACATAATGTCAGAAGGTTTCAAAGTTTTGTATGACATACATAGTACATGTCCTATCTTTCGCACTCGGAAGATCTGTTCTACTGTAACATTGGACTTTTCTGTTGGCAGATACGCGTATCTGTCGAGACGCTGCATCAGCGAGGTCGAATGCCAGAAGATGAACCAGTTCAGAAGATTTTCTAAAACGGAAGAAACATGGCGGCCTTTCAACGGCTCTTGCGTTACTCAATGTCCTGATGGTTTCGAGGATGATGACGAAAAAAATGTATGATATATTTGCATCTACTTATTATGCTTCGCGCATTCTTTTTTTCTTGATTTTTCTTTTCTTGATTTTACATTACAGGCAACAACCTGTCGTATTTGTAAAGGTCAGTGCCGTAAGATCGGAAGCGGCGCTATCATACGTCACATTTCGGACGCTCAGAGTTTTCGCGGTATAACGGTGGTTAAGGGCGCCCTAGAGTTTCAAATCAGAAATGGAAATCCGAATATAATGAACGAATTGGCAGACGCGTTTGGTTTAATCGAGGAGATAACCGAGTATGTGAAAATAACGCATTCCTTTCCGATCACATCCTTGGATTTCTTCAAGAAGCTTAAAGTGATCAAAGGCGAAATTTTGGACATTAATAATGCAAGCTTTGTAGTCCTGGACAATCCGAATCTCTCTTCGCTCTTCCCGCCGTCTCAAAAGATAACAATAGAAAGAGGCAGATTATTCTTCCATTATAATCCCAAACTTTGTCTCTCCAAGATAGAGCAATTCGGTAAAACGGTGAACATCACCAATTTCACAGATCTCGAAGTACAACCGGAATCGAATGGTGATAAAGTGGCCTGCAATATCGTTAATATAAATATCACGATAAAAAAGCGGGACGCAGATTCAGTGATTCTGAGTTGGGACAGCTATAAACCATCGGAAGGCCAGCAGCTGCTCAATTATTTATTAAATTACATAGAAACCGAAAATGAAAATGTAATGTATGAGGCGAATGCCTGCGGCAATAACACATGGCAGATCGTAGATGTTGGTACATCTAGGAACTCGACCGTTTCGAAACATATTACGAATTTAAAGCCGTACACCAAGTATGCTGCTTACGTAAAAACATTTACGGCGAGGAATAAGAATTCCTTTATTAGTCCGGTAGGTCAATCGGAGATTATCTTTTTCCGGACAAAGAGCGCGATACCCTCAGTTCCGACAAATGTGAGCACGACTGTAATAAGTGATAGCGAGATTCTGCTCAAGTGGGCCCCGCCAGTGTATCCGAACGGTCCCATAGGTTACTATATGATCTCTAGTACGATTCAATCAGACGACGAAGAATTAATTGCTTCCCGCGACTATTGCACCGATACCTTGATCAGCGAAATCGAGAAAGAGGAGATACACGAGGTGACAATTAAGACTCCGCTCATCTCGAATCCTAATTCCTGCTGTTCCAAAGATGCGAGTGCGAAGCTCGCGATTTCTAAGCAGTTCGAAATATTCTGTCATGGAAATATGACCATCAGTTATTTGTCACCCGGCTGGAAGGATCATTGCGTTTTCAATACCTATAATTCACCAGATAGTAAATTTTACGACCTGGAAAATAATTTGTCCTCTGCGCAGGAGAGGCAAAAAACGGTAATGAATGTCTCTTCAAGTACTACGGGTAGCAATGTCGCGATCAATCGTATGGACGATGAGACGGTCATATATAATGTCACTGCTGAACGTAATTCGTATCACTTGGAAAAATTACGTCACTATTCTTTATACACTATCACGATCGCCGCGTGTGGCGTGAAGGTGGATGGCGATACGCCAATGTGCTCGTCCATTCAATACGCGAACGCTCGGACCAAAATGCGGCCGAACGCGGACGATATTCATAATGTAAAGGTCCACGTCTCGAACGATACAATAGTCGAAGTCATCTGGGAGTCTGTCAGAGATCCAAACGCATTCACAGTCTCCTATACCATTGAATATACGAATTTGGATGTGAAGGATGCGAAAAAAAGCACCGAATGCATACCTTACGCCAGTCGCAGACAAAAATATAACAATCATTATATCAGGAACCTCAGTCCGGGTAGATATAGTCTGAGGATACGCTCCACATCGCTGGCAGGTGATGGCACATTCACCAACGTGATTTACTTTTCCGTCGGTCTATCGGATTACAATCAGATAATTTTGGCGACGCTGTTGACTCTAGTTGTACTACTCATCAGTATGATTGCAGCGACACTCTTTATCAAGAGTCATCAGAAGAAACGGACGCAGGAACGATTGATAGCCAGTGTAAATCCGGACATTACGGAGACCAAGTATGTCATCGACAGCTGGGAAGTTCCTAGGGAAAACGTCGAGATCCTGGAAGAGCTCGGGCTAGGTAACTTCGGCATGGTATATCGCGGTTATTTGGATGGCACCATGCAGGTAGCCATCAAAACGATTTCCGAAAATGCCAGTCAACGGGAGAAGAATGAGTTCTTGAATGAAGCCTCGGTCATGAAGAACTTTTCGACGTGGCACATTATCAGACTGCTGGGCGTGGTCTCCATGGGTAACCCGCCGTTCGTCATCATGGAACTTATGGAGAACGGCGATTTGAAGACGTACCTACGTAGGATACGCGACACCCAAATGGTACCCGATGCGTCCAGAATAATGAGAATGGCAGCGGAGATCGCAGACGGTATGGCTTATCTCGAATCGAAGAAATTTGTCCATCGCGATCTGGCCGCGCGCAACTGCATGGTATCGAAGGATCTCGTTTGCAAAATCGGCGATTTCGGCATGGCAAGGGACATTTACGAAACCGATTACTACAAGATCGGCAAGAAAGGTTTGCTGCCGATACGCTGGATGGCTCCGGAGAATCTTTCCGACGGTGTGTTTACGTCTGATTCTGACGTGTGGTCGTTTGGCGTCGTTCTGTATGAGATACTCACTCTCGCCGAGATACCATATCAAGGTTTCTCGAACGAGGAGGTGTTGCATCACGTGTTGCACAAGGGTATGCTAAACATACCACGTAACTGTCCCGAGACTGTACAGAAGATCATGGAGAAGTGCTTCAAGTGGCGACCGAGCGAACGTCCTACCTTCATGGAGATTGTTACCGAGTTGGAGCCATTTCTAAATCAGGACTTTTGCGAGAAGTCCTTCTACCATTCGGACGAGGGAATCGAGATACGCAGTCTCGGTGTCAAAAAGGTCTACCATAACGCCGCACCGATTCGATTCCACTGGGGTCACGAGACCGCTAGGTGGGTGAAGGACTTCGAGGACAATGTGACGCTGCTCGATCAGATGAAGGCAGGCACCAGTCGCGGGCGGATCTTCAAGAACGGTTTCCAGCATTTTGGTAATGTAACTAACTTCGAGGATGTTCCGCTTGATCGATGAGATTAGTCGAGTTATATATAAATTATAAGCGAGAAAATTTTAGCGCGAGAGAAAGATAACGCCGCTTGAAGCCCTCGTTGATCACAAGATTTGCGGAAAAACCTGTAGATATTAATGTACAAACAAATACTCAGGGCAATACGCGAGTGGTCCTGACGAGACTGTTGGACGAGAAAAGATGTTACCAAGTCGTTCGTTCGCCAACACGGCAACAAGAGCTACGTGTCCTTCTCTCGTTGCGGGCCAAACGTAATTAGATCTTGACGGTGGATAGCAATGCAGGGAGACCTCGGGAAAGATGGTGTTGTGTTCGTAACATAAACTAGGCCATCAAACAATTAGATAGAGGTATATAAGCGCGTAATATTTCTATCTGGATCAGCCTATTGAAACCAGCTTCATAGGTTCGTGTTTTCTTTTTCTTAAATACGCCCGGAGTCCTTTTGTATCGACTGTTCATTCCTTTCAGAGTTAATTTTTTCTATGTCCTTTGCATACAAGTTCTGAAACAGCTATTCCCAAACAACGTGTGATAATCATGGAATTCATCCAAAAGATACTTTTGCCAATATTTCTACTTTATTAACATAATTTTATTTTCCATACTTTTTTGATACTGGATCAGAGATAATCATTAGAATTTTCCATTTTTGATTAATCAAATATAACAATCACATGGCTAAAAATATCGACCAGAATCTGGATATTCTTTCGTTTCATTGCAATATCAGATACAAATATAAAATATATGTGAATGCATATTCAATGAGCGTGAAGAGAGATCATTAATAAAAATATACACACGATATATCGCAAAATGATAAACACGATGTACATATTAATTATTGATCTTGTTACAAGCTTATTATCTACATCGCAACACGAGCTCCCCTCGTGTTCCTGATCGTTTCGAAGAATGCTGTTTCAGGATTAAGAGGTGGAAGAATAACGATTTCCCAAACCAGAGTTCCTTGTCGCATCCGTATAAGTTATTACGACATATAATCTCAAGGTTGTAAATAATTACTCTAATTACACACAGTTATCGTAAGTAAGATAATAGAACTGGATGCAATATATGCGCGCATAGTCCCCGTAATTAATTTATCGAGAGTTTAAAAAAGACAAACTTTACCCTCGCAAGTGTAAATATAAAATTACAAGTTTCTCCCTCGCAAAAGTGCGGGTACCTCGTAGATAATTATTGCAATAAGAGCGTGTCTACAATCTTTACAAGTCTTTAAAAAAAAAAATAAAAGTTTAATATAGACCGGCAGAAGAAGGAGGGAGAGGGCGGAGGGCTTGATGAGCGGGTGTAAATCAGGAACATCGGTCAGATCACACGTTTAAGTTTTCTGCACGGCATGGAATTATATAGATTTGAAAAATGTTTTTAGCCTCGAATCTCTTGCAGATACGGAATTGGATGATGTAAACAATCAGTAGGTAGTAACGACAAACTAGATGATAGGAAGAAATGCAATACGTTGAGATCTCTCATTAGAACAGGTCCTGTCAATATATTCTGTTCTATACTTTACGTTTCTTTGCAGAATTCCTTTGTCGTTCATTCTATTCCTGATTGCGAACATGAGCTTACAGCAAACATTTGTGTTTTATTCGGTGTGCTTACTTGAATCTCTCGTCATGACGTCATATCTTGAAACGGTACGATAATCGCTTTGAGCATAGATTAACTAGGGCTGTGGAACGATTATATACATGCGTGAAATCTGACTCGAGAGGTTCGAAAACAAATTTCTCGTCCGACCGCAAACTAACACCCTTTTTGCTGAATACATCTGATACAGTAATTAATATACAAACATCTTTATTTTGGCATGAAATCAAATTTATCTTTCTTCTGTCTTTAAAAAAAATAACACAAAGTATCTTTCGCGTTCGCGAAATATAATTACTCAATTAAACAAACACAATCCTCGCATTCAATAGCTCTAAAAATCTAAATTCAGAATTACTGTAGATTTATATTTTATGTGCATATATTCTATGTAAATTTATATCGCATATTGATCTCTTTGTTTTCTTTTGTGTAGTTTTTTTACAGGATTTTTTGCATTTTATTTTAAAATATCAAATCTCTTTTACGTAAAGTAATTGAAAAAGAAATCATTTTTAATAGTATTAAGAGAAATTAATCGAAATTAATACCTGCAATTATATTATGAGTATTTTTTCTTCATTTTCTACAATTATATTATGAGTATTCTTTTTTCATTTTCTGCAATTATATTATGAGTATTATTTCTTCATTTTAATTACAGAAGGAAAATTTTCATTTTCCTTGTTTGCCTTAATACAAATACTTTAAATATCTTGGAAAAATTCATTTCAGAATTATGATAGGATCTATCTTCGATAGAGATTTCACAGAGAGAGAGAGAGAGAGAGAGAGAGAGAGAATGTGTATAAATAAGAAAAATGCTTATGAGATGAAAGAAAGTATAATACTGAATTTTTTTATAATATATCGTATTCGTTGTCAGAGAGATTGTACAGTATAAAAATTATCGTCTTGTTGTCCCGGCAAGGGAACAAGCCAATCTTCCGGTATTGAATAATAATAATAATGAAGAAATGTTGTACGTAGTATGAAGGAAAGAAGTGTGTATATGTGTGTGTATGTCACAGAAAGAAAAAAAAAGAGAGAGACATCGCGCATCTAAATGCAATCTAGAGACTTTTAAATGTCGCGCATCGATCGTTCAATTCAAAGAATCGTGTCTCGATGCTAGAAGAAATAACTTTCGAAAAATCAAAAAGAATATATGTATCGATTGACGAAAGAGAATTAACATACGCGTGCAACAGAGAGATCAACTTGATGTATTTAAAAAATTCCAAAACTCGATTATTTCTCCATTTCGGATCGAAAATCAAACGATCGAGTACCGATCTTTGCTAAATGCAGTCATATTTCCTTGTAAAGATAAACTTCGTATCGCGAAAAAAAAAAAAAATCTGAAAACTCGAGATGCTTGTGGGACGCACGAATGAAAAATTCCCGGGGATTCGAGCTCCTCGCGAATATTTCTCTAACTGTTTCGCACTCCTTGGTCAGAGTAATAATCGCGTCATATAGCGAGACTAAGTGCACAGTAGTAATTAGTAATAACGGCCGGCTTAATTGCGACGCGTACCGTGATGAAATGTAATTTCAACCGCTTTCCCGAGTAAGTAATAATCCCAATCTCTAAATTTCATATTACGGTCTCTAAGTATGCAAGCATTACATTATATCGACTAAATCTTTTGTTCTTGTACAGCGCGACAGTCAACGCGATTCAGATAGAAACAGGTTTAATATAAATAGAGTTCCTTTAATAATAAGAATTAAACGTCACTATATGCATAGAAATTAATGTCGGTGATAAAGCGATTTCACTGAGTTTCAATTGGATTAAAGAAGTGGCCGATTCAAGAATCGCAGAAATATGTTTATTCGAAAAGCTGCAAAATTCGTTAAACGTGTATGGCAATCTATGTCAACGTGAAATTAATATTTATGCATTTTTATTTACTTTTATTTCTCTTGAAATATTACGCGTCAAATTTATCGTTTGCCTGTTATGTAACGAATTGAGTAACTAAATAGAAGTCATTTCTGATTAAAACACGCATATACGTACAATTTAATTTTTTGCTTTTCAACATTTTTGACGAATGAACTGAAATATGTAAGTACTGGATTTTTAGGTAATTTACCACTCTTTCGACAGTATATTAAAAATATATAAATGTCTTTATGATAGTTAAATTCGAATACCAACTCTTGACAGTATTCTTATTGCAAAGTTGCATTCATGATGGTATAGCGGTGAGATAATGTAAATAGGAGTAAACGTCGTTTCTTGTATAATTCGGAGTAACATCATGTAGCTTTACTATGAGTATGCATGTAAGAATAAAATTTATTTATATAAAAATATATATAGAATATAATAAAAATGTAATATATATATACATAAAACTAACGATTAATATTGCGTGTTTATACGCGCTTTAATATCTCAGAAAAAATTAATTAAATAACGGAAATATTAAAGAATGAAATCATATATTCGAATGCTTTAAAAAAAAAAAATTTATGACGATTCGAATTATATACAGAAACAGCGTTACTATTTATACGCTCATCTTTGTATCTGTCATCGAGTATGCAAAAGAAAGAAAATATCACAAAGTTGATATATATATATTTTTTTCACTTGTTGCAATTCGCCGATTGTTGGCACGCATTGGGAGAGAAATCTACGACCGCGTGAGCGGTTTACTATAGCAATACGATTAGAGAGTATATTCTCGCTGCACTATAATATTTTACTATAACGGGCTAAGCTTAAATAAGGTTTAAACACAAATTTGCATTGTAACGTAACCAAAACGTCTCGAGGCTGATTAATCGGTCGATTCCGACTGATCAGCTGATGGATCTTTTTTTAAATTGGCGGTACGACGCGTTTAAGGTAATATTAATGATAATCATTACTCTGCATCATTTAAGCTAACACGTGTATATGTCGAGCTGTTCTAAGTATCACTAATTTTAACATTAATATCTCCTTATAAATGTTATAATCCTGCCGCAGCGTTGCTATAAAATATAATATATACACACGTACATACACACATACACACAGCACACACATATTTAAGTATTTATTTTTTTCCTATTATGTGTGTATATATATAAATATATATACATATATAGAATTTATATTTTATATCATATTATAAGAACTCGCTCTTAAGATACATGAAGTATACAGCCTTTCCTTCGAGATAGCAAAACGCGTCGTGCTACGTCATGTACTGTATCGACCGCTTTCTCGACGAAGCTCTCGCTAGGAAGGCGCACTATAATTACATCAGGGTCTTAGAAATAGAATATCATCGTGTTCCTGCCTTTTTTTCCGCGAAGAAAAGGAACGAGCATTTCCTCATCACAGCTCGAACAGCGAAATGACGTTAGGAGAATACATAAATAATTTCATTCTTTTATCACCAACTTTTTTATCGATTCAACGTCGAGCAACGAGATTGATTTCGTTTCCGCTCGATTTCTTTTCCGCGATTATTCACTTTATTTTATCAGAACCCTCCTCTCTCGCTTTTTGTCTGGCGAGGAGCAAGAGATGCATCGAAATGTCATTTTCGAACAATAACACACGTATAGGACCCCATCTTATTTCTTTGTCGAATCGCGTGCAAGCGTCAAATTACTACAGAATGATCAATTTACAGCTGTCTCATCCTAATAAGATGATGGCACCGAGTCTCCATTTCCAGAGTCTTTTGAATGTAACTGAAATTACTAGCGCGCCGCTGTAATAAGTGCTACACACGCGATCGATGTAAATTTCTTTCTCTCAACTTTGTCGGGAGTTTTGCGATTATTAAACATATGGAGGACTGAACCTGTTTATCAAGTATTCTGTTATACTCGTTTTTTTTTCACGGTCTCGAATTGTACGCTCGCGAGTATTGGATCTCTAGAGGAGGAAGCGCTTTGATTAAAGTCAGAATTCTTATCAAATAAATCCTTTCTTGATGAAAGCAAAAATGCATTTTCTTGGCAATTATATCGCATTTATATAATTAAATATTACACAAAATAACAGTTTCATTTATATAGTGTCTAAGAGCAATCCGGATTATTCTTATATTCATAAAACAGATATTTATTGGAACACCACGTATAAAAGTTGCTGAATTTTTTAAATTCGCCGGTCGATGAGTCGCATTCAAGAAGCACGAAGGCCTGTGAATGAAAAAAAGAAAAGGGAAAAGCTCTAACACGATCTATCGATATAATAGAGGACGACGATTATATGAATCATGTTATGCCGCGCGAGGTTGACAATTCAAGGATTCGCGTCGTCGTATTTCCTACAATCGTTAAGTTTGTTCCTTCAAAGATCATGCGCGCACCTAGTCAGTCTCCTAGAACACGATTATTAATCACATTGTATATGCGTCATTCCAACCTTTCAACGATCGTAATCGACTTTATGAGTCAAGTGGTTGCGAGCACCCGCAATCATTCGAATCGTGATTCATGATGAAAACCTACGTGAAACCAGTGAATCGAATAAAACGAGGAGAAGATACAACAACTTAATAATGATGCTTTCGCGTTTATAATAAATTTCGAAGTGATTGAAAGATGTAAATACTGCTGAGAGTGTGCATACGAATGTTGTAAATAATTAAGAAAGGAAAAGAAGGAAAATTTCGCAATTTAACGCAACTTCTCGCAACTTTGCCGATTATACTAACTAGTGAAAGGATATATATCCGTGAGAGACGCTCGAATATAATTTTAGTCATCATTTACCCGCACAATGTGAAATATATCAATTGTTCTTCTCGAGGCTTTTAGTCAGAGGCGCATTTTTTCCCCACTTCACGCCCCGTTTCACCAACGGCGACATAAAATCATTTTATTCGACCGGAACTGGTCATAATCTAGTTAAAGCGAAACATTTATTCGAGCGCGGATTCGTTAATCGAAACCAAATCTAAAAAGCGCAATCAACCGGCAGTCGTTGCTTCCTTATCTTCTCTTACAGGGGATTGTAATACAGGTATAAATAAATACTCGGATTCAGTTTAATTGCAATTACGAAGTCGCTCAATGTATATAATATATATAGTTATATATATATATATATATATATATATATATAATATATATAATTACGTGACAAATTAAGCTGCATTTATCTTACACTTAATGCTCGCGCTTTTTATTTTACTCGTTTATCTCGCGTAGATAATATCCGACATTAAAAGTAGATAGATGACCTATATTTTCTCTACATCGTAAAAGGAAAGAGTCTAAGTATCCTGAGCTCTTTACCACATCGTGTCAATGCACATTGTATATAACATTGGACGAATAGAGATAATAACGGATTTTTTAGATGCGAGTAAATATAAAAAACGCACTTTTTCTTTTCTCAATAAACCATTGTAGTATAATGCCTTAGGAGGCGAGGAATCGATTTTTACGGATTTCCTCCTAATTTATACGAATGTCAAGCACGTAAAATTATCGTAATTACGAAAGTAAAGAGGAAAGAGAAACTGTGGGACTTTTTTCACTTTTATTTTCATTTTTTTTTTTCTCTTTTCGGTAATAAAGTATGTATGACTGCGAAGCTGGCACATATTTGACCGGTGTCTCAGTCAATGTTTGCCTGTCAATCTGGTAGCATTTCAGAAAAATTCTATAGTTAGTGGGGATTAATC
The DNA here is from genome assembly GCF_025532165.1 of Camponotus vicinus. NCBI lineage: Eukaryota > Metazoa > Arthropoda > Insecta > Hymenoptera > Formicidae > Camponotus > Camponotus vicinus. The sequence goes on from NW_028141946.1 coordinate 7,893,527, forward strand.
GCGATTAATTTATTACTTATATTTCGATTACGAATGGTCCAATCACGAGTAATACTATTAATAATATATATATATACACGTACATATATTGTATTAATGTACGCTATATGAAGTATAACGTAAGCTTGCGTGTAAGCATTTAATCTGTATAATTACTGCGCGATGTTATCTTAACTTTAAGTATAACACCGAGGAATTTCCTCGGGCCGTAAGATGTAAAATTTAAGGTATTGTATTTATTAAAAGAATTTTCACACATTGTGTAGTCCTACCTAAGCGTTATCTATCGCGCTACGTCGCTTGTACAGCACTTCGATTTATTAGTTAATTAATCGTGTATTTAATTAAGTACATATAAGAGATTAAGTTTAAGTCGGCGTGTGCGCGCTATTGATCGAAGCGAATCAAAGCGAACGCCGTTCTTTTGAGTCTTAGTGTTATTTACTTTAGAGAAGAAAGAACGCCATGACCATAAATGCGACGTAAATCGCACGAACTACATGTATTTATAAAAGAAAATTGACTAATTTATTTCTATAATATTGTCACTTGAAATCATATTTTTGTGCAACGACATACATACAACAAGAAACGAATTATCATTATAGATATTCTTAAGATTAAGATTTTCAGTAAATATATACAGTATATATGAAATGTTTCATAGGTTTTCTTTCCTTCTTTTTTAAGAACCTCGCATATATTTTATGTATTTTTTTCTTTTTTTAAGATTTTTTTAAAATCCGTTCGAAAAGAAATTGTTCCGGGATTTCTTTCTTTTTTTTTATCCCCTCTTTTTTATAGTACTATTTTATAAATAGTATATATTTATCACATTTTCTCTTTCATGCATTTTATTATAATATAGTTCGATTTCGACAGTTATTATATAATGTATATGCATTTATGACAATGATAATATGAACAATTGAATTAAGTATGTTCCTGTTATAAGATTGAAGTAAGATACTGACTGTGTGAGAAATGAATTCTCTTTTAATCTTAAACTGCCAATCTTCAATTTTCTTTTCTTTAAGTATGTATGTCGTTGATTCCGTCTTATCGAACTTATGTTTGATATTCTTGTCATGGCTGCCTGTAAAATTCTCAAATAACATAATTTTGACGAATATCATACTTCAGGATTTAAATCGCTATAATTCCGATGAGTTTCCACTATAAAAAAAAAAAGAGGATATTATGTACTTTGCTATGCAATATGTAATATGTACCATCGAATTATCGTTAAATTGGTGGAAAGTTGCTGTATAACGTTAATTATGATAATACTTCAATCTTAATAATAATTCAATAGAGGTTGTACTGGAAAAAAGAAAGAAAAGAAATACCATTAATATTTTGCCAGTCAACATTTGTTATAACTATCATAATTTTGTCTTTTATATCAATTTTTCGCCAATTTTGAGACACATTTTTCAAAAGCTGCGAATAGAAGCCATCGGAATTAAATCGGCCAGATCGCCAATCGGAAAAATTGCGAGCCAATCCTGAAAAACGGGAAAATCCGAAAATCAATTCCGGTTAATTATCATTCTAGTTGCAGTAGCTATACGACCACACGTGCACCATGTACCTATTTACACGTGCATGAAAACTTCAATGGACTGATACTGAAGACTTTAGCTTTAAATTAGTCACCGCTCCGTCATTTCTAATAATTTCTTTCCTTTTCTTTTTTGCGCATTGATCAAGTCATTTCATGAAACGACATTCTGGTTGAATTATATATTATACATAAATATCATATAGAGTGAGTCTAACTATACACATCAAAATGATAATAAAAGAATGATACTAAATAAATTTTTATTACGGACGAAATATGTATGATAGTAATGATGGTGCTTAAACTATACCTAAGAAAAACTATACCTTAAGAAAAAATAAAAAAAAATTTAGATACCGATTATCAGGAAAATTTATCGCGAATGTTATATATTAATATTTCCTAGCAAATACTCTGTAGAAGACTCACAAAAGCTCATGATATGTATTTTTTCACATTTTTCTTCAGATTAATTCTCTTCTTATTTCTTTCCTTACTATAAGAAAATTACGCAAATTAGGTCTTAGACGAATAATTCGCCTGTATACGTACATATGTTATTTTTTACATATAATATATAAAATAGTTTTAAACAATTTCATGCGAGAGTTCATTTTAGATAGAATTAAATTTGCAAAATTCAAGGACGAAAAAATATAATTATAGATCACATATTTAGATAAGATTATTTTTTATTAATCGAATCATGTACATACAATAGACTTGATTCGTGGGTTAAGTTCTAGCTATAAGAAATTAATTTTACTCTAATCACTAAATATTTACTTTTCGTGACAAGAGAAAAAGCATTGAAAAATTATTAAAATATATTAAAATAATATTATATTTTGTTTCCTAATATATAATATTTTTTACGTTGTAATATTTGCTTGCTGTCTCTAATCAGTGGTTTTGTTATCAAAGTAAGTATTTACTTTTACATGCTCTCTAAAAGTGAATCAGTGTATTATCACTGAAAAACAGTAAATAGTCACTAATTACAGCAGTTATAAGTACAGCACTGTAAATCAGTGATATTTTATTGAAACAATTAGTAATTAATAATTTTGACTGTTTCAATCAGTAATAATATTTCTTTCGTTATTGTCAGTAATATTAAACTACAATTCATCTCTCTATCTATTTCATATAAAATTAAAAATTTTATTTATATTTACTAAATATTTATTATATTAAAAATTTTATTTTATTTATAATATTACATGCATATTGAACTTGCTATTTTAAGTAGATAACGAACGAATAATTTTCATTAAGTCGCCAGACATTTATTTGTCCGACTCATAAGATCGATTTAATATCTGAAATTAAATCGAAGTAATATTTTTAATTTTATCTGTCGCTCTTTGCAAACTTTATATAATTCTTATGACTAAAGCTAAATACGAGAGAGATAGCGATCGTAGCGGTAAACAAACGAACTAGCGATTACTGGTTTTACAATGAAATTTACTGGTTTTACAGTGAATTTTATTTTAACTGACCATAATCAGTGAGATATAAGATAAAATAACAAAAAAATAAGCGTTTCCACTGAAAATCAGTAAAATACTCACTGATTCTCAGTGAAATCTTATTTTACTGTTTAAATTAGTGATATTTTCACTGATTCACTTTTAGAGAGTGAATATTTCCTTACAATTATTTGTGTAATGTTATCGACCACGCGATCGAACGATTTATATTTTAATTTTTGCGCAAAAATTCAAAGCGTATCAGTTTATAACAGATAAAAAAAATATCCGCATACTCTTTAAAATTTGAAAATGCGGCGCAATTCGTTTATGACTTCAAATTGAGAAATAATTCGTGTAATAACTGCGAATTGATTTACACACGATCTTGTTTGATGTCTCGATTAGCTTGAAGTTTATGATGATTTCTTGTCTACATAAAATGTCGACGAAGAGTTGCAACGTAAACAGAGATGACAGTTTGAAAGGAAAAGTCCCGTACATCGCATCAAAGCTTTCGTCCTTGTAATTTATCGCATGAATATTTATTAAGATTTATACGCGATTGTGTACATATATACATTAAGTACTTCCTCACTTCCTTACAAGGTCTACATAGTTTATATTATTCGGGATCTGATTCTTCAATTTTTTTCAATCATTAATTATTAATGATTGAATTTTTGTTTTATCTTCTTTCATAAAACAATGCTATTTAAATGAATAAACGATAGATTTTTCCTATGCATCGTCAGTAAAATAAAACCAATTTGTAACTCGCAAAATGGCGAGTTACATAAATAATGAAGTAAATCATGAGATATGATTCGTTAAAATGTATCACTACTATTTAACATTCTTTAATTTAATAAATGCAGTATTGTATTGTATCCCGAAGGCAGATCTTCGTGGTTTTTCGGTATACATGTTAATTACGAGACATCAATTTTATTCTTTCGTAATAAAATAATAAAAATCGATTCGACAGAAATGCAAAAAAAAAAAGAATATTCGAGACATTCAATCGTCGCAAAGAAGCCCAAAATCGTATCGTCGTTTGCATTAAAAGGGACATTCAATCAAAAGGAAAAAATAAAAAAATAAATGAAAAATAGGAAAAATCCTGCCACACCGTGTCTTCCACGAGAGAGACTATGAACATTTATCTTAAAGTAGTTTACGTATATCTATAAGTTAAATTATTCATTATACCATTTAAAATACGTGTAAGAGATGTACTGATGATTAAAATTCACATGTACGAGGTGTACTGTGTGTGTCGTTTCGCGTGTGTCAACATTTCATTTAGTACGATGAACCATGCGCACGTGTAACTTATTTTACATTCTGTAATACGTACTTTTAGCGACTAAGGTAATCGGAGAAATACAGGCGAAGAAATTATGAAGGGACATTTACTAATCTCTCTTGTACATTTGTCCCTCTCGTGTATTTACCTTTATATGTATCGGCACTCTCTCCGAGTAAAAAATGAAAAAATAACATTTCTCTCTGTATCTCTTGTAGGAACATTTTTGCGATGCGCGAAGTGCTCGCTTCAACGCGAGTCTTGAATTAAGATAAAAGTTACGATTGCTTTGCAAACGAATCCGCAGGATTTCTTGCGGTCGAGACATTGTAAACACAAATGTACATACTTACACTGCACTAATTTAGTATTGCCGCTAAGTATTACAACTAGTCACATAAGCCAAAAGTTTGTTACTCTCGCAGAAGTTTTCTTTTTTTCAGTTTTGTAAAATAAAGGAAGATGAGAAAAAACCCGAAGAATGCATTTTCTTTTTATTTTCTCACCTTCTACTTTCTTTGCAAAAGAGCATTATAAATCGTTCATGTAGAACATTGATATTATCAATATATATTCAATACTTCTCGAAAACTGAAGAAATGATATTTTTAATTTTTTGTAATCATCGTGTATATACATATATATATTTATATTTATATTTCATGGATTAATGTGCTTGTCCTTTAATAATTCTGTCATCTTATTATTAATTTTAAATATTTTTGCGCAAAATATTAATATTTGAAAATTTAAATCTTATATGAAACTATAAGAGAGAGAATAATTAATGTATATAATTCTTGCATTTTTAGCAAAGAGATTAAATTATGTAACAACATTTCTTAGTAATTCTACCAATTCCTTTCTATTATATTAAAAATTTGCAATGCGTAAAATCTAGATTTATAATTTTTCCTATTTTTTCCAGTAAATTTGAAATATTCGCAACATCCTGCAATACGTTTTTTACAGCATAGTAGTTAATCATCAGACCATGAGATCACGGTAGCGGAAGTAAATAACACTGTATATACGATTCTTTTACGTAAGCGCGATACAAGCGAAGCATGTTCGTATGCTCTACGCCCTCGTTTCCGTTTTCATTTTTGAATCGCATGTTCCCATCAGAGAGACGTAACAGTTGCTGATAAAATAGTCGGGATTATTCTTTCTACGTGAATATGTACAGTGCACGTGTGAAAATATTTCGAAGGTTGTCTATGTTTCTCTGCAACTTCATCGAAGCCAGTCAACAGGTACGTAATAAAAATATTTTTTCTTATGATTTCCATGTGATTAATTATAAATATTCTCTTGATTTCCTGTCTCTCGATATTTAAACAACATTTTATCGTGAATTAAGCGTTTAAATAGTAAATATACTTTTGTGCATAATTCACGAGTACAGAATCCGCAAATATTCCTGTATTCTCATTAGCGTTAAACTTACGTGCCAAGATCTATTTAACACTTCTTACTTAATGATTCTTGCATACCGGCGATTTACTCGAGGAAAAAACTCGTAATTCTTATGCATAAACGCGAACCGTTATTATGTGAGTCATTAACACCGAATAACAATTATTACTATTTATGCTTTATTACTATTTATGCGAATAATCATATTGTGTATTTTCAATTTTTATTCGGAATACAATAGATCATTTTAAAATCAAAAATTACATAATTCTCGTTTTATTATATCTAATTTTTTTGAGAAAAGTTATACATGTTATATATGTATGTCTCTTATTTAAACAGAAATTTATTTGTGATATAATTTTTTTAATTGTAATTTTAATATTCTTCCAAGAAAAAGGAATAAAAGAGAATTACATAATTTTCCTCTCTCTGTTTAAAGAAACTCATTTAATAAAAATGTGTAAAAATTTAATTAGTACAATTAAATAAATTTATTGTATAATTAATAAATTTAAAATTATAATGGTTTTATTATATAATTTTAATTTGAAGAGATTGCATAGATTAATTTTGAAGTCGCAAACGATCTTACTTTCGTAGTATGACTCAGTTGTTTTCGAACGTTAATAATACAAAGTATGGGTAATATGCGAACGTCGAACGTTGTAGAAAGTGGAACGACATAAGATTGCAGCTCGCGCAGCTCTATGTCGTAAGCACGTATCAACAGCAAGTTCGATGTCTCTTTCTCTTGCCTCTTTCTTTCTTGTTCGTTTCTTTTCATTTTATTTTTTTTCTTTCTTTCCATTCATTTTTTTCCTTTTTCTTCCTTCTTCTTTTTACGTTTCGCACTCTTAAAATTTCTTCTTTTGATATCGGCAATCGTCCTCACAAAGCGGCCTTTAATTATATATCACCGCGCTACAATATTCACCACCCCTAATATATTGCGCTACTTCTGAGATATATTCTTGTCGAGAAAAAAAAACATTCGTACGAGGCAAGCCACGCGCACATTGACTTCGACAGATGTTTTTTGCTAAAACTCGCGTGATACCGAATCGTCCGCATAGCTTCACGTATCTGCGTGTTGTTTTGATGGCAAGGGAACGAAAATGATCTAAATGTTCGATCCTCGGAGTCAGTTACACCGATCTCGCGGTCACTCTTTGCAATAAATTTTCGGTAAGAAATCTTCCGTTCTTCAACGCGTGATCTAAAGTTGTTGGATCAGCATCGGAGAAATATCGTCGAGTCGCATTATATATGTAATTTTCTTCCTCCCCCCTCCCACGCGATTCAACGATCTCGATCGAGTGTCGAGTGTTACATCCTACGTAAGCAAATTCTCATGATTACGAAATAATTGAAAGTTTCTTCGAATTTCTTCTATCATCATTTTTCTTTTTCCGCGCGCGGTATTTTTATAAAAAAAATCTTTAAATATTTCATTAACTATTTTTTATTTAATCTATTTATTAAATCTATTCATTATTTATTCAATCTATTTTTTATTTAATTTATTTTTTTTTTAAATTTTTATTAATCATTTTTTATTAATCGAAAATTACTGTATATTGAATAAAATTACGAGGATCGAAGAGAAAATATTCGTTTTTTCCTTAAAAGCAATGATATAAAGAATACAGATTACAGAACTTCGTGACGAATGCAAAAAATAAATAATTGCTGCTAACATTAGGATATAGGACAGGAAAAAATAAACAGTTAACATTCATGATTTATGCGGATGTTTTTACTTAGAGTAGCTATCACTCGAATCTGTCGTCATCGCGTTCACGACATCACACGTTCTTGAACTTGCACAACTTGACTTGATCACAACGACGATCAGTCACGATTTATCAACGGAGAGAGGTACGAGTGCGCCGAACCGAGGGAAGAATCGAAGACCATTCAGTCGATCGATCATCGTATCGTAACATTATAACGCACAAATGTGTGTGTTAGATATTTTTATCTAAAATATGATTATTACATAAGTGATTATTGTATAAGTGTTAATATTATTGTTGCAAGATACATCCATAACTTCGCAGCTTGGAATAATTTTTATAATTTTAGTTATGCAAATATTGTTAAATACTTACATATCATATGATAATAATATAGACGTGAAAAAAATATTATACTAAAATAAGTATAAATTCTCCGACGCGATAAATATTTATAAAAATATTAACAATAAAATTTATATATTAAATAATTGAACTTTTAAATAATACATTATAAAGTATGTTAGATATTATTCATATCAAAAATATTTTGAAATATTATATTCATCACAAAAAGCAGAGAGAGTCTTTGATTGAAAAATTATTATAATTTATGTGAGAGTGCAATTGTTTTCGTTACTTATTAAATCAAATAATTTAATGTATTATTGATAAATTATTAATATTGTAAAATGTATTATTGATATCGCTCGTTTTTTTTTTCAAAATGGAAATATGTTGTATGTGTGAGATTGTTAACGTACGCGATAATTTTTTAAATTCAAGAATTATGTGTGTGTGTGTATGCAGAAATAGCAAAATTGGAGCAAAGTCTAAGGCCGACGTCTTTTTTCTAGTGGTATATTATAGTAAACAGTCTTCGTGGAAGAGAGAATTGAAACGATTGTGGAGGCACAAAGAGGAATGTCGACGTCCCGACGAAGAGGCGGATAGATTTTACTTACTAACGAGGTTTCCTGCATAACTCGTGAGCGAAAATGAGGTCATTCGCAATCGTTCTCGCCCTTTTCCCTTGGTTAATAATCGTCGATTGCATATCGATCGGAAGATTCTGCGATCCAGAAACTGGAGATGGTGAGTTATAAAATCACGGTATCACCAATATTATAATGTATAATGATTATTAACAACGCTTCAATCGATTGAACATTGAATCAGTGCATCTTTGTATTGCTTTCGGCATCATATCCTTCGATTGATTGAAGAAAAAGAATTCAGGAAAACATTCTCTTTACGATTTCTTGCAGAGATTTACGTAATTATGCATACGTATACATGTACTTAATTTCGCAATAATTCGTTTAAATCGTCGTCGAGGATTATCAACATAAAACAGGTCTTTCGACTGAACATTCCGTACACTTGTTTTGCTTTTTAGATTTCCAACGCGCACACGTCGGCCTGATTATCTCGCCCATAATGTCCATTAAAATGATACGAGAGATCGAGATTTATTGGAACCACGTCAAGTATCGACCGGGCGATACGATAGCTCTTTACACGAGCGAACCCACGAACGACCTCGAGCCAATTTATACCCTGATACCAAACGCGCCGAGTGGTATCGAGAGGACCGGAGTGCAGGCCACGTTCGTCCCCACCTCGAGTCTCATGTTTGTTCAACAATGTCTACGTACGTACGCGATTACATAATTTTACGACATAGATTACTAATCGGATTATGCATGGAGATTGCGCTAATCTCTTTCACATAATCTGACGATGTAATTACAAAAATTTTTTATACATTCATGTTTGTCATTAAGTGTAGATAATACTCTCTCTCTCTCTATCGTTTTTTTTCTATTTTTTAAATTCTGTTAAGAAGCGTACAAAGATTGTTTCTTGTCTCGTTATCTTTCGCGACATTTTCTTAATAGGATATCTAGCTATATATATTTGAATCTTGTGCTTTTTTATATTAGAGTATCATGTCGCCTGGCTAAGAAACGGTACGATAAGATTGACAAACTGTCTGCAAACGCATCCTCAATGGATGGCAGAGAGGAGGAACAGCCTGGGATCATTACCGATAAGCAGGATATTCTTACCAGGTACACATGACTCTGCATCGTACGCGATACACGAGCGGGCGAACTCTGAGAACATCGTCGAGAAATTCGTAATAACACAGGTAATTGCTTGAAGAATCGAATATTTTTTTTAGGTAAATTTACAAAAAGATCTCGTTACAATATATAGAAAGTCATTAAAACACAAGATATTTCTATGGCATTAATTTTTCATAGATTCTTTTCTTGACTTGAAGATTTCCTCTCGGTTCAAATGTAAAAACATTTGTAGTGATTCGATTGATAAAATTTCGTCAGAAAGAGGCAAGGACTGTGCATAATTAAAAAATTATTAATTATAAACAGTATGCAACAGTTAAAGAATTTTTTAAATTATTTAAATTATTTCATTATAAACAATATATTAAAAAATTAAGTTTTTTTATCGGAATTGTTTCTCTAGAGATGAAGTTTTTTATCATTTGAATAATTAACGAAAAGTTCTGAATGTTGCTTACACAAAAAGCTCCTGTTTCCTCATCGTAGGCATATCGAATTATGAAATGTCAGAAATGAGAAATTATGCAAATCTTTTTCTTTTATACGATAGAACGAAATAAATTAGTTATTTCACATATCACTTTGATAATGAGGATTGTTATATGCCCTAAAACTTCGCTTATTATTTAATTAAAAATTGATTTAGAATCTCAAATATATAATACGCGAGATTAGAAAAACTAATATATTTTAATGTATAAAACTAAAAAAAAATTTACATAATTTCTCGCTGTTATAATTCAATATGGCCGACGAACTTGCAATCAGATAAAATCTAGGAACATTGAAATCAGATAAAAATTAAATATAGAATAACCGTTGCTGGTAATCGTTAGGATAATTAAACTGCAGGATGTGGACGTACTCGCGCAATTGATCTATGGGGTTCGATATCTGGACATCAGGGTCGGACACTATCCTAACACGAATTCGATATGGTGGGTCAATCATGGGGTATTCAAATCTGTTCCTATGCAAAATGTCGTGAATCAAGTGAAGATCTTTCTTGACAATACAAACGAGATCGTGATATTCGACATCCAGGAATTTCCCGTTGGTAATTTTCCTTAAATCGCTCATAACATTTGATCAAACCAAAATAATATTCGTATATACAAATCATTAGATATAAAAACTACAATATTTTTTATTATATAATTATTATTATATATTCATATCATATATAGTGTAGATATATTATAAAATTATAAAATGCACAATATTTATTTTGTATTATTTCTCTCTCTTATATAATTTATTATTATTTCCAATAATAATAATAATAATAATAATAAACTATAATTTAATAATAAGATATATTAATTCTCTTTCTCTCTCTCTTTATCGTATAATATAAGATCTTTTCGTTTAATTTTTTGGTACTAGGTTTTGGGAAAAATCTGGGAGTGCATCACAATTTCGTTGGATTTCTCGAGGAACAATTTGCCGGATATTACTTGCCGAAGAGTTACGGGTGGACCAGCACGCTGAATACAATCTGGTCATCTGGGAAAAGGCTCATAATCGGTTATGACGAGAAACGAGTGGTCAATCGTTACGAGAGCATATGGCCCTGCGTGACACATCAATGGGGAAACGTCAGAAACATCGATGATTTGTTTAACTATCTGAATCGTATCGAAACGGAAAGTCTCGGGTGTGTAAAATTCGTACAAAGCTGATGCTGACAGGCATTGTAAATTTATAGCGCTATAAACTATACTTGATATTATTTTGTATTATGTCTATATCATTCAATGAATATTTTTGTTCCAATTGGGCTTCTCTGATTTCAGGTATCCTAGAGCGATACCGAGATCAGCGATGGCGGAATTAACACCTAATACGTGGGACGTAATCTTAAATAGACTTGGAAGCATTCGTGAGATGGCGGAGAAAGTTAATATCAATGTTACGAATTGGTATAATAGCAAGTGGCAACATACAGCCAATATCGTCGCCGTCGACTTCGTCCGATCGTCCGGCATCATCGAAACTGCAATCGAATGGAACGAAAGACGAAATTCGCATTGTTAAGATTTCGCGTAAAAGTTAAAAAAAATTGCACAAACCAAAGTTTGTTAATGCACTCAAATAATAATTCATATCATGCCAAGCAACGCGAGAAATTTTATGCCAGTACTTAATAACTTATTATTTTGAGTCCATAGTCTTTTTTCGTGTAGTGTATGAATATACAATAAATTTTATACATAAAGGAGATGGATCACGCAATTATACAGACAATGTCTATAATTGAAGGAAAATAAATATCTCGTAAAATACTCCTATATTATTCATAGTCAGCTATTTTAAAAATATAATATATGATGAACTAATTCTCTTTTTTCAATTTAAACTAATCAACGATAATTCGTAAAAATATAAAAGGTTTATATCAACCCTCTGTTATCTTCTTAAGAAATCTAGATAAAACATAATGACAACTCGCGCATGAATCGCGTAATACACTTTTTACCTGCTAATCGCAGTTCCGCCGGATGTGCGAATAATGCTCTAGTCAAGGTAACCGAGAGAAACAAATCTGTTGCGCACAAAAGCGCACGATGCAACGAAATCAGTTCATCATCCGGTATAGATGATGTTAGTCGCGGATGCGAAAAATACATCTGCATCAGTGTCTTGCGTTATCAGTCGCGTACGGAAAGAACAACGAATTTAGAGCAGGAAACTTTTCCTCTGGAAGTAAACGATAATTTTTTACAGATCAACGCTGTCATTCTTTCTATGAGAAAATTTTTTTTCTTAGAGTAGATTTTCTTAAAATTGATTATGACTGATTATACGAATACTATATGAAAGTAGAGTATTTTTTTAAAGTGATCATCTATTTATATTCATATTTAGAAAAATGTGCTGCTTATTGCTGCTGCTTTTACTGCCAATAGTAACTTCGAAACCGTGCGAGCATTCCGATTATCGATATTATACGTGCCAAAATAATTCTCTCTCATGCCCTGGCGATCAGAAATGCACATTCATCGAATACTGCCCGGCGGTTGTATCTTTAATGGAACGAAACGAGCTTTCCGCCCACAGGTAAACGTGATATTATATTTTTTGCATTATAAAATATATACGCGTATATACATGCATACATACGCAGATTTTTCGACTACAGATTACGACAGGCTGTTTGTGGATATGATCGAACGCGCATGAAAATTTGCTGCAGCGTAGACAATTATTCCGAACGGCCGATATATACGAATCAGGATGCGTATCTGACACAATCGTCTTCGAAATCTCAATGCGGAAAGAGTCTTATTCGAAATAACATAGATAATTTAGGATCGTATCCTTTCGTCGCGAGGATCGGTTTTACAAGCAAGTATTTGTGCGAAATGCTTGTATTATATGTGTCCCAGAACCCGCTCATTTTTTTCTCTTAATGTTGAGAATTAAAGTATTTGTTGTATCATGTGACGTCATTGAAAACTTTTCATTGAGTGCGTTAAACTTTAATTCCATGTTTCTCAATGAAATTGTGCGGCTTCAGTAACACTATGTATACGACAAACTATACTCAAGTTTATCTATTTGAAGGAGAGATTAATTAGCTATATTTCTTTTATTATACAAGACATGCGCTTTCAGATTGTTAGCAAGAATTCGTTTTTCAGATACATTAACGAGTGAGATCAAATACTCGTGCAGTGGCGTGATTGTTAATGAGCGTACAGTATTAACTACAGCTACATGCGCACTCGCGAAATCGGACAAATACAAATTGTATGTATATAACAGTCGAAAATATAACGAATAATCTTTACTAATATTTTCGATTGTATAATTAAGCCTGGAATCGAGCATGCAATAATTTATAACGGTTTTTATTCGTATTTAGATGCTCTGTGCTTATTGGTGAATATAATACAGAGTCGGATCCAGATTGCAATAAATTGTTTTGCGGACACAATACCAGTAGCCATGATATATCGTATGTAATAAAACATCCGGGCTACGACGCCGCAAGTTTTTCCAATAACGTTGCCTTACTTCGCTTGAAGAAGGCTATCAATTTTACAGGTATGTACAATTCAATGTATACATATGTAAAAACGTTTTGGTGATCGGTCTTAATGAAATGCACATCCGGTCTTCTTCAGCCACAGCGCAACCAATCTGCTTTATACCGGAAGATAGATACGTCAGCTTGGAAAGTACATGCACCGTTGTTGGCTGGGGAAAATTATCCGGTCAAAAAGGTATTATATTAATTGAACAAACTATCGTAAAGCAGTAAACTGTAAGCAGTGTTTATGTGTGATGTTCAAATGCGATAACCCTGTGATCCAGCACAACCACCGACGCAACAATCATTACAACTAAAACTCGTACCTAAGCAGCAATGCTCAGATTATTCAAGCCAAGGTCTGTCTGTTGAGTTGTGCGCCAAAGGAGACTGTGAACCTTGTTCAGGTTACAGTGGAAGTCCTCTATTATATAAATATGCGAACACATATTTCCTGGTATATTACACTAATATAATATATATATATATATATATATATATATATATATAATGTTTCTATATATATGTATATACTATAGGTTATATTTCTCATGTTTATATGTATATTTTTTTTATCAGGTCGGAATCCTATCATATGGGTCTAGTTGCGACTCAAGCACCATTTTTCCATCTGCGTTCATAAATGTACAGAGATACACACGATGGATTTTAGAGAATGCCTAAGATTGCAAATGCAATCGTCTCAAAATGGTACTTAAGAACACCGATTGGTATTGCATTTTCACGAGTTTTATTTTTTTAACTATGAAATATTATTTATGTTTAAATATATTCAAATATTTGCCACGCGTCATTTCCTTAGCTTCTTCTAGACCCAGCTGATAAGCTAAATCGTGCAGTTTTTTCACTTCCGAGATAAGCCCGGTCATTGTTAAATTACCCAATTCTGCAAGAAAATTTTTTACGATATTTAGCAACACAAGATGAAGAATTATATGTTAACGCATATTAACTCACGATGCAATTGACTTATGTCGTCCGCTGAAAAACTCGCAGTCCAAAAACATGGCTCTGTCTGCGGTGAATTTTGAGCGACAAACTCATGCACACCTGGAACTTCATTGCTCGCTACATATATGATGTATATTATGTATATATATCTCAAAAAGAGATCTTCCGAAAAAGAGATACTCACTTTGTTCAGGCCATAAATCAGGAGACGCTCTATCCAGTTTCTCTAGACTCATTAGGCTCTCCTCTACGCAAGATAAATCTATAAAACAGGAATTTATTACTTTAGTATAGTTTGTATAGTTTAGTTTGTACTTGAAATGTTTTCATTATAATGCAAAATATTATTTTATTCTTGGAATTTAGTTTTAAATTTAATTCAATAGCAAAGATCAATTTATATAATACTTTGTGCACAATTTATGGAATTTGAACATTTTTTAAATATATAATTACATTCTCTTTCCTAAATTATTAAATGAAACAAGCGATACATTGGTAGAAAATAAAATCTAAGTTTTTAATATTTTGAATCTTTAAATTTACAATAATATCTCAACAGGATATCATTATCTTTGATTTTATTTTTTGTTTCTCTCTTTCACAAAAGAACTATCATTTAACTACATGATAACAATAAGAAAGATAAATAAAAGAGAAAAAAATAACACAAAATAGTTTAAGAAATTACATCAAGAGAGAGCATTACATAACATATCTGGTATATATATTTGGTATATATAAATAACCTCACTATATACACCAGCCTAACCAGTACTCTGACAAACTTATCTCTGCACTTTTGTTCTCCAAAGCTCCAAACTTACCTGGTTGATCCACAGACTCTTCAGCGGCCATAATGTTCGTTGAATTGGAAGGAAATTGAAATTTATAAGTGTTTTTTTTTCAATGAGAAAGATCGATGGAAAGAAAACGGAGTGGGTTGACGGGACGGGATACTTGAAACACACGCACTCTTTTAAATCCCCTCTACAAAAACTGGAGCAACAGAATACAGCTTCGCGTTACGTATTCGTCGCTTGAGCCGTCGTCATCCCTTTGCGCAATTCCTTGGTCAATTCAGCCTGCTGCTGCAAAATGTAGACATTTTGCACTTTTCGACGCTCTCGTCGCTCGATGTCGCGTATCACCCCCAAATGAAGTTGCTCCCTGTAACGTAAGCAGCCCGTCATTTAATTGCGTCGAGTAATAATTATTCAAATAGCAATAACGCGCGTACTCACCTACCTGTCGTATGCCTGTTTATAATGAACGTAGCCTATTATTCCAACGGACACCGTGCAACATAAACCGAAAGTGACTTTAGACGCTGTTGACATTTTCGGACATTCTCGAAGAATGGTACACGCCGTCAAGTTGTCGCACATGGTCGCGCGAGGCATGATGGGATTAAGGTGCCTCTACATGGCAGCAGAGAGAAGCCTGAGAGCGGCCATGCCCCTGATTTAGGTGGAACCCGTATTTGAAGCGCCTCTATGTCCATAAAACGTGGACATTGAACTACATAGCCATGTCCATGAAACTTTTCAAAGGGTAACATGCTATGTCCACGATTTGTGGTTCTGTTCCGTGCTATATGCACAAAGTGCCGGCAATATGACTGCAAAAATATGAATGCAAGACAAGTTATGTATACATCTTTAATGTAAATAAGATTTGTGGTCTCTCTTTCTCCATATATATATATATATATATATATATATATATATATATATATATATATCGAGATTTATACTAAAAATAGCTATATACAATATATAGAAATTTATTCATAATATGACTATACTTGAAAATAAGATATTTTTTACCAGACTATTAATAAATAATTTATATATTTAAAGAGAGAGAAAGTTTGATATTATTTTCAATATAGATCCTACACATTTCTTAAGAATAAAAGTTCTAAATAATAAAGATGTATATATATATATATATATATATATATATATATATATATATATATATATATATATATATATATATATGTATATATATACACACGCGCGCGCGCGTGTGTGTGTGTGTGTGTGTGTGTGTGGTATATACGTATGTATGTACGTATGTATGTATAAAAGCAATGCGAAAGTTACGTGAGGAAGCGAGAAGGACAAGTAAAATAACAATAAGAGCGAACGAGATAGAAATAGCACGAGCAACGAGACTCGAGCTCGAGAATCGGATTTTTCTTGCGCGCTATTATTTTCCTCTCGCTCGCACCTATTACTGTCTCGCTCGCTCCTATTACTGTCTCGCTCGCTCCTATTATTGTCTCGCTCGTTCTTGTTACTGTTTCGCTCGCTCTCGATTCTTGGGTCCGCTTATCTTTCCGAGCTATCTATCACGATTGTCAAGTGTGACAAAGAAAGTAAGACCATGAGTAGAGAGCGAGCGAGATGACCTATCATCAAAGAGTTCCGAAGTCTCTTACAATCGGTTTCTTCGCTTCCTCTATCCATTCGCAATTCACGAAAATGTAAACATCTTATAAAATAAAAATTGAAACTTTTATTTTTAATTTTATCGGTTTGAAAGTAATTTTAATGAATTAATGAGATTTTGGCGATTAAAATGATATCAAACATGACGTAAATCGGGTAATTTTTAATTAATCTGATAATAAATATTTCATTATAATTATATATTTAATTAAATTTATGCGATTTATATCGTGTTTGGTATTATTTTAATCGCAAAATTCTCATTATTCTATTAAAATTACTTTCAAATGAATAAAAAATGCATTTTATTTTTTGACATATATTCGTGAATATTATAAATGAAGTCTCGTGTAAGAAATTTCGGAATCTGCGGCATCGGGAATTTTTTCGTTATTTATAATAATATATGACTTTAAATTGCCATAAAATAAAAACTAAAGCTTTTATATTTTGTTTGATCTTTTTTGATTAAAAGGGATTAATGAAATTCTTGCGTTTAAAATGACATCGAACACAATATAATTCGGATAACTTTTACTTATTGTTATATAAGTAAAAGAATATTTCTAATTGAAAATTATTTGAATAAAATGTTGGGTTTAATGTGATTTTACAATTAGTCGTAAAAATCATATTAATTCTAAAATTATGTTCAGTAAGATAAATTAAGTAATATAAAAATTTTAGTTTCTAATACATTTTCAATGTTATCAATTGTGGTGTTCACATGACGTCTCCTGGTCTAAATATGTTCAATATAATTAATATTAAATGGTCTATATATTGTGCAGTAAAACAATTTATTTTAATTTATTATATATATATATGTATATACAGGGTGTCGCAGATCACCCGTTTCAGCCGAATATCTCAAAAACTGAGCGCGGCAGACAAAAATATTTCAAACAAAAGTTGTAAGGTTTCAAGTAACGCATTACATGGTGATATCAGTATGACCTTGAAGAGTGTTGTCAAGATCAGGGCAAAATCACTTTGGATTTTTTAAATGGAACTCGCTATTTTTATTACATATTCTTGTAGCTCATCTCAAGAGCTTTCCAAAATACTATAATTAAGTTAGTTTTAATTAAGTACTTTCCGAGTTATGAGGCTTGAAATCATTTCTTAATTTTACATAAACCGTAAAATATCTTGTAAAATATTCATTTTTCGATTATCTTACCTTAATACTTTTATGTACAAAATAATGAGAGGAATCAATTGGTGTAAAGAAAACATAGTTGTTTCGAAGAAAAAATATGTAATTGTTAATTGCAAATTAAAAGAACAGTTAGAAGGAGACAAAGAGTGAGTTAAGCTAAGATTAAAGTTAAACGACGTTGGTAGAAACAGGCATAAGTCAACGATTAAATTATAAGATAAATCGCGATTTAAAATTCCCGAGAAAATGCGACGAATAAATAAATCGATAATATTCGGAATATCCGATTGTGATATGTATACCTTTTATAATATAATAATCGAAGCGTCTCAATAGACATTATAATCGCGCGCGATATAATTATCACATAAATGCGAAGATATTTGGACAGACAATTTGATGTCTGTAATATTTACGAATACAGTACTCATTGTCTGAGTCAATTGCGAATCTTTATAAGATAAATCGCGACTCGAATTCACGGGAAAACGCGACGAATAAATAAGTCCATAATATGCGGAATATTTGATCGCGATACGTAATTTTTATAATATAATAATCGAAGCTCTCAATAGACACGAGCGCGATATAATTGCTATCACGTAAGTATAGAAAATCAAAAATATTTCGACAATCATTTGAGGTCTGTAATGTTTGCGAATATACAATTCACCGACCGATTTACTTGCGAATTTTTATAAGATAAATCGCGATTTAAAATTCGCGATAAAACGCGACGAATAAATAAATCGATAATATTCAAAATATTCAATTGCAGATACGCGAATGATATATCAGTAATATCCGATAAAAAGAGGAGCGATCTTAAAAATGGAGAACGATTAACATCTTGTGTCTACATTAGATTTCGCAACATCAATCTGCGAAGAAAAGTTAAGTAATCCATTGAATGTCGGGAACTTCACTGTAGGAGGGAACGAATCCTGGATCTTCCGGACTATTCCCGATAGCAATGTGATTTCAGTAATAAATCAACCACAATTATCCCTCGTCATTATCTCCAATTCACGAAATTGATATGCACATTAGAAAACATGTTCTTCCATTATTAAGAAATATATTTCTTTATTGAAAATTAAATGGATATAACGACCTTTTTTATTGAAATGTGATTACGAACGATTATATTTATAAATAATAAAATACATGCATTATTGGAGTTTGTGTTAAATGTGCGAACACATAATTTGGGGTACGGTTCGCGCGCGCGAGACGAATCGAATCCGATATCAGCAAGATTTAAAAAATTTCAATTCGAACAGTGTGCAAAATAAAATAAATCAAATAATTTTAAACAATTAATTCTAGATTAATTCTCTAGATTCTTATTCTTATAACGTTTAAATTAATAATTTCTTTTCTTTTAATCAATATCTTACTGATATAGGTACCCATTCGATTTGTCTCGAAATTTTTAAGTATTCGCACATTTTATATAATATACATGTATAATTTCGCGTATATATAATATATAACATTATTAAAAATTATAAAAATATTTTGGATACGTAAATTTGTGCATGTATTTTATTATACATATATATAAAATGGTATATATCTAAAAACTAATATTTCAAAATGCCGATGGATGTCCAATACCTGCAAATAGTTTCTTAAAAGAAACTAAAAATTAATGTTAATATCCCCAGCACCTAAAAATAATTTTTCAAAAGAGACAAATTATATTAATTAAAAATATATTCGTTCGTAATTATTTTTATCAAAAAATTTATACAAATTAATTACAATATGAAATTACTTGAAAACCTAAAATTTATACACAACGCTATATCCATATTTAATCTACTATTAAATCTTTCTAGCATTATATATATAGACAATAATAATACCAATCCTAATAATGATAGAACATTTTTAACGAAGAAAAGAAAAGATACATTTCTCTCATCTAAATATATATTATTTAAATTAATTCGACGTTAAAGAAGCGTATCATCGTTGAATTACTACCGAAATCATTGCTTTCGGAAATTGCTAGGAAAACCTGAGATTAGTTCCTTCAATCTTACAATAAAAATTCCCAATTTTTAACAGGGCACCGAACTAGACGTCGCGAATGGATCTCACAAGAACCGATGAAAAATAATTCTCCATGATGAAAATCGTTTTGACTCCTTGGCGGTACGAGCCACGCAACTTTCATTAAAGTTTATTTAACGGAAGGAACAATGGTAACTCTTTTATTAAAACGACAATCTCGTCTAAGAACGCGAAAAAGAATGCGAAAAAGGACGCGAAAAGAACACGGTGTTTTCGCAACGGTAATTTATTAATTTATTTATGAATATTTTTCGATATGAAAAAAAAAATTCGTAAATACAAATATAACCAAAAAAAATAAATTATTAAATTCATAATAATTAACTCGCGATTCTATAATATCGAAGGTGATCGTTAAATTTTGTGAAGTTAATATTTAATCGTTGACTTATCACAAATCTTATCGAATCTTCACTCTCTTATTCGACATTTCTTTATATTTAATTAGCAATATTTAGGAATATTATCTGACGAGAGGGACAGCGATAAAATTCTTCTGTTAAAATGATAATCTTGTATAAGAACGCGAAGAGAACGCGGAAAGAACACGGTATTTTCGCAATCATAATTTAATAATTTATTTTAAGAATATTCAGTTCCTCTTTGACATGAAAATACAAACAGTTACTCTTTTATGAATATTCCAAAAATATATACTACAGAAACAAATACTTTAATTTAATGAATTACTATTATGTTAATTACTATTATGTAATCATTATACGTATACTTTCGATAATTTTTCGTGTAATTTACATAAGAATTTACAATCATAAATACAATTTCATATAATATAATTATAGTCATAATTGTATTGTATTTTACAATTAAAATATCAATGTTAGATATTATAATTAAAATACAATTATAACTATTTATAATTTACAATTTACAATTTACAAATTTATGATGCTATCAATATCAAATAATAATTCCATTTATTCAAATATTTAATAACATTGATATAATAATTTGATATTGATAGCATTAACATTTGGATTTAATATTATATTCGATTTAATACACATACATTTTTAAGTTTTAAAATAAAATATAACATGTTAAGATTTCTTAAACGTTAATAATTATGCAATTTCTTTAATATTTCTGAAGATAATTTTGATAATTTAAATTTCCCTTTTAAAACATTTTTATTTTTAAAACATGTTATATTCATTTTTACGTTTTTAAAAATAAATTCAACTTAATTAAAATAATTTTAATTTACTCCTAGGATTATTGGAATATTAAAAGAAAGAATGAATCTTACTTAATAGCCCTAACAACCCTACTATTAAAGGATTCTAATAATTTTAATAGCTCCAACAATCCTACTATAACAGAATTCTAATGATCTTAAGAGCCCTAACAACCCTAATATTAATAGAAGAATTCTAATGATTTTACTTAATAGCCTTAACAACCCTACTTCCTGATTAACTAAAATTATTCGAGATTTGAGGAACCTATCTCTAATCATCACCTCACCTAATCATGTATATATTTTAGTCACGTGCCCTAACCGCGTACCCTAACCGTACTCTTCAGGCCAGTTGAACCTACCTTTCGTTGATCCTGGCCACTTTCTTTCTCGATCTCTAATCAGAGATCGAAGAAGGAGATAATTACTCCTTCTTTTGCCGGATAATTACCGGCAAAAGAGCGTGAAATATTTACGCTCATTTAGTAACGATCGTTCGATTTCACGATCGTTCGTTAAATATTGAATATAACTTTATTTTAACTGAAATAAAGCCAAATTACTACAAATTTCTATAAATTATATTTTATAGTAAAATATAAAATTAATATGTGTATTTATCATATTACAAATTATTTAATTAATTAATCATTTGGCTTTATATTAAGTTAAAGTAAAGTTTAAAAACAATATCTACAAACAAATTCTACGATGGATGAGCTATGAGCAATTAGAAGATAAGTGCGTATTATAAGAATAAATTAGCATCAAAAATTGATAAAATTGGTAATTGTTAATGCGTGTCCTTTATTTAATAAATTAGACAAAATCTTTACAAAAAAATCTTTTCTTAATCGCTTCTTTTTTTAATTAATATTTCAATATATTTTCGCAATAGATGCAAAGCATAAGTTCGAAAGAACTTATTAAAATTATTTAATTTAATTGAATTAATTTAATTTAATTATTTAATTTAATTTATTTAATTTAATCCATCCTAGCTCATCCATTTTAAGGCAACGGATTTATCTACAATCTACAATCTACATCTACATCTACATCTACATCTACATCTGCAATCTCTACGAATCTGTTACCTTAAAGTTAAATAAAAGTTTTTTTCACTCACCGGCACTGATGCGCAACAGCGGAGTTGTTGTTATCGAAGCTAGTTGTCTGTAACATACAAATATAAAATTCATTTATAATAATGCTCACAAAATGCAATTAATATTTAAAAAAATCTTTATCGCGCGGAATTTTATATCCCATGTGTAAAATAATAAGCAGATAAACACGTATGGAAAAATTTTATAAATTTTTGAAACCGTTTTTTAAATAGAAAATTTTATATGACTTTTATAAAAATCTTTCTCTTTAATTCATTTAAATAATAAGATCGAATTATTGTTCGTTTATAACAAGTTAACGATTTATAACAATTAACATATAAATAATAGATATTCACCATCAGGTTGCTCCGCCGATGTAAGATGCCTCTCCCAGGCCTCCTCCTCCTCTCATGTTGTTGGCGCACGATAACGACACTCCCGCACTCGCGAGCGATATTTTTATATCGCTATTTCCGCTATTTTACGCGCGATACTTAACGGTGTCCGCACTATTTCGGTACAATAAAAAATTTTCTATTTGATCGCGCGATGTATATACTTAATATGTATATACTTTGAACGGCACTCCCGGTTTCGGTACGAGCGAAAATCCCATTTCACTTACGAGAATCAGCTTCGAGTCAACAGGTCGGGAATGCAACGATACAACGAGCAAGGACTAAGCCCAAACCGGAAAGAAGACGAAGCGATTAACGGAAATAGAGGAAAATGAAGTTCACCAACTCTTTTTCGCGCATAATTATCCTATCTCGTATCGAACCTGGACCCGCTAAGCACGATTTCAGGTGCTCCGCCCGGACATATTATGCCTCCCGCGGTTGCTATATGCTACACCAGGCTAGTAGACGGCAAAAGAAGAGGATACCCACATTTTTTAAATGCTAACATTCAGCAATTTAGAAAATGGGGAGGCAACCCCTTTTACCGAGCGAAAATCGTGCCTAGGGGAATCCACTCGACTCCTCGACAGGGTTAACACACGCAGTGCGTATGGCTGTAGACGAGCAAAGAGAAGGGACCCATTGACGACCATTCCGAGCAATCGATCAAGTTCTAACTAATTCGGGCCGAATCACTTGACGAAGCACGAAGCACGAAGCGCGAGTGTACGTTGTATAGTAACGTGTGCAAACTCGAAACATCCCAGTTAGTTGGCATCGGAAGTAGAGACTCGTGACAATAAATGAAATTGGGATTTTATATGAAAAAGTCCAAAAGTTCCGCGAAAACGCGACAACGCGAGAATACTGCAACGCGAAAACGCGGTAATGAAGCGCTTGCCGTCCGCGGCACGTTGACGGCACCGACGACGCGAAAGGGTACTTAGCTTCCCATTCAGGCACCTTAAAATTTATCATAAATAGAAAAATTTAAGATAAACCTCAAGGCACCATCCAAGTACTAAGCCCTCCCACCGCGACAAGGTGTACCCCATGGGAGGGTTATATTATATATAATTTTATATATAATATAATACATAATTTGAAATTTATTTTGTAATATAGTACATAAATTTAAATTCGCAAATATAAATAATAAATAAAAATATAAAAGATAAAAGAAAATCTATTATATAAAGCAATGTTCAAAATAATTGATTTTAAAACTAATTATTTTTAAAACTAATTATTATATTTTAATATTATAAATTTCGTAATTACAAAATAATTTATATTTCTTAGATATAAACTTTTAGAAATATGATAAATAAAAAAATTTCTATTTTTTTTATACATGAAATATTTAAATAAATATATTAATATGAAATGTTTTATAAAATATAAGAAGTAACTGAAAATATTAATTAATAAAAAATTTTATAAATGTTTTATAAATATTTTAAAATAAAATGGAATATTTTTTTCGGCATACGCTGACGTTCGTGCACTCGTAAATAATAACGCGATTTAAGGTGCACAAGAATTTTAATAAACCGCGAGTAACATACAAGAATTCAGAATAATCGTAAAATGGATCACAAATAGACGCGCGTCCGCACAGCTTGACAGCTGGGCTCAGATTCTTTGACAGTCGTTGTTTATAACAATATCTTGACATCGCGCGCGGAAACGACCTTCTTCGAAAGAATTCAACGGGTGACGAATACAGCGGGACGGGACGCGGGGACGCAACAATATAACAAATAATGAATGTGATAAATAATTTATATTAATGACTTACATCATATTTCATTGGTCCATCCATTTCCAAAATCTCCTTTTTTTTTTGCTTTCTTCGCTTTTTCCTCGTGGCACTTCAATCCTCGTTGCACTCATTTGAATTCCTCGTTGCACTTACATTCATTCACGAAAAGTTCCTCGTTGCACTTGCAATTGTGTTCAGAGAAAGAATTTGATAATATATGATACGTCTCACATCACTACTCAAGATATTCACTGCTCAAGAGCCACTGAGCGAATGATCGTAAGTCAGAAACATTACCGCGGTACTGTTTATATCGCCAAGGTTGACTATGTAAAGAAAGAAT
The DNA here is from genome assembly GCF_025532165.1 of Camponotus vicinus. Lineage (NCBI taxonomy): Eukaryota > Metazoa > Arthropoda > Insecta > Hymenoptera > Formicidae > Camponotus > Camponotus vicinus. Next base: position 7,918,662 of record NW_028141946.1, read on the forward strand.
TTGATAATATGTGAAACGTCTCTCACGTCACTACTCAAGATCACTGTGCGAATGATAATAAAGCCGTGTAACATATTAACAATAGCGCGATACTGTTTATCAAGGTCGAACACGGTGTTATTGATAATTCTCTCGTTGCCGAAATATTTTCTGTAATATAAAATATTCGTGCGCGGAATATTAAATTATAGAAGCATTTTAATTTATTGATTAAGATTAATTGATTATTTATTAAACTATTCATCATGAAGTCTTTCGTTATACTAATTATTTGCATCTATAATTCGATTGTTTTACTTCGTGTTCTTTCACAATCCCCCCCCAAATTATATTTAGATTGTCAAGTAAAATGATAAAGTAACACGGATGGAATATATTTGTGACTCTAAGTATTAAAATAATAATTATTGTCCGTAAAGATTGCAAACATCGATGTGATTATTTAATATGTTGGATTCCTATCACATTAAATCGATTCTCGATTAAATTGTATATTAATATACAATTTAATCGAGAATCGATAAAATGATAGGAATACAAAATATTAAATAATCACTTCGATCATTGTGATCTTTACGGACAATAATTATTATTTTAATACTTAGAGTCACAAATATATTCCATCCGTGTTACTTTATCACTCTACTTGACAATCTAAATATAATTTGGGGGGGGGAGGGATTCTGAGAAAACACGAAGTAAAACAATCGAATTACAGATGCAAATAATTAACGTAACGAAATGCTCCGTGATAAATTGTTTAATTAATAATCAATAAATTAAAGTATTTCTGTTATTTAATATATTTCGCGTTAGTGTATATTTTATAATATATAAAATATTTCAACGAATTGTCGATAACACGGTGTTCGACTTTGGCAATATAAAATATAAACAGTAGCACACTATACGTTACGGCTTTGTCATCATTCGCGCGGTGACTCTCGAGTAGTAAGGTAGTGGTGAGAAACGCTTCGTATATTGTAATTTTTCTACTAAATACGATTACGATTAGTATCGAAACATAATTTGCTATAAATATTAATAATTAAAAATTAATTAACTTTTGATAAACGACATGAAACTGTATCGCAACGATAAATATTTATCGAATCGTAATCAATCATTACTGCGAATAAAAATTGAAATAGGGGATACATGAAAGATGACAAGAGAATTAAATATATTATGATCTTTTGATCATCGATGCTTATTATAATATTTCTTTAACAATATTAGAATTAAATATATTTCTTGTTTAATTAACCAGGATTGAGAAAATTTAAAGCATTGGTCGAAATATATTTAATTCTAATATTGTTAAAGAAATATTATAATAAGCATTGATGATCAAAAGATCATAATATATTTAATTCTCTTGTCCCCTTTCATGTATTCCCTGTTTCAATTTTTATTCGCAGTAATGAATGATTACGATTCGATAAATATTTATCGTTGCGATACAGTTTCATGTTTATCAAAAGTTAATTAATTTTTAATTATTAATATTTATAGCAAATTATGTTTCGATACTAATCATAATCGTGTTTAGTACAAAAATTACAATATACGAAGCGTTTCTCATCACTACTTTATTACTCGAGAGTCACCGTGCGAATGATGACAAAGCCGTGATATGTATAGCGCGCTTGCTATACGTCGCCAAGGCCAAACATGATATTATTGATAATTCTCTGCCGAAATATTTTACGTACTACATAAACACGCGGAATTTTAAATTATAGAGGTATTTTATTTTAAATTAATTATTAAACGATTGATATATCACGGAACCTTTTGTTATGCTAATGATTTGAATTTATTCGATTGTTTTACCGCGTTTTTCCGAAGTCAAATTTTATAATATTTAGTTTTGCATTTTAAAAGACTGACTTAGAGCGAACTAAATAAATAAATAAATGATGTTGAGAAAAAGAAAAAGAAGACACATAAATAAATAAATAAATAATAGCGTGAAAAGAGAGAACATACTAATATTGTTATATAATAAATTATTATTAATTAAATTATTTATATTTTTATTTATATTATTTATATTATCAGAGGGACATATGTGTTACCCTCTGAGAACATTCGTGGACATTGGTTTTGTAGTTCATGTCCACGTTTTTAGTGTCCACAGAGGGAGTATCGCTTCCAGGGATCATCTAAAAACGGGTCATGACATCTCTCAGTCTTCTCTCTGATGGCAGCATCAAATCAAGCGTCAAGCGTCTGCGCAGAAAAGCATACCGGTACCATTGCGCAGATTCAAAACGAGTTCGAATCCAGCTACAAAAATGGTTGTATATTATTATATAATATATAATATATACTTTAATATATGATATATAATTTAATCAATTATAATATTTATCATTATTAGGATAAGAAGTTTTAGACTGTGAATTAATGATGATCGAATACCAATCCTTAATGTAATCATGATTAAAATTTTATTTTCATATACTTGACATACAAACTTCACAAGTATCAAATTTGTTAACTATAAAAACAATATGTTACAAAATACTTCTAACGTGGAGATATATAATAAGAGATATATAAAATAGGACTGTGTATGTTACAAAAAGCATGCAAGAAAAGTTCATGAAAATTAATTCTTTAATGTTTGATTAGATTTTAAAACATGATGCATTGGGTGCATTTAGAAGCACAACCGCTCTCTGAGCGGCTAAGTAGCACTCGACTGTGATTGGTGAATTCAAAGATAGAATCGCATTCAATTGCTACAGCCATTGGCTGCGTTCAGCAGGAAAAGCTGCTTTGCAACTGTTGTAAAATTCGTGAATCTGATTGGTGTATGCTCTTAGATCCAGTCAAAATTAAGAGCATATACCAATCAAGCTCACGAATTTTACAACAGTTGCAAAGCAGCTTTTTCTGCTGAACGCAGCCATTGGGTGCATCCAGAAGCACAACCGCTCACTGAGCGGCTAAGTAGTTCGAATGTGATTGGTGAATTCAGGGCCGCTTCGACCAAACTCCGATTAACTCAATCGTTGATTAAAGGGTTGCCAACATGATAAAATAATTCAGTGTGCCCAATTGTATTTCTGACGATATATTAGGTGCTTTCCATTTACATCAAAACTCAGATAAATCTCACTTCTGTCTTTCTTTAACATGAATGTTGAAGAAAGACAGAAGTGAGATTTATCTGAGTTTTGATGTAAATGGAAAGCACCTATTGTATTTCTACAATTATATTGGTTTTTCTCTGTATATTGTTAGAAATACAATTGGTCACACTGAATTATTTTGTCATGTTGGCAACCCTTTAATCAACGATTGAATTAATCGGAGTTTGGTCGAAGCGGCCTTCAAAGATAGAAACCAATGGGTGCATCCAGAAGCACAACCGCTCACTGAGCGGCTAAGTAGCACTCGACTGTGATTGGTGAATTCAAAGATAGAAACCAATCACATTCAATTGCTACTTAGCCGCTCAGTGAGCGGTTGTGCTTCTGGATGCACCAATTGATGTAGTAATGTTCTATAACATATTTAATTTACTAATAATAGTAGTATTATGTATAATGTTAATAAATATTAATTTTAATAAGTATTATATATTGGAATATCTAATTCTTTCTATCTCGTGTGACTTACACGTTTGTTATTCATCGTAAGAAGCTGGAATCTAACTCATTCAGAATCCTGCGCAATGTTCTAGTAATGGTTTTCTGCGCAGACGTTCGACGCTTGATGCTGCCATGTAGAGGCACCTTTAGTGTTGTTTTCGGAGACGCTCCTCTGCTCGCGCATGAGCATTGAACATGGTCTCATTGAGGTACCAGAGAAGAGTGCTCTTCGATCCCCAATTCCTAGAACAGTAAAAATGCGGTGAAAATCAATAAAAGAGAATATATATCGAAATATATAGATAAATATATAGATATATAGATAAATATATAGATAAATATATAGATAAATATATTAGATAATCGTAAACTTTTTTTCAATTAGCAATATATGTTGCTTTCTAGATTAAATATATCAATAGCGTTAAAAATATTATCTAATTCGCGCTTATTCGCTAAATGCACGCACCTACTGCGCATGCGCGAGAAAAACGTCTTTGTAGAGATCTCTGGTCACAGTATATATAGTAGCGCAACTCTCTCGGCATCTTTGATATTAGCGTGGGTAGGCCGCATTCAGCGAACTCAACAGTTGGACAACATTGGCTGCGTTCAGCAGAAAAAGCTGCTTTGCAACTGTTGTAAAATTCGTGAGCCTGATTGGTGTATGCTCTTAATTTTGACTGAATCTAAGAGCATACACCAATCAGATTCATGAATTTTACAACAGTTGCAAAGCAGCTTTTTCTGCTGAACGCAGCCATTATTAGATTTTCCGATGTAATTCGACGCTGATTGGTTGGATTTAAAAGTAAAAACCAATCATGTTCGATTGCTACTTAGCGGTTGACCCCGCTGAATGCGGCCATTGGTTGCCTACTAAGGTCCATATTCTGAATCCTCTTTTATCGATAAAAGTGCTTCTAAAAGTGGCTTACAGCCAATCAGAAGGCTTATAAGCCACTTTTAAAGGCACTTTTATCAATAAAAGAGGATTCAGAATATGAACCTAAGTCCGCGCATGTGCAGTTCATTTTTATCCACGCTGAAATTGCCAGAGTGCGCTACTGTATATACTGTGATTTGGGAGTGTCAAATCTAAATACATATTTGTTCAGTGACATAAAACGTATTAACAGACGTTATTACGCGATTATTTTGTAATTACTATTTTGTAATTACTACAAGATTGCTGAGCATTCTACAAATTTTTCATATTGAGGAAGCTAAATGCTGAAATGTACACCTATAAATTGACGTAAAACGAAAGAGTCGAATTAGTGCAAGGTAAAAGTTGGAAAGGAAATTGCGTTATTTCATGTTTTCAAAGGTTAGTCCTTTGTGATGTAATAAGTTTTAAAAAAAAGCTTTATTTTTTTACTTTCTTCAGGCTATCTTATTCTTTCTTTGCGGTATGTTATGATTTGTACTGATAACACATGAAACCATACAGAAAATAAGCATATATTAGAAATACTTTCTGATAACTTCACTTTTACTTGAAGAAAATAAATACTGAGAGATACCTTAGCAAAACCTTATGTATATGTATGTAAATATGCGAAGCATTTAATCTGTAACCTTGAGAACTTTTTTTATATCTACAATATTTAATATCAATACAAATATGTGGATCATTTAATCTATACCTTGAAAATTTTTTTATATCTACAATATTTTATATCAATGTGCAATTATGGATTAGGTTTGATATCACGTAGTAATGCTTGTAATTATTTTAAATAACTTGCAATTCAAGGTATTTTTTGAGAAAGATTAGAGAGAGATCAGATATATATCCAAGTCAAGAAATTAATATATTAAATACTACATGATCGTTTTATATTTGAATATTTTTATATAATTAATATTATATAATGTTTGTATTTATATAAAAATATATATTTTTAAGATATTGATTTATAATCATATACAAGTATATGTGGATTTTATTTTTACACTGCAATATTTATAAATTAATATAATATACTATTAATCATTACTAATACATGTTAATATATAATAGTAATAAATACAGTATTTTTTATTAAATAGTTTCTCAACTCCTATAAAACATGAAAAATAGAATTTCTCTAAGAATTAATTCAAAAATCTGTTTAGCCTGGTTTAAATATGATGATTCTAACTGATGATCTTAATGATAAGATATGTTATTTATTTTATTTTCAGGATCAAAGTAAAAATGATATTGTTCTCAGCAAAACGCTATCATATCTACTACGTCACGGCGCTATAAAGGAAGGCTTAAATATTAAATCAAATGGCTTTGTTGTAGTTGATGAGCTATTGAAGAAATTGCCCTATTATACTATTGATGATATCAAGAGAGTAGTAGAAAATAATAATAAACAGAGATTTACTCTCAATACTATTAATGGTATTATAGAAATCAAAGCAAATCAGGGTCATTCCATATCTAAAATTAATGAATTAAGTTTGAGAATACTCGACGATGCAAAATTTGATATAATTCATGGGACTTATTTTAAATATTGGACGACGATAAAAACTGAAGGTTTATCGCGTATGAAAAGAAATCATATTCATTTTGCCAAGGGATTAACTTCTATTAACGGCTTCCGCCAAAGTGCAGAACTTTTTATTTATATCAATTTTGAGAAGGCGAAGAAAGATGGTTTAATATTTCTTGAATCTGAAAATGGTGTTATTCTCTGTACTGGAAATTTAAAAGGTTTTGTTGAAACAAAATATTTCCTGAGAGTAATTACTAAATATGGTCAAGCATTGAGCTTTGATTAAAAATATTAATCTTTTTGAACTTTTTATTTTTACATATTGTTTTTAAGTAACTGAAATATCAGCAAAAAATATTTTGCAAGAGTAAAAAAGAGAGAGATAAATCAGCAATTATTTAAACAATTGCATATATTGTGCATTTAATAATGACTTCTAAATCTTCTGCTGAACCTGTTAACTATGCAAATAATCAAGTTGCTACAAGTTCAAATCGTCTTGAAGTGAAATCGCGCGAGAATAAGTTTCGAGAAGAAGATCAGTATTATTTACCAGGAAGATCACTTTGTATTGCTCCTTTACCAAAAACTATATCGCGAGAGGATTTAGAGAGATTCCTTCGCCAGTTTGGTCCAGTTAAAAGGAATCGTTTTGGACGAAATTCCCTATGGATTGAATATTATGATAGGTAATATTTATAATGAAGAACAAATAAAATTATAGTTGTAGTTAGTTATAATTAATTTTCTAGCATATGCACAATGATTTACATAGCTTTAAATATATTAAGAATATTATTAGAGTATTATTTCTTTTTTCCTTAAATTTTGGTAAAAATTATATGCTGTAATGTATCAGTTTACATCTTACATTATGATTTATACAACCCAAATTTAGAAAAAAGAGAAAATTCTCTTAATATTTAAAAGTATTTAGATACAAATGTTTAAGTCATTGTCATATACTATAAAATATGTTATTTATATTGCCTTGTAATTTGCAGTGCACCTGTTAATCTTTTAATGAGCAAGTCAAATTGGTTTCCAAATGAAAAATTATGTCTGAGAAGGATTAAGAAAAATAGAGAAAATGCTGGATTTAACAGAGGTACTTAGCTCTATACTTATGTACTACAAATTTTTCTTAAAATAGATATCATATTTACTATTCCTATTTCTCTCATATAATACAAGTTTGTTTATTGTTCCATTAGAAAAAAAAGCTAATAATATACAAAATAAAACTGAGGAAGAAGAAGATCCAATAGGTTACGATCGTATAAAAGGCGTTATTGAAACTGAAGTAACATTTGATGGCCAATTAACAGCGCTTTTAAATACAATACAGCTTACTGAATTTGAATTAAAAACACGATACGATGTCATTTGCACTCACTTGAATGAGATATTCAGACCAGTCTTTCCAGAATGTCGAACATATAAATTTGGTTCGACAGTAGCTGGTTTGAGTTTTAAAGAGAGTGATTTGGATATTTATATGTACGTTGGTGAAATTGGTAAGAGATATTATTTTACTATTGTATATATATCGCAATATCGTTATACATATTTAAATAACATTTCTATTTTGTTGAAGGTTTACCACCGTCCTGTCATAAACCAGATATTCCACCGTATATGCTAACACTAACAATATTCAAAAGAGTAAGGAGAATTATGTACAGCATGAAGTCTGTTTTTTCCAATATAATATCGATCCCTAAAGCAAAAACGCCTATTATAAAATTTCGTTACATACCAACTAATGTCTCTTGCGATATCTCTTTCAAGAATGGCCTAGGTATTTATAAAAGTAATTTTCTACGTTATTGTGCGTTACGCGATCCTCGATTACGACCACTAATGCTGCTCATTAAGTATTGGGCGAGGCATTTTGGAATTTCCGGTATTGGAAGAATTTCTAGTTATGGATTAATATGTCTGATTATCTTTTATCTTCAACAAGAATCAGTCGGACTTCTTCCGTCTTTACTAGATCTTCAAAAAACTTGTGTTCCGCACATTATAAATGGATGGCAAGTAAATTTTAATGAGAATACCGTATTACCGCCTATCAGCAACAGCAGTAGTATTGCAGAATTATTTCACAATTTCTTCTCTTTTTATGCCACGTTTCACTTTAATTCATGTGTGATATGTTTGTTGGACGGGAAAACATATTCAGCAGCTGACTTTACACAAATAGACAAGTTACCTGATTATATGGACAGATACAAAACTTGCATCATGGAGAATAGTGCCAAGAAATTAGATGTTCACAAACCATTATGCCTTCAAGATCCAATTGAACTTAATCAGAATACAGCTGCAATTACATCGGACCGTGCATTAATAGCGTTCCAACATTATTGCGTATTTAGCGCCGAAATTTGTGCAGCCGCTAAAGTAAATAATTACGAAAATTTATTGAAAATATTATTTAGTACAGTACCTCCTCAATTAATATCGACGAAAAAAAGAAAAAAGAAATTTAAAAGTACGATACGGGCTGGTCGTTTCCTTCATGCTGGATTACCAAGTGACTTTGAAACACGTACAGATATTTCCAACAAAGAACAGTATAAGAAAGATAATTGGTATTTCATGATTTTTAATTTAATAAGAGATATCTTCGAAATGATCTTTAAATTACAAGTCGAGGTACTCCTTGATCAAGAAGCAAAACAACAAAAAGTTGAAGTATTATCCGATGTACATACTAGGAGTCATCAGAAAATAACGTTTCATTGCACAGGCAATAAATGTGTATGGTATAACAGAAAGAAAAATAATAGAACTCTATTGGACGTTCAATTAAGTCTATTGGAGAAAGAAGCTATTATGTCAGACAAGGTGATGGAACAATTGGACGATGAGACGAATAACATCAAGCTAGATTTTATATGTACATTAGAAAAGGCGGATAATCCTGTAGCAGTAATTATAATCTTAAACGATGAGGATAGTCAGAATCACATCTTTCGACAATTTGAATGCTTTGTAAACAGTTGGATACCAAAAATAATAGAGAAAACATTGTTACATATGTTACAATTTAAAAAGACTTACAGCCAATTACTGTACTACAAGAAACCGTGATGGTCCTGTGCATATGTATGTGTATATATCACATACACTTTTTAGCATGTATGGACCAAAGATTAACAATATTTTGTATCATTCATCAATGTAATTTAATTTGTAGTAACATTAGAAGTCATTAATTTATACAATATTAGGTTCAAATATATGTTGCCCATTTAGGATACATATATATATTTTTCAAGAAAATGTATAAATTCAAAGAATGTGATTTTAAGATAGAAAATATAAAAAGATTTAAATTTTCTTTTCTGATTCTGATTCATATTATTAATATATAATTATATTTATTGAATATATATGTGATTAATGAATTCATACATAATATGCGAACTATAATTCAGCATAATCAAATTAAATATTAAATAAATACAATTTTTTACAAGTATAAAATGTTTGTATTTTATAATGAAGGATAGGTACAGATTTTACTAGACAGTATATTTAAAATTTTTTTATCTATTTCTCAATACATTTTGTATTCTATTTTTTTAGATTATAAGAGAATATGTGCTAAAACTCATTAGTTCATAGTAATTGTAATAATTACATATATTACTTATATATATTATATGTATAATAATTTTTTTTCTTCAATATCTTACATATGTCTAATCTTAACTATGTCATTTTAAATGCAAGAAATTGAACAACGAAATTAAAAAAATTATATATATATATATATATTTTTTTTTTTTCTTTTTAGATATATATATCCAATATATTGCTTCGGATTCAGTTCTGTTCATTTCATTCCAGTACGAAATACGAGACATTAGGTTTGTTCTTTTTAATTGAATTTTTTACATATCATTTTTTCTTTCCTTTCATTGTTTCACACTTTTAAATATATATATTTGTCTCATTCTATTCCGTTCTAATTCAGCTAAAAAGAACAGCCCTATTAATAAAGAGATTGTCGAATATAACTCGGTGTAAAATTGGTAACGGTTTATAAAAAAAAATAATACGGAAGTCGTTACAATGCGCATTCATCGTTATTAATAAATGTAAGATAACAGCAAAAATAATCTCTATAAAATTGCTTAAACATATATACAATGACGAGTGAAATCTCGTACAGGATATTTAAGATCTAATCAGGAAAGTTGGGTTAGGTTAGATGAACAATATGGTGGATGAGAGAGAAAGAGAGGACTTTTTCATCGGGACTCGCGTGCATTCTCCGCATTAAGGGTATTGTTTTAATCGTGCATTCACATTTTATATTGAAGCAAGTCTGCATCTTTATCTTTTTAGCGGTCGTTCTATCGTTGATACGTGTAATTATGCGAAAGTTCTGTAATAATGCAGTCCCTTTTCCCAACATTTTTTTCACGATTACACATCAGAGACAAAACAGAAAACCTCGAATCTTAAACCTTCGACTAAATTCCGATTAATCTAATCGGCCTAATTAAATCAAGAATTATCTGCAGCAAAATTTCCAACTGTATACATTATTTGTCATTTATTTCTAATTAATTTCTAATTTAATTTCTCTCCCTATATATATGTCAAATAATAAAAAATAATTTTATCTCTGTTAAAAGAATGCAGGTAATTTGATAAATTAAAGTCAAGTTAATCAAAATTTAACCGTAGTGGCCTTTTCAATTTAATAGCACCAGAAAGTTAGTGTTTCATTTCTTAGTTTGAGTCAATTAAGTATATTTGCATTGGACATTTTACGCAGGTTGAATTATTATATTGTCAGTTACTTATCAATGTTATAGAATTGAGCAAAAATTTATACGCTCTCACACACGCACATAGAATCGAGATATTTCTAAATGTTAAAAATTGCAGTGTTATATTGAATCTTAGTGAACATGTTGAATAACTTTGTTATGTTACAGACATACTCAAGAATAAGGTATAGAGATTATAGAATATGATACAATATGTGATAAACTCTAGCCATATAATTCAAAAATAGCACAATCCAACCAATTGCGTCAGACTACTTGCTCGAGCATGTTATATCATGTTATTTCCTATAAGAATTGAATTGAAGCAAATGTGGTAACGATGTAAATACAAGCGGAGTAATTAAGTTTTGTGCAAATTTCAAAAGTTGATATAATTAAAATAATATTCTACATTGATTACTTCAGATTATTGAAGTAATCGTATAAGTTGGTGAGCAACATGAACGATACAAATGATAAAGAAGATGACAGTCAAGTGGAGATAAAGCAAGAAGACATGAAGACTACTGCCAAGATACATATAAAGCAACCTCATGAGCTACTCAAGGATTCCTCGTTAAAAAATACCAATGACGATGTGCAACGTGCAATCCAGGGTCTTAAGGAGATACCAGATGAAGAACTACAAGAATTCCTTGATGACGAAGACTTTATGCAAGGATTGGACGTCGTAGATGCTTGGGAAGGAGATGAAGAGAGAAATCGCGAGAACGAGCAAGACAAAACAAAAGCTATGGAACGAAAAGAGAGACGATCCTCTAGGTAGTGTCTTTAGTGTATATAAATGATTCTTATGTTGTATGTGTGTGTGTATGTACACATACATACACATACATATACATATACAGTGTTTTTGTACGAGATGTTTTTATGTACAAGTCCAGTTAGTACAAAAGAATTATAATTAATTGTGATCTTTTTTTTTATTTGAATTAATCACATTAATTTATATTATAGAAGATGTATTACACTCTAATTTTAGCAATTTAATTATAAGTTACAAAACTATATTATCAGACAATTTGTATATTTTGCTGTATTTATTACATGTAATAAGAAAACTTATAATAGGGTTATATATATATATATATATAATTATTTCTTTGGCAAGCAAATGATGGTAAGAGTAATTATAGGGAACGCCACCGTCCTGAGCCTAAAGGATCTTACAGCCGTGTAAAGCCGAAGAGAGAAGAGAAGAAACGCGAGGAAATTCGTCGAGACCCCTTGAAAAGCACAAAGGACATCGAACGGGACAAGATGCGAACGAAGAGAGATACTGAAAGTAAACTTCTTGCCGAAAAGGAGAAGGCGATTAAGCATTTGCTTGATTCGGATAATGTAGTCCCACCTGGTACGGAAACTGAAGCCATTCAGAGCATCACGGAGGAACAAAATAGGGAACGAGCGCAGCGCGAAGCGCAACGAAGCAGAGAACATCGCAGGAGCAAATCGTTCGATCGTTATTCCAGATCGAGTCCGGTACGACGTAGAACTCCCGATAGACTTCGATCGAGTCCTCATCGACGAAGGAGTCCTTTTGTAGCAAGTCCGGAACGTCGTAGGAGTCCTTTCAGAACAAGCGCGGAGAGACATAGAAGTCCTCATCGATACAGCCCAGGCAGGCGAAAAAATTCACCACGATATTTCTCCGATCGAAGAAGTCCCATGTTAAGTCCAGATCGTCGAAGGAGTCCTAGACGACTTAGCGGGGAACGACGATCCAGCACAGATAGAAGGTGGAGCGCTGAACGATCGCGAAGAAGACGCACTGAATGGATACATGAACGGTAAGAAAAATAATTCGTAATTTTTATTAAAAAATTCTCAGACTCTCTTTCAATTCTCTTTTATTTAAAAAAGAGAAATTTAGAAAAATCCATCAATCATAATCCATATTAATTTAAAAATAATTATTCTTTTTTACGCTATGTGTGTATGTTTGCGTATGTATGCGTGCGTGTACCTGCGTACTATAAGAGCCATTTTATACAAATATGTTTATTACTATTTATGTGAGAGCTATACAAGTATTTTGCATTAAACATTTTATATTCTTATTGTAATGTGTGTAGAAATATGTATACACATATATATCTATTAAAAATGTAATAGAGACTGTATCTTAGTAATTTTATCTTAACACATCGCAATTGTAACTACTTTAAATTGTTAAGCCGAAGAAGTCGATCTCACGATCGGAGGAGCCGCAGTATGGAACGTAGAAGACGCTCGAGTCGCTCGCCAACAAGCAGACGATACAGTCCTCGTCGCCGAAGTCGCACACGTACGCGCAGCAGGTCTGTGGAGAAGCGTACAAGGAAGCGGTCGCCCTTCATTAACGAACTGGCAAGACAATTGAGAAACGAAGCAATGATGCCGACCGGTGTGAACAGCAGTGGATACGTACCACCCGCAACAATGGAAGGAATTGCACCGCTGCTCAATCCACCTGTGTATCAACAAGAAGCGGAACCTCGACCACCGCCACCACCACCACCACCATCTGTAGCGCCTTCGACGTACATGCACCAACCAGGTTCACTTGCACCGCCTTTGCCGTCATCATCTATGTTACCTATCCCGAGTGGACCGCCGTTTGTGAATTTCGAATCCATGCCGGGTGTACCGTCAATGAATTTCGAACCCATGCCACCGCCACTGCCCATGCCGTCGCACATCCTACCTCCAGCCGAATATTCCTCCGGTCCCGTCATGTATAATCAGTCGAATGTCGCCCCTCCTATTCAACCACCACCCCCGCCATCGACGATCTGTCCAGCCTTGCTCCCTACGCCGGTACCGTCGCCACAACCTGTACCCGCACCGGTGATGGATCATACACAAATATCATATAATCCGTCGCACACTATGACCTCTGTTCAACGATCGCCGATTCGTCAATTTGAATCTTCGAGCAAACCTTCAAATCATTCGACTGCACCGTCCACGTCGTCGCAGAATTACGCGGAACGTGGATCAGCAACATCGTACACTGAATTTCATGCTCCGCACGAAGAACGAATGAAAACACCCGAACCACCGGTCATCTCCAAACCAAAAGTAATTTTAATACATAATTACGATGAATACTTTTTATCTTGTTTTAAATTCGATGAGAAGAAGCGTTTATCGCTACATCGAAATTAGTGGATATTAATTTATTTTAATTCGTCGTAGAGCGTTACTTTTACTTCAATCATATATGAATAACATGCAGAAAATAGATTAACATTTTTTTATGACTTGATCTTACAGCAAAAAACCAGCTTATCCAGTCTACTGGAAGCGTCTGTTTCAGCCAAAGGTGCGAGTATGTTTTTACTTGTTTCGTGTTTCATTGAAAAATTTATAGAAGAACTTTATATACAGTTCATTTTTTAATCAATCATAAAAAGTATTTGATGTAATTTGTTAAATAATATTAATTTTTTATATTTTTTATCACATCCTCTAGATCCATCTAATATACCGGTGCTATATCCAGGTAAGAATCTTGAAATTTTTAATAAAGTGTTTATAATCGCGCTTCAGGGATGTGAAAGTTGCGCGATATATCTATTTAATATATAACCAAAGTGTACTCTTTTGTATAAAGACACTTGTGTGCCCTATTGTATGATTAATGTGCGTGAAGATTACAAGAAGCATGACATACAGCGTATCTTTATAAGCATTACGGCATGCACATCCTTCGGCTGTTGATTCTACGCGAATCTGTTTTCTTTTCACTAATAGGATTCAAGCCTGAAATAATGCGGCATTGCGAACAAGCGCTGTGCCAGCTTCCACTTGAGGATCCACGTTTAAAGATGAAGGGCAGATTTTTCTATGATCGTAATGAAGAAGGTGATACGAAAAATGACGCCGAGGATCATACATCGAATTCGATACTTCTTCAGAAAGGCAAAACCAAGATATTTTGGGAAGAGAGCAACAAAGAGGAACAGCAGATACCGATTCCAAAATCGACAACTCAGATGCATCAGAAGATCTGTCAAACAGATGAATTAGAAACGGAAACGAAGGGCGTGCAAGTATATGTCACCATGGTTGACGTTGAAACACAGGTATATTCGCACGATCTCCAATCGCCAATAAAGGAAGAAAAGCGACCGATAATGGAGCGTCTTGATCGGAGCGGGGTACGGGAAACGTATGAGTATGCTTCCAGTTTTCGTGACGTCGAGGATCTCAGATGGAGTCTAAATAATTCTTCGCAGAGACGTTTTTGGAATAGACAAACATCTCCTTCTAGAAGATCCACCGACGAGCATGAACATCATGTAGAATCTATAGATCATGGATCTAGAAGCTTAAGATTAGAATCTCCTGTTAGAAATAGAGATGAATTCTCCACTCATATTGCACGTGATCATTATAGTCATAACAGATATTCGCCAGATTATCATAGACGTTCTATGGAACGCGACGATTACCATGACAGGAGGAGCAATCATAGCCGCGGAGAAAGTCCAATGGAATTGGAAGAATCCGACGATGAATTAGTGGATGGCCATACATTCCAAAGAGAACACGATTGGCATGGAAGGGAAAAGATTTTAAGAGGCAAAGGTCACATTTTGAGAGGAAAGGGAGGAAGACCGTATCGGAATCGCGGAAACTTTCGGGGCAAGTTTTAAGACTATTAATTACACATACATCGAATAGAATATCATGTCAGTAATGATAACTTTAATGACTTTCATGTTAACGTATATATGTATATATTGAAAGTTACAAGGAATATTATATTAAACATGATCATAAAAACCACACATAAATTGTTATTCTGTGATGTTATGTACATGAAATTTAATTGATATCAAAAAAGTGAAGGGAGATGAATATTTAAACATGAATTCATGAGTTCCGAATGAAGAGGATTATATAAATATATGCTCAAATATTTCTACATAAATGTGTTTAACCAAAGGATTGTGCAAATCGCGCCAATAATGGAAAAAATAATGGAAAAAGTGTTTGAAAAAAAAAACCACATCATTATCTCCTTTTTCACATTGCAAGACTTGTCACAATCAGAATAATATTATATGTAATATTGTAATATGTATTATAATATTTGTAACATTGCATACTACGCAATGATAAATATTGTTTGATTATTATCACTTTTATTGTAGATTTATATATGCATAACTGGTGATAAAAATATGACAATTTAATAAAAAGAAAAAGTACATACAATTAGTAGAACAATATATGAACCTTATAAATACACACACACAGAAAACATATGATACATGATAATGCTAATGTAATGAAGATTTACAGCAGAAACAATAAAGATTATGAATGGAATGTATTATGGAATTTGCAAAAATGTATACATGAATTTTTTTGTGAAAATTTTTTTATAGAATTCTTTTTATCATAGGTCACCATTATTTCTTGTTAAAACTTGGATGTTCCATTGACCACATCTGTTCTCATGGTTATAGAAACTTTATTGTAGAATAGTTATGCGAAAAATTAAATGTTATGTAAAGAGATATATATATATATGAAGAAATATATATATATATAAATGTTTACGAATCGGAAAAGAGAGAAATATATATGTTTACGGATTTATATATACAAATTTATTTTTAAACAGCGTATCTCATTTTATTAAGACTTTTTTTTATTGTGAATTAATTCGGAACTATATACATGCTATATCTGATTTATTCTTCGTTATACATATTATGATTTTTATAAAGAAAACAGTTTATCGAGTGCCATCTCATCTCAAGAATAATAATATCATAATAATTATGTTTACCTGTCATGCGTTATAAGTATGCGTGCACTTGTTAATAAAGTTTTCCATCACTTAACAATGTATATACTTTCTATTATATAGTTTTGTTGCCACTAAGTAATATCGAAATTTGTATTTATTTCAATAAGTATTTAAATTGTGACGACAATGTATTGAAAAAAAGTGAGCAAAATTTATGTATGTATATATATATTTTTTCTCATATTTTAAATATAGTTTCTATGATGTATCAAATTGTTCTGTGCACACGTAAAGCTTTTCAAATTTAATAGTTGATTTTAATAAGTAATAATACTTTTACAAAAGTGAGGCTATCTATTTTTTTATCTATTTTTCCTCTAATTATAATTATGTGTGCCTTTAAAAGATTATTTTACTAAGAGCAGTCATTTATTTTCATAATTTATAATAAACTTGTTATATAGATATAATTACAGATTTATAATTTTTCCTCCTTAATTGTTTTGTTTGTACTAGTTTAATGATATTTTTATATGATATATATAAAACACATATTTTATTCATTCTTATTTATTTACAGTGTACATATTTATATACATTAAATACATGAATCATATACTACCGATTACTCTATAATAAATATATAAACGTGCACATAGAAGTACATAGATCAATACAATTAATTGATCTGTATATCTGTATATGATACAATAAAAAAAACCATTTTTACAATTCAGTGATTATTTAATTGTGTATATCCGTCAATATTTTGAAAAAAAATGGTTTGATACTTTTAAACATGACATAAATTGTTAACGCGCTTTTTCAAAATTAAGTATACTTAAATTGTTTTGTTTTAATTTTCAGATACGCAATTGTCGATTGCTCTGGCGAACAATTTATATTGCAATTTAACGCGATTTGCGTTTATGAACCGTCCAGTTCATCGATCAAAGATTGCTGGCAAATAATTCCTTTGTCAGCCTTGCTCAGATGTAAATGCCTTATCATTGCGTGTAATTCTTAATGACTTCAGCAGAAATCTCGGGAGAATGTATACGTCAATCGCAAATCTATTTTCTATTACGAGTACGATTAACGACTCATCTTTAATTAACAGCTCTTTCCAAGATAAGTATTTTCTTCCCGACAAAATCGCGATTTTCTTAGTCTCGAAAGCAGCAATCAACCTCTTACGCGAAATTATGCTCGCCTCGCGATTACATTTTTCGCAAAGTCAGGAAGAAATACAAAGAAACTGGAAAATTTAAAATGCAATTTTTAATTGCCGATTTTTCTATACACGACCAAAGTGTGACAATTTTATTTTTCGTAAAGTTGAGTTTTATATCGAATAATTAATTTGTTTTTTCTACTCGTAATTTATAACGATAAATTAAAACGCGTCCGGCATCTCATTTCCCTCGATATCGACGTTCAATCCGTCCATTGGAATCGCTATGGATCGCCACGGATATCGATTCGAAATCACCCTAGTTATCGCGGGGGCGACGCGACGCGTAGGGCCGGTGGTGCGCGCGCGCGCGGCGCGCCGCGCCGACGCGCGCGGGCGCCATCTGGCGGGAGTCGGGCGCATTCGCTGTTGTCAAGCGGCGCGGTATCGCGTTGGCAGACCTGCGGCGGGTCGCGCGACGGCGCGGTACTCGAAGGCTGTGCCGAGATATGCGCGCGCTATCTCTCTCTCTCCGTCACGACGGTGGCGCCCGAGTGCGCCGCCTGCCGGCCGATTCGCCAAGCATTCGGCATGGATCCAGCTCCATGTTCGCCCGTGAAAGCGATGCGGTGTCCCCGCGGTTAGGACGTTGTACGATTCTCGTGTGTGCTGCGAGAACGTCGCGCGTTACGCGTCGCGCTCGTCGCGGGCTCGTCGTGATCGGTGCTCATTCGTGCGCGTCCGCGAAACAGTGGTGCGTCGAACGACCTCGTCTCGTGTGTCTCAGTGTGGCGTGGCGGCACAGCAACAGCAGCAGCAGCAGCAGTGGTAGAAGCACCAGCAGCGGTAGCAGCAGCAGCGGCAGCGGCGGCGGCGGCGACAACAATCTCAACCCGGTGCAGCTCCTACGAGGCGTCCGCGGGGAACCTCGTGGAAGCCGATCACGGCTGCGACGCGAGCTGGCGAGGAGGAGCGCTCGTCGGTGCGTGTCGGCGGCGGTGGCGACGGCGACGGCAGCAGCGGCGGCGGCGGCGCGTGCTGCGAGGACGAGGTGAATGCACGGCGGCCGCGGTGTGTGCCAGTGGTGTGCGCGCTCGTCGCCCGTGGAAACCCGCCAAAACCCGCGGCCGCGAACAACCACCACCGTCACCGTCAACAGTAACGGCAACCGCAGCAACGTCATCGACGAGAAGAACAACAACAACGACGGCGACGACGACGACGATACCGGGAGGAGCGTCTCGGGCGGCTGCAAAAATCCCGTGAGCATCAAAAACAATAACAAATACATCAGCGACGTTGTTATTAACGGCAGCATCCGTCGCACTGGTACCGTAGCGCGACAGCGACGACGACGACAACAACAACAACAACGACAACAACAACAACAACAACAACAACAACAACAACATTGTTATCGTGCAGTCTCGTCGACGTTGTTTCGACGTTGCGTCGGGGTGTCGCGGCGTTTCTCTCGCGACGCCGTCGCCGGTTACGGCTAGTTTCGGCTGGTGGTGGTGGTGGTGGAGAGAGAGGAAGGTCGCGCTCGTGTGACGGCAACAACGACGGTGACAACGACGGCGGCGGCGACTACCGCCGAGCTCGCACGTCGTTGGCGGCGACAGCGGCGGCGGCGACTGCGTTCTGTTATTATTTTGCCGCGGTGCTTTTGACCCTACGTACACCGGGCGAGTTCATTGCGACGCTCAAGCGGGGGGTGTCAGCCGGTAGTACACGTCCGCACCGCGCTCTTCTCCTCCGCGTATCCTCCGTCGCCTCATCCTGCCGCTTCTCCCCCTCCTCCATCCGTCTGGCGGCAGCGCCGGCGTCGACGGAGGCGGCGGGCGCCTCGTGATCGTCGAGGAGCGCGAGGAAGAACGCCGGAAGATCGGGGCGCGTCCTTAAGGCGCCCGGTCGGTCCCGCGGGGTCCGGGGACCCCCTCAGTCTCGAGGGGAGGAGGATCCTTCGCTCGCGCGGAGGGCGGAGAATCGATTTTCGCGTCGCGCGAAAAAATCGTGAGAATCGCGCGCGCGAACCACGTGATAACGTCGTCGCGAAGTACGACCAGTAGAGTCGATCGGCGATCCATCGGGAGATCCATCGATGCACGCGGTGACGCCGACGACCATAACCTGAAAGACCGGATAACGCGCGCGCTCTCCAACTGTCAGATCCCCGTCTCCACTCGACTGTCAAAAACGACTGTGTTTTTCGCAACGAGCTTGACGTTTTTCAACAACGAGCGAGGGAGTAATTCCCTGTGTTCGTAAGCGAAGCCGCGTCGCGTCGCGTCGCGTTGTTTTCGCGCTCGAAAAGTTAGCGCGTTGGCGCGCGAACCAGCGCGCGTCATGCTCGCGGTGACAGCTCGGCGATAAGGTGATTTTCCTCCCGCCAGTGCTCCGTCTTCTCTCGCGTGCACGCGCGCGAGCACATCTCGCGGAGAGATATACACATATATATATATCCGGTTTTCATTCCCCCCCCCCCTCCCCCGCCCCCACGTTCTGTGAAGTGAAGTGCGCGACTGTTAAATCTGTGAAAACGTACGTGATGTGTGTGCCGCGTATGTAACACACCCACACACGCATACACACACGTATCTGTATCATTCAGTGTGCCCGGTGGTGCGAGTTTTCTTCCTCGTCGTCGTGCGCCGAGTTTTTTCTCCTCCTCGAGATTCTACCCCTGTCTGGTACCTCGTCTCCTATTCACGGTGTCGTCGGCGTATTCTCGGGGGATCGTCCGAAGGGGAGGATCGAAGAGGGAAAACGCGTTCCCGCCTGTGCGAGAGAGAGGAACCGCGTCGAAGGTACGCAACATCGATTCTTTCTGCTCATCGTCCGAGTTTTTTTTTTTTAAGGTTAGATTCGACCGCTCGCGTCGCGCCAGTCGATCGAACGGTCGAAAGGCAAGCGCGTGTCGTCGCGTCGCGCATTGTTTACGTGTGCGTCGTAAGCGTGCGTTCGTTCTCGCGTTTGCCTCCCGCTCGAGCGTTCCGCCCGGTTTCGAAATGCGCGGAGACTCGTTGCACGCGGAGAGATGCGTTTTCAGCGAAGCGTGCACTCGTCCGACCCGCGAATCCTTCCACGACGACGGACCTAACCTCAAAGCTCGTCGTAAGTATTAACGCTGGCTCCCTGTTGCCGCGCCGCTGCCGAACAGCTGTTTAAGCGCCTCGAGGGGGGGGGGGACTCCGACCTCTTTTTTTTTTTTTTTTTCGTCGATTGCGCTCTCTTTCTCTCTCTGCCAGAGTAATGTGTCTTGATTCGCGAGTGAAACGAAATTCGCTCGATGATATATCGATAATATTTCTTATATTTTTCTATTCTTTAATAGACTGGAGGAAAAATTGAGTTAAGCGGGTTTAATTAACGTAAAGTTTGATTGTGTTATTTAATTGGATAATCTTTTAAAAATATTTCTTCCAGTCTTTTTAATGCGTGTCATTTACTTGATTCTTCATCACATCTAAAATGTACACGATTGCATGTCATTAAAAAAGAAATGAGAAAGTGAATAGTATCGCATACTTTTGCGTATGAAATATTCACGCATTTGCAGTGTAATCGTTCCATCTGTTTGTTGACATGCAATCGCAATAGAATTACAAGTAACATCACATTATCTGATGATATCGCATTCGTATATTTTTATTATTATTCAAATTGATATATATTTTAATTTCTAAAATTATATTTATTTTCTTCGTATCTTGGTTGAAGGGAGTCTTGATCAATGATTTTAGAGAGCATTCTGTGGCTATCTTTGGTGCAGCTTTACTAGAGGAAATTTTCGTTATCGAGAGACGAGTTTTTTGCAAAACATAATTTTGCAATTAATTTTATTCTTTTAATTAAAATTATTTTTCACGAAGAAGGTAAAAGTACCTTCAAAAAGAAAATTCGGACATTTGATTCGAATGCACAAAATCGATCGATATGACAAAATAAATCTTATATTAATACGTCTTTAATACAGGAATATATTCGTCCTTGCGTCACAGCGCGTTTCATATTATCGCGCAATCGCGTTATTAAACTGCAAGTGGTAGGTTTACGACCAGCGTTGCCATCGTATTTACAGTCGTAAGGAGTTTCGAGGAACAAAACCTGAAAATAAACGAGTGTGCACATTAAGGTTCGTTAACGTCGTAACACTTCCTGGACTAAGTCATTCCTAAAGTCATTAGAGCTTGTTTTCTACATATTTATGCATCGGGATTGTCTTGTGGTTAAATCATTTGAACCTACATATTTTACCGATTGACTTTATATCGTTATTTTATCTTTCAATCTTATTCACATATCAGATACTTGTAGATATCAAACTGTCAGATTGAGTTCTGAATCATGACATAGATATCAAACAACGCTATATTTGATCGAAAATAGCTTACAATTAGTGTCCCTAGATAGAAAATGTATTAATAAACCTTTGGAAAATATAAGGAGGAAAAATCAAACGTTAAATATCTGATAAAAAAAGAACGATAAGATATAAACGAAAAGTGAATATTTATACGATGAGAAATGCACGGGACACAATAATTCGATGAAATAATATTTGGAGACAGTTTAACAATATAATTTCTATGCATATATACTTCCTAATGTTTTCCCTGGAATTTTAACATTCGTTATGACGCGATAAAATTCTTATACGAACGCACGCACACGCACAAAAGATTATTTAGAGATAAGACGATATTTTTTTTTATCGCCAGATATCGTAAACATACTGTCAAAATTTCTTTTGTTACTGCAAAAATTCTACAAATGGTGACATTACGTGGGAAAAGAACCGCGTAATAAGTCCGCGTCGTTGCGTCGCGTGTTTCGCATTATCGCGCAATCGTGTTATTGCGCGTGTCGTCCGAAAAAGTAATAAACCGAAGGCGGGAAAAACCGACGAGGTGGGAGCGCGATTCGATATCTCGAAGTTAACGCGTCGACTTCCCCCTGAAAATTGATATAGACCGATTCCAAGAAGAGATACAACACATTTATCTAAATATACCTTATCTCGAGTCGATCGAGACGTGTGTTTGCTCTTTTTTTTTTCTTTCACACCAAAGTTAAAGTCTCGAGAGGTAAAAAAAGACTAATGGATTTGCGGATTACGAGTATAACTCTTTTTTTTTCCTTCCGTAATTATTCTCGGTAATACGCAAATGATTTTTTACCTCTCGATTCGCAGACCTCGAAGATATGCCATTTTTACGCGATTCCTCCGTTAGATAATCTTTTTGCACATATTAAATTTTTTTATGTATTATTTTTCTATATTTATATATTATTTTTTTTGTATATTAATTCCTGATATAATCAATAATATATTAATATATATTATTAATATATTATTTCTTATTATATATTATTACTTTTTTTATATATTAATTTCTTATTAATATAAAATTCTTTATTAATATATTATTAACAATTGTTTTATAATTACGGTGAAACGGGGCAGTTACGTAATTCTGTCCTCATTCATAATTTTCTCAATCGTAAACTAATTGTAATTGACTGCAATTTATATATACATGATTGCATGAAAATGCGCAAGTGTATTCCATCTTTGTACAATAGCTTCATCGATTGTGTTTTCGAGCGTCAATCTGCTCGATTCACGTGTACGTGCGTAGCTTTGCGAAATAAGACCCTAATTTCGACGCGGCGATGTCATTATTAGTTTGATATTAAATTACGTGCCTCGAATCAATAAATTGCCCGCGAACAACGACACATCCGCGATTACGATCTCGCGGTGCGCCAGATTTTTTTTTTTTTTTTTTTTTTAATCGAGGATCTCGGGAGATTCGCCTCGAGAAAGCCACTACGTCGCGGTTGCACTCATCGTGCACTCATCGTGCAGAGATCCACTTTATTGATTCGGTATGACTTTCGACGCGTCGACGCTAACAATGCTGTTCTCTGAAACATGTTGAGTCACGGCGCGTATGTCTGCACTTTAAAACAAGAATACGGGGCGCTCTCTGTGCCGTTCCGCTCGTATCGATTAATGTGATTTTGTTTCTGTACGTCTTCTCCATCCGTTTCTCCGAGTGTAATTTCTCGGATTCGGAATGCACTGCACTGTCTTCTTAATTCCAGTTATAAATTAATTACCGTTGGAGCGAATCTACTTTTTCGCGCAGATATCACGTCGGCGCAAAGATCGTGTGGTCCCATTTTTTTTTTTTTTGAAAAATAAATTTATATCGCTATTAAAATAAATAAAGCTATCTTCAACGTAAAAAACGTGCTTTTGAAAATAAAATATTGATAAAATAGGTGCTTTCCATTTACATCAAAACTCAGATAAATCTGACTTCCGTCTTTCTTCAACATTCATGTTAAAGAAAGACAGAAGTGAGATTTATCTGAGTTTTGATGTAAATGGAAAGCACCTATTATAACTCAACAACTTGATTTGCCTTTGATAAAACGACACGATTTTATTGCTGAAAATGTAAATTTTTATACATTTTTTTTTTTTTTAATAAAAATATATAAAACATTTAGTTTTATCAATGTCTCTTTTTAGATGATTTAATTATTTAACGAAGCGCAGACTGCATCTTAAATCCGCGATTATGTTGCACGAAGTTTAATGAAAAAAATCACCCGATAAGATCGTTATAACGCAATATGAAGATATAGATACGGGGACAGTTTGCAGAAGATGTACAGCGCGAATAAAAAAAAAATCGCGCTGACTTAGAGGTCGATCAAGCAATTTTTTTCCGACGCATTTCAACGTCTGCTTAATCAGCGTTGACGGTCTTTCTTATCGCTGCAATGTGTACCCTAATTGATTCATCGCTCTCGAGAAGCGCGTACAATCGTAAGATTCCGCGAATTCGATTATATTTTTCGGCGATTTCGGCTCGTGTAGTCGCGAAAGTCGGGGAGAAGTCGAAGGAGACACGTGCGAAATATCGATGGTAGGTCAGTTACAGGTGACGTTTATCAGATCGGAGTTACACTCGCGTTAAATTCGACCTGTGACGAGACTTTTTCGAATTTTTCCATTTATCAGGCGCAAACACGCTTTCGTTTACACAGTAAAAGAAGTCGCATCGATAAAACGAGCCGGATGCCCCGGCACGATTACCAATGTCGTGGTTATTGTCGATCGAGTGCTATTGAGCCTCGTGAGAAGAAAGTTTTGAAATTCCAACGATTATGTGTGAAAATATAAAGCTTGAAAAATTACGCTTTATGATATATTTGATACATTTTAAAATTATGTTTAACTTTTTAGATGCATTATAAGGATTTATACGCGCGTATAATAATTTTATATTTATAAAACTGTTGAAATATTTTCAATTACAGACACTTTTTGTCAGTGAAATTAATTATTTGTGCGCTAAACATAAGGTGAAAGTTTAAATTTACTTTATATAATTTAAATGGGACAAAAATGAGAGATAGAGGTCATTATTTATTTGCACACATTTCTGAAAATTAAATTGCATGTATAAATTCTTTATTTTTAATTTTTAACAATTAAAAAATTATGCGCATGCTTTGATTTTTAAGAGAAAAGTCTATTTAACATCGAATGAGGAAATAATTGAAATATTATACAGTGGAAAATCTTACAAGGAAGAGGGTTCAGTTTGAAATAAAATCTTGAGAGAGATTATATCTGTTCAAATATACATAATATTTTATAATAATGTAAAAGATGACATTATTTCGAATTAATACGAGGAAATGACCATAAAAGGCAAAAATCGTACCACCAGAAACATGACACGATAAAATTTATGCAGCATATTTTGACATGTGTTAAAACACCTCTGCATCAATTTTTCTGCCTTTACGTTGTCAGTTTATTTCTTTTACAACTGAAATAACTTTGCATCATTCTTGATTGATGTTTTGCTTTAAATGTGCGATGAAACCATTGATCGTATGGTGGGGTTAATACGGGAAGTCTCGAGCTCTACTTAAATACCTAAGAGAGAGAAGGTCGAGATTTTAGTTGGTACGTACAATTCGGTTTTTGTCCCGTTACCCTTTAACCACGTGCGCTTGCGAGGAATATATTCTCGTAAAATTCTGACCTTTCGCCCGAGTCCATATTTCGAGGGTCGTCGAAGGAATTATTTGACCTTTCTCGTCGACAATATCTACGTCCGATTGAAAAGAGAGAGAGAGAGAGAGAGGGAGAGAAAGAGTGCACCTCGTCGAATAACAATCCTTTTAATAGATTCCCCCCCTCCTCTACGAATCTCGACGTCTCGGTCAAACATAGTACAAGCAAGTACAAAAAAGAATGTTAATTCCACGCGCATTTTTCACTGCATTATGACATTAATGAACAGCGGTTCGATGTAATTTCGAGTTATGCACAATAAGCGGAATCGCGCG
Source organism: Camponotus vicinus (assembly GCF_025532165.1). NCBI lineage: Eukaryota > Metazoa > Arthropoda > Insecta > Hymenoptera > Formicidae > Camponotus > Camponotus vicinus. The sequence goes on from NW_028141946.1 coordinate 7,944,884, forward strand.
GGACGAATTCGCGTTTACATATCTGCTTTTAGCGAAGCAAGCCTGCTGTGACGGTCGTTGCAATTAAATCTTATACACGCGAGACGAACGGACGTCTGTTTAAAATTCCGACGCGCCGGTCGATTTCCGTTTCGGCAAAATTACGGTATGAATCTCTCGCACAAACACACCCGGTAGGTACGTCCGCTCGTGTACAAGCGACGATTCTTTTCCCCGAGCGAGAACACGTGTACAATTTTCGCATAGTAACACTACCAAGAGGAAACAGATATAATGATATAAATTATGCAATAATAAAAAAATAATTTTTATTTACATTTTTATTTATTTTTATTTACAACATTTATATATAATATATTACTCTTAAAAAAAAAGACATTTCATACTAGCTATTTTGCAAGAAATCACCTCGAATTTTCTACCTTCCGTTCTTCGTCCAGGAGCGCTGGAAAAGTTTGGAGCTTTAGACGAGATACGATGATGCGATGCGCGAGCTTCCCTGCCTTCGGCGACAACACGTCGTCGCGTGTGCGACGTATGGCGCTTTCTCGCGCGTCAGGCCGCGTGCACATGTGACGCGATCCTCTGCGTGTCCGTACGCGGAAACGACGCGTCTAATAATAGGCGACACGTTCCACGCTGATACTTATTGGTCGACTTGCTCTTAGCACCGCGGCGCTATTACGGATTGTGCACGTCGCGCGAGACAATCGAAAGATGTCGTCTTTTTACATTTCATCGAATTAATGATCGTACAATTACGGATACTTTATGATGCAACTGGAATTTTTCATTATTTTTCTAGAGAATTTTATTTATTTTCTCATAATTTTACATGTTATACACAATTTTTATATATTTTCTATCTAGACTTCTCAGTATATTTTAATAAAATTGATGAAATTATATATTTTTTTTATTAATTTGCTGGACAAATTACAAAAAATATCTTTTTTTACTTGCAAGAATAAAACATATATATAACTCATCATATGTACTTTTCGATATCTCTATTTTAATTTCTAATTACTAATTGATAGATGCAATAAATCCGGAACTAGAACGATAAATTAGCATTTAATTATGTTGTATATTCGAGTTCGATTTCTCTGGCAGGAGTACCAGGTTAACAGAGGTGCAACGACCACCGTGCTACTATTGCAACTCCGGAGCTCTTTCTTCTTTCCTTTCTTTATTCACCGCAACTCGCTACGTGCAATGGACATGCATATTTTTCTTTTGCTTTCCGCCCCTTTGCAAAAACGCACTCGTATTTTCACCGCGTACGCTTTAACGCATTAAAGCGACCGCGCGAGTTCTAGTGTAATACGTGCTTCATTAACTGAAGGAACAACACGTGCACTCGTAGATCGCTATCTTTCGATATAATTCATATGTTTGTATGTGCATATATGTATGTGTATACTTTTATAATTACTTATACGTATTATTTATATATATTATTACGCATTATAGGATTTCATATGACAAGGACACTCTTTATGAACAAGATTATAATTGAACATTATCATATGATTAAATAACTTTGTATATAATTTGCAATTGTGTGTATATTTATCGTTAATTGCAAGCAATATGCATAAATTAACACGCATAAAAAATCCGTTTGCAAAAGTATTTTTAAAATTGAAGCATGAAACTAAAGTATCTACATCGCCTATCGTCATAGATAATGATAATTTAATCATCGATAACAAATATCATAGATAAATAGATATAAAATAAATAGAGCATTTCTCGCTGATATATATGATAGTTGTAATTTTTAAATCAATTTAATCAAATTATATAATATATAAATTAATTTAATTTAATTATATAATATATAATTAAATATTATATATAATATATATTTTATAATATATATAATATATATTTCTTTTTATAATCGCTTATTTGGGATTTTTCTCTTCGCTTATTTGTGATTTTCACGAGTCGTTTTGGCGGTATCTGTCGAGGTTTCTTTTTTTTTCCGCAAAGAGCGAGCGAGAGATGGGAGTCACGTGATGCATCGAGCGTATCGTTTCAGCTGTTAAACACGCCGCGACCAATAATCATTAGTCACGCGTTTTCAATATCGACGTCTTAGACGAGCCTAGAGTAGAAAGGGGAGGGGGGAGGGGGAGGAGAAGAGAGACGGGAGAGATGTCGTCGCCAACGTCGCGACGAGAATGTCAATGGATGAGGGTGAGGGAAGAAAAGCGAACGACTTTCACGTCAGGGATAAAGTGCCGTTGTCTTCTTGCATCGAAAACGAGGAAGCGAGGAACGAGCGACAGTCGCGCGCACTTGTAAATATAAATAAATAAGACGATATACTCTGCAACATCGTGGAGCTTAAAGTCCACGATATCGTTTAATGTCTTGAGCGATGTCCCGCGTTAAGAATACGCGACAATTTTCTTCTTCTTATCTTCAGTCATCTTAGGACATGCGTGAAACAACCGTAAACGTCCTCGATACGGTACATGAGTCCTAATTACTCTCGCTTCTCGAATTATTTATTCACTGCAGAGATTTCGTGCACAGGTGACGTCTTGAAATTCCTGAAAGTGAATGCACACAATAACCATGACATAGTTGCATAGCTTAGAATATGGATACATTTTCCCAATGTTGCTCTGCACTATATGAAGTATATAACGTTGCTGCGCACGTTCTATACTTCATAATTGTATGCTGCAGTTTAATAACATTATTGTCCGAGAATAGATCGATATTGTACTTGCCTTGTTCACAATATATTATTACAGTTTTTTTGAGATTTATATGTACATTTTTACGGTATAAAATAGAAAAATTGTGAGCACAATAAAAGTTTAGTTACTAAATTGGTCGTATATTTTAAATATGATTTTTAAATGAAATTTAATAAGAAAATGAGAGAATTTTAAAAAATATAAATATTCGAAAGGCAAATATATTCGAAAAAAAAAAGATTTATGATAAGACTGGTCTTTAAATAACAGAATAAAATTCCAAGATTTTAGACTTATATTACATCAATTTTAAGTAATTAAAGATTTTTTTTAATGAGAAGTAATAGCACTTCTAAGGGAGATTTCACGTTTAAAAAAATTAAACCAACTTTATTTTATTAAACTTATAAAAAGAAGGTTTATTAAGAGAAAAAGAGAATCGACATCCTTGCGCGCATTTATCGACAATTTTGCGAAATCATTAATAAGTGCCGAAATTTTCATTTCGTATCAACGTGCGCGCGAACGTTTCGCGTAATACGTAAGCGGACAGAAATAGATCGTAGAAAGTGGGCGAGGGTATTATTATTAGTCTGGTGAAGAATGTCTGGATAATAATAGCCATTAATTATGATGTGACGGCCGACCTCTTCCGCGCGCTGCATCCCAACGCATTTAAACGCACGTTCCGCCTAATATGGCGTGAATGTTGGCCGCGCTATAAACAAGAAATATTTGCTGCTTGTGAATATTGGGATGAGTCACTAAAAGTTACCTCTACTAAATCGTAAAGCATGTGTTTTTAGAAAAAAAATATTTTACATAAATGTTTGATCAAGAAGATATTCCGTGATTAATACCTTTTGTTCCAGGCGGATGCAACTTGCGAGATTTTCAGATTATCTTTATTTTTTTTAAACAGAGTCAGATCATGTTTTTTGTTATATAAAAATTGATATTTATAAAAAAGTATATTAAGGGAGATAGAATTATAAGAAAAATTAATTCAATTCATTGTTTGACTTATAAAAGTATTAAAACAAAGTTACCGGAAAGTATACTTTACAAGATATTTTGTGTCATAATATTTCAAACTTATTAATTTTTTAAATATCTCACAAGTTGTAGATTCTTTTGGTGATTCTACTAGGATGATACTATGTGTTAAGTGAAAATAAATAATTTTAAACAAAAAAGTGACCTTAAAATTTCAAAAAGCCTCTATTTGGAATAAAATGCTCATCACAGAATGGTTCATTAGATGTAATTTTCATACGCTGATTTTTTAATGGTAGCATAGATATTTAAAGAATTCAGATTTACATTTTGCACTCCTTTTTTTAGTGACAAATTAATTATCATAGATATACATATGCATATTCATATTTTGTATTAATTATTTATTTGTATAATTTATTTAAGAATCGATATTTTTTTTTATCATCAGATCTTTTTTAAAATTCATTCGCTATAGAAATGATATTTTGTTCATCACGTAAATCTTCTCTCCGATTGAAATATCTATATTCAATATTTATGCATCTATATCTGAACTATATGCATATAACTGTCGCTTTACATTGTTATAAAATATTATTTCGGTATGATTAAATATATTTTATCTCTCTTTTCACTTTTGAAACTTTGTAGGATGGATGAAAGATTAACGGAAATTTCGAAACATACAATCATTAAATCTGACATATGCATGTGACTCATGGACAGACGATTATTTAAACATAACCTATAATCAGTTATTTTTACATTTTTATATCTTATATCAATATAATGTTATTATTGCAAAAATAAGCGAACAATTAATCTATATAAATAACAATAAATTAATAAAATTATAAGTTATCCAGCCATAATTATTCTGCCGTCTTTCGATGCTTCATAATCTTCTCTTTTTCTCTTTGTACTATACGTTCGTCTTTTGCTGCTCTTTTATGGCATTTACTTGCGAAAAAAACAAAGTTAATTACGATCTCGCGCGCTTTAATAACCAGAACACAACCATCACTTTTCATACTTGCGATGTGATATTGGACATTTTATTTTGTACTGCGATGAGAGGATGCGTCACGAAATCTTTACAATCTTCTCGAAAATCATGCGATCGAATTCACATAATATTTCCCGTTAATAAATATTATATTAATTATATATTCCGTTAATTAATAGTATATATTATATATATTAATTATATATCCCGTTAATTAATAGTATATATACGTATTTTAGATATTATGGCAGTTGTGTTTTTTATTATATAATAAAATTGTAGGAAATAATCGCGCATATTTAACACGAATTTTATTTCAATAGATAATAAATAATAAGATGATCGCGTATAAACAACAGCGCCGTTAAATTTTCGCGGCGTTATCTGAGAGCGTTATTGTTTACACGCGGTCACCTTGTTGTCATTCTTACGAGACTCGAGTAGATAACAATGCGAGTCGCGTAGTATCTCACGAACCACAGTCATGACAAGTACGCGATCATTTTCCAGTTCATTATTACAATTAAAATTTATAATAAAAGATAGTAAAATATATATAAAGTACATGCGTACTATTGAACAGCATTGTGTGAATTCGACCGCGTGGTTTTTCAAAAGTCAAACGAATCGTAACCTCATGATTTTCGCATCTTTTCATCGCAATAAAATGTAAAATAAAATGCGCATCGCATTAATATGATTAATGTCGAAAGTATTGGAATGGAAAGTACAATCGTCGTATTCTTTAGATTAAAGCAAGCGCGATTGTAACCTAATCTAATCGTGTAATCGTAATAACTTTTTGTGAGTGTCGCATAAGTGCCATGAAGAAGCAACAAAGGAGAAACAAGAGAACAGGAGATCCGGAGAGACATCAGGGGAATAACTATGGGTGAATAATTTATAATTTTGTTACGTTTCTTTATAATTTTATTAAGTTAATTATTTGTAAATTTATTGCTCATTTATTTTCGCGATGGTATGTGTGTGTGTGTATGTGTCTGTATATATGTATGATTTACATTTTGAGACACGAATTTAGAGCTGGTCGATCGGATTATGCGTTTAGACATTCACTTATCTATGGATAAGATAGTGATAGATACGATAATATTAGATCCCACATTTTGAGACCTCTGTTAATCTGACACTTCCATTATTAGGAATCAAATTCGGATATATGTAGCATAAGTGAGCATTAATTTATTGCTAATATGTTACTCTAATCTTGAATTTTGCAGGAAATTTCGGTGTGAATTTGGAAAAAATCAAGCTGATATTCTTAATTTATTATTTTTCATTATTTTATATTTACAGTTATAGTATTTTCTGTTGTTGCATCTATAAAAATTAACATATTTTGAAATTTATTTGCAATATCGTGTAATACGATTAATTAACAATTAGCAATTATAATTACTAAATTGATATTTGTATTTGTTTTTCGTTTACAATTCGCTAAATATATTTCGGAGGGAAATTTGGGAGTGTTAACGTAACATTACATCAACCCTCATGTCAGTCCATAAATATCAATTTCCCGCTAATTGGTAGGAGCGATAAATTCGAAATTAGAGCAATAAATTAGCACTTAATTACGTCGTACGTCCGAATTTTGATTTCTCATTCACGGGAAGGGAAAGGAAAACACTAAGTTGACGGAAATGATATCACGATATTGATAAACGTTACAATGTAAACACGCATCACTACGATACGTAGCATCGCAACATAACATTCGTCCGACTCGACAAGTCGATAGCCAGTCTCGGCGCACGGTGGTGAATCGGGTAGATTTTCCAGATCGTCGATAAACGCGCGAAACAGCTGTTGATGCGGTGCGCGCGGGTTTCGCGTTCCTACCAACTGCCGTGTGCCGTGTTCCACCGTCGCGTCAAGTGGGGAAGGGCGAAGACCACCTGGCCCAAACCTGAGCGCTTCGTTCTGTTTCTATGGAGCGCACAATGTTGCACGATCCCTCGAATCGATCGGCGCGCCGTGAACAAAAGCTCTCGGGTACGTGCTGCGTGGCTACGTAGGAAACATATGTTCGCCATCGCGACCAAGAAAATCCGTCCCGCGTTTACATCGCGTTTAATCCGCCGCCCGCACCGGTGTGCAATTCGCTGTTATCATTGTTGCTGTTGTCGTTGATCGAAATCTATAATGAGCTGAATAACAGTCGTACGGTTTCCGGGAAAACTGTGTTTACATTACGGTATATAAGGCTTGTCTCAGAATTGTCGACATGACTTTTATTTATACGAGAATGAGGAGTTTGAATAAATTGTAATAATTAGACTAAATTAGAATAAATATAAAATTCTCAACTTTTTTGGTTCATTCTAATTAATCGATATTTCAATGGAATTTTTACAGTTCAATTATCAAATTAAATTAATATTTAAAATACAAAATGTAAGAAAATATATCTGTAAACTATAGGTTTTATTGTTAAAACATTAGTTTATGGATTAGCTTATATTAGTGTATAAATATATTGTATAATATATTGATGAAATACGAAAAATGATGGCAATTTTGAGACAATCTATATGATCACATATAGTGATAAAGAGAGAGAGAGAGAGAGAGAGAGAGAGAGAGAGAGAGAGAGAGAAAGAAAGAAAGATAGTGTGAGAAAATAAAATCGGAAAGTCGGCCTCGAGTTAAAAATTTTCAGGTATGATTAAAAAAAAGGTTTCAGCATAAAAATAATTTTCCAAGAGTGTAAAAAATACGAGATTTAAATCTGTTTCTTTTTTTATTATATCAATTTTTAAATTTCTAATTTTTTAAGTTACAAGAAATTAATTGCAAAGCTTTATAAATATTATAAAAATTATAAGAAACATAAAAAAATCAATTCCTAAACAAAGTATTGCGTCATTAAATTTTTTATATGATTTATAGATATTTTATATATATACATATATACACATAACATATCTATAAAATTACAATTTAATTAATATTATTAGCTCAATTATAATAGTCAATTTAGCGTATTAAATTCAAATGTATAAACGCATTATTAATAATAATGAAAGAACATAAAGATAATAGCAGCAATAAAATAATAATAATAATTTTATACAATGAAGAAATATAATCTCACTGAATTTATAAAGTTTTTTTATTATTTGAAATTAATTTATTTTAAAATTAGTTTTCTTTTTCTATTTAAAATTAGTTTTTTATTTAAAATTAATTTATTTCATGAAAAAATATTGAGAGAGAAGTGTAATTTTCTTTTAAAATATTTTAAAAGAGAATTATACGTGTTTTATTATAATTTTAGCATAAACATTGTTTGCGGTTTTTTTTTAAATTAACAGTAATTATTGTACAAGAAAGCATTAAAGCTCACTATTAAATTATTTTAAAAGCAAGCATTTGATGAAACTATAAATACTAAAAAATTTATGATTACATTTTCTAAAAATGGATATGTGCATATATATATATATGTATAGTTGAACTATAAATATGGATTGGAGAGATGCTACAATAATGATTTCCTATCGACTGAAAATTCAAGATTGATACGTTTGGCAGTTGAAAAACGGATTTCACTTATCTGATATTGATATGTACTAATGCATATACAGATACTAAACTTCAATAAAAATATTTGATCGTATTTACTCTATTTTTTTTTGTTCGCGAATGTATTTAAAGATACCTCTCGAATCTAAAGCGTATCGTGTGTCACACATTTTTGTTCATGAATATCGTTAAACGTCGTCATAAAGTTGCTTCGTGGAAGGCACTTGAAAAGGAGAAGGAAGAATATAGGGCAGGAAAGGGAAACGATATGCTTCTCGACGATCGACATGATTTTCCGCATGTGACTTGCGTAATATTAAATATTCAATCAAAGGGTTACTTGCGTACCACGTGTGAATCCATTTGCTCTACTTTTGTCGGCTGCGTCGCAATATTAACTTTAGATTATCTTTAATGATACGTGTGTATTGATTATCGCAACGAGTTATAAAATTATTAGTGACGCAATGCAAAAGATTCGAGGGGGAAAATTTTATTAATTATTATTAATTATTATATATTATGTAGAAAAAAGTTTTTTAAAGATTTATTAAAATTCATTTACGTAAAACTTGATTTCCATAAAAAAGGAAAGTTTAGAAATAAAATTTTGCTTCATAAAAAATTGTTTTTTTGTTGGATATTGTTCGACAATTGCTATAACATCCAATTGTTAAACAATTGTTTAATCACGTCGAATAATAACACTTTTAATTAAAGTGTAAAGCCTGCTGGAACATTCTTCTTTCAAATTTCTTAGCGTTATCTTGATTCGATTTATTTCTCATTCATCGGTCACCGATTGATGACCTGTAAATTAATAATTGTCTCTCTCTCTTAATCTGTTTTTCCATTAATTCCTGTGCGTGCGCCAAATATGTATACATTAACGAGATACTTATATATTTAAGATAAGGACGTGCTAGTGTGATTACCCGCTTTAAAGTGAGCTTTTCCTTGCGTGTAGGGGGTCGATCGTGACCATTCATGCCACTGCGGGGAGTGTCGCCACGACTTTTTTGTCATTTCTTGCCGTCATTTCCGTGGTACATGGTCGAAGATAGATTGATCGATCGAACAACTGAAATTCTCGCGATCATAAAGCCAGTTTCAAATAAATTTAAGCTTTTCGACATCTTCTAAAATTCTAATTTTTAGATTTTAATTTCTAAATATCTAAATAAAAATAATTTTAGTACGTCCGAGCTTAAAATTCAGTATAATTTCAAGTTTATCGATTTAAATCCTGGACATATCCGCGTATACATATGTTATTTACACACTTTTCTTTTGTAGATATTTATTTAAAAATAGAAAATTATATATAACAATATTTGTATATAAAATCTTAGAAGCGATACTTGAAATTACCACAAAATTGCACATAATTAGATGGCGGCTTGACATGAAATGCTAGAGTTACAAATTTAAAATATAGTTCAAAATAAGTTTAACATAAATAAGAATTACACAAGTCGAAATTAAGTTTAAAATAAATTTAAAATACGCAAGATATTTAAAAAAATTTTCAAGAATTTTTAATATATAGGTTTGTGAGTAGCTTTGTAAAATTATTTAAAAAAGAAATGGATATTATAAGTTGGTAAAATTATTCAGAGCTCTACGGCCGTCATCGACAATATGTCGTGAAACGTGTTACCGCGGATCGATGTACGCGAAAAGCTGACCCGATCTGCTATTTAAATCCGCGTATCCCAGATTTTACTATACGAGATGAATTTTATTTTGAGACACCTTAATGGAACGAATGCATGTACAGTCGTACATTCAATCGTGCTCATCGTAAAAAGAGTATAATCGGGATAATAATAAGCCGAGATGAGAGAGAAGAGCCGATGAATTATTGAGATATCGAGAGTACGATCGCGCGAGGACGTTGTGAATCGTAATCGAACCGTCTGAGAACCGGCATCTGGAGGACGATTGGTCGAAGGTTGGATGTTGTGCCGCCGGCTTGCAACAATCTGTGCTAATGTAACGGTTGCTAGTTTGCTACTGAAACCGAAATAAACTTTGTTGCATCAGCGAATTAGTTGCCGCTTTCGCAACGATTTCGGTAGGATTTTCGACAATAATATCCGTACTTCAGCGCTTCTCGGATACAGATCGTTTTGCTACTTTGTAGAAATTATTAATTCATGATGGGGCACCATCCGCTCATTACATGGTTTATCGAGAGTCTTATGACGAGATATTCAGATTTTTTAAAATTTCATTTTCAAGAATTGCAAACTTTTCAATTTTTATACATTATATTATTGCATTACATGTATTACACACATTTAATATATTTATATTTAAAAAATATATATATATAAATATATATATATATTATTTAATATATATTAGTAATAAAAATTATGATTTATACATTTAGTTAATATATATATACGTTAAATTTAAATATATATGTATATAAATATATATATTTTATATTTTGGATTTATTAGAAAAATTTTTATTATATAAAATTAAGCTTTTTTAATACATATATGCGATTATGGAATTGCACAGTATACACAATATTTTCGATGCAATATCCGCAACGATAGCACGAAATTTCGCCGAATATAAATCGTCTATAGTACAATGTCAACATATTAATATTTTTTCTAATTTGATTTCAGGTATTATCGCATTATCCCGCCGCCGATTTGCAGCATGAAGGCTGACAGCGACGCGAAGTGAATAGGCGGTCCACTCCTCACTTCCCCCTTTCGAAATACGCACCTGCTAACAAACAGAAAACGAAGGCTGAACCCTCTGACTGTATACATATATATTTAGGAAAAGGAAAAGAAAAAAAGACCGCAACGGATCACCGCCAAAAGTTAGTAAAAGTTTAGTCAAAGTGTGAGAGCGAGCGAACGAGATAAAAGAAATATATATATACATACATAATACACATATATGTATATATATTATAGAAAGAAAAAACGAGAGAGAGAGAACGGGGGAAACACAAGATACATATACATATATAAATAAATATATGTATATATATATAAATATAAGAGAAGACGAGTCTCTCGTGAGTGTGCGTGTAAATAAGAGCTATTTTTCGTATGAGAGCGAGAAAAACGCGCCCTGGCCGACGAGAAGCGGGAAGCGAAACGTTCGAGAATAGTTCCCTCGAACGAGGGAAGATTCAAGGTGCTTCTCCTGAAGAAGAGGACCGAGTCGTCGGGTGAAAGACAGGAAGGCGACGAAGACGACAACGACGACGGAAGAGAGCGAAAGGATACGTCACGTCACAGTTGTTTGGACGTTGTTTCGATGCTCCCCAATCTGAATCGCCGGTGTTTCTCCCTCCTACAGAGGAGTAGTCTCTCTCACGGAGGCTGACCGAGCCGATATATTGCGTAGGAATCGTCGAGAAAGAGGCGAACGCGAATATCGCGGATAAAGCCAAGAACCAAGAAAGGGGAGAGGAAGGGGAGAGGAAAAAAGGAAGGAAATATAGAGAGCAGTTGTGTGTGCGGCATCGAAAGAGGACCGGCTCCATGTTGTGAGCGTCTGAGGACTGCCGAGGGCAGCAGCGAAAGGGCGGAGTAGGGTGCCACCGCCGTTATGGAGTACGGTGGCGGGGGCGGTGGGGCACGCGGAGGTGTCCAGCCACCCTCCGCGGGGGCGAGGGGCATCGCCGGAACCGACACTACCGACGCTGCGTGGCACAAACACGAACAAATGATGCTCATGGAGTCCAGGCACAAGCAACAATGTAAGTAAACGCATCTCTGAGATTCATTTCTCCCCTCTTTCCCTTCATATCCTCCCCTTGGTTTTGATGAGCGCACGTGCGCGCTCGGGAAGCGGATTATCGGTTTAAGAGCGAGGGGGGCAGAGAAGAAAAGGGGGTAAATTTCGCAGTCTGTACATTGATCGCGAGTTTTCGATCCGGAATGCGCGATGTCGGAGATTCTTGTCGATTTGGGGAAGAAATCTTGATATCAAAAGCAATATAATTTTTCAAATCTTTGTAAAATTAATTTTACAGCACAAAAGTAATTTAGGATTAGTCCATTTAACAAATAAATCATTATAAAATTTAAAATTTAACTTTTATATATATATATATATATATATATATGTATGTATGTATATATGTATGTATATTTGATAATATCGAAACAATAAAAGCAAAATAATTAACACCGAGCTATAAATGCATTCAAATGAAAATCCAGGTAAATAACAGCTTTTGTCGATCTGTTACGAAGGGCTTTAAATTGTTATAAATTTAAAAAATTTATAGCACATTTAGATTTTTGTTGCAAGCCCATTTCAAAGCACGTTAATTGTCAAAATGGTTAATACTCGCGGTTTTGATTTTTTTTATATAAGGATCATCAATATATTTCGCGGGATATCTAAATTAAAAATAGAATATATTGTTGAATATTGCGTATAAAAATTACCATTCACTTAATCAGAGATGAAGCATAATGAAAGAGAAAAAACGCGTAACTCCGCTATTTTTCGATCCCTGATCTTTGACACGCTTATATGCACGCGCTATGAAACATCGAAACAGGCCAGTGTTATGAAGGAAAAATATGAGCGATGTAACTGTAAGTTACGGCACGCCGGCTTTTGACAATTGACATTTACGCTCGGCTGTCACATTTTTTCGTCACTTTTCACATCTTGGAAAATAACACTCATCGACAGACCTTTAATATATTGCCATTTTTCTTACTCGCAAAATACTGTTCTTATAAATATTAGTCTACAAAATTAACTCTAATGCAATTAAATTTTTGTCGCGTATGAGTGAAAGGATTCTTCGTGCGAATCTCTTGGAAAAATATTAGACATTTGAGAAATGGATTAAAAAATCGCGGCGGGATTATTCGTTCGATTTTACCGAGCCGTCTATTTTCTCTTTTAGCGTTTATATCGCGCAAAGCAAAGTGAAAAGAGATCGACGTTATGATGCATGCACGAGATCTACAACGCTAGTAGATGATGGCGGCGATAATGCAGGTGCATCGCGACGCGCGATAACCGCGGGCTTTAGGACGGCCTGAATTAGCAGGTGCAATATATATTAGCCAAACGGGCTTTCATTATTCGCTGTTAGATGAAAGGGGGGAAAAAAGGCGCGGCGCCGATTTCATCTTCCCTCCCTCGCTCCCTTTCCTCTCACCTTTCCTCTCGTCCGATAATGAATCGCGTTTAACGAGCCGGCGACGAAGGAAGGAAACTGCACGATGCTGCGGATGATGTATCCGTGTTTATCACGACAATGTTATTCGATCAATGATGCTAACTGATAATATTGCTGCTGGCAATAATGTTGTTTCTTCTCGCGTTCCTCGCGATTACGGGATATTAATTGTGACAATTAATCGGAAATCCAGATATCGTAAGACGTGGAAAAACGTTATCCAACTTAAATCGTTAATTGTATGCACAAAATGCCAGATCTTTCGCATTTTCTTTTTAATTTTGTTTATATGATTGTTGTTATTTTTAAATTTTATTGAAGAATTAAAAAAATTAATGACTTGGATTTATTATTAAAATTGAAGAATATTTGAAAAATTAATCTCTTTCTTTCGCAAACAGATAATAAAAATTTCTCCTTTATTAATTTTAAACTTTACATTAATAGAATTTTACTTTGTGGTAAATTTAAGATAATACTGAAATTGAAAAATGATATAATAGGTATAGGATATTTTAATTTAATAAAATATGCGAGATTATTATTTATATATATTATTATAATTTTTTTAAGAACACAATAAGTTTTGATTAATTAGACAAGACGAAATAATTTCTGCGAGATTGCATTTTATTCAAGTCAAAGTTGGCGCATTTTTAAAACATATCAACAATAAGTTAAAATTAGACTTTGGATATGACATAACAATTACATCTTATATAAATATTTTGATTTATTTTATCAATTTATTTTAGAAATAATCTTCTAGGTTTTTGATTAGATAGCTATCTCAAAGGAGTTATATGTATATTAATCGTTGAAGAATCTTTTTTAAAATCTACTCAGAGAGAGGAACATGAAATCACGTTTTCGAAAACAATACATCATGTGGTACTCAGTCATTTTCATAATAATTTTTACAAATATATTAAAAGAAATATATATAAGTATATATCTTCATCGATTATATTGATCCTGCATTCGCGAAAATCAACGTCCACGCATCTCTGTAATCGAGAGGAAACAAATAACTTCTTGATTCGACCATAGAATTTACATAAGATTGTTGACACTGACATTGTAATCGATGGTTCATTATCTCTCACAATTAAAGCGCAGTGCAAACGAGAGAAAAGTTGAAGGGTATAAGTGCAATGTTGCGACGTGTGACTCGATGTTCTTTCGACCTCAATGTAAAAAGCAGGCGCGTTTGCGATCCGATGACTCGGGAAATTGTTAATTATCGCGATAATAGTTGGGCTCTCCCCCCCTCCCTCCTCCTTTCTCTACCTTTCTCGCGCGTATGCGATTTCCAACTAACAATAAAATGAGTAAATACGCAGAAGAGAATTTTGATTTTTTGTAATAGTATAATTTTTTTGCGAATAGGCGCATAAATTCGATGCATTCAGGCGTATCCGAAAATAATGGCTGAATAATCACAAATGGAACGGCCAATTTACCATTAAATTAACAGAAGATTAATAATGATTAGTGTAGAGTATTTGGATTTTCGAGAATATTTTTTTTTCTTCGAATTGTCCAGAGATTTCAAATTTCTTTACGCGCCCGCGTTTCTTATTTATAATATGTAATTACAAATTTTCTTGTACATGTATTTCATATCTTTTTATTTTCTTATTCACAATATTAAAACGAACAAAGATCCAAATTTGACATATGTAATCCTGTCCGAAGAGAAGTGACTATTATTTATATTATTAATTAAATATCACTCGCTATTAAATTTTACTCTATTATAATTTATATATTATTGATAAAGAAAATTAACAATTTCAAAACACAAACAGATATCTTGAAGCTATTAGAATATACGTTATTGTGATCTATCTTTGAATTTTTTCATGACAAAAAATATAACGGGTCACTTTTATGCAACAGATTTTATAGATCATTGTCTTGACATTTAAAGTTACAAGTTTCTCGGTAACATTGTTCATACGATATGATTTTTTGTAGTTTGAAATTATTTTTGTCGTCGTAGTCAGATCTATGCTTTGTGAATCGCGATCTATCTTGTGGATCGTAGGAACGGGATTTGAAATTCTCCACGTGTGGATTTTACTCTGCTGAAAATCACGGGTTTTCGTATAACTACTAGCTATTGATCGTCGCTCCAAAATACTCTTTCGTCGTGAATCATTGAACGCTGCTGATCGACGTGTTGCCATCTCTCTCTTTCCTCTCTCTCTCTCTCTCTCTCTCTCTCTTTTTCGCCATTTGAATGCGTGCGAGGATGAACACGAAGCGTGAAAAAAAAGACGATAGTAGAGAAAAAGAAGGGAAAAAGAGACGAGAAGGAAGCAAAGAGTATAGCAGGCCACGCGGGGAGAAGACGCGAAGCGGGGGGGGGGATGGAAGGGGATATGACGTATATTTTTAAACGGAGGCAAACACCCGACCTCCTTAGGCGCAACTTGTCTTATGACGAGAATAGTGGTTCTACCACTCGGCAAAAGACAATCGTTTTTCGTTTCGATTTTGGAATAATGGATGGATTTTTTAGATCTTTTCTTTTATTTTTTTTTTAAACAAAGACGGAATCGATATAATTTCGATAAATTAAAATGCTATTTCAGTATCAAAATTTAAAAACTCTGAAATTATACCTCCTTGATTCTCTCTCGATATTACTATAACAATTTGATTGCTTAAATACTCATGTGAGGCTACGAATGATAAAGTTTAAATGGATGGAAAAAGAACTTGATACACGTGAAGCTTTCCCCGACTTTCTCGCCACGATCGGCGAGATTGACGGTGCAAATAGCGATGCAAATTTCGAGCGTCGCGACGACACGGCCGGTTTTTGGACCGATGCCTGATCAACGACTCTCAGACAATCCGAAAACTTCGACCGGCTGGCTATCGAATGACGTATATATGTATTTTCGACTCAGCATCTTCCCTCCCTGCTCCCTTGTGCATCCCACTGACCATTTTTACCGTTCTGGACCGATATCGACAGACGTTGACCTCTTGAGAAGGGAAAAAAGAGAAAGGAACGAGAATGATAAGAGAAAGAAAGAGATTTTATACAGCAGTTTTTTCATTTTAAAATGATCACGTTAAAATTAAAATTTATGTTATCTATGTGCATTATTCCATTTAATTAATCGCGTCCATAATATAAATGAGGAGAGGATATAAAATTTATTAGAATTATATGAGATTTTATTTTTTGAATATTGAAGAGAATTTAAAGACCAAGCCTTCGGAATCAAATGTGATATTTGATTTAAAACTCGATAAATGCAAAAAAATAAACTTTAAATTTATACATATTTTAGTGAGAAATAGATTTTGTGTGGTTTTTTTAAATATGTAATTATACCACAGAGTGATTTTATTTATTTTTTTTTTTCATGTATTTTTCCGTAAGCAACCATTAAAAAGGTAAATAACGCGAGGTAAGAGAAGGCAATAAATGTATCGCAGAAGAGAATAAGATCGTTGATGTAATTCTTGATATATAAAGTACTTTTGCGAGGGGAAAAAAATACCGATGTCATTTTATGTATAGATTATGATCGGACAGTCCGAAAAAATAATCGCGGCTCGAATCGCCTAACATAAGTGACAACACGTCCGGTACTTGCTGTATTAAATACATCCTGTCTTTCTTATCTCCCTCTTCTTGTCTTTCCAATCTTGCTCATTTGCAAAAGTAAAATCAATATAATTTAACTGTAATTTCTCCCTTCTCAACTATCAAGAACCACTGAGGATCAACTGTATTTTGCATAAATATAAAAACTAAAATTAGGGAGCAGATAAACATTCGTATACGATGTTGTAGATTAATAAATATAAGAAATATATAAGAAATATATTCGTAGGTAATCGTGAAAAATAGTACCAAATAGCGAGTAAAGGAAAAAGAACGTGCAAATATAGAGTTCTGAGAATATATATGTCAAAACCGCGATTCCAGATAATATCAGGGTGTCTCGATTCGCTTCTATTGCCGTTCATTGTCCGAAGCTATGGCGATTCAGCTTTTCTTCTCGTCGTATTCTTTTGCCAAATACGAAATACGATGACTGCGACTCGAGACGGCTTCAATTAGTCGTTGCCATTTGCACGGCGTGTCCAAACTTTACGTACGAGAGGGAGAGAGGGCGGTATTTATTGCCTAATGAAGCGCGAGAAGATCGTTAATGTCAAAGTTGGGAGAGATGGTTATCGAATAACCGATAATCAGCCTTGCTTTTTCCATTTCTTTTTTCTTCGGACGGCGAAGGAAACAATAATGATGACAGTGCTTATCGTTGCGGGGGCGTAAATAGAAAGGGTATACAAGGATTCTCCTTGCGCGATGTAAATTCATGAAATTGAACGAGAATAATTGTGTGTGTATGTGTGGATCTTCACATAAATTAGTTTATTCTTTTTTAATATTAAACAAAAATATTTTAAAGTGAAAAATATTTTAAAGATTTTATACATTGAAGATGCACACACGTATACGAAGAGTTTGTACGTTTTCATTCCGATGGACAATGCGAAAGAGCGAAATAAAGAGCGAGTCGTACCTTCTGCGTTCGTTTAATGAAATAATAGTGGCAATGGTGTAATCACCGAATCGACCTTCGCAATTTTCTTGCGCGCAGTTTTCTTGTTATATAGGAGAGAAAGGAAGGGAATGAAAGGGGATTTCCCTCCGTCGGTCGTCGAGGTCGTTTGACCTTTTTCACCTTACGACTCGTGAGAACCCTCTTCATTTTTTCCACCTTAATTTCTTCGAATCGTATATAAGCAAGCCGTACATGATTGACGACATTTTGCGCGAAATTTTTATTTTTTATTTATATCGCAATATATGGATTCGTAACAATTAATTAATTAATAATAGCAAAGTCTTTCGTGTATTTTTCTCAAATATTCGAAATATTGAATGGCTATAATTATAGTCAATTATATCTTTTCTTCCCTGATTTTACGAAACATCTCTTTGGTTCCGATATTATATGGCACGCGAAATATTTTCAAAATTAAATGATACCGAATGAATCGTTATAAGCGATTCGAAATCGACATACAATGAGCGATTTCAAGTCTTCCCACTCTTCCTTTCCACCCTTTGCGCGGCTTCTTCACTATCCGCTGCATCTTTCTCTGTCCCTCTCTTCCGTCCCTCTCGATTTCCCGACACTGACCTCTCCAATTTTCAAATTAGATTGGCTTCAGCAAGGTTACGGTTGTCGACAGAAGGGAGGCTATAGACTGTCTATATAGCCCTATCGTGCCGCCAGATATCTCCCTTCCGTACTCGCGCACACGTGTGCGTAAATTTGCGAATTGCGAATCTTTACGAATGCATGAATACACACTCCCATCAGCTGCAGTAATATATAAGTTGCTCCGAATCTAGAACAAATTCGTCGTCTTTCATCTATGAATTCTTTTATCCAATCGAAGTCGATCTTTTCTTGGCGTGAATGTCGGACGAGGTTGTCGTTTATCATAACTTTACTTCCGGCATTACTTTATTTTCTCACGACTAATCGTCAAATCTATAAAATTCACTTGAAATGAAATAAAGACTGAAAAAAAGTTTTGAATTACTCGGTCACTTTTTCGAAAACTTTTAATTTTCAATCGCTGATTTTCGAGATCTTTTTTTATGAGAAAAGTGAGTTTCAAGAGAATTTTAACCCACGTGGATATAAAAAAATATGGACAAATCCGTTCAATGAAAAATGTATTTTTTAATTAAATTATAATCTTTGGAATGTGTTATAATTATTTTAATTTTATATATATATATATATTTATATTTGTTTCCTCTATTGTTACAAATTGAAAATTATAAACGATTTGATGAAAATTATAAACTATCATTATATAGCGTATATTATTATTATTACTATAGCGTAATCGCGGATATTGAACGATTGGTCACTTTGTGCAACCCTATATCGGGATTAAAACAGTTCTAAGTGAGAGAGAAATCGTATAAACGTGAATTCGATCTAGAACCCTTATAAAGTTGCGACTCATTGAAAGCCGGATATTTAACCCTTAAACCGCGCACAACTTTCTTTCTATACGTGTGATCGAAATGTTTTTATACTTATAAAACGGATTTTTATAAGATTGAAATATATAATCGCATTTATATAAACGGAAAAATATATAAAAGTTAAAAAGTTATGAAACACTAAAGTTGAACATTTTGTATATACATTTTTGATTACTCTTTTATCAGTAAAATTTCTCGATAACATTTAATTTATAAAAAAAATATTCTTTATAATTTTTTTTATATTTTGAAATATGAATAAAAGAAAAAATCTCTATATGAGAAATGACAGTAAATAATGGTTTTTAAGTTATTGTAATATATTTAAAGGAGTCCAAGAACATTTTGTTACTTTGAATTTTCATTAGAAAAAAATTGTTTTCTGTTATAATATAATTGAATAATGTTTTTATTATAATGCTGGATAAAAAATAATAATTAATGTATTAATTGTGATTATGTGTTTGTGTAATTTTAAGCGCACTATTTAATAGAACAATTATAACTTTATAATTGATTTTATGTTTATCTTTTCAATTTAAAATTATTTGAACCTAATGCATTTCCAAAAGCCTTCGTAGACACTAATCAGTGTACATATTCGCAATATCGGGTGAATCGTACTTATTTGCCACTTATTTGCGACATTATCGATTCTTTTGATCTGTACAATTATGGAGGATTAATTTATTTAATTATAGAGAATGAATTTATTAAATTTATATACAAGAAATGTTAATCTCTTTCTCTCTCTCTCTTTCTCTTTCTCCTGATAGCTAAATCCTTTTTCAAGTGCGCTGATATTTTTTATTCGATGACTCTAGTCAACATCAAGGTTTGCGGTTCCGAAAAGATCTCGTACCGGAAGCGCAGTATCGATACTTCGAACAATAGGCGGTGTAAGTCGAGCGAGCGCAACACTTCGAATAGATATCGGGCCAAGTTTGTCTCTATGTGTTGCTGTTCTCTGATCTCGCGTTTCCTGCCGCATTCTCCGTCCGCGTTGTGTCTGCCGCTCGTCTCGCTCCTTCTTTCCAACTGCGTCTCACATCTCGCGTTATGCTGCAACGAACAAAAGATGGAGGGGGGGAAGAGGGAGGGGGGAGGGTTCTGCGAGTTTAATGTATATCTATATCGCGCGGCTTACACGACGTTCCGCGTTATATGCGTTGCAGCGTTTCTACCGACCGATAGATATTTGTTATTGCGAGATTATTAGCTTATACAGAGCTTGGGCAAGTCCGATTGCATCTCGCGCGGATTTCTAATTAAAGTATTATATCGCAATCAATTTCGAAACTTCTGCTATAATGCGATAATTATTTAAAAAGATATTTGCTTGAATTTAATTAATTTTCTTGCGTGATGTTGTTGAACTTTTTTATCTAATATTCCGCATAAAGTGCTGATAGTGACAAAGATGAAAAATTTTCGCTTTCGCACAAGTTCTCTCGGCGTGAAATTTGCAAGAAAACGCGCGATATTACCTAAAAATTTAATAAACAAATTTCATTAATATTTGTGTTAATTTTTTAGAATTTTTTAAATTGATACTAATATATCGCGGTAATTAATACTACAGCATAAACGATAAAGGGGTAAACGTTACAACCGCCGATACAATTACTTGTAGGTAGACATCCGATATATTTGATCAGCATGTAACCGGCTTGTTGATTTCCACGCTATTGTGCATGCGAAACGTCAGTGACATATGACATTCCTCGTCGCGACTTGTCACAAAACAAAAGAATAAAAAAAACGGCGTGCGCGGGACAATCTTGCGATACAACGACAAATTATGCGTCTCCGCGTTTATTTCGCAAGGAAATAAAGTTTTCGCCAGGCCTTTGTTAAGGAACGATGAAAATATCTCACAGACAAGTCGCGAATATTTCGATTATATATCGAGATCTATGATATAAATAGATCTTTCTTTTGCATTCCTTGAATTTGCAATCCTCCGGTAAATTCCTTCCGCGTTTAGCTTAAAGAGATAACTGTAAGCACCACCATTAGAAATATGTAAGCGAACATAAAACTACCGTTGCGCGAGGAGACGGCTAATTTAGTAATGAGAGAAGTCGTCTGGCAGGTGAAATGTTCCAGATTTAATTTCTGAAATTTTTTTTTCGTTCATGTAGAAATTTATCGGGCCGTCTTTTCATGTAAACAAGCACTGCTCGAAAATAAGAGAGAGATTAGAGATCATCGATCTACGGGATATCCTTGTTAGTGATCACCTGTATCCTGCATCTCTGCTCCTTCGAAAAATATTATCTGCGAACTGTTTATATGTGTATTTTTGCGGTATTTTTATACAAATATTTATATCACAATGTACTCTCTCAAAGATTGTATGCAGTGATACATTTATTTTGATTAATTAAAATTGTAGTTATTGAAAGAGAGAGAGAAAATATATTAATCATCGTTACATGAAAAAACCTTATCACTTGCTCGCTCGAAATGCACTTATTCGGCAGCATATTATTCCGAATCTCTTGTCTGTCACTCTCTCTGTCATCTCGGTAAAAGTCGCGCTTCTAATCAAAGAAATTGCGCTCAATCTCGCGGTGTAAAATATACATGCGCGCGCATAAGCCTTCTTTGAAAATCTCGCATTGTTATATCGATGAGCGACGTCTTTTTGTCGACATTCAGAAATATAGAGGGAGAAGAGAGGGTAGCATTTGGCTCTTTGAGATATGTTTTTTTTTCTCAAAACGATTTCACCGAGAGATAAAACGGTAGGAAAGATACAAAGGGGAAGGGGAGAGGAAGGAGGATAGCAGGCATAGTGATCGAGGATAATCGTAAGGTGGCCGCAAAGCGACACTTTGGCGGTATAAAACGAAATTTTGTTTCGAGGACGCACTCGAGAGATAGAGAGACAAAGACTAAAGACAGCGTAAACTTGAGTCGTTTATCGCAACGGTTCTTCAGAGCATTCGTTTCTCTTGCATTCTGAGGTTCGGAGGTTCGACATTGTTTTCTAGTATTTAATTATATCGTTGTAATGAAATTTTATGTTAAGATTATCTCTGAAAGTTGTTCCGAGATTACTTTTATTTGTCCCGTTTGAGGACAGGATTGAAAAAAAATTTTTATTTCATTCAAAGATTCAAAAATGGATCTTGAAGATAGCATTTATCTCAAAGAAGATTACTTTCGATATGTGTTTTATATATAATGTAATGAAATTTTATTTTCGCGAATTTTTTTCTTTTTATTTATTTCTATTGATTATTTTTTAAGGGGGACAATAAGAATATTTTTATCTAATTATTTTATATAATTTTTTTTTATATAATAATTTTATATAAATTTTTTATATAATAATTTTATAAAATTTATTTTATATAATATATATAATATTTTATATAATTTCTATAATAATGCCTAATTTTATCGATGTTAGTTTATCTAAGAATTAGCGATCTGAAGATGATAGACTCTTCCCTTCGTCCAAGGACTATTCTCCTCTTTCATGTCGTCGCTTCTTTCGTGCATTCTTCAGTCGCAGTACCATCTCTTCGTCATTAAGCGTCGTTCCGTGATTCAACGAAGGGTGGTGAGGGGCGCTGAAGGACGCGAAGGATTAAAGGGTGGAATGTCCGCCGCGCATCGAACACTATCTATCTTTTACGTGTCTATCTTTAAGATGGCGTCCATCCTACCGATGCCAGACACCTTTTCGTTGGGAGCGCGAGTCACAAGGAAGCTCTTTTCGTTCGCGAAGGACCATCCGCCTTTACCCCTCGCGCACCCCTCGCGTCTCCCATCGCGCGGCCATCGACTGCAGCGCCTCCGAGAGGAAGCGCCAGGGCATTCATCCCTACGCCCTCCGCTCTTCTCCGCGTGCTTTCCTTCACGCCCATGCGAAACGCGCCCTGCGCGCGCGAACCAGAAGGGTTGAACGACTATTCCATCCTAACGTCGTGTACAATAATTTTATCGTTCGATCATTTCTCTATCAAAAGGGGATACGGGAAATCTGGAGAGACAATCGAGCTACAATTAAAATGAATCAATGTCGAAGAGGACATCCTATCTCTACATAAGAGACGACGATGACGACGACATCGTCGACTCCAGCATCCCCTCTATGGTTCCTCGCGCTACTCCGCCGGTCCAGACGTTGTACGTCGGGACGACGAAGAACCCTCACCGTCGAAGGACCGCGCGCGCGTTTGCTCTCCCTTTTCTCCTCTGTCGTTCCCCCCCGTTCAACCCCTTTCCCCGCAATTCGCGCGGCGGGCTCGCATGGAAGGTAGACCAGCCAGTCGGTCGACGGTTGCTCCACCCCCGTGCGACACGATCAATACGCGACTCTTCTCTCTCTCTGACTCTCTCTCTCTCTCTTTCTCTTTCTCTTTCCTTGCTCCCTCTGTTTCTTGCTCTCTCTTCCTCGCTTTTCATCTTTTCTCTCTCTTTTTCTCTCTGTCTGTTTGTCCGTCTGCCCACGTCTCTTCTTGTTTCTCTGTTCACCTTTTTTTCTATTTCCCTTTGTCTTTCTCGTTCGTCCTTACCCTTTCTTTGCCGCGTTTCTTTTCCCTCTTTTCTTCTTTTTCTCTTCTTCTCTCCTGTCCCTTTTCTCTCGCTTTTCGTCTCTTGCTACTTTTCTTTTGTCTTTTCTATTTTATCCCTTTTTTCTATTTTTTTTCTATTTTTTTCTTTCTTTTTCTTGCTTTTCTCTTCTCTCTTTGTTTCTATATTCTATTCTTTATCTTGTTTTTGTTTTCTTTTGTTTTGTTTCTTCTCTCTCTCCTTCTCACCTTCTTTTTTCTCTCTCGCTTTTCCTTTCTTTCTTTTTCCTATCTCACTTCCTCTTCCTTTCTTTCTTCTTTTTTTCCCTCTCCTTTTTTCTATTTCATCCTTCTCTTCTCTTTATTTTATTTTTCTTTTTCTGCGGCCTCTTCTCTTACTCTCCTTATTTTCGTCCTTGCGTTTCTCTTCCTTTCCTTTTTCTTTTCTTAAATTTTTATCATTTTTTAAATTTCATTCGTTATCTTGTAATTGTTGCTTTTATATCGCGCTTTGGTTCATCTGCGATGCAGCCGAGCGATTTCATAGTCAGTGGCAGCATCAGCCAGCAACTAACAGAAGCGCGCTCGACTGGCTGTTCGTTTCGAAGTGGTCCTTCTGTTGCTATGCCGGCTTCTCTTAGCCTTCCTTGGCCCCCTTTCTGTTTCCTCCTCTCGCTCGCATACTCTCTCTCTCTCCTTCTCTCTCTCTCTCTTCTGTCTTCTTTCTTTTTCCCTTGCTCGCTCGGTCTTATCACACTTTACCTCTCTCCTAGTCAGAACGCTCCTTCTTACTAGCATCGTCCTGCAGGATAGCTCCCGACATGTCGTTTCGTCAGGCTCGTTCTTACGAAAGATCTCGTTTCTTCTACAATTTTTTTCTTCTAACATCAATCCCACATTTGCCTATCTGAAAATTCTTTTCGGCCTACCCGATTTTGTTGAAACAACAGAATCTAAAGTATTTAAGGTTTTTTTCTTTTTTTCGGTCAATCGAGCTATCAAATGATACTTATCTTGATCTTGATTTGGCAAAACTTACTGTTGTTCTCATGAGTTAAAGTACATATATTTCTACTATTTTAATCTGGCACTTTTATGATTAGAAATAAAATTCAGAGACTTTTGGCATAGTTGGATGCTAATTAGTCACTAATTTATTGCTAATGGCGATTGTAATTGCTTTTATAAATTAGTAGGAATAATAAAATTGAAGATATTAATTTTTTATTATGTTTTAGCAATTTTGTCCTTTTTGTAAGAACATATAAAGAGAGAATTGTAAACAAAATTAAAAACTTATCAGAAATAATTGCTATTTAATTGCTTTAAGATTAGGCCCATTGTTTACACCATTTGACTATAGACATTTATAAATATTGTAAATTATAAATTGATGTCGAAAATATTTAATGATTCTGAATGTTCATTAAAATAGAAAGGTATAATTTCAAGAGTGAAGCGACCGAAAATGAGAAATTAATCCGAATATTTGACTAGATTTTTGTTCAAATTAATCGCTCTTATAGTATTTCACAATTCTAAATTTATATATTGTTTAAAAAAATAATTCTAAAAAATAATAGAAATCATTTTAACTATTCCATGTGGCTACTTTATTAATATTATATTTTTATTCTCTTTATTGTTATACATAATTAATAAATTAATTGAGCTAAATTTTTTACTATTGTAGCTGTATTTGACTACAAATGTTTTTGATTAGTTTTTAAATTTATTTGACAAATAGAGAAAATCATTTCGAGTAAATTCGGACTTACGTGTGATATATATTTTCGAAAACAATCCGTGTAATCTGTAGATTATATTAAAGTAAAGCCTTCAGATTGATGGATATTTTATTAAACGTTACAATTACTTGGACTAGAGAGTACGACAATGGTGAAAATAAAAACTATCGATACGCATGCGCAGAATTTTCATGATTATTTCGTCAACGGACGCCTAGTTGCAATTTTGCATCCGAGACAGGTGTATAGATGTTTACGCTGACTATTTTTTTCCTTTCTCTTTTTTTTTTTGTTAGTTTACGCAGTATTGTTCTCTTTTATTATTTTAGCGTGCAAAACAGCTGATTAGGCCCATTGTTTATCGCCATTTGACTATGGACATTTATCTGTACATGGCGTAAATTACGCGCGCAAAACCGGTAAACATTTTCCGCGGTGTGAAGCTTTGTACGGCGCGCCGTGCGTGGGCGGTAAATAATCGCCGCCGCCGGAACGGAATAAACATGCCGCACACATATTTTGCTTGAAAGCTAAGTTTGGCGGTTCCGATAAGCTGTCGCTTTGCGTTAACAATATCGGCGGCCAATACTGTCTTGCGTGGCGCGCGATAAGAGTTTCCCTCGCATTAAGGAGCAGTGTTCCTCAAACTGGAATATCTGCTCTCGAAGAACGAAAAATCTCTGCGATGTTAAATGAATTATAATATTTTTTATTCAATTTGCAATGAGAGTAAATTTTTTTAAAATCCTTTATTTTTTATATTTTTTAAACGTCGAGAAATATTAAAGAAATAATATAATTGATTTGTAATAAAATATTTTTAGATTTGTACATTATTCACTCACTTTCTGAAATATCATTTCATAAAATGGAATCTTATAGTTCTCAAAGAATTATACATTTCTAGTATGTTTTAAGATTAAATATTTTTAAACAATTTTTTAATCTTGATACTTCATATTTTTAAGAATTATTAATTATATTAAGATTAAGAAATTGTTCCAAAATCCTTCTTGAAGACCAAAACTATCATTAAATCATATCAACTGTCATCAAAACTGTTTGGAAACTATAGAATTCCATGATTGTTTACGATATCTATGGGGAGCTATAAAAGTCCAACTATGCATCGCCGGCACAAATGGAAAACTATCGATTTTTGAAAACGAGATAGCAACTTTAGTCACAAAGCATCCTTTAGGGATCCGAAGCACCTTCACAAAACGCGAAAGAAAGGAAAAAAAGAGGCATTTGCCGCGGCTTATCGTCCGACAGATTTCTCGGATAGCCACGCAAATAACGCGTGCTTAACCGGTCAAAGTCCCCGTAGACGCGCGCGGGGAATAGGAATTTCGTCATCTATTGATTGATAAGTGTCCGCCGCCGATCACGCGCGCTCGGTGAATCTCACGTCGGGCGCAGAAGCCGGCTTCCCGTTTCGCTCCATCTTTCGCGTTAACTCGCACGCAGTTGACTCTTCTTAACCACGCGGACACGCACGTATTGCACGCACCTACGTGAGCGCAGTCGCGTCCAGTGCGGGGGAGGCACGGGGGCAACGAGAGGGAGGGGGAGGAGGAGGAGGGTGGTAAAAAAAAAAAGGACGGGCGAGTTTCTCTCACGCATACTCACGCACGCACGAAAAATAACGACGTATATAATTTCCTCGGTTAAGCACCTGTTTATCGATTAAACATCCGCGCCGTTTATCGCGGACAGGACGGCTGTCGAAAAACTCGCCGACCTATACCGAAGGGTGAACGGCCTTCGCGCGAGCCGTCAAGTGTAAATTTTATATTATTCTTTTTCTTTTAAACCGATAGATATATATTTTATCCGGGAATGAGAAGAAGTCACGAGGCTTAATCGCGTCGATTAACTCGAAGGAGAATATGTCCGCGTAATGGGGGATGACAATTTCTTTTCGTGACGCCAACTCAACCGCGTGGCACGCTTATCTCGTCCCTTATTCAATTAAATTCAATAATAGCCGCGATGTCCCGCGAGCGCAATCGTCGCCTAATTAAATTATAATTTTAATAAAAAGTACGCGACATTGCGCGACTCATAGGTATGACTTGAAAACCTTTTAATTTAGTGTTCTCATTGAATAGATCGCGCATGGCATATTAATATACTGTGTGGCACGAGACGCGGAGAGAGAGAAAGAAAGAAATGGAGAGATCTCTTATTTCTGTATATGACTGAGAATAGGTGCAGACTGTAAGAAAATAAGCTTTTCCCTTACATTGTAGAACGAAGGAGTGATTAGAGACGCGCCGATGAACAGAGACAAAGCGGGGGAGGGGGGGATACTTAACACACGAGCCGCAACCGAGCTACTTCTTGAGGAGAGCCTCTGCCCCTCTCCCCCTTTCCCTTCCCCCACCTCCCCTCGTCGAACCTTGAATAGCCGGATCTTGAACGTCCGCATAGTTGCAATCTTCGTGCGAGATTGCGTTTTCTCTCTTTTTCTCGCGCCTTTTAGACCAACGTGCACGAGAGCAAAGAAAGATGAAGGAAAAGTTAGAATCGATATATTGATGCGAATTTCGCATGAATCAACAGCAGCGAGCTTCTTGTTATCTTGTCATTACTTATGTTGCACTCGTACGAAATGTCTCGAATATAAATGTACGTTTGACAGTTATAGTATTTATTAATTGCACGGTAATTTTCATATTTTACGCATGTTTAGATGTTATGTTTGTTCGTGTCGAACAAATATTTTTCACGGATGAGAGAGCGAGAAGAAGAATTTGTACGCGGCGCACTTGATGCAGTGAAATGTATCTGTCACGTTTTGGCATTCCGCTAGTTTTATAGCCGCCATCGCGAACAACGATGAGTCGCATGTGTACGTTTTGCCGGTAACAGGCAATTACCAGTTACGATTCGAACGCATATTTGTCATGTCAAAGCACGTTCGAACGTAAAAGTAGATCGCACGAGATAAAAAAAATGAGATATGCAATGCGCCGCAAGATCGGACGAGGTCAGTGAATAAAGAGCCGATAACATTTATATATTGAAGAGTTCTCTCTATATTTATTTCTCTTTTCTTTACAAAAATTGCATTCCGTTGTGTGTGTATATATATATGTGTGTATATATATATATATATATATATATATATATATATAATATTAATTTAAGTATTTATATTAAGTATCACCCGCAAGAGATTTCCATTAGAAAAAATTCCAGATCGTTCAAATATCTTGAAAATGATGTTTTCGATAGAAATATTAAGAAAAAAAAATATATAGGATATTAAGTGTTGCATTTTTATAGTTATATTAGTTTGATCTTCTCTCTTGAAGTCTTATAGTAGTCAGAAATTCCTTAATGAAAAGAAATTTAAATTATTTTGAAAATATCAGTTACAAGAATAATAATATACTAGCAAAAATTTAGGGCTTCCATTTACAAAATTTAAGATAATCTTGTAAAAAAGTCATCAAGGTACAATTAATATAATTATCAATATATTTATTATCGATATATTATCAATATATAATCAATATATTATCAATCAATATATTATCAATATATTTATTATCAATATATAATTATCAATATAATTATTCAATATATTAATATATATTTTTAAAAATATATCACACGCAATGATATTCAAGATACTTGACGATTCGAACTTTTGACGGATTTTATGTATCAAGACTAAACAATTTTTATTTACCTTGCAAGCATGTCGTTAGCTTATATACATCCTGCATAATCTGTCGTTGCTTATATACATCCTTGTGTTATCGCAAACATTTATTAATCGTGTGCTTGTTATTAAATATTGTATATTATTATTAAACGTATTTTGTGATAAAACTCTCCGTTATTTTTGTATCAATAGTGTATAAAAGTAGAGACATTGAAAATAAACACGTGTTGCTAGCGTATCCTCCGCTTGCATCATAAGTCAACAGGATCACTGGAGAAAAGGAAATATATTTCTATTAACAACATGACATAATGTGTGCTCATACACGTACGCACGTGCGGAAATAAGAGCAAATCAAATCAAGAGATGCAATATTGTAGTGCCTCGATTTCAAGTACATAAAACTAATGACAAGCTGGTCGGCTATGACAGTGTTCATGTCACTATCTATCGCCGAACGTACCGCTTCTCTTTCAAAATCGATTTACGTTGCACACCAATGATATGACGCGACAAAATATTCTTTTAAAAATTCATTTGTATTATATTTGCGAGGACACGTAAAGATAAATTTATATTTATGATATATAATGTGATTTCTTTTATTTTAAACTCACCGTGATACCGAGCATTTCGACTATTTTGAATTTCGTACGTAATAGAAATAAGCATGATTACATGACAAATGAGAGTAACATAAGAAGAAAAAAATTTCAAAGAAAATAGCGAATATTTTAAAATAAAAAAAATGATTCCCTTTCTTTCTTGGTAATTAAGTTCAAACAATGAGCTTTAAAAATTAGTGACAATATCGCCAACGATGGCTATAAAAGGATAAAGAATCGAATCAATGTCGATGTGTATCTTCATCGTTCGTCATTTCGATACATTCGCAATCGTCTTATTACTTTCATGTGCTATAACTCGTAATCGAAGGAATTTTCTTCGATGCGAATCGGTCCTTTTCTTTCGATTAAGAATCTTATTTTTATCTTATTAAGATTGCCTCACAATCACTGCAATCACAATAATAATATTAATATAAATAATATAATATAATAATTAATATAATAATAATATAATAATTAATATAAATAATAATATAATAATTAATATAATTAATATAAATAATATAATTAATATAAATAATATAATTAATATAAATAATAATATAATAATATTGATATAAATATATAATACTACTATTATATATTTTTTTTTAATAAAAAAATATAATTTTATTTGACAAAAATATATATATTTTAAACTAATACATGTAGCTAAATTATTCTTTATTGAATAATATAAATACGCACGCGGACGCGTTTCGCGCCGAAATACTTTGGAACACCAGCTCCTTAATTCGCTCTCGACCTTTCGCGAAGAGGGATGCGGGTGAAAAGGACGAAGAAAACGGACGCCCTCGGACATATTATGCAAACGAGGGGTGCGAAGTTTCGGATGAAACCTCCGAGTTCTCTCCGTCTCTACCTCTCGCTACTGGCGTTCTGTTCTTCCACTTCGCGTCAACCCTCCTGTTCTGCCAGTCTCTCTTTTTCGTACCTATCCCTCCTCATCCTCCCTCCGTTTTCGGAGTAGTAGACCCCCTTAAAGAACAGGTCGAGATACGAGCGGATAGTGTCCGCGATGACTGCGACTTACGGCACTCCGCGGTCCTTAGCGCGGGATTTCGCAAATCTGCCGGTCTCGCGAGAATTCGGGGCAAATGGAGAAAGAGGAGGACACGGAGACGGAAGGATTGTCTCGTATTCGAGTCACATGCGACTTGCTGTGTACATAGGTTTACACAACCATCTGTCCTTGTTGTCTTTCCGCTCCGCCTTGTTCTCTTTCGCACTTGCCATCTCTCTCTCTCTCTCTGTCTCTTTCGACTGCGCATACGAGAATTTCTGATTGCAAGAGCCTCGCTCCGTCACCCTGTCATCACTCCTACGCAGCATCTGCTAGACAAACATAAGCAAACGTTTCGCGACGCGATCATTTTTACCGCTTAATCCTTCGCGCGAGATTTTTCGAAGTAATTATAACGATTAGAAAATCAAGAATTTTCTATTAATGTAAATTATACATGAAATGTTTCAATTATTATTATATAATTCTTACTTGTCTTTTCTCTCAGAAGTTTATTCATATCATGCGAAATTCTCGAAAATCTGTAGATTTTGAAACCTTAAATATTTATTTATTTATTTTTCGAAAAATGCGTTAATTTAAAAATATTTCATACAACATTATAAAAGGAGATATTTCCTATATATATATATATATATATATATATATATATATATATATATATACTCAATAAAAATTTTTCTAATAATTTGTAAGATCAAAATATTTTCTCTCCCTCTTTCTCGATTTTTTCGATCGACAATTATATAAGAGAAGTTGATCCAGCGGTATAGGTCGACAGATGCAAGAGAGATATACATTTTATATATCAGTATAATTACCATAATACTGGCGATTTCGATATTACCCCGGGGCTCGCGTTCGAAAGTCATGATTCGCAGAGAGCGCACATACATTGCTTTCGACGCGCTTGCTTATCGATCAATATGATGCTGTCGTCGTCATCCTCGTTGTCGCGGAGTTTGCGAGCAATGCTGGTCATGGAAAATTCTGATTCTTTCTTCTCTTTTACGATTTTTATTTCCTGGGAATTATCTCTTATTATTTTTATATATCTCTCTTTTTTATATCTCAAAAAAATATCTACTTGGAAAAATAAAAATGTTTTTTACGCTCAATAAAGAAGATGATAAATTTAAGATTAGTTTCAATTTCAAGAGGTGCCGGTGTGTGATTAATTTTTTTTAAATAGTAGCAATAATAAGAGAGGAAAAATATTTTTATATGCTGATAATCAAATAATCACACTTGCCTGGTTGACTTTCTTTTCATATCCACAAATCATATTTCATAATACAATTGATAAAGAAGTAGATATTCAAATCTTGTAAACAATAATGAAGAAATAGAGTATTCTATAAATTCATGATAAGATGGAATATTACGATTTATAAGTTGTCTTCCTTTATAAGACTCTATATACGAAATAGATTGTTACGTCACGCGATATATCGGTAGCATCAAGGAATCAGAAACAGAATAGTGGATATATACTATTGATCCACTTCCTCGAAACTGTTTTAGCAAATAAAGGGTTAATATCGCGATCTATCGCTTTGTACCTACATCGTGTTATTTGTAGCTAGTCGTTCTAGTACTCTAGTACTCTAAGACGGAATAAATAGAATCATAATAATTTATAGTTTCGGAACGCAACACATCAAGTATTGATTTTTTGACAAGAACACTCGTCGATATATAATGATATATGAAGTGAGTAACGCTAGTCATGGAAAGCTTTGGCATTTCCTCATGTAGGTTGATATAATCCGGCTAGTGAGGGAAAAAGAGAGAGAAGACGCCAATTATGAACGGTGACACGTATTACGTATCGATTGTACCGGGTGTACCCAATGTACTCCAGTGGCCAACGAAATAAACCCGCAATCTTACTGGTGCAGATGTCGACTTTGGACACGTCCGATTGAGATTTCAACCTGATATAATTTAATTGCCAGTCAGATAGTTTCTTCGTATATTTTTCGACAGTCTATATAATTTTTTCTTTGCTTGCTGTGCTCTTCTCATGTTGAATTTTTTATTGAAAAACAGTTTGCAATGTTATTTCTCGTTAAATTACAGACTTTAATTACAAGAATTTATTTTCCATTGCAAATATTTATTTTCGATATACAATAAATAGGAAAAACCTCTTTTCGATCTCTATAATAATAACGCAAAATCAAACATTCATAATAAACAAAGTGTAGTTTCATTTTTATGGCGTAAAAAATTGTCAGAATTTCCACGAATAGTATATCAAACAATTTTTTTCTCTTAATATAATTTTTCTCATAGGTATTAATTATATTAATTACAATTATTATAATTCTAAAACGTTTTTAATACGAAAAATAAACGCGAAAGTTATCTCATAATAAAAATTCTACTAGTTGACCATCTATCGGCTGACTGAATCATTTCGAATCGAGATTAAAATAAAGAAATGTATTGTTAATATCTCTATCAAGAACTAATAACTAAATACAGATTCCCCCAACAGGGGTGGCAGCGCTCAGCGGCAATGAAAATATCAATTACTGATATAGAGAGCGAGAGAAAAAGATCATTTATTACCGACACTTGAAAACGAGGATATTTTCTATTAGCATAATTTTTTTACACGCGCGACGTCGTGGGCTCAGGAAAGAGGAATGTCTCGTCCGCATTTCACGTTGCATCGCGCGAGAAAAGGAGAGGAATATAATGATCGTTTCTCGCGCGATCGTAATTAATCGTCGCTTTTTAAACATCACGATGAATGTTACCTGCGGCGATTATTAAACGTACGCGTCGCGTTAATGCGACTCACCTGGTACATTTCCGCGAGCGATGATATGCTGGTTCCCGAGATGGTTAAAATGGGTTTTTTTTCTTTCAATGACCACGGATTTATACTACATAACATGAGAAACTCTCGCTGCAAAATTATTCGGATCACAGAGGTGAAAGGATAAATCAAATTATTTATAAGGAACTTTGTTACGAGGTCAATTTAGGGGAGGTTTATTTTTTTTTGCACAAATAGTAAGGTAATTGTTTCAGAGTAAATCGGAAAAGATGGAGGAAAATTAATTTTTTACCACATTCTTTTCGTTCTGTTTTAATTTACGAAAAAAGAGCAAAAAATACAGCTGAAATAAAAATAGTAACTTATATACTTTTAATATCGATCCGCTTCTCTTATAGTTAGTTACAAATAGTTTCTGCATACATAAGTAATGCATCTAGATAAAAACAAATTTAAAGCGTTACGCGAGGAGATGGAGCAGATTTCAGGCCACTTGTCTCTTTTCGTATCTCGATATAGGATCTTCGAAGAGGGTGGAAGGTAGAAGAATCGTTTTCGCGAAAGAGCTGACAGTTTCTCGCGCGAGGAATCATTCGGTGAGGAAAGAGATACGGTTTGTCGCGCGCGTGTGCTACTTCCCCCCTGTACCTGCAAATGCACCCTCGGAGAGCGTGTGGGGAAAGGGAGAGCAAAACGGGGAATGTCGTAGGGTTGTGAGGGAGGTGAACGGGGGGGAGGAGGAGGGGGAGGGGGGGGGGCAAAGAGGTGGATCAAGAAGCATGAATGGAAGCGGAATGCGTGCTGGCTATCGCACGGCCTATGTCAGCCTTTCGTGACCTCTCGCGATCGCGGTGCTCAACTCGCGTTATTTCCCCTCTGGATTTCGCACCGCGAATTTTTCCCACTCACTCAGGCTTTACGACTACTCGCGAACATGGCAGCAATATGCGAGAGATAATAAAGAGCGTCTTACAAGCACAACTTGGAGTAGTTGTATTAATTTATTATATTTATATATATTATATTTATATATATATTATATTTATATTAATATATATTAATAGTAATAATTATATTTAATATAATTATATTTAATTATACTTAATATACAGAAGCATAAAATTGAACTTTTGTCAGGAAAGTTTGTAAATAAATTATGCGTCGAAAAAAATATTTATATATCTTGCGATGAAACTATATAAAATTTTAATTAACATAGTTATATAAATATTATATAACTATATATAAATAATATTATATAACTATATAAAGTTATATAAATATTAATATAGTTATATAATTAACATTAATTAGAGATATAATTAACAATTAATTAGAGAGACAAATAAAGTTTAGGATTTTTTTAATGATATTTAATCTAAGTTTTTTGACAATTAAATGTTTTTCGTAAAGGAGACTTTTCTTTCGCGTGCACATAATTTTGCTCGTGTATTTCGTCTCTTCATCGCGTATGATAAGAGGTGAAATTTTTGCCCACCGACTTGTTAAGTTACAACGCCAGTTACGTTACCTTTCATCACCGTCGAAATCGATCCCATTTATCCGAGTTTCGGGATTCGGGGTTCCAAAATTGCACGTCTCGAGGGTGAGAATGAGGGACGGTAAACACAGCGTGACAGATGGCACACAGATTTATGCGGCCACGTGCTCCATAATTCGTATCCGACGAGACCGATCCGTGTCCCGATACGCATACATCCGTGCTTTATCTCGAATTCGAATCTGCATCAGCCCTTCGCGCGTGTGATAAAGGAGCAGAAGCAAATAAAAAGGAAGGGAAAAAAAATCCGCGCGTGCGAATTCCATGCGCGAGTTCGCGTACTCACGTGAAGCGTTCCAGTTTCTCCGCCAGCAATGGCGCGCCTATATCGACCGACAGGATAATCCTCCCCTCCCCCGACCTCTTCCTGTTTCTGTATCGATATGTTCGCCTGAATTTTTCACGATTCATGCCGGGATATATTTTTGGAACGGACAAAATCTTCGTCGACGATACTTGGACCTCTCACATCCAGCGCATTCTCGATCGCTGATTTGCGGAATCATTCGTTTATAAGCTGGAATTATACGAAAGCATAGCTTTATATATACATAATTATCATTAAAAAAATGTAGATGACAGGAAAAATTTCACTTCGTGCGAATCCTCAAAATTCCAAGATAAAAAGTTTAATTGTACTCGATGATTCTTCTATTATTCGATCGTGAGTGGCTTATTTATTTTAATATATATAACGTGCGAAAGGAAAAAATCATACGAAACTTTTAGCTTCTTTGATACCACGATATCAAGGGTCTTTGATTTCAAACTATGCCACGTATACTCGAAATCTTCCACCCTCTATCGTTGGAAAAGAGAGAGATTACGCGGCCAATCAATCGGGAGACCACGTCGTGCAAGACACAGACATGCAAATGAGACGTTTCGTCGTACGATGCATCTCACATCGGATTGCCCTCACCATTATCATCACGATTATTACCATCATCGTCGGTGCGGATGCATTTGCTTGTACGCGAAAGCGCCAGGGAGGAGGGGGAGGAAGGGGGAGGATCGCGTACGGAGAACCGCTGACTCGCGCGCCGCGTGTTAATGAATATTTTTTTCATTCAACCGCGCCCTGGCCTACATTTCAAATGGAAGCACGACGGTGAGCGAGCAGCCGGGACGGGAGTTAGCTCTCCGCTTTCCGATACGTAATGGCTCGTGAAAAAAGGAGGAAAGAAAAAAAAGCGGGGGAGGTCGGGGTGAGTATATACGCGGGAGGGAGGAGGGTGGAAACGGGCGGAAAAGGAAAGGGAAGGGGGACAAGCTTTCGGAGAGCAGGAACGGAGGTCAAAGAGGATAGACAGCCCGCAAATTTAACCCGACCTAGTCGTGATTTTCTCGTTACCCCCGTTGTACGCCCGTTCGTCTCTTTCTCTCATTCTCCTCCCTCCTCGCCCCCTTTTTCCCTCGTCTTTTTCTTCGTCCTCGCACATGTGCGTACCTCTCACCCGATTTTTTTCTCGCACCTTTCGATAATGTGTACGTGCTTTAAAGTCACGTGACGAACGGTTGACTGGGTGAATTATTGTCTCTCGCGTCTGTCACGATGGAGAATTTGACTATTGCCTTTCTGTCCGCGATCTTTTCGTTGATGCTGATCTCTCCGTTTCTTCCACGTTCTTGAAAATGTACACCGTTATTTATAAGATGTATAGACATATCTCGATTGTATCTTGACTAAATTTGTCTATCGATTAGCAATTTGTCTAATGATTATTCACCTCAGGTGATCAGTTCATTGAAAAATTATATTTACAGTTTGCGTTCAGGTGCAAATTTGTCATGTCATTCGCATGATTAGATATATAAGTGTACAACAATTTTAATTTATAAGTTGAACAAAAAACTTTTTCATTTACAATTATTTGATTTTTGATGAGATAATTATATTCTATAAATATTCTATAAATTTATAGAAAGAATTGATCGACTTGCGATTATTTAATCATTTTAAATAATAAATAAATTAGTTTTAATAACTAAAATTTAAAAGAAATGAATATAAATATAAGTAAACTGGATAGAATATAAATATAAATAAAATATAAAATATTATATAAGTGTAAATAAAACGTTCACGTTAAAATATAAAATGTATATTTTTCTTTTTTGTTAACATTAGATATTTATATTACGACGATTTAAGATATTGATATTGATATTTCGAATAATCTTTTTATATCTCACATTTACGTAATAATAATAAATTCATATTACGAACTATATCGCGTTTTTAAGCAAAGATAAACTTGTATGGAAATATTCTATAATGCTTCGCAAAGAGTACCGTATAAAGTGCAATAAGCATTCTATTCGCTTATATCCACTATTGCTTATTCATTCATTTATTCGTTTATACACTCGTCCATTCATTTGTTGTCTCAATCTATCACATATTCATTTGTTCGAGCCAGTTGTGCGCATTCTTTTGATTCCTCATTTTATTATCGAAATACACTGCAAATAAAGCGCGGTGAAACTTTATTTAATAAATTGTAAAACCACGCTTCAAAACAATATTGTAAAATATACTGCAAGATGTACTAGTAAACAATTAATGAACACATATATTTTATATATAATTGAATAATTGAATATTTTAATATTTAAAATTGTTGTTGCATTCTTTATTTTGTCAGATGGCTGACATCCTGAAGATGAATTTATATAATTGGATTCCAGGAACTTTAAAGCTATTCGAAGTAAATGAAACATTCGTTGCTATTTTCTATCAAAAATTTTCAAAAAGAGAAAGTTATCTCTTGATGTTCCATAAATTAACAAATTTTTTTATCAGAGAAGAAAGAGAGAGAATAAATATTTCTTGCGAAAATTCACAAAAATAAGTAGCACGAGGCTAAATTTTCACTCGGGTATTAGAGATAATTTCGCTTTAATTTTTTCATATGTATTCACATTTGAAGAGAGCATTAACAAGCCGTGTGAAAGTAAATTCGATGCGTTACGATCATGCCTGTGAGGACCGCGAAACGAGGGTAGTCCAAGAAGGGAGTTGTTTAACGCGGCATCAAGCGGTCGGCGTTAAGCCGGTTTGCGCCGCCTAACAGGGTCGTTAAAATGACAGTAATGTTTCCAGCGAGAGCCGAAGCGGGACGGAGACGGACGGACGGACGGACGGAGAGTCGTACATCAAAATTAACGACCGCCCGCCACTGCCGTCGTCCCGATTCTCCGGTGCACACTCTATCCCTCTGACGGAGTTGTTAATTATCGACACTTCCGCATACGCGCTCTCTCTCCCTCTCCCTCTCTCTCTCTTTGTTCAACTTCCGCGAGATTTAGGTCCCGCGCCTCGCTTCCAATTCGATTAGGAGCTCGAACTTGCGATTCTCTTTCAACGCGCGAAATGATAAAAACGCCAATTTTTTCCCTCCCCAGATTCTTCAAGGAACATGACAATTTGCCGCTCAATCGCGGTGATTTATAAGAAACTTAGATTTTTTTATCAGGAAAAATCTATCGAAATGACGTATGAGGTTGCGCGTTATTTAAGGGAAAGATTATTAACCATGCACAGTTTAGAAGAAAGCTCTATCGCCAGTGTAAAGATATCTTCGCGCAAAAAGATAAGCGCGCGCATTTAATCCCGGTAACTCTGGTATTATTACCGGATTATCCGGGAGTAATTTCAACAAAACCGATTCCGTTTGCGGAAGAGGCGCGGCGCGTGTCGCGTTTAATCGCATATTTATTCACGAACGCGAGATACTTCTCTCCGCGAAATTTTTCTAATGCTAATTACGTCGCACGTAGCGGGTTTAACGACGATAAAAACAGGCGAAATGTTTGGATAAACGGTCATCCTTTCGTCAGAAGAAGTGTCGCACCGACAAGATCGTTATTTTATCTGCATCTCCTAGAATGTTGCTTCAAATTAACGGAAAATATAATTGCAAATTATTATAATTATAAACGTACAAAATGTGCGTAGATACGATAAAATTTTTATCACAAATTTTTATTTTTATGTGATATTTTCATTGTTATTTATAACATTTTTGTCAATTATTCATCATTTTTTTATCAGCGATAATTTATATTCATGATTAAATTATATGAGTAAAAAGTAATTCTGGGGTTGTGTAAACAAATACGCCCACACATTTAGGCAATGTTAATCAAATTAGATTTATTTTTGCGTCAGTTTGTACATTATCTGTAACAGGATTTTATTCGTTGCAGCAAATACAATAATCTGAAAAGTCGGCATCGATCAAAACAACTTGCAACTTGATTACCTGACGTTGCCTAATTAATACACGGATCTAATTACCTAATGATAAACTTAACAGATAAACGTCAACATCAAGCAGCAAACATACAAATATTGATCATTGATTATAAACTTGCGGCCACACATTGATCTATTTCTCGCGATGTACAGCGATGCAATCAAATTCTCCTTTGCAATTACACGATGCAAATTTCAAAAATCAACATTGAATAACATATATTATAATAATATTTTATTTATATTTTTTTCTGCGCTCTTATAACATCAGAGACGGATGATAACTTTTCACGCGATCTGAGGCTAATAATTTTAAAGGAACACAATTAAGAAATAGGGAAAGATGTGTGTTATAAGTGAAAAATTAGGTTTCTCTTGTATAATATACAGAATAAATAAGAATTCAAAAGATAATATTTTTTAACAAGGTTTTTTCCTGTATAAATATAGACGATTAGAATCTTAAATTTTACTCATCTTTCTATATAAACTTGCCTCTAGATTAAATATCAGAAGAAAGATACCAAAATAGATTTTCTAAACCGATATATCTCTATTTCTCGGCGATTAAAGTTAATACGCTGCACTTTTTATCAGAACTGATATGAACTTGGTCTGTTTACTTAACAGAAGCTTATAGCTCATTGGTTGCTCGTTTACATGTTGGATCGATTTGCATCGAGTTTCTGAAGCTTGAACAGTTTTTTCTGTGACTTCCTTTAGCGAATTACAATTAATTCAAATAAGAATGTCTATTAATCTATTTCTATGATCATAATCTATTTAATTTCTACTCTTATGTTTATTGTTTATTTCTAAAAGAAACTGCTTGGTATATTGATATAATCTGATATTTATATATTTTAAAGTGTCAGAGTTTAAAATATACTGTGATTTTAAAAAATAAGAACAAATATTCTTATCAAAGGATGTTTGTCTTTATAAAGCAGAAAAAATTATTTTTATTTTAAATTCAAAATACATTTACATATAATTAAATAATTTATTACAGAATTAATATCTTTATAATATTTCTACAGTGTATAAAATATGTCGATTTTAGATAATCAATTTCTCATTTTTTACCTGTTTTTAAAAGGAATTACTTGCTTAAAGAGACATGCTATAAAAAGACTAAAATAATATTAAAATTAAGGCACAACTTGTT
This sequence comes from Camponotus vicinus, assembly GCF_025532165.1. Classification (NCBI taxonomy): domain Eukaryota; kingdom Metazoa; phylum Arthropoda; class Insecta; order Hymenoptera; family Formicidae; genus Camponotus; species Camponotus vicinus. The sequence goes on from NW_028141946.1 coordinate 7,985,785, forward strand.
AAAAAGCAATCTCTAGTATAAATATCTGTGGACACAAGTTTATTCATTAAAAATCTTTAAGTCGATGAGATAAAATGAAATAAAATAAACTGATGAAATATATCCACCCTCTCCCTTTCCGGCCCAAGTAACACGACAACAAGTTACGTCCGGAAGATCGAGAAAGGTGTACGAAAAGCGAGTACTTTTCGTCGAGCCGTGCATTGATCCGTTTGTCTCTTGATGCTTTCAGTGAGCGGGAGGACGGGGACCGGCGGTGCGCCCCTTTACGGGCGCCTGGTGGCCGAGGAGCCCATGCCCTCCGCGGTATGCGGTGGTGCCGGTGCCGCGGGCGGCGGGGCTGCCGGCGGGGTCCCGCAGGAGACCCCCTCGGACATTCACGCCATGCAGGCCAGGATACCCCACAGATTTCGCGATCCAGCGACGGCGCCCCTCAGGAAACTCAGCGTCGACCTCATCAAGACCTACAAACACATCAACGAGGTAAGGAGGCTCCTTTCTTACGCGCCCTGTCAACCTTTCGTCTCGTGTATCTCGTATTTCTCTCGCGATTTTAAAAAGCTGATAAAATGACAAATTAATATTCTTGTCTTTCTGAAATATCTCGACTTAAATCTTATTAAGAATGTCACGTGTCAAGAGGAATTGAAGTTTCCTTATTTTAGGTTTATATTTAAATTATGTGTGCAATGCGCTAATTATTATTAAGGTAATTGTTACGTTAAGAATTTTGTGGCAACGCTATAATTTTGCAGGAAGATGTTCAAAATGGCAGAGAGAGGGAGAGAGATACGCGGGATATTCTGTTGACTTGTATCAGGATGTTATTTCATTTTCTATCCGACCGCCGAAATGTAACTGTGGAAAGTTTCCGAGGTTAAAAGCGATTCTTTATCGCCCGAGCGGATATTCCGAGTTCTTATATCGACCAGACACAGAGATCGAGATATCCGAAAATAAAGTTACAGGGTTACCACGTGCATTGTTTGTTCGGTTACTCCCACGCTTTGCGACATGTGATAGATGCGCGCATCTATATCTGGATTATGAGAAAATAGTCTATCGGAATTTATGGACCGATTATAGAGGAAAATCTGTGGGAAAGGACATTTGGATATATTTTCGACATTTGTGGGATCTTCATTAACAAGAAGATGGTTTGCTGTACAATTTATAGTATAATACAATATATAGGAGACAATTAAATTAGTACCTACAAAATTTCTCACATTTAGAGCTAAACATTTACATAATAATTTATATTAATATAAATCCAAATTTTTTTTAATTTGAATTTAGACTAAATAAATTTATTATTTAAATGTTAAAAATAATTATTTTAATCTTGCTCGCGTTACTTTTATCGATAATATATAAAAAAATATGGAGAAATGATCAACAATTTCTTGCAACTTGCAAATGATTAAATTTGGTTATATTTATATATTTGATATTTGTATCAAACAGTCCTTTACAAATAATCTTCATTCTAAATAATATTCACACACAAGCTACGCTTTCTTTCATGTTCTAAATGTTCTTAAATAATTTGTAAATTGTTTCTCGAGTCAGATTTTCCAGATTGAGATTTATCAATCTATTCGCATATAAAATATCTTTTAAAATTTTTTTCTAAATCATGTGCTCTCTTTATAAAATTTAAATTGGGTTCTTTTTAATAAATTGATCGGCGAATATCGAAATAATATTGCAATAAGAAATAAAAAAATTCTGTTTCCAAACGAATCAACTAGCAAAGATTATAAAATGCAGATTGTTTGCCCTTCGATATCGGACAATCGTAATGTACGGTCGTATAAGCGACAATTATCTGGTCGTGTAGGAAAAAAATGAATGGATCGCGAAATCGCGATAGCCTGGGAGCTTCCGACCCTCGCGACTGTCACAGCTGATTGGACAATTATGGCATCACGGATGACGTCAACGATAATATAAACGTGTCTCTCGGAAATGTATAGGACAAAGGTGGGATTGCGAGTCGACGGAAAGTCGCCCACGCACGAGAGAAACGAAATATGTGTGTATGTAGTTCACGAGGATGCTTCTTGGATCGTCCCATCGCGAGTGTGGGAGGAACACGAGGCTTATTTGCGCTCCTTATATGAAAAACCGTTAAATTCTTACCACATCGCAGATCGCATTTCGCCTTTATTTTTTAACGTCTAATCAGTAACGATGGGTATTTAAATTTTTTCTAAAATTTTTTTAAATAAAAACTCAAAAAGATTTTCATTTCTATTCATATAAGTATCTCTGCAAATTTATGCAACAATAATTTAATCAAACACAATCATCCATAAATTATTCCCCGATCGAAAATATTTAACATCTTTGTATAAAAATATGAAATTTTTTTATCGCTAATTATCAGACGACAATTTTAATCATTAAAGTAACAAATTTAGCCCTAGTAAGGGAAGAAATTCTTCAATACACGCGTTTGATGATAAAAATACGATCACTGAGAATCCTTTATATTACTCGGTTACGTTTATATCACTCGATAATTATATGCGTGCGTTGATCAGGATCGATACGATTGACGCGAGCGACGTTTCCGTATTTCCGAAGGACAAATTATCGGCGATCGAAGTGCGTGTGCGCGCACATTCCAAGCTGATAAGACGCGCATACCATTGCGTTCGAAGCCGTGGCATTTTATCAAGGAAACAGCGTCGGCGCGCTATCAATCGTCAGATGGTTCCCGATGCGGCGCCGCGATTCTATTTATCCATAATCGATCGATCGAGCGCAATCGAAGAGCAATAAAGCTCGAGGGGCTTTGCTATATTTATGGACCGATACGTAATTATAAGGAATGTCCGCAGAGTTCGCATTGTCGTCGTGGCTGCGTCCTTCGCTCGTTGTCAATTCTTTAAATTCTTTATTGTTTTCAAAAGTCACACGCCCACGCAACTCGATATGACACATGTAGAGTGAGATAGACAGATCGATCGAAGAAAAGGGCCATTTTTCGAAATTACTGAAAGCATTTCGAGAATGCGAACGGTAAGTAACGGGTTCAAATAGCCGTATTCTACCCTTATTGCTGCAGTTTTAGTAATTTCGAAAAGTGGCACCCTCGCGATTCTTTCGGATTATCCTATTGTATCGATGAAGGAAGGACGCATATCTTTAAATATAAAAACCTATGAACTCTTTTGACTAAGAAATTTGATGCTTTTATATTCGTTATTTATTTTTGCGACCATATTTCAAGTTAAGGAAGAATCGTATAAAAGTAAAGTCTACGCTTGTGACTCGATAAGGGGGTAGGTTTATTATAATATATATTTACGCTCAAGGGGGAGCTTGAAATATCTCATTTTTCAATCTTACAATATACACACTGACTATTAATAATAAACCAGCGCGTCACGTGTCAAAAGTTCACTTCTGATGATCAATTGATCGATCGATCGGCTCAATCGCTCGAGAGTATTCCGTCGAAAACTCGACTCCCGGCAAAGAGATTCGCGCTTGGTAACCCAAGTGGTCGACCGAAGCCATTAACATATCCAGAGTGGTAACTGGTAAGCGTTAAGAAGGCCGAAAAGAGAAGCTAGAGAGAGACAGAGAGATGGAAAGGAGAAGGTGCCGAAGAAGAAGCGCGTGCCTTTCGAAGGAGGAGAAGAAGACGGGGGAGTCCGGGGGAGGAGAGGCAGGGAGGGGGAGGGAGAGAGAGAGCGAGCCGGGGCCTGCGGAGTACGCGGAGCCTGTAGCTCGTTGAGTGCATTCCAGTGGTATGAGGTCCATCGACGTCGGAATCCTGCATATCCATGGATGCAGGTCGACTAGCTATGCGCTTAGGTGCCAACCGTGCCGGTCCGTACCGTCTCTCTCTCTCTCTCGAGCGGTCGCTCGTCGCACCGATTATTCGCGGAATCGTAAGTTCCCGGGAAAAGGAGCGCGTCAGACCGGATATTACCACCGGAGGAAAATCCGAGTCTTATCTCGTCGCGGTCGCGCTTATCGTCGCGCTCTCGTTCACGATTTATCGTAATGCCTTAAGAAAGAGCCCGGCGTTTATAAGGAATAATCTTCAAGTGATAAATTTCCCTCCCCCTCGTGTGTGTATCTGTATGTGTATGAAATTTTTGAAAGGGTATTGTAGTGGATGGCGGTAGGTATCATCGCGAATTAAAAAAAAAAAAGAAATTGAGACCGATTGGTATTTGCCATGGTAATCTTGCGTTAATTTTGCCGCAAACTGCACAAAAAGGGGGTTGACGCGTCGTGAACCTGTTGCATGTTTCAACGTTGTAATTTTTCTAACGGCGCTCAAGTGTACGATGTGTGTGATAATAATGGATTTAGGCTAACATTACAGATTCCAATCTATATGCTGAACGTGAAATAATAAAGGGGTTACCGCGGGGCGCGCGATGTCGATAAAATGCAACGATTCCCGCGCCCTAGCATTATGTTTCTAATCGCTGAATATTTCATACAGTTATTTTCAGCAACGCCACGGTAGTATCGTGAAAAATATTTACGATCACTGCTGTATTACCGCGTTATTTAGTACTAAATACGGAGTGCATTATTAAGGAACGCAAATGGAATTTTTTCCCCTAATATCATAATAAGCGCAACGATACGAAGAGCAATTTCTGTTTTTTTAGAAATGAAAATCGGGGTTGGCTCAATATTTTCTTGCTCAGCTAACCGGATATAAAAATGATAGAGATTTACAAATTCTTTGACCAAATAAGGAAAAATAATGTTTTCTTTACAAAAATCTTGATCGTGTTTGTCCTTTTTTTCGGAAATTTAATTCTGAATATTTTTGCGAATACGAGATACATCAAAGTCTCTCTCTTGTCGAGGAAAGCTAAATCGAAATTTTTTCTCAACATTATATATTTTTTCCCCCGAAATCAAAATTATCCCTCGTGATCGACAACGTGCGCAATTTCTGTTCTTTTAGAAATGAAAATCGGGGGGAGTTTGCTCGATATTTTCTTCTTAGCTAACCGGATATAAAAATGATGGGGATTTATAAATTCTTTGACCAAATAAGGAAAAATAATGTTTTCTTTACAAAAATCTTGATCGTGCTTGCCCTTTTTTTCGGAAATTTAATTCTGAATATTTTTGCGAATACGAGATACATCAAAGTCTCTCTCTTGTCGAGGAAAGTTAAATCGAAATCTTTTCTCGATATCGAAATTTTTTCTCGATATTATATATTTTTTCCCCCGAAATCAAAATTATCCCTCGTGATCGACAACGTGCGCAATATTGTGCGACACGTGGCGCGCAACGTGGAACAATCCCCGAGTCGAAAAGCCAATAAAATCAATTCGCGCGTCGGAAAACAATGGACAAGGGCGCGAAATATTTAACATATATACGAGAGAAACGCTGTCTGTCTCCCTGTGCAGCGTAGCCGCGCCGACACTTTGTTTAGGCAAGTTTGCGAAATCGAAGCGGCGGCCGCGAAGTGGTTCTCGTATGTGAGACAGACGCGAAAAAGGACGAGCGCGAGGAGAGAAAATAGTCCGAGAGAGTTCACTTTTCTCTCGCCCCTCCTCGCTGTCTCCCTCACCTCCCCCCTCTCTCCCTCTCTCTCTTTCTCCTCGCCAAATCTTCGGAATCAGCCGATATCTTTGAGCGAAGGGCACGGGGTGCGCCGCCACTCCCTAAAAGTTCATACTCTTTCTTCAGAATCTATAATATCGTCGTCTCCTTCGAAAAGTCACCGAGGAAAATTTCGCGAGCCACTTTCGCGAAATGATATTTCCAGTCCTGCTATCGATCGCGCGCTAATTTCGGCGTGTTATCGTCGTTGAATCGTATTATACGACTTTGGAAATTACACACATTGAAGAAGTTATATGTTACATTATAGTCATTTATTCTGAGAAAAAGAGAGAGATGTAAGATCGAAACGTTGCACGAATCGATATAAGTTTCGTATTGAAATCATAATTCATTAAGTTATTAACATATACTTAATTTGTCAGCTTGTTAAAATATCATCTAAATAGCTCACTTATAAATCTATCACATTTTTTTTTGTTAAAAGTAGCATTCTATTGTTTTAAGATTTTTGTATCTCGATTGTATTAATTCAAGAACTTTTGAGAGCGATAGCTTTTTAATGTGGTGCATTTTGTTATCAAATCACGCATATCGAGAGATTGTCTCGCATAGGTAGTTTTCTCATTAAAATCTCATTAAAATTAACATAAGCGGAGCGATTATCGTAGTAAGTTTGCGATTTCTAGCACGCCGAATGCGAGGAATAAGCCTGAATTATGCTCGCAATATTTTGGATTTTACTCGCAGTCGAGTCGCAGTGTGAAATCAGGCAGCGGCGCCGGTTAAATTTAAATTCAAACGGTGTTTAAATTTGAAATTAAATCGGTTGCAGCCTGACCTGAGGGTCGAGGGTCGAAAGTGCAACCACCGCGCGTTTGTTCGTGGCTTCTTTCTTGTCGTGCGACGATGGATTCGCATCGAATGTGCATCTGCAACCTGGTGTAGTTGCACGAGGAACTAGAATACTTACTTAAGTTCTTAATTGTAATTTGTAATTTTACGAGGAATGAAAATTTAAATAAGGAAAAATAGGGAAACAAAATTTATAAGATTTAAATTTAAAATATTCTAAAAAATAATGTGAAGAAATAATTCTGAATTTTTTTTTAAGATACACGCCCAAAATTTGTAGGATAAATATGTCCTTTCCCCTCCGAGGTAAGAATCGATCAGTGACGCTGGACTGCTCGTCCATTCGGCACATTTTCATCTTAGGTTGTGAAATAATCAACATCGCATCGCACGAGAATTTTACGGCGAGATCGTAGGTCGCGTGTTAAGTTGAGGAAGGCAACGAGGAATCGAATCTCATCGCTTGAAGCCCTCGTCACAAGTCAGAATAGCTTCGCGAATAATTAAAGACGACCCAGATGCCATCCGCTCATTCCGCGTATACGTAACGTAAGGACCCGTGCACACTGGAGATGCCGTTTGAGTGGAAACACTTCGGAATTCAACGTAGCTGCTCTGACGAGAAAACCTCGCCGATGATTGCTTCTGCATCCTCAAGGATTCTACATCTGGAAAGGATCTAATTAACGAATCCGTCAATTTTTGCCTTAATATTTTCACGAGAAAAAAAGATAATTTTTTGTCGCCATTCATTATTTTATTTTTGCAAGTCCTTTCTTTAAAAATTCCCGTTAGGGAATAACGCGGACTCTGTTTATCGCGTCGCGCAATATAACGTAATGATGCGCGAGACATGGTTGGCGGAAACCATCTTATGAGGCACTTTCTTAACTTCTCTACGAAATCCTTGGCGATGTTGTAGCCTGTTTCGCGCGTGCGCGCCATAATATGAGAGAAATATTCAAGGACGAAGGAAGAAAGACGCAAGAATCGAGTTGAGGCTGCGCGAGATTAGCAGAGAAGCCTTCGCGAATTAACGGTCGCCGTTTTTCCACCCTTTCCAGCAGTCGTAACTAGCCGCTTCTCCCTGTCGGGTATTTTCGCGAAAAATCGATCGAGTTCTTGCTCGACTCCTTTAATAACGAATAATATGTATATGTAACGCTAATTTGAGATTTTTTTAAGCTAAACTTGTTTTTTGATTTGACAATTATCATTGAATTGTCAAACTAAAACTATTATACGTTCTCCATCTTGAATAATTCGATCATGCTTTATAAAAATTTTTGAAGTGATATATCTATTTCTTAAAATCGTGCGAATTAATTTAATTTGACAAGGATAGATGAACCGCATTTAAAAGGCATTTTTTAAAAATCATTTTTATTTGTTTTAGAAATAAATAAATTAGGATAATAAATGATTAAAATGAAAATTTGTCGCTCTTACGAAATTAAATATTTCATATAGTTTAGGGCGAAAACGTGGTTATAAAATTGTATAAAAGAATGCGACTAAGATTATACGGTGTAATAACTGACTTAAATAGAGCGAAAAGAGAATCGAAAATTTTTGCAATTTCTCCAGCAGTCACGGTTGAGCGATCACTCATTTAAGGAGAACAACGCAATTCGCTTATCTGTCTTAATTCATACATTAAATATAATTCTCTTTTCTGCCGCAGATAATCTTCAACAACAATTATATCAAAATTTCAATATGTCTATCTGTTTTTATCTATAATCTATATGATTCATATACTTTATCATTTTAACGCGCGTTTTCTATACAACTCACATAAATACTCACATAAAAATACGGGAAGAAGACATTTCAAAATAATTATCATATATCAATTATCTCATTTCTATACCATAATAAATAATTAAAATTAGATATATATAAAAAAATTAAATAATATTTTATACGTATACTTGTATAATTATTGATGAAAGATTGAGAAAAAAAAGAAACTAGAAATCTACCGATTTTCCAAGCAATTTTTCAAAAAATATTGGGAGGAAAAGGCGGAAAGAAGTTTCGCAGCAAAAAGACATATGGATATAATCGCGTTATTTAAAGTGAAACGAGAGAAAATGAAAAAAGCGAGAGAAAAAGAGAAAGAGAGACAAGCAATTCGCGAGAGGTGACGAGATGCTGTGTGCACTTGAAATTCGATGTAAATGGGTTAGAAGAAAATCTCACTCTAATGTCCGCCTCTCGATGAGCTTGATGTGCAACTAAGCGTTACGTTTTATGTGTGCTCCGACGAGGAGAGAGGAGCGAACGACCGCTTCTTTTCGGAGTCGGAGAGAATAGAGGGATGGTAGTCTTGCGTTTTGCCTCCTTGTTTTGTGTCGTCCGTCCGTGAAAGTCCGCCCCGATTTTACTCGAGCTGAAATCTCCCCGAAATCTCTCTCTGTCAAATTCGCGACGGCGGCATCGTTCGCACAAAGGGACGACGATAGTCGCCGACCGTTCGAGTTCCTACTTTTTCGAGTTGACTCCGGCCTTGTCGTCCTTGAGGCTTCGATCTAGTCCTCGGATGATCGAAAAACGAGGAATCGGTGGAACTTTCCGAGGATGTTCTTACGTAGAACCGAACTTTGTGGAAGATAACGCGAGGTACACGATCGTTTCTTCTAATATTTGATGTTTAGCTTGATCCTCACGTATCTCTAACGATTGTCTGAGATAAACGAGCTTGTCTCTCTCGCGGATTCGTGCTGGGTAGTATCAAAGTACTCAAGTATATTGATTGTGAAGTTCAATCATTCATACAAATTTTATAGCACACTTTGTAAAACTTGCATTTCAATTGCATCTGGTGTTGCTATTTGCTTGCAATTTAAATCCTTTCATATTTTATAATTTTAGAAAATTTATTATTATAAATTTTCTAAATTATACACTGAGAAAAATCGTTTGATTGTACCAACAAGACGTATATGATTGAAGGCATTTTGGTTAAATCAAACAAGAATTTCTAATTATCATGATAAGACTCGATTTTTTATAACTAGAACGTTTAATAGATTTTACTATAAGGATTTGGTTAGTATTTTCTGGTTGGATCTATAAAATTTCTTGTTACATTAATTTCTTTGCTTGTAGCTAGGCGGCGAGCCACTCTTAACTTAACTCGTATTCAATATTTGCCATGAAATGTATATAAAGAACTAGTATTAACATTAAATCCAAAGTATATTTTTTTTCTCTTACGAGCAGTAGTGCCAGAAAGAGGACGCTAGTTCTCTGATTGTGTGTGTTTGAGCTGCATCCTCTTCTTGCATCACTGTTTATCAGTTTAATTTCTAACAAACTGAACTTAAAATAATTTATTCAATAATCTGGATTGAATTTATGCAATAATCGTGTTGGAATTCAGAATATTAAACAGACTTTTGAGATTAGATGGAAAAAATTTTAGACGACTTGGTGCTGGTGAGTTTAGTATTATTAACCAGAAAATTTGGTAAATTTAACAGGAAGAAATTAATCAGATTCATCTGATAATTTCTACAAGAATTCTGGTTCGTCCATTTTCCAACAGACATATTAGTTGAATCTACCAGAATTCTAATTAATGCAACCAGATTTTTTTCTCAGTGTATATTATTATAATTATTATAATTATATATTATATTATTATAATTATATATTATTATTATAATTATACATTATAAATTTATAATTATATATTATTATTATAATTATATATTATAAATTTATAATTATATATTATTATTATAATTATATATTATATAAATTTTCTTTTTATTAAAAGGATTAAAGGAAAGTTTTTTCAAAATATATTCCTTTAAAAAAAGATAAAAAACATGCCAACTATAAAATCATTTATTTACATATTTTTCTTTTAAGAAAAGATAAAGCTGCGCGTCGGAGGGTATCTCTCCCTTATCTGTGTTGCTCACGAAATCTCTACCGTCTAATTTTGAAATCTCTCGAAATATCGAGAGCGCTGTTAGATTATCGGAACATGAAGTGGTTAACCCAAAATCCGAGTATCGGAAAAAGGGAAGTAGAGGCCACCGAGATCATGTGCGATTTCGATTTCTTTTTATGCTAATTAGAGACGATATTCGAGTTTATATATATATATATATTTTTTTTTCCTCCCGAGGATACGTCGCGGGGTCAGTGGCGTTGCCTCGCGGGATAAATCATACAGCTAGATGCGACCGCGGGGGAGGAGGAGGGGAGGAGGAGCAGGACACGAGAGAAGAGGGCTCTAATTTATCACGCCCGCGCTTTGATAAATTAATGGCCGTCCGTGCGATTTTCGGAATCCACCCCGAAACAAGAAGAGCGCGAATCGTGCGTCCCTCTCGCTAATTATCTATTACTTTTCTAAGCCCGTCCCGATCTCGTCGATAATTTCGCTGCTGAGATAGATTAGTCTCTCGCGCTCTCGTCCGTCTCTCTTTCCCTTTGTTTCTCCATCTCTTTCTCCCTGTCTATCGCCTCTCTGTCGTTTGTGCCGAAACTTTCCGTTGACCGTTGCTCGAGCTCGGTGACTCAGAAACGGTGTCGCAGGTATGACCTAACGCTCTTCCGCACCCTGCACTTCGTCGAGTCATTCAAGAAGCTTTTTCGAAAGGGCAGAATATGCTGTTAATTTTACAAGAGGCTTTCAAAAGCGTCATGAATAGATTTTTGTTGTACGCGCGATGTCTTTTCTTTTTTCCAGAGACATATTTTATTTAAAAATAATATTTTAATTATATTGTGTATTGAAATGATAGACTGAAACGGCAACTTTGATATTTTATACACATAAGGAGCATATACAGAGAAAATTTATAATATTGATTATTTAAAACATTCTTGAGAAATTAGAAAATCCTCTCACACGTGCAGACTCTAATAAATTGTCCGAAATTTTTTATTTTAGAATTGAATCAACTTGTGCCAAAAAATATTAACTTTTACTTGGAAATATCGTAAACATAAGTAGCAGAATAAAATGATATTTTTAATTTAATGCTTAAAAAAAATTGTAGAAAAAATAAATAAATATTGATAATTATCTAGTTGCTATTTCAGTCTTTTCAATATACTATAAATATCGATACATTAATGATGAAGAGAATTTTAATTTCCCGACGTAATCTAATCATTAAGTGATTATTTGTTTATACTTTTTAATTTTTTGTGGTCAAAAAATAATTTTCTATAAATAGTTATATTTTCATTTTTCTTCCCTCATATTTGTCGATCGCTGTAATAAATATCGCGCGCGACATTGGCTAGACTATGATTTCTACGACTGTCTGTTTCGAAGCGAGAGAAGGAAGAAGTGGCACGTAGAGACGTTCCGGAAGGTCGCGAAACGGCCGCCGCTGCTGGCTTTCTCGCTCGTTTCGTCTGTCACTTCATTCATGACTCGGCTGGTAGTCCTGATCACGTTTCTTCTATCTCTACCTCGCTCTTCCTTCTCATCGGCTTCTTATTTCCTCAGGGTCGGAGCGACGTACGAAGTCGCCAGGCAGTCGTTCCGTTAATTCTTTTCTAAAATTGGAAAAATATCTTACAGTTACTTCTGTCTTGAATGTACGATACATTGATGCTCTATGCTTGATAATGAACTTTTATATTTACCGATTAAATTAATGGCATTGTTGCAATAATAAAAAGTGTCTGGAATCTAAAATTTCAAAAATGAAAAGAGAAATTTAGACTACATTAAATTTCCTATTGTCAATTTATTTTAAATATAATGGAAAAACAATTAAATATATTTGCGAATCAAAATAAAAGCATTCGTCCGAGTTTTTAGAGTAGAAAGGCATTATTTTGAAGGAAAAAATCATTATTTATTACAATTTTTCAATTTTTGATATTATATATATTTTAATAAATAAATCTCTCTTAAATAGAAATCTATTTTTAAGCGATCGACTTTATGATTTAATTAAAACTAGATACTTTGTTAGAAAAAATCTAAGAAAGATTACAAATTAAAGTAAAGAAATCTAAATCTTAACAATAAATATACATGAAGAAGAATCGTTTTTCTTATTGTTATCGCGTATTTTTATTGAAATACAAGAGTACCCTAGATATGAATCGGATCTCTTTCAGGTCTTTTTCTTATCTACCTACCTTTCTTATCTATTGTCCTTTCTGATCGTTTTCTATCTCACTTCTTTCTCCTTCCTCTTTTCTTGTTTTTCTCTTCCCCTTTTCTCTCCTTCCTCTTTACATTCTCCAAGTGTGGCCTTCGTTTCAGCGAGGTAGATATTCATAACGGCTTCGTAGTCATCCAATGACGTAGCATTCCTTCGTTTTCTTTCTCTTTCGAGCACATCCTCCTCCAGAGGATGACTCCTACGGAGTCTGTACAAAATATATAATATATATACTATCATTCCATAACGTTGACTCGCGGATGTCCGTAGATGACCCATCTTTGTGAAAATACTAAAGAAAGGTGAATACGTATATCAATTTTACTCAGAATCCGAGACAATTTATAATTACAAGTTCGGTATAATTTGAAAACTGGAAAATAAGACATTTCAGTCGCAATCTAGTACATATAGCGTCAAAAAGAAACGTGACCGCGTTTTACAACATGTGTCATGGATAGACTCCGTATGAGATTTATCTAGGGCGAGACATTGAAAAGAGATCTGATACATGGATTGACACGCATATATTACGCGTATGCATAAAATATAGATTTTACTAAGGCATTCTAACAGAGGATTATATCAGATTGTCCCAAGACGTCGGAGCTTCTCGATGTATTAGTTGCTCGCAATGAAAACTGAGCGTATGCGAGATTATTATATATGTCATCGTCGATTGATTTTCTCCGATTATTAATTTTTCCTCGTGATACATTTGCCAGGAGAGCCGATAAAAATTAAGTTACTTCCTATACCGTAAAAAAAAATTATTATCGACCTATAAATGTATTTAATATCCTCTTAATTCGCTTTTCTCTTAATTCTTAAGTGAAAAAATACAGGCTGCGTGTCAACAACGTGCGTTAAATAGCATTTAGGCATTTTTACGGGCCAGTTTTATCAACGCGATGTGGACAAAATTGCGATAAAACGGGGCAGAAAAGCGGCGCGTGCGGAATGTAAAGCTAACTGTCGTGCGTGACGTCGTCCGCGTCGGAATTTATGTCGACTCGTCATCACCCAGTCAGCTGACGATGCGATCGCGTTTATACCGCTCCTCGGCAAGTCTACCATGTATGTACGTGCTTTCTAATATGTGCGGCATGAATGACGGCTGTATTGCCAAACGCGATTTATAAATAACTCGCCGAGGTTTCCCCTTTTCGCGAACAAGAATTGCGTACGCGAAAGCGGAAGTTTATTAAGCGGAAAAGTTCGGAAAATTCCATTTTGTTCGGAAAGAGATTTATAGATTTATTATAGTCTGTACCATTATAAGCACTCTGTCGCTTAACGTGACTCAATAACGGGAATGACGTGTTGATGTCTAATAATAAGCCATTTTATGCGTAATTCCCAAGTTTTGTAGATTTTTTATTTCTAGAAAAAAAATTGCATTTTCTTGTATTATTCTATCTTTCTAAAATAATTTTCATTGAGAATTTAATTGTTTTTAAAATGAGAAGTTTCGAAGTAATATTCTGCTTCCCTTACAATTAATTTTGCATTAGCTGATAAGATAGTTTCAATCTTGTTTAAAATTCTAAGCCTTTCTGTTAAAATACTTAAAATCTTATTTTTCTTTCTTTACATAAATACTTTATTGAATTTCATTGCGCAACACTCATGTTTCAAGTATAAATTTTATTGAGAAAATGAAAGGATACTAAAGGATTATCCGTGCCATTAATATACGTCGCAATTAACTTCTCCCAAGCGGTGGAATCCTTGCGAGATAATTTAATCCAACTTCGTATTTTTCAAGACGTTTTGTTTCAACGGACCTTTTAAGATTTCGCGACGCGAAAATCTACTTAGCGAGATTCGTTCATAAAACGCGAAAAACGCACTAATCATCGGCGCCGAGTGGACCTCGAAATAAACTGATCATTCGTTCAGGAAGAATCGTGGAGAAAATCGTTATCCTTTCTCCAGAGATCGACTCTAAAAATCTTTGCATAACTTTTTCGACTTTAATTCTTACAATATTTTCGTTCTAATCCGCTCTCAAATCAAGTCCATTGGTCGAGAATGACGCACACATGAGGAAGGCAATCGTGCTGACGTTTCTTCCTGTAGAAAGAGGGAGGTCAATAAAATGTCCTTATATAGGCTCTGTTTACTGAGTTAATTCTTATGGCAGATTTCGTCATTCGGAATTGATTTCCCCTTAATGATGACATCTCCTCCTCCTCCTCCTTTTCTCTCGTTGGGCGTTCATCAGTGGGTCCTGGGCTGCTTTCGGTGAAGCTAATGAACGTACCGCATATGGGGCCGGTCTCGTGCACTCGCGCATAGCAACAGAAACGAGAGAGAGGACGACCATGCGCGAAGAAGGATGACGCGAGACAGGAAAAGAGACAGGAAGGCAGAAACTAGAGGTGCCAATCGCACAAGGCTTATTTTTCCTCCATTTTTTAGCTTTAATATCATATTACGATATCTATATTTTTTCAATATGTATTATTATCTTATACAATGTAAAAATATTTAACAGGAAAGCACACTAATTACATCGAGATACACATATGAATCTGTGAAATATCGAGTAATCTAATTATTAAACGTATACTTAAATAAGATATTTTCTGTACTAGGAAAAGAAAAAATATTCCTTTGTTTATTTTTGTCATGATGTCATGTCTATTCTGTTTTATTTTTTCTATACAATATATTATATATGTTACTATAAAATATTGTATAAATTCTTGCATAAAATTATTTTCCACAATCGTGAGTCTTTACTAATACCTGTAGGCAAGTCGTTAAAAAATTACACGTATTCCAGAAGATTAACAGATACTTTGATTATCTCAAAATCAATTTTTTTTTAACAAAAACTTGATTGGTCGCTTTGATTTTGTAAAATTAAAAAAAATTATAATTGCTTAATTTATAATATTATATAATATCATGTATGTGTTTTACATTTTTATCTTGTTCTTGCATATTAACTGTTTTGAATTAACATGTTTCGTGCAGATAATTTTTCGGTATTCTATAGAGGTATCCGTCCCTGATCATACGTTCTTTCTCGCTACAGCATCAGATCGTCATAGTTAAGCTAGATCGAAAGAGAAAGAAAAAGAGAGAGAGAAAGAGAGCCATCGCACTTGGAGCGAAAAAGAAACGATAGTAGCTTCAGGACTGGAGGAAGGATAGATTGTCAGCACCTGGTGATGGTTGATCGTTCCTCGATGATGTCGCTCACGATGATAACAGACTCGGTGGAAGATAACGGGGGAAAAGATGACCATGAATCTATAGGCTTGGTTCGACAAATTTTTAAATCTGGTTATCTCTCTCTCTCTCTCTCTCTCTCTCTCTCTCTTCGCGTTATCTACGCACGAACGAAACCTAATCGAAGGATAGCGATCGATTTGAGTGACACGTGCCCGGAGCCATGGTATCTAATCTCGAGTGACAATAAGTCCAAGGTGTCTCCTGTCTGGAAAAATATGGAAAATAGACTTGTATGGAATTGCGAAACTCGATTTTCACTCGAATTATCTTTCCGAAATTAAGATATGAATTAATATGTGCAAGTTTTTTTACCTGTCCTCTGCGGTAGATCAAGCGTCACGTGACTTTCGTGTTATCGCGAGCGATAAATCCCTTTCCTCCCTCGGATCGGGTTTGGACTACTTCCCGACAGCGGGTGAAAAAAGTTGAATCGAAAAATCCTGTTTTGAAAATGCGACGAGAATAGAAAAGTTCGTGCGCGAGAATTAAATTTCCGATTCCGCGCGACTAACCCATATTACGCGAAATGAGGTCACGCTCCTTAGAAGAGTCGCGCCTACAATTAATGAGTGTTAACCTGGCGTTTCATGGATGCCTTTTACACACTGAGAAAAAAAGTTTGTTAACTTGACTGAACCATTCAACTAAATTATTACTTTTTTAATTGAAATATTTAACTATTTAAATTAAATAATACATATTTATGTATTATTTAATTTAAATAATAACTATTTAATAATAATAATAATAATAATTGAAATAATAACTATTTAATAATAATATTAATAATATTAATAATTTAAATAATAACTATTTAAATTAAATAATACATATTAAATCTAACATGACATCATTTATCTTAAATATTTAAATATTTCAATTAAAAATATAATAATTTAGTTAAATTGTTTGGTCAAGTTAACAACTTTTTTTTCTCAGTGTAAACATATACGAATGTTTCGCTCGCGCAAAAACTTCCACGTAGGGGCAGGACAAGGTAGTTGGTCATCTGATCCCGCATGGATTTCCGATCTCATCCCTCGAGCAGAACCTGTAAATTAAAAAAAAAAACGATATGCCATTTGTTCAGATGCGATATTTTAAATGCTTTAATTCTTAAACTCTAGTGTACATAAAAAAATCTTATTTGGAAATCTTGTGAAAGAGACTGTTTGTGTCCACCTGCCAAAGAAAGTGGATCTCGCTATAAATTAAAACAACTTGGAAATTATATTTTAAACAGTCGTGAATTAATGACAGATATAGTAAGCATTTTCTTGAAAATGGTGAAAATAATATTAATTTTTACCCCATTTTTTTCTTGAAAAATTTAATGAATCATAAGAAATATGATTTCTTGAGAAACATTTACTTAAGAAACAGTTATTCTTCCTGAATAAAAAGAATTCAATTGATATTATTTCAAAATTGTGGTATTATTTCAAAAAATACACGACTCCTCGATATATTTAATTAATTAAAATAACACATTTATATACAAAGATTTTATTTTTGAATTTTTGAGGGATTTTAAAGAATTTTTGAATGAATTGTCAAAAATAATAAATAACTGTCAAAGTCTTGCAAATTTTTTATGACACGAGTCTCGACAAGTCAACTAATTGTTACGACGAAAACTTTTCTGTCGATTTATCGCACATCATAATAGTTTTTAGCTTTCTTTGCATTCATCAGTAGCGACAGTTTTTACGTCCTTGCAAAACTTTCTGTCGCAACACGAGACATGGAAATTATTCGAGTGCGTTTCTTCCGTTTTGCGACACGGAGCAACAACGGAGAGCTTTTCGTCCGGTCTATTCCTTTTATAAATTGAGCTGACACGCAGTCGAAGTCAAAAATAAGCGCTCCGTCGTCGGGGCGATTCGCTTCCGGGGAGTGTGGAAGAGAGCCCCGGCATCGAGAGTTCATTAGCCGCGCCGCGGCAGCGGCGGCGGCGGCGTCGGTGGCGGCGGTGGCGGTGGCGGTGGGGGTGGGTGGCGGGCGGTGGGTGGTGGCGATGGCGGTGGCGGCACCGAGTACCCCTCGTATACTTCTTCGACGGTACACACAATCGATGCCGAAATAGAGTAACTAGACGCCGATACAGCGCTGACCATCACCGTGTCGATGACCTGGGTGGTGGAGGCGTGCCAGCAGTGGAACAACCACCTCGATCCTGCCCGATCCGCGAGGAGCCTTCTCGCCCCCTACCTCCCGCCTGTCGATTCCTCTCTTCCTCATCCCCGGCTTTCTTCCGAAAATTTCGCACGGCACGACCGACCGAACACGAGTCCGGGAATATGTCGTCGTCGTCGTCGTCGACAGACTCTTCGAGTCGCACAGCCGACGGCGCTTTCGAACGGCATGGTTTTCACGTGGTCGCGAGCATATCGATTCCCGGACGAGGCGGCAGATCGGATTCTGCGCCCTTTTCCCTTTCGCTTCCCTTCCCGTCCGCCCCCGCTTTGCGCCTCCCACCCCCTCGTCGCGCGCCGTCCTTCCACCTTCCTCGTAGACGAGGATATTTACGGCGAATATGACGCTTTTTAGGAGGAGAGCGAGAGACAGAGAGAAGGAGAGAGATAGAGAAAGAAAGAGAGAGAGAGAGAGAGAGAGGGGCGGATAATCGTGACGGCATTTTGACTAGGGCGTACTTTACAGGCGAATAAGGCAGCATAACCGCGGATTTATATACGTCGTGAAAAATATAAGCGATCGATCGGACGCGCGTTCTCTCCTCGTTCTCGCGGAACGTCATGGACCTAAGTTCTACCTGTGCGAATATAACTTTGGGATGTGTACTTTGTTATGTATAATTCCATTAGACCTGATCTGATGAGTTAATATAAACGAACTTTTCAACCGATCAATTGTTTGAATTTTGATTATCAACATCATATCAATAAACATGCTAATTACACGAATTGCGACCTGATAAGGACTATGATCCAATTTTATGATCTATAAAACAGTTGTCTGATAAATACTGTAACGGTTTAATAATAAATAATGTGAAAAAATTCGGGTAAATCAAAAACAAGGGAAAACATATAGACAAATATATTGTACATAATAATATATAAATATAAGGCTGTTATATTTATAAAATTATTTAGTTTATATATTGTAATAATATTTTCGTTTCTATATCTTTGGTGGAATTTTAACGAATTTTGACCTTTATACGTGAGAAATATCGCAACGATTGCTTATATCCATTTCTTTTCCAGGTTTACTATGCGAAGAAGAAAAGGAGAGCACAGCAGATGCAAGGAGAGGATGGCTCACATAAAAAAGAGAGGAAACTCTACAACGATGGCTGGGACGACGATAATCACGATTATATTATCAAGAATGGGGAAAAGTTCCTCGATCGATACGAGATCGATTCATTAATAGGTAAGAGAAAAAAAATGAAAAGAATAGCATAAGTTATTGTGCGAGAAATATTGGAATAATTGTTGTATCGTGTGAATTGATATGAGATATTTTCCAATGATGTAAATCGTTGATGTAATTGTTTCGTAGATTTCGTACAATAACTTTTAGATCTATACCAAGTAATACTTTCTTAATTTGTGATGGTTGCAAAAGATATTTCAATCGTTTATCCTGCATAGTTATCTTACATGTTTTCTGTTTGCAGGTAAAGGCAGTTTTGGCCAAGTAGTGAAAGCGTTTGACCACGAAGAGCAAACGCAAGTGGCAATAAAAATCATCAAGAACAAGAAGCCTTTTCTAAATCAAGCGCAAATTGAAGTTAGGCTATTGGAAATGATGAACAGAGCGGATACCGACAACAAGTATTATATAGGTATGTTTACTTGTGTAAGAATGATATATTTAGACGCGTGATGCTAATTTTTCATCTCCTTCTTCTTTTGATTACAGTTAAACTAAAGAGGCATTTTATGTGGCGAAATCACTTATGTCTGGTGTTCGAGCTGCTGTCGTATAATCTGTATGACTTACTTAGAAATACGAATTTCCGAGGAGTGTCATTAAATCTGACAAGAAAGTTTGCACAGCAATTGTGTACTGCCCTCTTGTTCCTGTCTACACCGGAATTGAACATCATTCACTGTGATCTGAAACCCGAAAACATCCTTTTATGCAATCCCAAACGAAGTGCGATAAAGATAGTCGACTTTGGTAGTTCATGTCAACTTGGACAAAGAGTGGGTATCTCATAAGATGTTAATTATCCCGCGCGTGCTCTTCGAGTTGCTCTTCGATCCATGTCTCACTTGCTTCTTCTTTTTTCCATGTTTGTAGATATATCAGTATATTCAGTCCAGGTTCTACAGATCACCAGAAGTTCTATTAGGAATACCTTATGACCTCGCGATAGACATGTGGAGTCTGGGATGTATTTTAGTAGAAATGCACACGGGAGAACCTTTATTTAGTGGGGCCAATGAGGTAATAAAATAACCTGATCGTTGTTCCCTTTAATCAAGTCCATAGCTCTCGATAATTTTTATTAATAGCACGAGACGCTACCGGAGTTTATGACCATGTTAAAAACATATGACAAATATGAATTTGCTTAAAAATGCACATATATTGTTGTATCAAAGTAAATCTCTGTTTAAAGAGATTTTTCGCGTAATTTGCAGGTCGATCAAATGAACAAAATTGTAGAAGTACTAGGAATGCCGCCGAAACATATATTGGACCAAGCGCACAAGGCGCGGAAGTACTTTGACAAAGTCCCCACGGATGGCTCGTATGTGCTGAAAAAATCCAAGGATGGTAAAAAATACAAACCTCCTGGCACGAGGCGCTTACACGATATTCTAGGTGTTGAGAGCGGCGGCCCCGGCGGCAGGAGGATAGGAGAACCGGGTCACTCGATGTCCGATTATCTCAAGTTCAAAGACCTAATCGTACGGATGTTGGATTTTGATCCGAAGACGAGGGTAACGCCGTATTATGCGCTCCAACACAACTTCTTTAAGAGGACGGCCGATGAGGGGACCAACACGAATGTCGCTGCTGCCAATAGCGCGAGCACGAGTCCGGCAGTGGTGTCGATGAGCCAGGATCACGGTGAGTCGTTGACCATCGCGCGATATCGGTCGATTTCGCCGAATCATTGTGTAACATAGAGGAGAGAAGTAATCCGAATTACGCATTTGTGTGCTTCACATCTGAGTTTCTTCGAAACTCTGGCAGGTTTTCAACATTATTATATCGCGTTTCTCTTGCTCATTCCGCGTATATCTTAAATCAAGCACAGACTTCTTATGTATTAAAGTTGAAAACATGTCAGATTTGCATTCTGTCACAATAACTGTACGTTAAACGATTAATTGCAGCGAGAAACATAATCTTACTATCAAAGTATGGCTCTATGTCGCTTGATTTCATTCATCATTCATTATTAATATCATACTTGATTGCCTGATGATATATTTAATCCATAATTTTTTCTGAGTCGGCCTTTTCAACAAATGTGAACGCCGATACAGAAAGAAAATTTACAATTGTTACTGCCCATTTTTTATCGGTAGATAATTTTGTACAAAATATACATGTAAAAATAATATATCTAAAAGGAGGCAGATATCTAAAAAAGAAAGAAATATCTAACTGCAATCACATATTCTGTTCAGGCTGCAATAAAGTCTTTTGACAGTTGCTTACAGGAATTTCCACCGTTCTTGCAAACGATTTAAAAGACAGAAACGTTTGATTGTGGCTAACGATACCTCTGAGCTGTTATTGACCATTTCTGAATAATTAAGCACAAGGTAGATATAAATAGAAATTCAGGACGGACAGTTGTATTTATATTGAGAGTTTAGGAAGGTTTTAATTTGTGCAGAAAATAAATTCTCCATCTTTATATTAATTAATATAATATTATCTGTCCTATATATTGCATAATATGAAATGAGATATTGTTAGTTATTCTCTATGAAAACCAGAACCTAATTAATCAAATAATTACTTAGTATATTAGGCAATGTCAACGACAACGTATGAATGAACGACGATAATTTCGTAAGATACGCACAATTTCGCAATTGATTCTTCCCTCGATTCCCCTCTCTTTTTTTTTTAATAATACATTTTTTATTTTCTGCGCAAACTAAACGATACTTGTTGTTGCCCGTAGATATGATGGGGGGACAATACGTGGCTCGATGACTGTCGTATCCGCGGGGCGGCGACGACCTGTCCTAGGCCCCAACCCTAATCTTACTTACTAACATAAGTAAGTTCTATCTAACAAACAATCCTATACACATACACACACGCACACACATAATACATATACAGACACACATGCTGAAAGATTAACGATATCCCTAATAATCATATCCTGGCCTCGGATGTATTGCGCGAAGCCTTTGCTTGCTTGAAAAGATATTCCGTCTGAGAGACACGGATTGACATTGCTCTATAGCCCGTGTCTTCTTTAATTTTATTAACATTAATGTATTTAATATAACTTATATAGTGCCCATTTTCGAGGTCGATCATTCGTTATTATATAAGACTGTCCTTTTTGATGACAATATCTTAGAACATATAAGGACAAAAAAAATAAAAGGATAAAGAACGTCGTGTGAGACTGCTGGAATATGTTTCCTTTTTTTTATCATTTTGCTTTCACCGATGATTGAAAGCAACTAATGATCGTTGTACATGAATGTTGTCGGAGATAGATGCATTTTATCACGATTGCAGAACATATTCCAACTAAAAGTATTGCATCTCTGTGTTAATTGCGAATTTCTGTTTTGTAGAAAAGTCACATCATTGTCTTCTAGTTTTTTTATGCATGCTTTAGCTGCTTACATTGTGCACTTTATCAAGTGCAGTGCTGTAAATGGGACATGAAATAGTAACGTTTCTGTGAAATAAGTCTTGTCCGTCAGTAATATATATTTATACATATATATATATATGCATTTATCATACATCCCTCTTCTTAAGTTTACGCTAATGTATGCCCCAATTGCACATTAACTATTACGTACATAATTAAGAGAAGATTACGTTACATCGCGATTACGTGATTATATAAACAACGAATAAATCAGGCAGATAATTTCGTATCAACTTAAAAATTTTTTTAAAAATATATGATATAATTATTTGAATAATTTTGTATGATTTCAATCATACTCTGTAAGCGCATATATTTTGCAAATATAATGCAAACATAAATTGTAATGAAAGCATCGTAGGTGTTAAGATTGTAACAAATTTAAAATCGTAATTAATTACAGTATATGTAAAATTTGATTAATTTTTATCAACTGCATAAATTTATAAGATAAAAGAAGAAATTGTATTAAAGAGAGTAGTATTTGCAATTTAATATTTTAGTATACGATGAGTATTTAAAGAAGAAAACACATTATCGGAAAGTCATTTTCGCCTAAGGAATGTGCGTGAAAGAAAGGTATTAGCGGTGGATTATTGCCTGCAAACATGTCCCTGTAGACGTTTGACGATTTTATTTCTCTTTATTCCCATTAGTCATTATTCAATTGTAAGAGCTAGAGCGATTTGCGTGGATGATTATGGCATTTTAGTGTGTATAAATATATATATGTGTATATATATATATATATATATATATATATATATATATATATATATCGAAAAATTAATGCTCGACCTCTCAAATTGACTTTTTCCTTTCTCGATGTCCCAGGACTGGTAACCATGTCGGGACAGGGTGGCAGCGGCAGCAGCAGCAGCGGCGGCAGTCTGCAGCAGATGCAGGCGTCGAGTCTCCCTGGTGGCGGTTATCAACCCATGGACTGCGAGTCCTCGCCTCGTCACACGGGCGGTCGGCGTGCCATAACAACGGGCTACCCATCGACATCGGCCGGGGCGCCCGCGTCAGCCCCGATGACGACGTCCATGCAATCCATGGACAGCTCCCTGATACAGAGCTCCCTTGGATCGTACAATAGCCTAATTCTTCCTAATATACCCCATCTGCCCGCGATGATGACCTCGCCGATGATTCAGCAGCAGAACTTCTACAACTACGGCTACTCGACCGCCGACGCGCATGGGATGGTCAGACAACCATCGACGGTGTCGACCGGTAACCAGCGAGATCCAGCGGAGAGGGAAGATAGCCCGATGGTCGGTGTCTGCGTCCAACAGAGCCCGGTCGCTATTCACTGAGGTGGTAGAAGTGGACAATACAGCTGATTGTAGGCAATTGCAAGATTGGTGGAAGAGGAAGACGATTTAGCTGATTTATTACCGGATAGAGATCGTGGCATACTTTGAACGTTCGTCTACGCTATGTTATTGTCGTAGACGAAGAAAGAGGCAAGAGAAGAGGAAAAGGAAATGGCTTGTAAACATTTTCAAACGTCATTCTCCGATGCTGCTTTCTCGAAGCATAGAGCCAAAAAAAGAAAAAAAGCACATCAGTGTTCGCAATCAGCGATTAACTTCGACAGTGAGAATTCAACAAATTTTTCGGACACATGTTGGTTTGGCTGAACAATTCTCTGAAAAATACAAACGAAAAATTTCCCCGAAAAAATCCACGAGACAAACGCAAGTCACAAAGCTCAAATCTCTCTCTGAGATTAAGAGATCACAGAAGCGGAGATGTTTACTATAAGCTTGGCGGCGATAACGACTGTGTGAAAAAAACCAATGAGTAGAAACGAGAACATGCGAGGAAAAGAAAAGAAAAGGGAAAATATGGGAGAGGTAAACCTCTATTTCTGTTACGTTGCTGTATTTTCGTATCTTTTATCGAGCTGACTGGCCCTACACATTGAGCGTGGATATTATTACGTGTCTAACACGGATGATTGACGAAAGCTTCGAGCACGGACAGGTGGTAATGGTCTAGTGAGGATGAACCCAGCTGGCCTCTCGGGTCCTGCCCGATTTCCACGAACACTCTGAGCAGTTTTTAGAGAAAACAACTCTGAGCGGGAAAACTTTCGGCAATCAAACTGTGTGGCCTAGAGAGCGAAAAAGTGATAATTACTATTATTACTGTGTAAAAGAAAAAAAGAAGGAAAAGTAAGAATTACCAATGTAAGCATGTACTCCAATAGAGTTTTATACACGATGTCACGGATGTAAACGGTTTAGCAAGTACTTGCGAGCAAACAGTCGCGTTGACTGCTAGTTATTTGTACAATACACTTAGAATGAATGATAAGAGTGCAGCTTTAGGATTTAGCTTTTAAGTGTGAAGAGGTAACACATACATTCACTTATCCACCCATCCATACCTACACATACACAGACACACACACACACACGTACACAAGACAATGTAAACTCAATCATTTTATTTACTTTAATGAAAATACAAGGATGCAAGTTGCGAACGTCAGTTTGTTGTTGAGCAAGGACTTTAAACAAACGGGGTTCGCGCGGTTTAACAACAATACATATTTATACATAAAAAAAAAACAGTAATAAGAAAGTTAAAAAACAGCATACACGTAAGATCGATCAAGAATGGAATATAATCATACGAGAAATCTAGATACTTTATAATAAACAATACGCGCGTATACTCTCACATGCATACGTTTCCAACGCCAATCGTCATTGATTTTTGCCGTTTTGCTCCGATGGTCGCTTATGCCATTCGCATCGATCGTTATATTAGCCTCTTTGTACACAAGATTTGATTTTTATTCGGCCATAAAATGGTTTTTAATCTCGATTAAATGTGATCCCTTTCGATTATTGACATGTTGTAAAACTAGATGACGAACAAAAAGATAGAAGCCAATAATTTCTTTCTTATTGTCAACGCGCAATCGTACATTTCGTTGTGAAACTACCAATTGTAAAAGTGTAGTATTAGTACCTGAAGGCAGACCATTAAAATGCAACCGTAATAAATTCCTCTACACAGCCCAGATAAGTTATGAAAGAAAAAGAAGAGAATAAAAAAATACGACACTTTTAATAGAAACTATAATAATATACGCTGTAAAGAGAAAAAAATCTTAAAGAATTATGCATGTTGCTTTTTTCGTAATCACGATAGCAAAAAAAAATGTGGAAATACTTAAATCTGTTTACGAAATATATTTTATATAATTGCGGCTTTTTATACTTCCATACATATACGAAAGAAAAAAGAATGCTCCACGGAGACCTAAGATTTAGATAATAATTTATCTGTATGCTATTTATTATATTATATATAAGATAAACGCGGAATCATTTTGCTGACGGATCGTATCGATTTACTGTGTAGCTACTTTAGGACATTCTAGATCTAATTTTAATTGCTTTATGAGAGGTCTCGTAAAGATAAAGCTGCATGTATAATTCCCAATCCGTCATCTTTAACGTTTTAATTGCTATATTTTTCTTTTTTTTTGTACACAAATTTTAACGCGTAGATAGCGGCGGCTTAAATAAGCACCGTATTTCGTCTGCATGACCGCGACTGTTGTCAAAAGAGCTTGGCTAAAAAAAAAGAAAAAAAAAAGAAAAAGGTATTAGACGACCAAGAGGATTCTTACAATGTATTTTCTGGACAAGTAATAATGAGAGTCTCACTGTGAAGTTTAGATTTGAATTTTTCTTGTTGTATTAGTTGTAAATATATATATGAGAGAAATATAAAATACTTTTTCGAGTAGAGCTGAGAAGTCTAACGTTTCACAAGCCATTCGATCTGCTAAGAATCATTTTCTTCATGCGGCCTTTCGAATGATTTGTATATTTTTATACACCTGCAACACAGAAACATTTGCAGATACGTTTGAGCAAGATTTCACACGCGCGCGAAACGTTCTATATTGCAACTCAGATGTTGAGGTTTGTTATACTCGAATTTATACTAAGTTACCGAGCGAAAACAAATTTTCTAACAGTAATAATGTAAATCTCCAACGGATAAATAGAAAATACGATACGCCCTAAAACCTGTATCATAAATGTTTTTATAATGCATCCAGATTTACGGCAATCAGTGCTTAAGATACGTTAAAAAATTCAAAGAGTCGTAATGAATCTGTGTTGTGATTAGATAGCTCGAAAGCAATGCTTAAAAAAAAAAAAAAAAAAGAATAGAGAGATTCACTGTGACATAATAAATATACTTAAACAAGAGAAAAAAAAACCACAAAAATTATCCAAGACTTTAAACAGAATATGTCGCGCACCTTACCTCAATGATCTTTTTTAATAATTTCAGCAGTTGGAAAAAAAAGTTGTACAGGATAATATAATTTATTAGAATGTGGAGAGAAAGAGAGAGAGTGAGAGTGAGCGAGCGAGCGAGCGAGAGAGAGAGAGAGAGAAAGAAAGAGAGCGAAATTAAACGGGCGGAACGCTCGGAATTTTCTGTGACAAGTTTTAAGCGTTCCTCGCGAAAGAATATCCTGTTGAACGGCAAAAATCAGTACGCTCTATAAGTATAGATAATGTCGCGTGTAAGATATCACAACGCACGAGCCTTCTTCCGAATTTCGATTGTTACAAACTTAACGCTGTGCTCACCAGTTCCAAAAACAAACACGGTGTTCATAACATTATTCGCGCAGAGAATCGAATCGCGATCGTATTTTCCGAGCTATACAGAACTATTTTTTATCGTCCAGAAATAGAAAAAGAGAGATCTCTCTCTTGAATCTCGTTCGTCGGTGACTTTGTTTCGTGACAAGGTATCCACATCTAAGATAATCCTTCCACATCGGATGGTTCGTGTACACACAAGGGCGATATATCGCTCGATACTGGTCTCTTTTCTTCAGCCAATATCAAGAGAACATGCACAATTTCCACGATGGACTCCTGGGCACAGCGTCACGTTTAGTAAAAAATTCATAGCTCTTGTGTGCTTTGGACAATTGTTGATTTTAATTGAAAATAATTATTGTTTTTCTTTTTCGTTAAACACCTGTATAGAGAAACAAAGTGATCGATTAGATATAATGATGCGAAACTTTTAGCGCGATTTAACGACCGCCGTCATTCGGGCGGATAAATTTAGGGACAATTTTTTTTCGCATAATGCGCGAAGAGAAAGGCCACGATAGGTACGACATTCGGAGATGGAGCATTCGAATGAAAGCAAGCTAGAGAGATCTGTAAAATATTGAAAGCGTAAACGAGCGTGCCGAACGTGGCTATGCGAATAATAGAGGACCTTTATTTGCCACGTAAACGCGACGAAATGCGTTTTAAACGTATGTTTAGTAGTCTCCCAATATGGAAAAGAGAGGGCCCGCGATGAGCAGAACGAAAAAAAACTTCCCTTAAGATTCCTTTCGCTTTTTCCGATGTATGCGCGTCTTCATTTTCGAGAATCACCGTCTCTTGGAATTTGTTCACTCAACAACTGTCGCAAAAATGCAAAGTATTTAAGCCAATTAGCAGACAGCAGAGATGTATACATTTAATAACGTAAGAGCTAGCCGCGATTCATGTTCCAGTGATTTATTTCGCTGTATTTCAAGTATACACATATACTATGTATATATTGTTTTTCATGTAAGAGAAACTCTTAAGATCAGAATGATGATGAAAGAAAAAACGGTATATATCGAAAAATATGTTTTAATTATATGTATCTTGGTCCACAGATAAATGTGTATGCGATACATATTTTTGTATTTACTGTAGTGTTAATTGTTCATATATTTTTTTAATGTTTATAATGCAACTTTTCGACGGATTTTCTTCATCATTTGCTGTCCAAATGTAACTTTTTCAAATCTCATCTTTCTTCGCATTCGTCAATTGTAATTTTGAAATTATAAACATAAAAAGATATATTTCTTATACATATGCACACGTTATACATGTGCTTGTATTTTTTCAAATAATTATACAGATTTATTTTTTTTTATTTTAACTTCTCTACTCATATATACAAGGTACGTTCGAAATTGCGGTACAACAGCTGATTGTAGATCATAATTTTTGAACGCAGCCAGTATTATATTAAGTAATTTTTTTACAACTCCAACTAATAAATCAGGCAATAAACTGGTTTGCTTTTTAATTTACGATCGTATTACATAACATATTCGTTAATTATCGGTGTCTACACCTATGATGAATCTTTTGTTTGCATTTTGTTTTTTTGACAATTTTATGATTTAACGTAAAATTTCATATTTATCTAATATATCTAATGCGATATATATGTGTGTATGTGTATATGTGTGTTTGTACAAGCGGTCTTTGTAAAAGTCCGTTTATGAAGCTCGCGCTCGCGAATCTTAATTCCGGAATCACTGGAACATGTATCGCGGCGGGGAAATAAAGTAACTTAAGTTTCCTAACGTCATGTGTAAAAGCATTGTGTTCAGAAACAAATATAACTATAATATGACTGATGCGCCTGAGAGGCGATATGCGAGCGTCCTTTGAGAATTAAGTATGAGAGAGAGAGAGAGAGAGAAGTAATGTGATGTCTTGATGATGTCTCGTTTGGCGCAATGGCATGCACCACAAGCGGGACAAAAAAAAGAATATAAGAAATGAACGCAGAGAGCGAGAGGAAAATGTGTACATGTGGATGCGTATGTACGTTTGTATGTGTGTGCGTGAGAAAGAGAGAGAGAGAAAGGGGGAAACAAAAAACCGATTTATTAAGATGAAAAAAAAAATAATTAACAAAAACTCTATACCGGATGAAGGAAAATGAAACTTGTATCTAACGTGTATACATTGTCATAACATTATTATGATGATTATTATAATTATTATTATATATATAATAATGTAATTGAAAATTTGAAACGATATTACATAAGGTTAATAATAAACAAAAGCATCTTCACCTTTTGCTGTTACCTTTTTCTTCCGCCGATATTTCATACTCGATCCACAATATTTGTTGCTTGCAATTAAAAAAGATATCGATATATAAAAGTGGGTATTTTGAAATATATTCAATATGTGTTTACAATGTAATTAAACTCGAACTTGAATGTTATCTTGAAGAATTTGAAAAGCATGAAATACATACCAGAGAGAAGACTGAGAGATGTCATTGCCTGTTTTTAGGTGATCCCTGAAAGCGATACTCCCTCTATGGACATTGAAAACGTGAACATGAACTACAAAGCCAATGTCCATGAATGTTCTCAGAGGGTAATATATAATGTGCACAATTTCTAGTTTTGTTCCGTGCTATGTGCACGAAATGCCGGTAGCACCAGAGTATAACAATCATTATTTTCAAAATAATATATAAATATGACAAATAATAATTTTTATAAAAATAATTTTTATAAATTACTTACTTATATGTGTATGTATGTGTGCCCATTCGTTGTCCAAATGATTTTAAATATAAGAATATACTATATGAATATCGGCGTATGTTACCGCCGGCATAGCTCTCAGGTTCATGAGAGTACTGAAACCTCCTCACCTGGCAAATTCCTTAGTTAAGGCGGAGATACAGGGGAGGAAAAATTGAGGAGGAAAAATTTTTTTATTTTTTTTTATTTTTTTTAATAGTGTTTTTAAACAGAGAATATAATACATATAAAAAATATATATATTACATAATTATAATATATACAACGTAAATTATAATTAATTTGCAATTACATAAAAAACACATTACAAAATATTAAATTATGTAATATAAAAATAATTACATTACAAATATATATATTACAAAATTTAATGCAGAATATATAAAATACAATGCATTAGAAATATGTATTACAAAATATAATACAAATTTAATATAAACTATAATTTTAATATAAACTATAATTTTAAACTTAATACAAAATAAAATTAATTACACAAAAGTGTCCAAAGTATACGTATAATATAAAATTCACTAAAAATTTTTACATAGACCAGACAAGACTGATTAGTGATTATTAATTACGCGATATTTATTATTAATAATCGACATAGAATAATAGAATTTAATTAGTTTTATATAAATAACGTATAAACGTAAATAATCATGATCAAAAGAGTCATTAATAAAATTATTGATCATTTCTTCGATTGTAGAACAAAGTATTTGCATTATTGACGCATTTCGTGCAGACTATGAAAAGAAATATTTAAAACGTGTAAAGATAGAACAAGCTTTGATGTAAATCAAAGATTAAATTACAAAATAAATTGCGATCTAAAATTCGCGAGAAAACGCAACGAATAAATAAATCGACAATAATCGAAAATTCAATTGCGAGATACGCATAATTTTTATAATATAATAATCGAATCAATAGACACGCATGCGATATAATTATTATCACACAAATGTTGACAGACGAAGATATTTTAGCAAACATTTGTGATCCGTATTGTTCATGAACATAAAATTCACTGTCCGATTTATTTGCGATTAATATATACGCGACTTTATACGAATTTCACGATTGAGAATAAAATACATATCCTATTTCGCGCATGATTAGCTGAATAAGACGAAATGAGCTCTATAAGCTTTAAAGTATAATTAAAAATCGCGTTGTGGCCACGTCTAATAGAAAATAACGGAACGAATGATTTTCATTAATATAGCTATCGATCGTCTTTTAAATTATAGAAGAAAATATTTGCACTACCAGCATTTTGCACGAATTATTAAAAACAATACTCAAAGACGTGATAAGATAAACAAAGCTTCAATGTATAAGTCAACGATTAAATTATAAGATAAATCGCGATTTAAAATTCACGAGAAAACGCGACGAATAAGTCGATAATATGCGGAATATTTGATCGCGATACGTATAATTTTTATAATATAATAATAGAAGCTCTCAATAGACACGTGCGCGATATAATTATTATCACGTAAATATAGAAAATCGAAAATATTTCAACAATCATTTGAGGTCTGTAATGTTTGTAAATATGCAATTCAGCGACTGAATTACTGCGAATTTTTATAAAATATATCGCGATTTAAAATTCGCGATAAAACGCGACGATAAATAAATCGATAATATTCAAAATATTCAATTGCAGATACGCGAGTGACATACCGGTAATCCGATAAAAAGAGGAGCGACCTTAAAAATGGAGAACGATTAACATCTTGTTTCTACATCAGATTTCGCAAGATCAATCTGCGAAGAAAAGTTAAGTGATCCATTGAACGTCGGGAATTTCATCGTAGGAGGGAACGAATCCTGGATCTTCCGGACTATTCCCGATAGCAATGATTTCAGTATTAAATCAAAGACAATTATCCCTCGTCATTATTTTCAATTCACGAAATTGATATTCACGTTAGAAAACATGTTCTTCCATTACTAAGAAATATATTTCTGTATCGAAAATTAAATGGATATAACCTTTGTTATTGAAATGTGATTACGAACGATTATATTTATAAATAATAAAATACATGCATTATTGGAGTTTGTGTTAAATGTGCGAACACATAATTTGGGGTACCGTCTGCGCGCGCGAGACGAATCGAACCCGATAACAGCAAGATTTAAAAAATTTCAATTCGAATAGTGTTCAAAATAAAATAAATGAAATAATTTTAAATATATAATTAATTCTAGATTAATTATCTAGATTCTTATTCTTGTAACGTTTAAATTAATAATTTTTTTTTCTTTTAATCAATATCTTACTGATATAAGGGTACCCATTCGATTCGTCTCTAAATTTTTAAGTATTCGCACATTTTATGTAACATTCATGTATAATTTCGCATATATATAATATATCATATTAACAAAAATTATAAAAATATTTTAGATACGTTAATTTGTTCATGTATTTTATTATACATATATATAAAATGATATATATATCTAAAAACTAATATTCTAAATTGGCGATGGATGTCCAATACTTGCAAATAGTTTCTTAAAAGAAACTAAAAACTATTATTAATATCCCCAGTACCTAGAAATAATTTTTCAAATGAGATAATTAATTAATAATTAATAAAATATATTCGTTCGTAAGCATTTTTATCAAAAAATTTATACAAATTAATTACAATATGAAATTTCTTGAAAAATTAAAGTTTATACACAACGCTATATCCATATTTAATCTACTATTAAATTTTTCTGGCATTATATATATAGACAATAATAATACCAATCCTAGTAATGATAGAACATTTTTAACGAAGAAAAGAAGAGATACATTTCTCTCATCTAAATATATATTATTTAAATTAATTCGACGTTAAAGAAGCGTATCGTCGTTGAATTACTACCGAAATCATTGCTTTCGGAAATTGCCAGGAAAATCTGGGATTAGTTCCAATCTTACAGTAAAAATTCCCAATTTTTAACAGGGCACCGAACTAGACGTCGCGAATGGGTCTCACAAGAACCGATGAGAAATAATTCTCCATGATGAAAATCGTTTCGACTCCTCGGCGGTACGAGCCACGCAACTTTTATTAACGTTTATTTAACGGAAGAAACAACGATAACTCTTTTATTAAAACGATAATTTCGTCCAAGAATGCGAAAAGAACGCGGGAAAAACACGGTGATTTCGCAACCATAATTTATTAATTTATTTATGAATATTTTCCGATACGAAATTCGTAAATACAAATATAACTGAAAAAAAAAATTAATGAATTCATAATAATTAATCGTGATTCTATAATATCGAAGGTGATCGTTAAATTTTGTGAAGCTAATATTTAATCGTTGACTTATCACATCGAATCTTCACACTCTTATTCGATAATTCTGTATATTTAATTAGCAATATTTAGGAATATTATCTGACGAGAGGGACAGCGATAAAAATCTTTTGTTAAAACGATAATTTTGTATAAGAACTTGTATTAAAAATTTTATATTTGATCGCGCGATGTATATACTTAATATATATACCTATACATTAGACGGCACTCCCGGTTTCGGTACGAGTGAAAATCCCATTTCACATACGAGAATCAACTTCGAGTCAACCGGTCGGGATTGCAACGATACAACGAGCAAGGACTAAGCCCAAACCGGAAAGAAGACGAAACGATTGACGGAAATAGAGGAAAATGAAGTTCACCAACTCTTTTTCGCGCATAATTATCCTATCTCGTATCGAACCTGGACCCGCTAAGCACGATTTCAGGTGCTCCGCCCGGACATATTATGCCTCTCGCGGTTGCTATATGCTACACCAGGCTAGTAGACGGCAAAAGAAGAGGATACCCACATTTTTTAAATGCTAACATTCAGCAATTTAGAAAATGGGGAGGCAACCCCTTTTACCGAGCGAAAATCGTGCCTAGGGGAATCCACTCGACTCCTCGACAGGGTTAACACACGCAGTGCGTGTGGCTGTAGACGAGCAAAGAGAAGGGACCCATTGACGACCATTCCGAGCAATCGATCGAGTTCTAACTAATTCGGGCCGAATCACTTGACGAAGCACGAAGCAAGAGTGTACGTTGCAAAGCAACGTGTGCAAACTCGAAACATCCCAGTTAGTTGGCATCGGAAGTAGAGACTCGTGACAATAAGGAAATTGGGATTTTTATACGAAAAGTCCAACGCGGAAGCGCGAAAACGCGACGACGCGAGAATACTACAACGCGGAAATGCGGTAACGAAATGCCGCCGTCCGCGACACGTTGATGGCACCGACGATGGAAAGTCGATGACGCAATGTAACTCTTTTAATAAAACGACTAAGCGATCTCGTCTAAGAACGCCAAAAAGAACGCGGGAAAAACATGGTGTTTTCGCAACCGTAATTTATTAATTTATTTATGAATATTTTCCGATACGAAATTCGTAAATACAAATATAACTGAAAAGCAAATTATTAAATTCATAATAATTAACTCGCGATCCTATAATAGCGAAGGTGACGCGAAGAGAACGCGGAAGGAACACGGTATTTTCGCAATCATAATTTAATAATTTATTTTAAGAATATTCAGTTCCGCGCGATATGGAATTCATAAATAGATAAATCTAACGGAAAGCATATCATTAAATTTATAATAATTGACTCGCGATTCTACATTTTATATAAAAATTTTCCGAATTTATTAATGACTCTTTGATATGAAAATATAAACAGTTATTCTTTTACGAATATTTCAAAAATATATACTATAGAAACAAATATGTTAATTTAACGATTTAATACGTATACTTACGTATAATCATATATATACATATAATTTATACGTATAATCATTATACGTATACTTTCGATAATTTTTCGTGTAATTTACATAAGAATGTATTCACGTAATTTACAATCGTAAATACAATTTCATGTAATATAATTATAGTTATAATTGTATTTTATACAACTATGTCAATAATTAAAAATATCAATATTAGATTATAATTAATATACAATTATAACTATTTACAATTTACAAAACACAATTCATTAATTACAAAGTACAATTTACAAAATATAATTTATGATGTTATCAATATCAAATAAATGTACTCGATTTATTCAAATGTTTAATAACATAAATAATTTGATATTGATAACATTAACATTTGGACTTAATATTATAGCTATGTATTAATTTATACATTTATGTGATATATTTTTAATTTTTAAAATCAAATATAACATGCTAAAATATATCTTGAACATTTATAATTATGCAATTTGTTTAATCTTCTTGAAAATAATTTTGATAATTTAAATTTCATTTTTAAAACATTTTTTAAAATAAATTCAATTTAATTTTTTAAAAATAATTTTAAATTATTACAAAGAATTACAAAAGTATCCAAAATATACGTATAATATAAAATTTATTAAAAATTTCTACATAGTCTAAACAAGGCTGATTAGCGATGATGAATTACGCGATATTTATTATTAATAATCGACATACAATAATAGAATTTAAGAATAGAAATTAGTTTTATATAAATAACGCTTAAACATAAATAATCGTGATCAAAAGGGTCATTAATAAAATTATTGATAGTTTTTCCGATTGTAAAAGAAAGTATTTGCATTACTGGCGCATTTTATGTAGATTATTAATATTCAAAACGCGAAAAGATAGATCAAGCTTCGATGTAAATCAATGATTAAAGTACAAGATAAATAACAATTTAAAATTCGCGAGAGAGCGATAACGAATAAATAAATCGATTATTAGGAATAGTTGATATGCATAATTTTTGTAATATGATAATCGAAACCGCTAATAGACAACGCGCGACATAATTATTATCAAACAAATGCAAAGATATTTCGAGACATTTGAGATTTATAATATTTGCGAATATAGAATTTATTACAAATTTTTAGAAGATAAATCGTGATTTACAATTCGCGAGAAGACGCGACAAATAAATAAATCGACAATATTCGGAATATTTGATTGCGATAATTTTTATAATATAATCGGAGCCCCTAATAGACATGCGTGATATAATTAATAGAGAATAACGGGTTTAATAGAGAATAACGGAACGAATAATTTTATCAAAGTCTCTCTCTAATAATTTAACTATCTAACTATATCTCTAACTATCGATGCATTAGTAAAGTTTAATAAGATTTATATAATGATTTAAATAATCGCGATTTTAATCTTTAATAAAATTATCGATCATCTTCTTAAATAGTAAAAAAAATATTTGCACTATTAGCGCAGACTATAAAAGACAATATTCAAAGACGTGGAAAGGTAGACGAAGTTTGGACGTATAAGTCAACGATTAAATTATAAGATAATATTAAGTTATAAGATAAATCACGATTTACAATTCGCGAGAAGACGCGACAAATAAATAAATCGACAATATTCGGAATATTTGATTACGATATGTATAATTTTAATAATATAATCGGAGCACCTAATAAACACGCGCGACATAATTACTATCACGCACAAGTGCAAAGATATTTCGACAGATGTTTAAGGTCTGTAATATTTGCGAATTTATTTGCGATTAATACGCTATTTTATAGAAATATCGCGATTGAAAAATACATACTGAAAATACATACATCTCGCGCATGATTAGTTAAATGAAATAAAATGAATCTTAAGACTTTACAATTTTAAATATAATTAACATACAATTAAAAAATCGCGTTGTTCGCCACGTTTAATAGAGAATAACGGAACAAATAATTTTATCAAAATCCCTCTCTAATAATTTAACTATCTAACTATATCTCTAATTATCGATGTATTAGTAGAGTTTAATAAGATTTATATAATGATTTAAATAATCGCGATGAATCATCAATAAAATTATCGGTCATCTTCTTAAATAATAAAAAAGAAATATTTGCACTACTAGCGAAGACTATAAAAGACAATATTCAAAGACGTGGAAAGATAGACAAAGTTTCGACGTATAAGTCAACGATTAAATTATAAGATAAATCGCGATTTAAAATTCCCGAGAAAACGCGACGAATAAATATAATGATCGAAGCTCTCAATAGACACGAGCGCGATATAATTATTATCACGTAGGTATAAAAAATCAAAAATATTTCAACAATCATTTGAGGTCTGTAATGTTTGTGAATATACAATTCACCGACCTATTTACTTGCAAATTTTTATAAGATAAATCGCGATTTAAAATTCGCGATAAAATGCGACGAATAAATAAATCGATAATATTCAAAATATTCAATTGCAGATACGCGAGTGACATACCGGTAATCCGATAAAAAGAGGAGCGACCTTA
The DNA here is from genome assembly GCF_025532165.1 of Camponotus vicinus. Taxonomy (NCBI): domain Eukaryota; kingdom Metazoa; phylum Arthropoda; class Insecta; order Hymenoptera; family Formicidae; genus Camponotus; species Camponotus vicinus. Next base: position 8,023,208 of record NW_028141946.1, read on the forward strand.
AAAATGGAGAACGATTAACATCTTGTTTCTACATCAGATTTCGCAAGATCAATCTGCGAAGAAAAGTTAAGTGATCCATTGAACATCGGGAATTCCATCGTAGGAGGAAACGAATCCTGGATCTTCCGGACTATTCCCGATAGCAATGATTTCAGTATTAAATCAAAGACAATTATCCCTCGTCATTATTTTCAATTCACGAAATTGATATTCACGTCAGAAAACATGTTCTTCCATTACTAAGAAATATATTTCTTTATTGAAAATTAAATGGATATAACCTTTGTCATTGAAATGTGATTACGAACGATTATATTTATAAATAATAAAATACATGCATTATTGGAGTTTGTGTTAAATGTGCGAACACATAATTTGGGGTACCATCTGCGCGCGCGAGACGAATCGAACCCGATAACAGCAAGATTAAAAAAATTTCAATTCGAATAGTGTTCAAAATAAAATAAATGAAATAATTTTAAATATATAATTAATTCTAGATTAATTATCTAGATTCTTATTCTTGTAACGTTTAAATTAATAATTTTTTTTTCTTTTAATCAATATCTTACTGATATAAGGGTACCCATTCGATTCGTCTCTAAATTTTTAAGTATTCGCACATTTTATGTAACATTCATGTATAATTTCGCGTATATATAATATATCATATTAACAAAAATTATAAAAATATTTTGGATACGAATTTGTGCATGTACTTTATTATACATATATATAAAATGGTATATACCTAAAAACTAATATTTCAAAATGGCGATGGATGTCCAATACCTAGAAATAATTTTTCAAAAGAGACAAATTATATTAATTAAAAATATATTCGTTCGTAATCATTTTTATCAAAAAATTTATACAAATTAATTATAATATGAAATTACTTGAAAAACTAAAATTTATACACAACGCTATATCCATATTTAATCTACTATTAAATCTTTCTGGCATTATATATATAGACAATAATAATACCAATCCTAGTAATGATAGAACATTTTTAACGAAGAAAAGAAGAGATACATTTCTCTCATCTAAATATATATTATTTAAATTAATTCGACGTTAAAGAAGACGTATCGTCGTTGAATTACTACCGAAATAATTGCTTTCGGAAATTGCCAGGAAAACCTGGGATTAGTTCCAATCTTACAGTAAAAATTCCCAATTTTTAACAGGGCACCGAACTAGACGTCGCGAATGGATCTCACAAGAACCGGTGAGAAATAATTCTCCATGATGAAAATCGTTTCGACTCCTCGGCGGTACGAGCCACGCAACTTTTATTAACGTTTATTTAACGGAAGGAACAACGATAACTCTTTTATTAAAACGATAATTTCGTCTAAGAATGCGAAAAGAACGCGGAAAAAACACGGTGATTTCGCAACCGTAATTTATTAATTTATTTATGAATATTTTCCGATACAAAATTCGTAAATACAAATATAACTGAAAAAACAAATTAATAAATTCATAATAATTAACTCGTGATTCTATAATATCGAAGGTGATTGTTAAATTTTGTGAAGCTAATATTTAATCGTTGACTTATCACATCGAATCTTCACACTCTTATTCGATAATTCTGTATATTTAATTAGCAATATTTAGGAATATTATCTGACGAGAGGGACAGCGATAAAAATTTTTTGTTAAAACGATAATTTTATATAAGAACTTGTATTAAAAATTTTATATTTGATCGCGCGATGTATTTACTTAATATGTATACCTATACATTAGACGGCATTCCCGGTTTCGGTACGAGCGAAAATCCCATTTCACTTACGAGAATCAACTTCGAGTCAACCGGTCGGGATTGCAACGATACAACGAGCAAGGACTAAGCCCAAACCGGAAAGAAGACGAAACGATTGACGGAAATAGAGGAAAATGAAGTTCACCAACTCTTTTTCGCGCATAATTATCCTATCTCGTATCGAACCTGGACCCGCTAAGCACGATTTCAGGTGCTCCGCCCGGACATATTATGCCTCTCGCGGTTGCTATATGCTACACCAGGCTAGTAGACGGCAAAAGAAGAGGATACCCACATTTTTTAAATGCTAACATTCAGCAATTTAGAAAATGGGGAGGCAACCCCTTTTACCGAGCGAAAATCGTGCCTAGGGGAATCCACTCGACTCCTCGACAGGGTTAACACACGCAGTGCGTGTGGCTGTAGACGAGCAAAGAGAAGGGACCCATTGACGACCATTCCGAGCAATCGATCGAGTTCTAACTAATTCGGGCCGAATCACTTGACGACGCACGAAGCAAGAGTGTACGTTGCAAAGCAACGTGTGCAAACTCGAAACATCCCAGTTAGTTGGCATCGGAAGTAGAGACTCGTGACAATAAGGAAATTGGGATTTTTATACGAAAAGTCCAACACGGAAGCACGAAAACGCGACGACGCGAGAATACTACAACGCGAAAATGCGGTAACGAAATGCCGCCGTCCGCGACACGTTGACGGCACCGACGATGGAAAGTCGATGACGCAATGTAACTCTTTTATTAAAACGACTAAGCGATCTCGTCTAAGAACGCTAAAAAGAACGCGGGAAAAACATGGTGTTTTCGCAACCGTAATTTATTAATTTATTTATGAATATTTTCCGATACGAAATTCGTAAATATAACTGAAAAAACAAATTATTAAATTCATAATAATTAACTCGCGATTCTATAATATCGAAGGTAATTGTTAAATTTTGTGAAGTTATTATTTAATCTTTGACTTATTATATCGAATCTTCACATTTTTATTCGATATTTCTTTATATTTAATTAGCAATATTTAGGAATATTATCTGACGAGAGGGACAGCGATAAAATTCTTTTGTTAAAACGGTAATTTTTTATAAGGACGCGAAAAGAACGCGAAAAGAACGCGGAAAGAACGCGAAAAAAATGCGGAAAGAACGCGGAAAGAACGCGAAAAGAACACGGAAAGAACACGGTATTTTCGCAATCATAATTTAATAATTTATTTTAAGAATATTCAGCTCCGCGCGATATGGAATTTAAATAGATAAATCTAACGGAAAGCATATCATAAAATTTATAATAATTGACTCGCGATTCTATAACAAAGGCGTTCGTCAAATTTTATAACGTTTATATTTAATCATTAATTTAGCATCGAATTTTTACATTTTATATAAAAATTTTCCGAATTTATTAATGACTCTTTGATATGAAAATATAAATAGTTACTCTTTTATAAATATTTAAAGAATGTATACTGTAAAAATAAATATATTAATTTAATGAATTACTATTATATAATCACTATACGTATACTTTGGATAATTTTTCGTGTAATTTACATAAGAATGTATTTACGCAATTTACAATCTTCTTAAACATTAACAATTTTGCAATTTCTTTTAGTATTCCTGAAAATAATTTTAATAATTTAAATTAATAATTTAAATATTTTCATTTTTTTAGCATTTTTAAAAATAAATTCAATTTAATTTTTTAAACTGAAATAAAGCCAAATTATAAATTTCTCTATATTATATTAGACTGCTAACACGGCCATATCTCATATGACAAAATGTAAAACAAAGGCAACCATTTATAACTGGACAGAATTTATACCGGGTATCACAGAATTTAACATAACAACTATCGCTCTCGAAAGATGCAATTGTAATTTATATGAGTATCGATTGTATATTTATTTTAATAATTGCTGGTTATTGCTTATATTTATTTAAATACTATATTTTAATGTTTTGTAACTACTTATGTTCACTTTAATCACTATCTCGTAGAAGTTTATATTTATTTTAATAAATGCCGGCAAAAATTGACAGTACGACATAATATGTATATTAATCTAATCTGTATATGTATATCCTGCCCAAATGTAAATGGTTATCCTGGCTTCAGCTGTTAGCAGCCTGGTATAATATATACAATTCTTATAATATAAAAGTCTCTGTGCAGATTACCAATAAAAATTGATTGATATTATAATAATATATGTAATTAATAAATTTTTATAGTAATGCATAATTTATAATAAAATATAAAATTAATGTGTATAACATTTATCATATTACATTTATCACATTACAAGTTATTTCATTAATTAATCATTTGGCTTTACATTAAGTTTAAAAACAATATCTACAACAAATGTTGTAATGGATGAGCTAATAAGAAATTAGAGTAAGATAAGTGAATAAGATAAATGCGCGTTATAAGTGAATAAATTAGCATTAGATGTAATTGATACAATTTTTTGTGTTCTTTATTTTTAATAAATTAGGTAAAATCTATACAAAAATAATCTTTTCTCTATCTTTTTTCTTTATAATTAAAATACTGCAATATATTTTCGCAATGGATGCAATATATTTCGAACGAATTTATTAAAAGTTATTTAATTTAATCTATTCTAGCTCATCCATTTTAAGGCAACGGATTTATCTACAATCTCTATGAATCCGTTACTTTAAAATTAAATAAAAGTTTTTATTACTTACCGGAGCATTGATGTGCCACAGCGGAGTTGTCATTATCGAAGCTACGTTGTCTGTAACATACAAATATAAATTTCATTTATAACAAAGCTCAAAATACAATCAATATTTAAAAAAATTATTATTGTGCGGAATTTCATATCCGGTGTGTAAAATAATAAGCAGATATAAACACGTGGGAAGATTTTATAAATTTTAAAATTACTTTTTAAATAGAAATTTTTATATATGATTTTTATAAAAATCTTTCTCTCTAATTTTCTCTTTAATTCCTTTAAATTATAAGAATTATTGTGCGTACGATTTATAACAATTGATATACAAATAATAAATATTCACCATCAGGTTGCTTCGCTGATGCAAGATGCCTCTCCCAGGCCTCCTCCTCCTCTCACAATAGTTTGTTGGTCTGTAACATACAAAGAAGATTCAAATTTTAGTCACGATCAAAAAATTATTATTATATGCATTTAATTTTATATCCGACGCACATAAATAATAAGCAGATAAACAATTTTATAAATTTTGAAAAAAATTCTACTAATAAGTAATAATTTAATAATTCTATTAAAAGCTATTCGAACGTAGAAACTTTTAAATTACAGTTTTTATGTAAAAATTTCTCTCTTTTTCTCTTGTTTAAGTCATGTACATAAAAAATCAAATTACGCGATTAATTACTTAATTTAAATCGCGCGTACGCAATTAATAAATAATTATATATAAGCGATAATTTATTTACCATAAAGTTGCTTCACAGGTGCCTGATGCCTCTCCTAGGCCTCCTCCTCCTCTCATGTTGTTGACGCGCGATACTTTCAACGGCACTCCCGCACTCACGAGCGATATTTTTATATCGCTATTTTCGCTATTTTACGCGCGATACTTAACGATTTCCGTACTATTTCTATGTGATTAAAAATTTTATATTTGATCGCGCGATGTATATACTTAATATGTATACCTATACATTAGACGGCATTCCCGGTTTCGGTACGAGCGAAAATCCCATTTTACTTGCGAGAATCAACTTCGAGTCAACCGGTCGGGATTGCAACGATACAACGAGCAAGGACTAAGCCCAAACCGGAAAGAAGACGAAACGATTGACGGAAATAGAGGAAAATGAAGTTCACCAACTCTTTTTCGCGCATAATTATCCTATCTCGTATCGAACCTGGACCCGCTAAGCACGATTTCAGGTGCTCCGCCCGGACATATTATGCCTCTCGCGGTTGCTATATGCTACACCAGGCTAGTAGACGGCAAAAGAAGAGGATACCCACATTTTTTAAATGCTAACATTCAGCAATTTAGAAAATGGGGAGGCAACCCCTTTTACCGAGCGAAAATCGTGCCTAGGGGAATCCACTCGACTCCTCGACAGGGTTAACACACGCAGTGCGTGTGGCTGTAGACGAGCAAAGAGAAGGGACCCATTGACGACCATTCCGAGCAATCGATCGAGTTCTAACTAATTCGGGCCGAATCACTTGACGAAGCACGAAGCAAGAGTGTACGTTGCATAGCAACGTGTGCAAACTCGAAACATCCCAGTTAGTTGGCATTGGAAGTAGAGACTCGTGACAATAAATGAAATTGGGATTTTATATGAAAAGTTCAAAAGTTCCGCGAAAACGCGACGACGCGAGAATACTACAACGCGAAAACGCGGTAACGAAACGCTTGCCGTCCGCGGCACGTTGACGGCACCGACGACGCGAAAGGGTACTTAGCTTCCCATTCAGGCACCTTAAGATTTATCATAAATAGAAAAATTTAAGATAAATCTCAAGGCACCATCCAAGTACTAAGCCCTCCCACCGCGACAAGGTGTACCCCATGGGAGGGTCATATTATATAATTTTATATATAATATAATACATAATTTGAAATTTATTTTGTAATATGGTACATAAATTTAAATTCGCAAATATAAACGATAAATAAAAATATAAAGAAGAGAACATCTATTATACAAAGCAATGTTCAAAATAATTGATTTTAAACCTAATTATTGCGCGCAATTAATTTTTACATTTTTACTTTTAAATAGATATATTTTAATATTATAAACTGCGTAATTACAAAATAATTTATATTTCTTAGATATAAACTTTTAAAAATATGATAAATAAAAAAATTTCTATTTTTTTATATATGAAATATTTAAATAAATATATTAATTTGAAATGTTTTATAAAAAATAAAAGTGTCTGAAAATATTAATTAATAAAAAATTTTATAAATGTTTTATTTTAAAATGAAATGGAATATTTTTTATAAGTATATGTATTATATATGTTACAATTTAAAATCACTATTAAATCACAATCAAAGAAATAAAACGAAACGAGAAATATGTATATTTTAAATATATATATTATTGATAAATAATTTATATATTGTTGCGTCCGCAGAACGCGGTATATATCGAACGCGATATATATCGAACGCGCGCGACACAATCGGCATACGCTAACGCTCGTGCACTCGTAAATAATAACGTAGTTTAAGGTGCACAAGAATTTTAATAAATCGCGAGTAATATACAAGAATTCAGAATAATCGTAAAACGGATCACAAATAGACGCGCCTCCGCACAACTTGACAGCTGGGCTTAGACTCTCTGATAGTCGTTGTCTATAACAATATCTTGACAACGCATGCGAAAACGATCTTCTTCGAAAGAATTCAACGGGTGACGAATACATTCAGCGGGACGGGACGCGGGGACGCAACAATATAATAAATAATGAATGTGATAAATAATTTATATTAATGACTTACATCATATCTTATTGATCCATCCACTTCCAAAACCTCCTTTTTTCTTTTGCTTCCGTCGCTCTTTTCTCGTGGCACTTTAATCCTCGTTGCACTTACACTTATTCACGAAAAGTTCCTCGTTGCACTTGCAATTGTGTTTAGAGAAAGAATTTGATAATATATGAAACGTCTCACATCACTACTTCACTGCTCAAGAGCCACTGAGCGAATGATCGTAAGTCAAGAACATTACCGCGGTACTGTTTATATCGCCAGGGGTCGACTATGGAAAGAAAGAATTTGATAATATATGAAACGTCACTACTTTATTGCTCAAGGTTCTGTGCGAATGATAATAAAGCCGTGTAACGTATTAACAATAGCGCGATACTGTTTATCAAGGTTGAACACGGTGTTATTGATAATTCTCTCGTTGCCGAAATATTCTCTGTAATATAAAATATTCGCGCGCCGAATATTAAATTATAGAAGTATTTTAATTTATTGATTTAAATTGATTATTTTTTAACAATTTATCACGGAGCCTTTCGTTATGCTATTTATTTGCATCTATAATTTGATTGTTTTACTTTGTATTCTCTCATAATCCAAATTATTTTTAGATTTTCAAGTAGAACGATAAAGTAACACGGATGAAATATATTTGTGACTCTAGGTATTGAAATAATAATTATTGTCCGTAAAGATCGCAACGATCGAAGCAATAATTTAACATTTTGGATTCCTATCATTTAATCGATTCTCGATTAAATTGTACATTGTTTAATTAACAAGGATTGTTAAAATTTAAAGTATTGGTCGAAATATAATTAATTCTAATATTGTTAATGAAATATAATAAGCATCAATGATCGAAAGTTCATAACATAATTAAGTCTCTTATCCCCATTTATGTATATTTTGTTTCAATTTTTAATCACGGTAATAAATGATTGCGATTTGATAAAGATTTAAAGTTGCGATACAGTTTCATGTCGTGAATTAATTTTTAATTAATTAATTTATATTAATATTTAAAGCAAATTATGTTTCGATACTAATTGTAATCGTGTTTAGTAAAAAAATTACAATACAATACGAAACGTTTCTCACCACTATCTTATTACTCGAGAGTCACCGTGCGAATGATGACAAAGCCGAAACATAGCGCGCTACTGTTTATATTTTATATTGCCAAAGTCGAACACCGTGTTATCAATAATTCGTTGCCAAAATATTTTATATATTATAAAATATTTACGCTAACGCGGAATATTAAATTATAGAAGTATTTTCATTAATTAATTAAAATTGATTATTTTATTAAATAACTTATCACGGAACCTTTCGTTATGCTAATTATTTGAATTTATTCGATTATTTTATTTTCAAAGTCAAATTCTATAATATTTAGTTTTGTATTTTAGAAGACTGACTTAGAGCGAGCTAAATAAATAAATAAATAAAAAATAAATAAATGATGTTGAGTAGAAAAAGAACACACATAAATAAATAAATAAATAATAGCGTGGAAAAAGAGAACATACTAATATTTTTATATAATAAATTATTATTAATTAAATTATTTATATTTTTATTATTATTTATATTATTTATATTATCAGAGAGACATATATGTTACCCTCTGAGAACATTCGTGGACATTGGTTTTGTAGTTCATGTCCACATTTTCAATGTCCATAGAGGGAGTATCGTTTTCAGGGATCACCTAAAAGCAGGCCACGACCTCTCAGTCTTCTCTCTGTACATACTCTTCTCTTATTTTAAATAATGATGATGAGGGAGATAATGTGCACTTTGATGATTCAACTTCAAATAAAAGGTAAAGAAATCTTTATTTACTGATTTAACTTTAGTGATTTTCTAGCTATTTTTTTAGATAATATATATATAAGATAATATAATTTCTTCAGATAATATATAAGAATAATAAATATCAAATTGCTGTAATCTTATTATTACATATAATAATACATATATAATAAAGTATTTGTAAATTAAATTATATATATGTATGACGAAATAATTTAATATTGATCGCCACATTTTCAAAATAATCCGCCAGTGGTCTGAGGGTTAAATGCAACAATTCCAGTCGACGCCGAGAGAGGTCACTAGTCTTCTGGAGGGCAATATGTCCATCTCGTGGGATAAGAAAGCGTGTCAATTATTAGTTCTTCAATTTTTTGGCGACCACAGGCGGTCGAATGGCATCCACGTCAAGCTAGCCGCGCGAAATTAATCCTCCTGGTGAAAATGAGCTTCTCCGTGAAGAAGACCGGCGGCAGAATGTGGCATGAGGCACGCAAGCAGGAAAAGAAGATTCGTGGCATGCTGGTCGATTATCGTCGTAGAGCGGAACGTAGACGTGACTACTATGAGAAAATCGTAAGATCGCGAAAGATGTACACTTTCCACGTCAAACAAGTTGCCTTGTATAATTTACGCAGTAAAAAAAAAAAAAAAAATCAACGTATTAAGTTATTTCTCCGAAAATCTCTCTCTACTATATATATTAATTTTCAATATAGTAAGATAGTCTGTCAAATTTTTTTTTTATACGTTCCCGATTTCCTTACTCCGCTTTTCCTTTATGTTTAGAATTGAATTAACAAGGACATATCGGAAAGCTCAGAATTACCGTATCGTAATTGAATATTTTTATGCTTCGTTTAGAAGTCTGATCCTACGCAATTTCTCCAACTACACGGCAGACCATGCAAGATATATTTGGATCCGGCAATAGCTGCTGCAGGTGCTAGTCCCGCAAACATGTGAGTGTTGCAATAATCAAGCACTAGTATAATAGATTTAAATGAGAAAAGTTCATTTTATTGGTAGGATGCCATGGCAGAACAATGATGACAATCTCATAGATCGTTTTGATGTGCGAGCACACCTAGATTGGATACCAGAGGCACCGGATACCATTGATGTTGATATTGCTCTGACAAGTGAAGATAGACATATCAATTATGAACGCTATCGTATAATTGTACAAAATGAATTTCTGGGTGGTACGTTGTTTGTCTTGCAAAATTGCTTGATAATTTTTTTCATGTTTTTATCTAAATGTCTTTCTGTTTAGTGACTGAAGAAAAGTTTCTTCATCAGATACATGTGGAAGAACAATTTGGTTCATCCACAAAATTGGATGCTGCAAAGGATAAGAAAAAATCTGCCAATAATGCTGCAATCGGGTATAATTATGAAACAGAAGAACCGATACCCGAGCCAGTAAAATCGGGAGATCCAGTAATATCGGAAGAAAAGGGAGATGACGAAGATAGCGATATAGATTTAGGTACAATTATTTTATTTTACGTGATATTTAATGTACTTTTAATCTCAATATCAGAAGAAAGGGATAATTTTTTTTTAATATAACATTTTTTATTAGATATATGCGTGGACGTATCTCAAATAGAACCATCTCAGGCACATGAAATGAATCTGGTAGCTCAAAAATATGGACTTTTAGGTGCTGATTATTTTAGCTTTTTAACACAAGACTTTGAAGAAGCTGAAACCTTGCGACAAGCTCGAAAGCAGGAAGAGGAAAAAGCTATGTATTCGGTAAATGATTATATTAATTCAAGTATTATAATAGTAATATAATGATATATAAAAAATATAATTAATATTTAAAATATTATTCTGATATATATAAAAAAACTTTATTGTGATGCATATCTATTTTTATTTTAAATAGGGTCGACGATCGCGTAGAGAACGGCGTGCGTTTAGAGAAAAAAAAATGATAGGTCGTGTTATGAGTCCTCCTAGGTAATAATTTGTTATATTTCCTCGAATAGATTTTACATTATTATATTATATCAATTGTTTTTTTCTTTAGTTATGCAGCTAGAGAGAGTCCAGAGTACAATCCTTATAGAAAATCCTCTTCCAAATCGCGATCGCGATCCGCATCGCCTGTAAATACCGGACAGATTACTTATATCACGAGCTTTGGTGGGGAAGAAGAGACTCATGGTAGCACATCACATGTGTCTTCGTCGAATTCGAGAAAAGTCAATTATTCATATCTCAGACGACGGAGATCGGATAGTCCTGCTTTTAACGAGAGATCCATTAATAGGAAAATATCCAAATCTAGATCAAGAAGTTGTTCACGCTCCATTAGTAGGATTAAATCTTATAGAACACATGATAAAAAGCAAAGTAGATCCAGAATAAGTTCTAGGTAAGTGTTGCAAGAGAAAAAGAAAATTAACATATGGAAAAAAATTAAATAAATGTTTTATAATCTGTTATATGTTTTCAATATTCGTTCTTATATTTTAGATCTAGGGGTACGCGTTCGAGAGCTCGAAAGTACACAAGATCACGAACAAGAAGTCATTCTAGACGATCACGAACGCGAAGCAAGTCACGTTCGCGCTGCAAAAGTATCAGTAGATCTCGATCGCGTTCAATTTCTCGATCGAAGACGAGGTCTAGATCTCGTTCGCGTTTGAAGAAGTCGAGGAGCTCATCCTCGAGCAGTGTGTCCAAATCGAGATCCAGATCTAAATCACGCAACAGGAGCCGTTCAAGGGACAGCTATCGAAAGAAACGCTATTCGCCGTCAAAATCGAGATCCAAATCTCGTTCCAGATCAAAATCTCCATCGAGATCTAGGTCAAGATCAAGGAGTCAGTCTAGTTGTAAACGATCGCGCAGCGACGATAATAAGATGCCAACACTGCCAAGGTAAAAATTTTATGCAGATTTTGTCGAACATTAATGTAAACTTTATGCAAAGCTTATTGTTTTCTTTTTTTTTTATATAGATATTATGGTCGGCGCGGAAAATCATCAAGCCTCGAACTAGAGCTATCTGATAATGAAGAAAAATCCAATTCAACAACACCGAAAATACCGATTAACACAAGCATGTAAGCAACGAACGCGATCTCGATTTGTGATATATTTAAAATTATTTGAATGAATATACATGAATTGTCATATATTCAGGTCAGTATGAATTTTTAAAATCTTTTTCGAATATTTTTCAGGAACAAGCCAAAAGCAGGGTTAAGTACAAATTCTGGTGTCGGACACAAAGTCAGTAAGAACCATAACGCTTTCTTAGTCACTTAACGCGCAGAGAATAAAGACAAAACATACTTGTCTCTAAATAAGTACCATCCAAACGAGGAGCCTATAAAGCGCTTCTCGTTTTCGTTGTTGTATTACATAATTAACGTGTCAACGTTGTATATTTTATATTTTTATTTGATATTTTATTTTTAATATATTTTAGAACATTAACACATTTTGTTAGAGTCACAAAGAAATTGACATTTTCATGTTGATATGCACAAAATACATATCACCCAACGGATTTAAATTCAATTATACTGTTATCACATTGCTATCATTATTTTTTTTAATTTGCTTATAGCTGCGTTTTACTAATCATTCAATAGAGGATATACATTTTTTGTGTGTATATTCAGTTATGTTTTGTAATTAATAATATAACATATATATTATCAGTACATACATGTACATATTGATTTAAATATATATAGTGGGCTAGACTTTTAAATTATGCCAAATATCCGCTATTTAATTATAAACCTTTAAGAGTTTAAATCTTTCAGTCATTGAAAATCACACCTCAGGAGCGGCTTAAAAAGAAGATGCAGGCCTTATTAAACAGGCAATGTTAGTTGATGCGCAATAAAAAAATATCTTGTATTATAAAAAGGAAACTAAAGATGTATCTTTTCAGATAAAGCAGACAAAAAGGCAGAACAGTTGAGAATCGAGAAGATGGAGCAACAAAGACAGGATCGAGAAGATGAGATACGAGAAATGTCTTTGAAACTTCGTAGAAAGTAAATAATTTTTTGTGTGACGTGCAGATACATCCATTTGAATAATAATATTGATTTTCACTTCTCACAGGCAGAGAGAACGAAGGCATCGTTATGAAGGCCATAGTTCTGACACACGCTCTTCTATATCTCGTACACCGAGCCCGAACCGTAGTCCAAGGCATCATGTACGTCGTGAGAGGCGTGATATGGACGGCGATCGTGAACGCGAGCGGGATAGAGAGAGAGATCGACGCGATGATCGCGATCGGAGTCGAACTGAATCGCGTAGAAAATACAGAGATTCACCACTTCGTTCGTTGAGTCCGAGGAGCAGTCGGTAAAATGTCTCCTCCCTTGATTTATTTATTAAAGTCGAATTGCATCGAGAGTATGCAAATGCTGTATATACTAATCACATAATACAGAAAGAAAATTATTTCATCAATCAACGTTTAACATTTCTTAAACGACGATTAATGTTTATTTAAATAATTATCGGTGCAATTGCATTTGAGTACATAAAATAAATTTATATGCTGTTAATTATTCCTATTTTCCATTATTTCAGAGGCCTAGTCGACTACTGACTTCAGGAGACAACAGAATACAGTTAATCTTCCATCCAAATAAGTTGAAACATTGCAAATATTTCCTATACAACTGCATTCCTTCCTTGAGTCATTGTTAATTGCTTAAAAATTCATGTTTTGAAGGAAAAGTATATGAAATAATGTATCACTTAAGCGTGTAATTGTTCTAAAACGTGCGTCATATAAATTAGTTTGATCTTATCTGCTTTACAATATATATAAAAGTAACTGGTATAAAAAATATTTATACATAATTTATGCATATTTGCAAATATATAAGAATTAGAAGAACCAATGTAAAAATAATGTAAGCATATTTCTTACGTTGTTTGCTAGTAAAAGCTATATAAAAGTAATTAATGTTATTGCAAGAAAATCATGTTTATAACTTTTCTTTCGCACGAACAGAGCAAGGACGGATGGATCAACAAGATACGAATCTTTTATTGGAAATATGATACCATCATATTTCAGAATCAAATGCACTTTGCTATCTTATTATAGGTACATTATTGTTAGATAACTATTCAACACAATAAAGACCCATTGCTCAGTAGGAGACAAATAGTAATTATTTTTCACGCAACCATTTACATTAGTATTTACTAATTAATAGTTCTATGTTATTTTACATAAGTTACACAAAAGTGTTTCCTACTTATTAATAAATTTATTAAAGATTTTACTTCAGTGTGTATAATGTAGAGACTGGAAGGTCTGTTTTTACATTTGCAAGAAAAAAATAACTAATAGTATGATTTTTTGCACACGAAAGTGAATTATTGGAGATGTATCACGTACTTCACTTTATCATATGATGGTCATACTCTATGAAACAGCATAAATCACATATTGTTATATGTATATAAGATATGTGTGTATGTCTGTGTTCATAATAAGACTAATATAGTATACATATACACGTTTCCTTATCTTCATAAATTTGTAATCGTTTTATCTTGTGTGCATATATATGTATATATCATTGCATCAATGGCTATCACTAACTTTTTTAGATGAGAGATTGGTTATCAAAGTTACTTGAAGCTACCTCAAAATAAAATTCATTAAAGGATTATTATAAATTGTTAAAAATGGTGCTAATAAAATATGCAATTTTAACTGGTATGTATTATACACACACACATATGTATATATATGTACACTTTACATTAAAATACATACATTAATAAGATCAATTTTAATGGAAGATTGTAAAATATTTTAAATTATATATTTAAGGTTACATATGGTGCACTTTCATATTCATTATTCTTAACTATTAATAATCTAATATAAGTATAAATGACTATTTCTCATTTTATAGAATGATTTAATTATTATTTGTAAATGTCGATGCAAGTTGTAAATATATTTATTATATATGTATATAATGTAATTATTTAGTAAGCGATACTTGTGCAAGTGGTGAGAAAGAAGACGAAAGTGGCCCTACTTTGAAAAAACTTATCAATAATAAAAATGAAAACTCAATAGGAAATATACTTAAGGGAGAAGTATCTTGCAACGCAATTGTGAAAGATGAAGAGGATTTAATAATGGTAACTACATAAGCATACTTTATCTTGTATAGTACATTGATATTTTAATTTATTATATTTGTGCAATGCAGAAACATTTAATTGATTGGAGCGATGGAAATAAAGCTGATGTTATTCTCACTACTGGTGGCACTGGATTTTCTAACAGAGATGTTACACCTGAAGCTACTAAAAAAATTATACATAAAGAAACACCTGGAATATCTCTAGCAATGCTCATATCAAGTCTAAAAGTAACACCAATGGCTATGCTTTCTCGGTAATGTTTTTTTTTATTTTATAATTTTTAAAATTATGTAATCTTTATATTTTTAATATATTTTCAGAGCTGTATGTGGAATACGAAATAAAACACTGATCATTAATTTGCCTGGGTCAAGAAAAGCTGCGACAGAATGCTTAACTGCAATTGCACATGCGATACCACATGCAGTAGATTTGATTTTAGATAATAAAACAAAAATTAAAGATACTCATAACATTGTGCAACATAATATTACACCTTGTTTACATGATAAATCTTGCACAAGTCCAGTAAGACACTTTTATAAATAATAACTATTATATATATATATTTTTTTTTTCTAAAGAAAATAATGTATGTGTACGTTTGTAAGAGATTGTGCATATATAATTAATTTATTCCAGATAAATTTCGAAAATGTAGCAACACGTCTTAGAGAATCCCCGTTTCCTATGATTTCTGTAAAAGAAGCAGTAGAAATGATTCGTAGAAGTGTCGAAAAAGAAAGAGAAGTTGAAATTATAAATGCAAATGATGCCTATGGCAGAATATTATCTGAAGATATATATTCCAATTATCATTTACCACCATTTAGAGCTTCTATTAAAGATGGATATGCGGTATTAGCAAGTGATGGAAAAGGTAGTAGAAGAGTATTATGTGGTGTAAAAGCAGGGACTACAGTAAGTTGCAATAATAAATATGCAATGTAATAAGTTAGAACTACAAAAAAAGAACTGTTTTAGCCCACATTGGTTTCCTTTCAACCTGGCACTTGTGTACGTGTGAATACTGGAGCACCCGTTCCTGATGGTAAGCGATTTTATTGTTAATAATTATACTGCAAATTATACATTATATTGATTTATTCATCATAAGAAATTCACTATCATTTTTATTTCTAATTGCAGGAGCAACAGCGGTTGTACAAGTTGAAGATACCAAGTTAATATCAAAGAGTTCCAATAATATGGAGGAAGAAGAGATTGAAATAATGACTCAACCAGTAGAAGGACAAGATATCAGGTATAAAACTCATTATTTTTCACATATTTTCTTTGATGTAAATTTTAAACCATATATTTATTTATTTCCTCATATGTATTATTGTAGACCCATTGGTTGTGATATAAAAAAAGGAAGCTTAGTTTTAAAATCACACACAAGTATTAGTTCAATAGAGATGGGACTTCTGGCAGCTTGTGGCTGCAAACAAGTTACAGTTAATAATCTTCCATCTGTAGGTATACTGTCTACTGGAGATGAGCTACAAGAAGCTGGAGAATTTTTAAAACCAGGACATGTCTATGATAGTAATAGAATAACTCTAATTACACTATTAAAAGAAAATGGTTACTATCCCTTGGATTTTGGAATTGCAATTGATGAGTAAATAAATCGAAATTTATTATGTTTTCTGCACATATTGTTATTAATATATTTAATTTATTATAATTGTTTAAATGATATTAATTTATTAATATAATTATAAATTAATACATTACTACATACTAATATAATTAATTACATACTAATATAATTATTATTTTGTAGTGAGTTTACTATGGTGCACAAAATTATGGAAGCTATAGAAAAAGTAGATATACTTGTGACAACAGGTTCTGTGTCTATGGGCGATAGAGATATGTTGAAACCTATTTTAGAGAGATATTTCAAAGCTACTATACATTTTGGTATATATCTTAACTTTTTTTTTATTTGTCAAGATTAAATATTTGAAGTTTTCTCAGGAAGAATACATGAAGAACATTTTCTCTTAGGTCGTGTAAATATGAAACCAGGAAAACCAACGACGTTTGCAACATGTATGTATCATAGCAGAAAGAAATATTTTCTTTGTTTACCAGGAAATCCAGTATCCGCTATTGTTACCGCACATTTATTTCTTTTACCCCTTCTAAACGAGATGCGCGGTGATTTTTCCGAACCCATCATAGTACAAGCTATGGTTTGTAAGATTATTTTTATATTTCTCAAAACGTGGAAATGCTTGATGCATATTATTATACATATCTTCTAGTTAATGTCAACATATAATTTGGATCCGCGCCCTGAGTACGTAAGAGTGATTTTGAAATGGAGTGACAATGAAATATACCCGTTGGCCTACAGTACGGGGGACCAAATTAGCAGTAAGCTACTTAACTGTAAAGGCGCTAACGCGCTTTTAATGCTACCAGGACGGACAACGAAGATACAAAAGCTAGATAAGAATAGTATTCTACCAGCGATGCTTATCGGTTTTAAGTAATATCTATCAAAATCGCGAGCAAAACTTTGGGAAAACGATTGGGAAAATATATCTAATTTCATATTTCTTACTATTATATGAGTAAATTTTTTAGGTATCTTTTGTAGAACTTTTTTTTTCTCTTCATATATATATATATATGTGTGTATATATATATATATATATATATATATACACACACACACACACACACGCACACATATTTCTCTCTCTCTCTCTCTCTTTTTCTCTCTTTCTCTTTCTCTCTCTTTCTTAGTTCTCTAAATAAACTTTATATATATATATATATATATATATATATATATATATATATATATATATATATATATATATATTTCTCTCTCTCTCTCTTTTTCTCTCTTTCTCTTTCTCTCTCTTTCTTAGTTCTCTAAATAAACTTTTTCTTATAGATATTGAAAGAAATATGTTGCTATCTCTCTCGATTTACTTTTATGCCTCCTTCTAATGTGTTGAATTCATTAATACGATATTTTTAACTATTATACCTTTGTTTAACTATTATACCTTTGTTTAAATCATGGCGTTCTTTAATATATTTTCTCTGTTACATTCATATACCACATCTATAAATTTAGACAAAGTATTAAAATATATTTCATCAATATAAAGAAAAAGATTCAAAAAATATTCGAAAGAATTTTGTATTATATTTTTGATAAACAAGTAGATTTCTTGTAAGTCTTTTAAATATTTTTAACTTTAAATAATTTGATTAGCCATGTTTAATAGGAAATGTTTTGAAACAATTCATCAATCCTTTAAAAATGAGATAATTTATACGAATAAAGAAAAAATAATAGATGAGTGGGCAGATTATGGTTATATTTTATTTCAAAGCTAAAAGAATATTAATAGAAGCTAACTATACTAACGTTGTCAAACTGTCAAGTTCGCCGAATGTAATTATATAAGAAAATATATATAATTATATAAGAAAACGTGTATAGGAGACACTCAGTTTATGACTTTGGTTAGTATAGTAAACTTCGTTTGCTTATAAACAAAATAAATAGAACGTTAGATTTGTTAATTCTAATTGAAACTTTAAATTTTTTGTGCTTTGCTATATTTTTTTCCAAAATGATTACGATAATGAATTTACCTAAAGAGATAATTGCGGTAATTTTAAAATATCAAATTATCAACATAAAGGACATTGTGAATTTTATTATTTATATTAATTCTACGTGCAAACAATTCCGGTACATGGATTATGGTAATAATTTTTGGATGGAAAAATTCTCTCAGAGATATATGTAAATTTTTATCTGTTTATGACTTTTTTTATTTTAATTTATTTAATTTGATTGATTTATTATACAAAAAGTAAATCTTATAACAATCTATCCAAAAGTTGAAATAAAGGCTGCGTTCCAAAATTCACTGCCAGTACTGAAAATTTATAGTTTACGTGACGTACACTATAGATTTTCAGTACTGGCAGTGAATTTTGGAACACAGCCAAAGAAAATAACGGTTTATTTCAAATGACTTTTCGCATCATTCAAAATAGCCTCTCAAACCTCAATACCCTAACAAAACACATGTCCAAAAGATGTCCAGAGGTCATCGAGAGGACATCCAGAGGACATAAAATATCCTTTGGCTGTCCTCTAGATATTCTATGGACGTCTTTTGGACATGTGTGTTGTTAGGGTAACCTTTACATCCCATGTGTTGATTTCTAAAACATTTCCTAAATGTATTCAATTATATTACTATTGAAATATATTCAAACTTATAATAAGAAAAAATAGAAAGAGGAAGATCGAAACAAATAAAATACAAGAATGATGATTACACATAATCATATCCCAGCAAACACAGAATATTGCAGCAACATTGTTGCAATATTGTAATATTGCCGCAACATTGCTGCAATGTTGTAATATTGCCGCAATATTGCTGCAATATTCTGTGTTTGCTGAGTAAAAAGTAGGAGTATGATGATAGGAGTATGATGAGGTCTTGTTGATCTCACAATTGGATGGTATAGGAAAATCAAATTTCTGAAGCCAATCTTATATGTTTGTAATATTAGTAGATATCTTAAGAGAGCAATTGAGGAATGTTTGTATTTCGAGACTTTACCGCGTATTATCTGATTCTAATTGAAAATAACAAAATGTGTCACAAAGTAGTATTGTTAATGAGCAATGAACCTCATTAAACATATTTGAATTATTTTACATTTGTATATATATATATATATATACAAATAATATACATATACATATTTTATGTTATACACATAATATACATATATGTTAAAGAATATATATATATATATATATATATATATATATTCTTTAACATATATGTATATTATGTGTATAACATAAAATATCTTCTATTTTAAACATCGCTATAATATCAATATAATATCAACACAATTCTATAAATAGATCAATAAGAGAGAGATAGGTCAATATTTATAGGTCGATTTTTTTATAGAATTAAATACATTCATTATGTACATCAAATATTATGCTAGTAAAATATAAAATGCTGCTAAAATATTATCCAAGAAATATTATCATAATTTTCCAAATCTTTTCCAATAAATAGTTTATACAACACATACGTTATATAACACAATATATATTTAGAATATATAAAAATATTACTAAAAACATTAACATTATGCATTTTATAATAAATGATTATATATATATTAAAATTAATATAATAATATAAATATAATTTTAGTAATATATAATAATATAAGTATATTAAAATTATATATAAAAGATATTTTTAATTTTTTTTATTAAAATGTTACCTAGAGATCTCTTAGACAGAGCTTTCACCAGCTTGCATAATACTTTGTAATTTACAATTCAGCTCTCGTCTTGTGAAGAATAGTAACCTTGTTGGTTATAGATCGAGGCACCGATCACGCCCAAGAACGTGGAAAGAATGCGCTATTTGTAATACGAGAGGAAGAAAAATATTGTATATGTATACAGTTAAAATAATTAAGCATACAAAAATCGTGTGCATTTTAAAATTCTTTTACTTAATTATTATAAATATTTCAATAAAATATCGTTAGATGTTGATTAATAAATTTGATACTTTTGATTCAAAAAGAATAAAACAATCTAATTTTTTTATTGCAGATCTTTATATTATGTGTAGAATTTATTTCATTGAACAATTTTTAATGAAAATTATTAAAGTATTAAAATAAATTTTAATATTTTATCTAAAGAAATATGTTTCATTCTCTGAAATTATTTCAATATCAAGAAAAATTGGGCTATTGGAAAGAAGTTCATACATTCTTTTGAATCTTCGCTAAACAAAGTTTGGATTTCCGTTAAATAGGATAAGAAATTTTTAATTTCCACTAAGAGAGAGTGTATTCAAATCTTCATTAAGTAGGATTTGAATCTTTGCTAAGCAGAGTTTCAATTTAATGTTGTAAATATTTCCGACAATAAAATATTATTTTCATCTTCTGATATAAATGCAAGTGTAAATATAAAATAAAAATACACACTTAATACATAATTATACATACATATAAGGATAAGAAATTTTAAAAAATTCTATGTTTTTTTACGCGAATTGCAATGTATCTTTTCAATTTCTTTGAGATTATTTGATTTGAAGAGCGATACAATAAAATGCACTTTATTTTAAAAATTTCTTTGCTAGAATCTCTTAATAATTGCCTTATTCAAATGAAATTCTTAGTCAAATGAAATTCTCGGTTGCCGTCTGTCTCATTAGCATATATGTTCGAGGCTTGCGCGGTAATTGAAATTATTCAGCAATCCAGAAGTCTCCGAAGAACATAGATAATCTTGTGAGAGAAGGATTTAGTGTAACACGTTCGCTTTACGGATAATTGCACATCATATATATGAGTATATATATGTGCATATACATATGTGTATAAAGATCGATCGCGAATCCATTTAAAACAGGTGTATTAAATCGATACTCGAAATCCTCTGTATCAAAATCCTCTCGAAAGTTTCGAAATTTATTATTGCCTTGGAAAAAAGGACTATATGGTAAAAGAACGAAGAGAGAGAGAGAGAATATAACTGGGAACTTGAAGATTCATAACTTATAATGCGGGTGATGTTATGGACGTAAATCATAATGCGAGATATTAACTATTAAAGTGCGTTGGTGCATTTGCAAATGTCGATATCGGATCGATACATGCTATAACGCGTGTTATGAAGGAGAGAGAGATGCGGGTACCTTATGCGAGATTATGCTAATATATGACACAATGCGTTTGCGTAACAGTTTGCCTTAAAATATATAATAAAGATACATTTTTTTAATAAGATAACTAAAAGTATTGCATCAATACTATTCAAGTATTCTATCCTAAGTATATTTTCCCGATATTATTTACGCGGTTATCTGGAAAATAATGCGAAATAAAAATAAATAATTCTCAATAACGCATAAAATTCTTGTAAAAAATGTTATTCTATCACTTATATAAGTCACTTTCGCGCAAACACATGAATGGATATTTGGAAACGTAGATATCATCAAGCATTATCGAGAATTATTTGTCATATGGCGAATATTGAAACGAGCAAATTTTTATAATAAAGCTAGAGAGAGAGAAAAAAAAGACAATAATTAATGATAGAGCGGGAGTGTATCTCTTTACAATCTTATATAATATTATAAAATCGTGCAAGCGGATATAACTTTCTAGATTACGGATCTTTCTATACTATGTCTGATTTCTTCTTTAAAGTGCCAAGTACAATATATTTATCCGCATATATGATCGCACGCAATATATGCATACTGTTTGATTCGCGTTCTCTCATTATATATATGTGTACGAGAGTAACGCGAGAATACATATATACGCGTATATATACGCATATGCATATGCGAACGGCAGATAATAATGCTTGCACGTGTATGTACAAGAGTATCGGAGTATCGGAGAGGTGCTAACATCGTCGAGAGGTGCCGCAATTACGCACGTATTACGCACGTAAATCCGACATTTATTCGCGTTGCGTTCGATTTCTCTGTTTCGACGATTAGTCCGAGGTCGGCTAAAATCACGCGACTTTCGTATTCTCTCGACGTGATCCCTAATTTTGCGAACCGATAACGGTTTCACCTCGATAATACGTCTCTGGGGGTGCGGTCGATTTATCACTATCGGAAATACGGTCGCTTTAAATTGAAACTGTCACAGAGCTGTTCGAGAAGTTCGCGCGACGTATACTTCGTTATTACCGAGCGCGAACTTTATCGAGGTAACACCTATCTTTTTATTCAAGCTTTTTTCTCACGATAATTCTTTCTCTTTCTCTCTCTCTTTTCTTCTTCTCTTCCAAAAACTACTGAGTAAGATTTAGCGCCGATTTTCACTTTTGTATTCCTCGGAAGTCCATCGTTTTAATGCCATTTCTCGCATCTGCATCAGCACGATATTTTAATGAATAAAATCTATGTTTAATGCAAATGTTGATGTGATTTAGATGTTGCGTTTTTATATTTCAGTGCCAGTATTGTAATAACTGTTGAGTTAGAAATTTATCATTGGATATCATAAAATTGTATCAACTGAAGGAATAATTTTAAATCACAAATAATTGCTAGTATTTGGGGAAGAATTGCCAAGATGAAATTAAGATCGGTCATATCAATTAGTTTTGTAAATTATAAATGCGATTTTCGAGCTGTACGCAGTTTTAGAAACGGTACATATTTTAAATCATTCATCATTTCTTCAGATTATATCAACTACACATAATTGTATATTTTATTTATACAAATGCATTTTTAAATTGCAATCAAGATGTAATCGAAATTTATTTTATCCATAATGTATCTCGAAATTAAGTTATATATATTTTAATAGCAAATAGTTTATTATATAAAAAAATTCTTATTAAAATGATTCATATATATAAGAAAAATAATTTTCAAAAAGTCAATGTTGAATTGAGAACTTTCAACTTTAAATAATTATGTCTTTATTAAAAAGTGAGAAAATATATTTTTTTTCAACATATAATTATTGCTATATTATTTAATAATCTAATAATGATATTAATTGAATTGATTCAATAATGGGACATTTTTAGTATTAATCAAATGAATAAAATGAACATTAGAGGTAATGAACATAAAACTTGTATTTGATACAAGTAACTTGGTTCCATTCAATATAATGTGAGGCGGAAAATATACAATTAAAAATTTCCTTTTTCTTCTTTTGTTGGTTTCTTTTCTCGAACAAAATCAGTATTTTTTCTATTTGCAGCGCGGATTGAGGTTCGAAGAAGTTTTAGAATGAGTAGAGAGATAAAAAAAAGTGATAAATTCCGTTGATTCTGTCAATACCAACAGACGAGTGGAACTGCAAAGGAAAACTTAAGGAATTTTGATGTGTCATGCGAACGTAAATTTTATTTTGCTTATTTTTTCTTCAGATTTATAAAAAGATATATTGATTTCCATGACATATGTACAAGGCATCTATACGACCTCGCTCTTTCAGATTATTTTCTTTTTAATTAAAGTACTCAAAGAACAGATCAATGGTCTGGGCTGTATGATGGATATTCCAAGAACTCAAATCCTAAGTTTTGAAGTGTTTCAACTATATAACTAGTGGCAATTTAATATATTATATACTAATATTTCTATTATTTTTTATTAAAAGCAATATACTATTATTCTAATCCATATTTGGAAATATTGCTAATCGCATGAAATGTTTAGCATATTAATGGTTTTTTCCGAATATAATATTCTTTTAAATATAATAAAGAAGCAGCATAAAGTATAAGACTGTATCGGTTATATATAATAACGATTTAGCATAATTTTATCAAATTATAAATACATTTTTAATTTTTATTTAGTAAAATCTATGTAAAATTACCTAAATTAACTTACTTAGTAAAATTTTTAATTACTAAAATCATATAATTGTCTTTTTATGATAACGATATGATAATTTTAAGAAAAAATAAATCACGTAAATCCGCGTAAAAAATTTGAATTTTTAAAAATTAAAAACATAAATTTAAAATAATACTAACGAAATACATCACAGAATTGAAATTTAAAGATCTATTTCCTGATATATTTCTTCATTGTTAATCAAAATAGGAACGTAGATCATATGAATTACGTGTTATTCAATCACAGTATTAAAATATTAATATGTACAGCGTTCTAAATTTCTTGCATTTCAAAATAAAACATATAATCATGCGAAACTAGAGATTTATATGAAATATACTTCTTATGCTACATTGAAGTAACCAATGTACTCTATCTCATTCGGCGTGACTGGCCGGCTGCTTCATAATTGGAGAAACTGTTAAATTTGTAATGACTATTTATCCAAATCTGCAAAATATTAAACTTATGACATATAGATATTTTGTGATGTATCGGCATTAAAAATTAAATATTGATATTAGTGAATAGTTAAATAATGTTACAATAGTCGAGATAATGAATATGAAACTTTAAAATATAATATAGTGATCCATTTAACATGAAGATTTATAAAATTGCGTATAAATTCGAATTAATTAAAAAAAAAGGTAAAAGCAAAATCAGAATTTGTAATTTAGTAATGATTCACTTAAAAATGAAACATTTAAAGCAATGATTTGAAAAGTAACGCTTGTTTGTGCATTTAACAAGTAACTTGCAGGACCCTCATTTCTCAGCTGTATCAAAGTACGCTTTGAATATTGGCTAATGCACCAACAATTATTAGATTTCTGTAGTCTAATTCATGACACTTTAACCATTTGCAAAACTCTATTGATGTAAGAAACCTTTCCTGATAATATTCTAGTGTAATATGTTGCATCACTCGTCCACTGTTTATTACAAGCACGCCACCCAAATCTAAAATATGAAATATATATATAGTTTATTTATTACTTTTATTATTATTGTGAATCGATTTCATTATTTTTATTCCCCATTTATCTCGTTAATCAAACTGTATTCTTATATAGATAATTTTTTACCGATTAGATGCGGATAACGATTAAAGAGCAAAGAAATTCGCTTATTACCTAAACCAGATTATTTTTTTTATTTGGAGATTATTTTTGTTTTAAAAAAGATATACGTTTCTAGATTCTAATCGATTCTCCTTGAATTATATTATATATATTGTATATGCTTTAAAATAATATCGTTAAATGATTAATAATTTATGAAATATTATATAATCATACATCGTGCACATCCTAATGCTATATCTTCTAGATCTTTATAAATGTAAAATAATCTTCAAACAGAGTATAGCGCTCATTATATGATTTTAAGCGCATTTCATATAATATTATATAACACGCGTTACAAATGTTTAACACGACATATAATTTTTATTGCGAAAAGAAGTGATGATACGATTTGTTTATGTTAAATATAGAGCGTATTTATTTTCTTTTCTTACAAAAATTCATGTAATATCCAAATGTAATAAAAAAATTACAGTATGAATATTATCGATGAATAGTAATGAGTTAATATGATTTTGTTAAATTGTAAATACATTATAAATTTATAAATTAGTATAATCGCATAAATTGTTTTTAATGTGATAAAAATATGATAAATATAATTTAAAAAGAGATAAATCGCATAAATTCCATAAAAAATTTGCATTTTCTTTAATTGGCTATATAAAACTAAAATATTGTCGACAAAAAAAGTTACATTAATATAAAATTGTGATTTAATAAATTGTAGTGAAAACAGTTTTATATATTAATTTATATTACTTAATTTATGCCAATATAATAAATATAATACGTATTTACCTAAATATATATTTTTCGTGCATGTATATTAATTGTTTATCGAAGAAGTCTAACAAATTTTTTTACCTGTAGAAAAAGTAAGGGAGAAAGTATTCAGAAAAATATATCGAACTTTTTAACGTTTCCATGATTTCTTCTTCATTGTCACTCAAGGTAAAAACGTAGACTTATTTGAACTATATGGTTCAGTAAGTATGAAAATATTAATAAGTATTGCAGTTTGTTGCATTCTCCAAAATAAAAGTGATAATTCTTGTGCAAAGGTAAAGATTTATGTGAGATATCTCCAGGGTTGGGAAGTAACTCGTTACTTGTAACGAAGTTACAGTTATAGTTATTTTTTTTTCGGTAACTCTAACTTAACTCGTTCCTTTTTTCCAATTTGTAACTGTAACTTAACTCAATTACATATTTTCGGTAACTAGTAACTAATTTAATAATTGCTTTAATAGTTACTTTATATATATATATATATATATGTATGTATATATATATATTAAATCTTTGCAAATCGGATTGGACCACCTTGCACTTGCGCATAAACGCTTTTATCGATACTTTATGATCCAATGCGTATGCTCTCATTTTTTATTAATAAAAATTTTAAACATATTGAATCATTTAATATGTATTAGTATTTCATGATATGTGTTATATATGTATTAATCATCATGATATGTAGTATTTCATGTATCTTATAAGTATTAAAAAACTAACTAAAAAGAAATATAGTAATAAATATTTGTAATTTGGATTATTCGTGATGCATATATATATATATATATATATATATATATATATATATATATATATACAAATATATAATAAAAAATATAGTAAAAAAGTAAAGATTTAATTATATACATATACTATCTATCTTAAAATAATGAAATTATAAGAGCGATGCAATAAAATTATATTATTTTAAAATTAAATTATGTTTTCTTTTACATTAAATAAAAATTTTTGTTTTTATTTAGCTGTTTTTAAATTAAAAATGTATATTTCTCTCTTTAAAGTGAATGTCATTCTAAAATTCTCTATAATTTGCAAAAATTAAATTAATACCTTACAAGATTGTCATTAAAGTTTTATTACTGCGTGCAGATTTAATATTTTTATTAATATTTTTACTTCCATTGCAAAAAAGTAATTACAAAGTAACGACTCGTTACTTTTTGAGTAACTGTAACTGTAACGCGTTATTTTTCAGAATCGGTAACTTGTAACTGTAACTAGTTACATTTCTTAGTAAAAAAACTATAACTGTAACTAAATACTTTTATAAAGTAACATTCCCAACTCTGGATATCTCAAGATAATATCTTTATTGCATATACGAAAATATCACATGTGAACATCTCTTGACACATAACGCATTAATAGAAAGAACTTGATTTTACATCATGTATAGAAATATTTATGTTCATATTATATTCGTAAATGATTTGAGTTAGTATATGATATTTTACTCAATAACTGTTTCCCTGAACATATCATAAAACGACACATACAAAAAAGAATTAATTTTTTAAACAATCGTGACCACAACAAGAACGTTGACGCAAATCTTAAACATTTCGACAGGACATCTTTTATTTCATTACCATACGTTAAAGATGTGAGTCATGACTTGTGCCGTTTACTGCGAGGCAGTGGCTTTAACGTCGTCTATAAAATAACAAAAAAACTAAATACTTTAATAAAACGTGGTAAGGATATTTTACATAATAACGATAAAACAAATGTTGTATATAAATTAAATTGCAAAAATTGTAATGTGTCATATATTGAGCAAACAAAAAGGCATTTACATACTCGAGTGAAAGAGCATTTTAGCAATATAAAACTGCATGAAACGAATCATTCCGTTATAAGTAAACATAGATTAGAAACAGGACACGAATTTGACTGGACGAAACCTAATATATTACACAATGAGAAATATGTGCGAAAGAGAGAAATTGCTGAAATGTTTTATATTAAAAAATCCAATAATTCAATCAACCTACAGAAGGACACGGATAACTTAAACAACATCTATGACAAAATAATAAAGGTCGTGTAGTTCAATATTTTCGATTTAACATATTCAGTTTTTGATGAAGTCTCACACTGACATAACGTTTTATCTCTCTTTTTCAAATGTGGCAAGACGTTAATGATCTTGTAATTGTGATATGTAGAGTTTACAAAATTAAGATTTACATTGTTATACTCTTTTATCTGAACCGTATGTACTCAAATTGTTCACAGTTAATTCATGTCTATTGCTGTTTTTATTCAAACCATCAAAAAATTAAAAAATCTAATTATCGATTTCAATATTCCAGTGTATACTTGAAAAGGACCACAACCATATGGTCGAAACGTCGTAATTTTTAATAAATAAACAAGAATTTTGGCTAGTTTTAGTCGATTATATATATGTTTTAATGATACTTTGATAATTCTACTAGCGATATTAAGATAATTTAAGAAAACCTTTTAAAAATAAAATATTTAAAAACCGATATGAGATCAATAATGTTAGCCAAGTACAATAAATTTTGTGATATTAATTGGTAATCGATACTATTATAAATGAGTTAAGATTACCTTAATTCCTAAAGCATTTTTTATATGATGTATATAATTTAAAAAAGTTTTACACAAATTCTAAATCGCATAAATGACCTTCAGGTTGAAGTAAGATATGAAAACTTGGCGTGCCCCGTATTTAAATCATATAGTTTAAAACAGGAAAAAGCTACATTTTTTATGGGCCCAATGTAAAATTTGAAATTTCACTACGGACCGCGCACGCGCGTAGCTAAATTTCGAACTTATATATCTTGTCTCCTCTGTATTACCTGGAAATCACCACATAGAGATTAGGCAAAGTGAAATCTCTTTTTTTATGAGTTTTTTTATTTTCTCTGCAAGTAAAGTTTGATTGTTGTAAGCCGGATTGAAAAGCTTCGCAGGTCGTTTCTGGCCCACAGGCTGCCTGTTGCATATTCGTAGTCTAAAGCTTATTTTATAAAAATGTAAATTGTACTTACTAAATGAAAGGATTAACAAATATATATTGTATATATGTATATTGTATAATCAAATTTTTTATTTTATTCAAGATATGTAAACGACGGGAGCCTGGGGGGGGAGGGGGCACGCCAAGTTTTTATAACTTACTTCGACCTGAAGGTCATTTATGCGATTTAGAATTTGTGTAAAACTTTTTTAAATTATATACATCATATAAAAAATGCTTTAGGAATTAAAGTAATCTTAACTCATTTAGTATCGATTACCAATTAATATCACATAATTTATTGTACTTGGCTAATAGTATTGATCTCATATCGGTTTTTAAATATTTTATTTTTATCACTTTTAGCTTTTTTGATTTTTTTTATGTACTTGGCGTATTTTTTTACCTTTATAAGGTTTTTTTTAGGGGATCTCACTGCTTTTTGTAAAAATTTATATTATTTCTGCAGAAAATATATGTTAGATTTTTCAAAGATATTTTTTTATGTACTTGACGCATTATTTTTTACCTTTATAAGGTTGTTTCTAGAGGGATATTACCACCTTTTTGTAAAAAATTATATTATTTTTGCAAAAAATATATATGCATTTTTAAAAATCTTTACTAAGGGTAAGTCGCGTATTTTTACAAGGTTTCATTTTCTAGATATTAGAATTCTCTCCCAAGGGGTGGTTTTTGAATATTGTTATAATACGATAAATTAGTCTCCTTAGAAGTCTTATCTAACGGCACAGTTTTTATATTTTTGTGATACCATTTTCGAGATAGATTAGATTTTATCCCCAAGAGGTTTTTGAAAATTGTTATGCGATAAATTAATCTCTCACACGTATACACACACATATATACATATCACACGTATGCACACACATGTACATAAATGGTTTTGTCTTTTAAAGCATTTTTGCACACTAAAGCGAATAATCATATATGCGCGGTATGAACGCAGCTTGAGGAATAAAATCGCTTTAAATGTGTGCGTGTGAAGATACGTTCATGAGTCTGAACCTTATTATGAAGGAAAATGAAAAATGTCACAATTCTGACATGCGATTAACATTTCTCGGGAGTGACTGCACCGATTTTATTCAAACTGGTCACAATCGAAAGTTTGTATTCACATTATATGAGAAAAATGCCGTTAGATTTTTAATTACGGCTTTAGTTTTTGAAATATTTCAATCGAAAGTTTATTTGACGTCAATTTGACCTAAAATTCCGGATATGCTACTTGGTAGCGCCGCGTCGAGAACAGTGACTCTCAATGCTCGGATCCAATTTTTTATCAGTTCTTTATGTACTTGGCGTCGCGACACTACCGCGTCGCTTGATACATACATGATATGTAAACTGTGCAGTAAAATTTGTACGAACATTGGGTGTTAACAATTTTCTATTAATGATATACGTTCAATTTTCGGATGCTCAGTTTCGCTTAGTTTAGCTTTTCCGAAGTTATAAAGAATACTTTACATTTCCTATTAGAATTACATTATAACATTATAAATTCTTTGTATTGCTTTTAATATAAAGTAGTACAAACAGAAAAGGCAAAAAAGATAGAAATTACGAAGTAAAAATTGCTAATTAAGTTGTGTACGTAGAAGTAAAAGAATAATCTGTTATACGACAGAGAAATAAAATTTTGTATTGCCTATTGATTTAAGATTACTATTTTACAAATTAGATTTTTACAAATAAAAGTCATTTTTCATTGCTCACACATATTAATCCTTTATTCTAAATATTCTACAATAATATTCTATTAATATAAAATATGCGTATTTTAACGATTGATATAATTGATTCAGATGATATCCTATTGATTTTTTACAATGTTTTTTACATAATTATTTTAATAGTGTATATTATAACGTGATAAATATAACGCCATAAGTATGAAAAATATGAGTCAAGATGTGATAACATATGTATCGTTATATAAACATGATATGATTTTTCGTAAAACTATATTTTTTATAAAAAAGCTCAGTCTTTTTTATAGATGCTAATCTTTGTAGATTATCGTTTTATAAAAAGTTTACCTTCTACAAAAATGCTAAATTTATGAAAAGCTTACAAAATATAATTATATATGTATATAACATATACATATAAAAATTATATTACATATAAAATATATAAACATGTAAAATATGTACATATATATTTATAAATTTATTATATATATTATTTCATTATATATATATATATATATATATATATATATAATATGTATAACAATATATAAATATATGTATGTGTATGCATTTTACAAACTTTTTGTAAATTACTTATAGTATAATTTTACTCTAAAAATTTTGAGAATTATAGCATATTATTATTGCATAATAATATATTCCTATCATTTTTTTTATTAAAAACGTTATTTTACTTTTCTAATCCATATATGTATATATTACTAATCCCATGAAATGTGTCGGCACAAATTATTGATTCTTACCGAATATAATATATTCATCCAAATATAATGAAAAAATGACAGTATAAACAAATATAAGACTGTATCGATCATGAATGATAATAGGTTAACATAATTTTAAATTATAGATATATCTATATTTATATCTAAATTATAGTTATATCAAAGATTTAGAAACTTAATTTTAACAAGTAATTTTAACAAAAAGTAAGTCATGTGTAAATCTATGTAAAAAATTTAAAGCTTCTAAATTGAGAATATATAAACATATTTAAAATATACTATCAACGAATTACAATAATTTTAGAAATTGAATTACAATAATTTTAGAAATTGAAATCTACGTCCTGCAATAGATACGGTTTTACATTTGTTTTATATTTGTTGATTGTTGTCATTTAATTTTTTTTTAGAGAGTCATATTTATAAAATGTACTTTTTGTACATACACAAATTAATACTAATTATTTATAAAAGGTCTGACAAATTTTTTTTATTTAGATCAAAACTAAGACGGAAAGTTTATGGAAAGATATCGAATTTTTTACCGTTTCCTTGATACTATTTTTCATCATTAATTCAAACAAAAGCGTAGATCATTTGATCTAAATGATTCAGTCACATTATTATTAAAATATTAATAAGTATTGTGTTCCTAATTTCTTGCCTTCCAAAATAAAACATATAATCTTTGTGCGAAACTAGAAATTATTCGTTAGTCATATACACATTTTGTGCTACATTGAAGTAACCAATGTACTCTGTTTCATTCGGCGTGACATCGTTCATAAACTGGCCGGCTGCTTCACAATTGGAGAAACTGTGAAATTTGTAAAGACTACTTGTCACATGTAAAATCTGCAAAACATAAAGCTTATGACATATAAATATTTCGTGATGTATTATTGAAAATGAAGTATTAACGTTGTCAATAATGTTACAATAGTCGAGATAACGAGCACAAAATTTTACAATATGATATATTAATTCACTTAACATGGATAACGGAGATTTTAAAAATGCATGTAAATGAGAATTAATCGGAAATATAAAAGCAGAAAAAATAAAAACAAAACCAGAATTTGTAATTTAATAATGTCCATTTAAAAATAAAAATTAACAATGATTTAAAAATAACGCTTTTTCATATGTAACAAGTAACTTACAGGCCCCTCATTTCTCAACTGTCCCAATTCATTGATTGGAAGGTTGGTTAATGCACCAACAGTTATTAGATTTCTCTTCAATTCATGACATTTTAACCATCTGTTAAAATCTAGTAATGTAGGAAATCTTTCCGGATAATTTTCTGGTGTAATAAGTTGCATCACTCGTCCTCCATTTGTCATAAGCACGCCACCTAGAGCTAAAATATGAAAAATTTATTTATTTATAGATGAAATATTATCAAACAATTTCATTATAGTTCATTAATCTGTTTATTTCATTAATCAAACTGTACTCTCATATAGATAATTTTTTACCAATTGCATTATCGTCATAATAATAATTGAGACAACATTGTATTAATGTTATGATATCATCACTCGTTCTGCGACCTTTAGCGCGCACTTCAATCACGTTTCCTGGTCTGCCTTCACTGAAAAAGAAGTTGCCCAACATAGAACATTTCATTTTATTGGGATTGTTGGTGGTTTTCAATATTCTTTCCCCAGTATTAGCTTCCTCATAAACGATACAACTATTATTCATAACATTTCCAGGTGGTGAGATTTTTGCGTTAATAGTAAGCTATAACAGAAATGGGTTTTTATAATGAAAGAGAGAGAGAGAGAGAGAGAGAGAGAGAGAGAGAGAGAGAGAGATAAATATCATAAGTTAGCGCTATTAAAATTAGTGATAAATATAATTACATTAATATTTATAGCAAGATATATCATAAAATTAAAGCAATAAATATTTTGCACATTCTATTTCTTTTAAAGAAGCCAATATATTCCCTTTGTGTGAAAATTATCGATAATACATACATGACCGTTGGCAGGCATAGATTCCTTCGCGGCATAACCTGCTCCAATGACAAAGAAATTGGAGCAATATTCTAATAATAGACGTCGAATATTATATATAGAATTTATTAATGGGACGGGCACTAAGTTAACTAATTTCCCCACTAGGAAAACAGATGGGTTACCAGATAATCCTATTAAAATGTAAATGTATTATATTTAGAACACTGAAAGTCAAGAATGTTTATTATTATTATTCTTACCAACTGCGGCAAGATTGTATGGCGGTCGCCTTAGACAAGGACAGCTAGCTATCTCAATTTCAAATTCATTGAATAATTGATGCAGTGCAACGTATAGAACTATATTATTACGTATAAAGATATAAATTCGTTAAATATATAAAATATTACATATTTAAATTGAATAATGAATTTCATAAACGTACCATTTTTTATGTGTTCGAGAGAAAATGGATATAACGGGTAGCACGTTGATGACATGACATCTTGACCTTCATCTTCAGGATCTATAATGGCATCACCATTCGGTACATTTCCATCTTGATTTTCACCTTCATTAAAATGGTTTGGTATAATATTATTTTCAACTTCCATGTGATTATCTCCTCCAATGACATTGTTTGGTTCAATATCATCTTCGTTTTCGAGATGATTATTTTCTCTAAAAGCGTCACCGTTTGGTATAATATCATTTTCCATTTCCATATGATTATCTCTTCCAATGGCATTATCGTTCGGTAGAATATCATTTCCATTTTCGTGATGATTATTTCTCCTAATGGGGACAGGATGCGGAATGGGCTCCATGATGCTCGAATTAATATAAACGCGATATGATAACTATAAAATTATTAAAAATTGTTAAAAAGATTATCAAATTACAAAGAGAGTAAAACGTATAAAGCTATATTATTTCGTATTTTTAAAGGTAAAAGGATATTATATTAATTTTGTATTATAATATACATTCAGAAACGCGCACAAAATTATATGATTTGAATAGGCAAATCCGCTAATAACAAAGAAAGTTCGCTTATTACGTAGATTAAATAGATCATTTTTTTAATTAAATATTATTTTTGTTTTAAAAAAATATATATTTTTAGATTAATCGATTGCTTGCATCTTTTATATTGCATATATGTTAAAATAATATCGTTAAATGATTAAAAATTTGCGAGATATTATATAATCATATATTGCGCACATCTTCTAATACGAACAAATACACAACATATATACTTCTCTCTCTAAATATGATGTAGATATTATATAATCAGACTTACGCAAAATTTATGGTGCTTAGTTCGAGATATTAATTAATATTATCGTCGAAACTACGTTTCTCCTTTCATAGATCGCTAGGTATGAGTAACTACACGGAACGTTTCAAGAAGAACGGTCGTCTTAAATGTAACAGAAAACAGAAGGAGTAAACAAAATATTAGATTAGCTGTTACAATGATAAGTAAGACAAAGGTTAAAACAATTTTGAATTCATTCCACAACAAACTGAAATATAAATTCTTATAATTTATTCTTCAAATAAAAAGAGATTATTTGGACGAGATGTTAAATTCATAAACTTTTTTTTGCTTTAAGAGCTTGAAATTTGACTTCAAGTTATTAACGCTTCTCCCAAAACTTAAAATGGTTTATTACCTGGTGAAATCGTTATCTTTTAATGTGTTAATACTTTATATATAATTTTTACATGATATATATATATGTACATATAAATAATATTTATATAATATTTAAATAATATTTATATGTACAAAATATGTTTAATTATTTTTACTACATATACACAAAATTTTTTTGTAAATTATTATGCAAAGCTGTTATGCAAAAAAGCTAAAATTACTTAAAAAATTTACTTAATACTTAATAAATAATACTTAATAAATTTTAAAATATACCTTTTAGTATACTTTTAGTGAAGTTAAAATATCTAATAGAGTTTTGAAAATAACATGTTTGGAGCTTTTAGAAACGTAAATATAACAAATTTTAAGAGTGTAGCGTATATTATACATATAATCTTAAGCACATTTTTTAAAAGAAAAAACTCAAAACATACATTAAATGCTGAGCACAAAGTATGATTAATTAGCTATGCCTAAAAGATACTGTGATGATAATATTTATTTACGTGAAATATAAAATATACTATTATTATCTTACAGATATTCATCTATGTCTTAATTTATATATATATATATATAATATGTATTCCAAGAGTCCAATTATTTCATGCATGACTAACGCCAAAAATTTTCATGTAATTTTGTACCATATCATATTGAAATGCAGAAACTTTTGTTCGAATATGGAATTAGGAAATAAGTAGTCCTTCACTTCTAATACTACAAAAGTTAGAGGAGGAACATTTTTAATGAAATATAAGAAAAAGAGAAAAAGAAAGAGATGACACGCAGCAAAATTTTTCTTGACTACACTTAAGATTTTTTTTTAGAAATCCTTTTACGCTTGATAGAAAATTAGTTTTATTGGAAATCTTCAAAACGTTATCGTCTTTTCCGACTTCTATTTATACATACATGATATGTAAATTATGCAGTAAAATTTGTGCGAGAATCTGGTGTTAGCAACTTTCTTTTAACATACGTTCAATTTCCGGATGCTCAGTTCCGCTTTTCCCGAGTTACAAAGAATACTTTACTTCTAAACTTTATAATTCTTATCAAAATTGTAGAAACATTATGACGGTGTTGCTTTTAATATAAAGTAGTACAAACAGAAAAGGCGTAAAAGATAGAAATTGTGAAATAAATATTGCTAATTATGTCGTATACGTAGAAGTAAAGGTGTAATCTGTTATACGACAGAGAAATAAGGTTTTGTATTGCCTATAGTTTTATTTAAGATTACTATTTTACAAATTAGATCTTTAGAAATAAAAGTCATTTTTCATTGCTCACACATATTAATCCTTTATTCTAAATATTCTACAATAATATTCTATTAATATAAAATATGCGTATTTTAACGATTGATATAATTGATTCAGATGATATCCTATTGATTTTTTACAATATTTTTTACATAATTATTTTAATAGTGTATATTATAACGTGATAAATATAACGCCATAAGTATGAAAAATATGAGTCAAGATGTGATAACATATGTATCGTTATATAAACATGATATGGTTTTTCGTAAAACTATATTTTTTATAAAAAAGCTCAGTCTTTTCTATAGATGCTAATCTTTGTAGATTATCGTTTTATAAAAAGTTTACCTTCTACAAAAATGCTAAATTTATGAAAAGCTTACGAAATATAATTATATATGTATATAACATATACATATAAAAATTATATTATATATAAAATATATAAACATGTAAAATATGTACATATATATTTATAAATTTATTATATATATCATTTCATTATATATATATATATATATATATATATATATATATATATAATATGTATAACAATATATAAATATATGTATGTGTATGCATTTCACAAACTTTTTGTAAATTACTTATAGTATAATTTTACTCTAAAAATTTTGAGAGTTATAGCATATTATTATTGCATAATAATATATTCCTATCATTTTTTTTATTAAAAACGTTATTTTACTTTTCTAATCCATATATGTATATATTAATAATCCCATGAAATATGTCGGCACAAATTATTGATTCTTACCGAATATAATATATTCATCCAAATATAATGAAAAAATGACAGTATAAACAAATATAATACTGTATCGATCATGAATGATAATAGGTTAACATAATTTTAAATTATAGATATATCTATATTTATAGATATATCTATATTTATATCTAAATTATAGTTATATCAAAGATTTAGAAACTTAATTTTAACAAGTAATTTAAACAAAAAGTAAGTCATGTGTAAATCTATGTAAAAAATTTAAAGCTTCTAAATTGAGAATATATAAACATATTTAAAATATACTATCAACGATTTACAATAATTTTAGAAATTGAAATCTACGTCCTGCAATAGATACGGTTTTATATTTGTTTTATATTTGTTGATTGTTGTCATTTAATTTTTTTTTAGAGAGTCATATTTATCAAAATGTACTTTTTGTACATACACAAATCAATACTAGTTGTTTATAAAAGAAGTCTAACAAATTTTTTTTATCTAGACAAAGACTAAGACGGAAAGTTTATGGAAAGATAACATCGAATATTTTAACGTTTCCTTGATACTATTTTTCATCGTTAATTAAAATAAAAACATAGATCATTTGATCTAAATAATTCAGTCACATTATTATTAAAATATTAGTAAGTATTGTGTTCCTAATTTCTTGCCTTCCAAAATAAAACATATAATCTTTGTGCGAAACTAGAAATTATTCGACAGTCATATACACTTTTTGTGCTACATTGAAGTAACCAATGTACTCTGTTTCATTCGGCGTGACATCGTTCATAAACTGGCCGGCTGCTTCACAATTGGAGAAACTGTGAAATTTGTAAAGACTACTTGTCACATGTAAAATCTGCAAAACATAAAGCTTATGACATATAAATATTTCGTGATGTATTATTGAAAATGAAGTATTAACGTTATCAATAATGTTACAATAGTCGAGATAACGAGCACAAAATTTTACAATATGATATATTAATTCACTTAACATGGATAACGGAGATTTTAAAAATGCATGTAAATGAGAATTAATCGGAAATATAAAAGCAGAAAAAATAAAAACAAAACCAGAATTTGTAATTTAATAATGTCGATTTAAAAATAAAAATTTAATTTAATAATGTCGATTTAAAAATAAAAATTAACAATGATTTAAAAATAACGCTTGTTCATATGTAACAAGTAACTTACAGGCCCCTCATTTCTCAACTGTCCCAAATAATAGATTGGAAGGTTGATTAATGCACCAACAGTTATTAGATTTCTTTTCAATTCATGACATTTTAACCATCTGTTAAAATCTAGTAATGTAGGAAATCTTTCCGGATAATTTTCTGGTGTAATAAGTTGCATCACTCGTCCTCCATTTGTCATAAGCACGCCACCTAGAGCTAAAATATGAAAAATTTATTTATAGATGAAATATTATCAAACAATTTCATTATAGTTCATTAATCTGTTTATTTCATTAATCAAACTGTACTCTCATATAGAAAATTTTTTACCAATTGTTTTATCGTCATAATAATGATTGAGACAATATTGTATTAATGTTATGATATCATGACTCGATCTGCGACCTTTAGCGCGCACTTCAATCACGTTTCCTGGTCTGCCTTCACTGAAAAAGAAGTTGCCCAACATAGAACATTTCATTTTATTGGGATTGTTGGTGGTTTTCAATATTCTTTCCCCAGTATTAGCTTCCTCATAAACGATACAACTATTATTCGTAACATTTCCAGGTGAGGAGACTTTTGCGTTAATAGTAAGCTATAACAGAAATGGGTTTTTATAATGAAAGAGAGAGAGAGAGAGAGAGAGAGAGAGAGAGAGAGAGAGAGATAAATATCATAAGTTAGCGCTATTAAAATTAGTGATAAATATAATTACATTAATATTTATAGCAAGATATATCATAAAATTAAAGCAATAAATATTTTGCACATTCTATTTCTTTTAAAGAAGCCAATATATTCCCTTTGTGTGAAAATTATCGATAATACATACATGACCGTTGGCAGGCATAGATTCCTTCGCGGCATAACCTGCTCCAATGACAAAGAAATTGGAGCAATATTCT
This sequence comes from Camponotus vicinus, assembly GCF_025532165.1. Taxonomy (NCBI): domain Eukaryota; kingdom Metazoa; phylum Arthropoda; class Insecta; order Hymenoptera; family Formicidae; genus Camponotus; species Camponotus vicinus. The sequence goes on from NW_028141946.1 coordinate 8,063,078, forward strand.
GATAATAGACGTCGAATATTATATATAGAATTTATTAATGGGACGCGCACTAAGTTAGCTAATTTCCCCACTAGGAAAACAGATGGGTTACCAGATAGGCCTATTAAAATGTAAATGTATTATATTTAGAACACTGAAAGTCAAGAATGTTTATTATTATTATTCTTACCAGCTGCGGCAAGATTGTATGGCGGTCGCTTTAGACAAGGACAGCTAGCTATCTTAATTTCAAATTCATTGAATAATTGATGCAGTCCAACGTATAGAACTATATTATTACGTAAAGACAAATATATAAAATATTACATATTTAAATTGAATAATGAATTTCATATACGTACCATTTTTTATGTGTTCGAGAGAAAATGGATCTAACAGGAAGCACGTTGATGACATGACATCTTGACCTTCACCTTCAGGATCTATAATGGCATCACCATTCGGTACATTTCCATCTTGATTTTCACCTTCATTAAAATGGTTTGGTATAATATTATTTTCAACTTCCATGTGATTATCTCCTCCAATGACATTGTTTGGTTCAATATCATCTTCGTTTTCGAGATGATTATTTTCTCTAAAAGCGTCACCGTTTGGTATTATATCATTTTCAATTTCTATATGATTATCTCTTCCAATAGCATTATCGTTCGGTCGAATATCATTTCCATCTTCGTGATGATCATTTCTCCTAATGGGGACAGGATGCGGAATGGGCCCCATGATGCTCGATTTAATATGAACGCGATATTATGAGATAACTATGAAATTATTAAAAATTGTTGAAATGGTTATCAAATTACAGACAAAGAGAGTAAAATGTATAATGCTATATTATTTCGTATTTTTAAAGGTAAAAAGATATTATATTAATTTTGTATTATAATATACATTCAGAAACGCGCACAAAATTATATGATTTGAATAGGCAAATCCGCTAATAACAAAGAAAGTTCGCTTATTACGTAGATTAAATAGATCATTTTTTTAATTAAACATTATTTTTGTTTTAAAAAATATATATTTTTAGATTAATCGATTCCTTGCATCTTTTATATTGCATATATGTTAAAATAATATCGTTAAATGATTAAAAATTTGCGAGATATTATATAATCATATATTGCGCACATCTTCTAATACGAACAAATACACAACATATATACTTCTCTCTCTAAATATGATGTAGATATTATATAATCAGACTTACGCAAAATTTATGGTGCTTAGTTCGAGATATTAATTAATATTATCGTCGAAACCACGTTTATCCTTTCATAGATTGCTAGGTATGAGTAACTACACAGAACGTTTCAAGAAGAACTGTCGTCTTAAATGTAACAGAAAACAGAAGGAGTAAACAAAATATTAGATTAGCTGTTACAATGATAAGTAAGATAAAGGTTAAATCAATTTTGAATTCTTTCCACAACAAACTGAAATATAAATTCTTATAATTTATTCTTCAAATAAAAAGAGATGATTTGGACGAGATGTTAAATTCATAAACTTTTTTTTGCTTTACGAGCTTGAAATTTGACTTCAAGTTATTAACGCTTCTCCCAAAACTTAAAATGGTTTATTACCTGGTGAAATCGTTATCTTTTAATGTGTTAATACTTTATATATAATTTTTACATGATATATATATATGTACATATAAATAATATTTATATAATATTTAAATAATATTTATATGTACAAAATATGTTTAATTATTTTTACTACATATACACAAAATTTTTTTTGTAAATTATTATGCAAAGCTGTTATGCAAAAAAGCTAAAATTACTTAAAAAATTTACTTAATACTTAATAAATAATACTTAATAAATTTTAAAATATACCTTTTAGTATACTTTTAGTGAAGTTAAAATATCTAATAGAGTTTTGGAAATAACATGTTTGGAGCTTTTAGAAACGTAAATATAACAAATTTTAAGAGTGTAGCGTATATTATACATATAATCTTAAGCACATTTTTTAAAAGAAAAACTCAAAACATACATTAAATGCTGAGCACAAAGTATGATTAATTAGCTATGCCTAAAAGATACTGTGATGATAATATTTATTTACGTGAAATATAAAATGTACTATTATTATCTTACAGATAGTCATCTATGTCTTAATTTATATATATATATATATGTATATATATATATATATATATATATATATATATATATATATAATATGTATTCCAAGAGTCCAATTATTTCATACATGACTAACGCCAAAAATTTTCATGTAATTTTGTACCATATCATATTGAAATGCAGAAACTTTTGTTCGAATATGGAATTAGGAAATAAGTAGTCCTTCACTTCTAATACTACAAAAGTTAGAGGAGGATCATTTTTAATGAAATATAAGAAAAAGAGAAAAAGAAAGATATGACACGCAGCAAAATTTTTCTTGACTACACTTAAGATTTTTTTTTAGAAATCCTTTTACGCTTGATAGAAAATTAGTTTTATTGGAAATCTTCAAAACGTTCTCGTCTTTTCCGACTTCTATTTATACATACATGATATGTAAATTATGCAGTAAAATTTGTGCGAGAATCTGGTGTTAGCAATTTTCTTTTAACGTACGTTCAATTTCCGGATGCTCAGTTCCGCTTTTCCCAAGTTACAAAGAATACTTTACTTCTAAACTTTATAATTCTTATCAAAATTGTAGAAACATTATGACGGTGTTGCTTTTAATATAAAGTAGTACAAACAGAAAAGGCGTAAAAGATAGAAATTGTGAAATAAATATTGCTAATTATGTCGTATACGTAGAAGTAAAGGTGTAATCTGTTATACGACAGAGAAATAAGGTTTTGTATTGCCTATAGTTTTATTTAAGATTACTATTTTACAAATTAGATCTTTAGAAATAAAAGTCATTTTTCATTGCTCACACATATTAATCCTTTATTCTAAATATTCTACAATAATATTCTATTAATATAAAATATGCGTATTTTAACGATTGATATAATTGATTCAGATGATATCCTATTGATTTTTTACAGTATTTTTTACATAATTATTTTAATAGTGTATATTATAACGTGATAAATATAACGCCATAAGTATGAAAAATATGAGTCAAGATGTGATAACATATGTATCGTTATATAAACATGATATGGTTTTTCGTAAAACTATATTTTTTATAAAAAAGCTCAGTCTTTTTTATAGATGCTAATCTTTGTAGATTATCGTTTTATAAAAAGTTTACCTTCTACAAAAATGCTAAATTTATGAAAAGCTTACGAAATATAATTATATATGTATATAACATATACATATAAAAATTATATTACATATAAAATATATAAACATGTAAAATATATAAACATGCAAAATATGTACATATATATTTATAAATTTATTATATATATTATTTCATTATATATATATATATATATATATATATATATATAATATGTATAACAATATATAAATATATGTATGTGTATGCATTTCACAAACTTTTTGTAAGTTACTTATAGTATAATTTTACTCTAAAAATTTTGAGAGTTATAGCATATTATTATTGCATAATAATATATTCCTATCATTTTTTTTATTAAAAACGTTATTTTACTTTTCTAATCCATATATGTATATATTACTAATCCCATGAAATATGTCGGCACAAATTATTGATTCTTACCGAATATAATATATTCATCCAAATATAATGAAAAAATGACAGTATAAACAAATATAATACTGTATCGATCATGAATGATAATAGGTTAACATAATTTTAAATTATAGATATATCTATATTTATAGATATATCTATATTTATATCTAAATTATATTTATATCAAAGATTTAGAAACTTAATTTTAACAAGTAATTTAAACAAAAAGTAAGTCATGTGTAAATCTATGTAAAAAATTTAAAGCTTCTAAATTGAGAATATATAAACATATTTAAAATATACTATCAACGATTTACAATAATTTTAGAAATTGAAATCTACGTCCTGCAATAGATACGGTTTTATATTTGTTTTATATTTGTTGATTGTTGTCATTTAATTTTTTTTTAGAGAGTCATATTTATCAAAATGTACTTTTTGTACATACACAAATCAATACTAGTTGTTTATAAAAGAAGTCTAACAAATTTTTTTTATCTAGACAAAGACTAAGACGGAAAGTTTATGGAAAGATAACATCGAACATTTTAACGTTTCCTTGATAGTATTTTTCATCGTTAATTAAAATAAAAACATAAATCATTTGATCTAAATAATTCAGTCACATTATTATTAAAATATTAATAAGTATTGTGTTCCTAATTTCTTGCCTTCCAAAATAAAACATATAATCTTTGTGCGAAACTAGAAATTATTCGTCAGTCATATACACTTTTTGTGCTACATTGAAGTAACCAATGTACTCTGTTTCATTCGGCGTGACATCGTTCATAAACTGGCCGGCTGCTTCACAATTGGAGAAACTGTGAAATTTGTAAGGACTACTTGTCACATGTAAAATCTGCAAAACATAAAGCTTATGACATATAAGTATTTCGTGATGTATTATTGAAAATGAAGTATTAACGTTGTCAATAATGTTACAATAGTCGAGATAACGAGCACAAAATTTTACAATATGATATATTAATTCACTTAACATGGATAACGGAGATTTTAAAAATGCATGTAAATGAGAATTAATCAGAAATATAAAAGCAGAAAAAATAAAAACACAACCAGAATTTGTAATTTAATAATGTCCATTTAAAAATAAGAATTAACAATGATTTAAAAATAACGCTTGTTCATATGTAACAAGTAACTTACAGGCCCCTTATTTCTCAACTGTCCCAAATAATTGATTGGAAGGTTGGTTAATGCACCAACAGTTATTAGATTTCTTTTCAATTCATGACATTTTAACCATCTGTTAAAATCTAGTAATGTAGGAAATCTTTCCGGATAATTTTCTGGTGTAATAAGTTGCATCACTCGTCCTCCATTTGTCATAAGCACGCCACCTAGAGCTAAAATATGAAAAATTTATTTATTTATAGATGAAATATTATTATCAAACAATTTCATTATAGTTCATTAATCTTTTTATTTCATTAATCAAACTGTACTCTCATATAGATAATTTTTTACCAATTGTATTATCGTCATAATAATGATTGAGACAATATTGTATTAATGTTATGATATCATGACTCGTTCTGCGACCTTTAGCGCGCACTTCAATCACGTTTCCTGTTCTGCCTTCACTGAAAAAGAAGTTGCCCAACATAGAACATTTCATTTTATTAGGATTGTTGATGGTTTTCAATATTCTTTCCCCAGTGTTAGCTTCCTCATAAACGATACAACTATTATTAAAAACATTTCCAGGTAAGGATATTTTTGCGTTAATAGTAAGCTATAACAGAAATGGGTTTTTATAATGAAAGAGAGAGAGAGAGAGAGAGAGGGAGAGAAATATCATAAGTTAGCGCTATTAAAATTAGTGATAAATATAATTACATTAATATTTATAGCAAGATATATCATAAAATTAAAGCAATAAATATTTTGCACATTCTATTTCTTTTAAAGAAGCCAATATATTCCCTTTGTGTGAAAATTATCGATAATACATACATGACCGTTGGCAGGCATAGATTCCTTCGCGGCATAACCTGCTCCAATGACAAAGAAATTGGAGCAATATTCTGATAATAGACGTCGAATATTATATATAGAATTTATTAATGGGACGCGCACTATGTTAGCTAATTTCCCCACTAGGAAAACAGATGGGTTACCAGATAGTCCTATTAAAATGTAAATGTATTATATTTAGAACACTGAAAGTCAAGAATGTTTATTATTATTATTCTTACCAGCTGCGGCAAGATTGTATGGCGGTCGCTTTAGACAAGGACAGCTAGCTATCTTAATTTCAAATTCATTGAATAATTGATGCAGTCCAACGTATAGAACTATATTATTACGTATAAAGACAAATATATAAAATATTACATGTTTAAATTGAATAATGAATTTCATATACGTACCATTTTTTATGTGTTCGAGAGAAAATGGATCTAACAGGAAGCACGTTGATGACATGACATCTTGACCTTCACCTTCAGGATCTATAATGGCATCACCATTCGGTACATTTCCATCTTGATTTTCACCTTCATTAAAATGGTTTGGTATAATATTATTTTCAACTTCCATGTGATTATCTCCTCCAATGACATTGTTTGGTTCAATATCATCTTCGTTTTCGAGATGATTATTTTCTCTAAAAGCGTCACCGTTTGGTATTATATCATTTTCAATTTCCATATGATTATCTCTTCCAATTTCAATAAAATTATCGATTCCAATTTCAATAAAATTATCGATTCCAATTTCAATAAAATTATTTATTCCAATGGCATTATCGTTCGGTCGAATATCATTTCCATCTTCGTGATGATCATTTCTCCTAATGGGGACAGGATGCGGAATGGGCCCCATGATGCTCGATTTAATATGAACGCGATATTATGAGATAACTATGAAATTATTAAAAATTGTTGAAATGTTTATCAAATTACAGACAAAGAGAGTAAAATGTATAATGCTATATTATTTCGTATTTTTAAAGGTAAAAGGATATTATATTAATTTTGTATTATAATATACATTCAGAAACGCGCACAAAATTATATGATTTGAATAGGCAAATCCGTTAATAACAAAGAAAGTTCGCTTATTACGTAGATTAAATAGATCATTTTTTAAATTAAATATTATTTTTGTTTTAAAAAAATATATATTTTTAGATTAATCGATTGCTTGCATCTTTTATATTGCATATATGTTAAAATAATATCGTTAAATGATTAATAATTTGCGAGATGTTATATAATCATATATTGCGCACATCTTCTAATACGAACAAATACACAACATATATACTTCTCTCTCTAAATATGATGTAGATATTATATAATCAGACTTACGCAAAATTTATGGTGTTTAGTTCGAGATATTAATTAATATTATCGTCGAAACCACGTTTATCCTTTCATAGATCGCAGATATAAGTAACTACACGGAGCGTTTCAAGAAGAACTGTCGTCTTAAATGTAACAGAAAACAGAAGGAGTAAACAAAATATAAGATTAGCACAATAACAAGTCAATATGAGGTGAAAGAGGTTTTGAATTCACCAGCAAATTTGAATGTAAATTCTTATAATATATTATTCTTATCGTATTCTTCAAATAAAAAGATTGTTTGAACGCGTAATTAAATTCATAAAATTTCTTTTACTTTGTGGATTTGAAATTTAAATTTGTGTTAAAATGTGTTCTTGCGCAATTTAAAGAATTTATTGTGGAATCAATATTTCTTTAATATGTTAAAACTTTTTTTTTATGTATGTAAAATATTTGTTATATATATATATATATATATATATATATATATATATATATATTTAATCTTTTCTGCATAAGCTATGGAATACACGCGTCACAAATGTTTAGCACGACATATAATTTTTACTGCGAAAAGAAGTGATGATACCATTTGTTTATGTTAAATATAGAGCGTACTTATTTTCTTTTCTTACAAAAATTCATCTATATTCAAATGTAATAAAAAAATTAGAGTATGAATATTATCGATTATGAATAGTAATGAGTTAATATGATTTTGTTAAATTGTAAATACATTTTAAATTTATAAATTAGTATAATCACATAAATTGTTTTTTATGTGATAAAAATATGATAAATAATAATTTAAAAGAGAGATAAATCACATAAATTCCATAAAAAATTTGTATTTTCTTTAATTGACTACATAAAACTAAAATATTATCGGCAAAAAATGTTACAATAATATAAAATTGTGATTTAATAAATTGTAGTGAATACAGTTTTATATATTTATTTATATTACTTAATTCATGCCAATTAAATATAATACATATTTACCTAAATATATATTTTTTGTGCATGTATATTAATATTAATTGTTTATCAAAGAAGTCTAACAAATCTTTTCCACCGTAGAAAAAGTAAGGGAGAAAGTATTCAGATAGATATATCGAACTTTTTAACGTTTATATGATTTCTTCTTCATTGTCAGTCACGGTAAAAACGTAGACTTATTTGAACTATGTGGTTCAGTATGAAAATATTAATAAGTATTGCAGTTTGTTGCATTTCAAAATAAAAGTGATAATTCTTGTACAATGGTAAAGATTTATATAAGATATCTCAAGATAATATCTTTATGGCATGCACGAAAATATCATGTGAACATCTCTTGATACATAACGCATTAATAGAAAGAACTTGATTTTACATCAAGCATAGAAATATTTATGTTCATATTATATTCGTAAAAAATATTGATATTTCACTACATTGAAGTAACCAATGTACTCTGTCTCATTCGGCGTAACATCGTTGATGAATTAGCCTGCCGCTTCATAATTAGAGAAACTGTTAAACTTGTAAAGGCTAATTGTCAACAACTGCAACATATGAAGCTTATAAATGTTTTGTGACATTATCGGCGTGAAAAATGATATAACACTACTAATAATTTTACAATTGCCAAAGCTAACAAGCATAAAATTCTCAAATATATCAAATTACTAACACATAACGGATATATAACAAAACGTTTATAAACGCAAATTAATCAGAAAAAAACTCAATTTCTAATTTAATAACGATTTTTTTGAAAGTAAGAAATTTAAAAGCAATGATTTAAGAAGTAATGTTTATGAACAAGTAATTTACAGGTCCATTATGCGCTCGTAATTCTCGAATTGGAATGTTGCCTATTGCGTCAACAGCTATTAGATCCATGCAGTACAATTCGTAGCATTATTTCCATGTGAAAAAATTTGCGAAATCATGTATCCTCTCCGTATAATTTTCTGCTGTAATATGTTGCACCACACGTTCTCCATTCATCAGTAGTACACTGAAGAGAAAAATAACTATTGTTTATAAGGATTGTAACGAAATGTTAATTTAAAATATTTGCTCACATCCCATTTATTTGAGAAAATAATCGCGCAAAATAACTAATACTCGTGGCAAAATGTGATTATTCATCAATGACGAGAAAAATAACGAAGTATGTAATAGAGTTTGTATTTAATTACACATAACTAATTTCAATAACTTTTAGATATGTTAGGTACTTCGACATGGTCAATTACTTACTTTGTTTTATTTAAAAAGTTATTAAAAAAACTAGAAGAGGACGAGAATAATCTTCGATGCACGCCTTTTGTATATATATTTAATTTAAGAATTCAAAATTTTAGATTAAATATATGGTCGCATATTTGAGATTACAATTCTTCTTTAAACTTTATAAAAGATATACAGAAGATTGTGGTACATGCTTTTTAAAAAAATTTTAAGAAATATTTGTTTGTTTTCAAACAAAAAATGTTGCAATATAATTAAATTTAAAAAATATATTTAAATTAATTTAAATCATGTAATAAGTAATAAATATAATTCCCTAATATATATTAATACACATTTATTATGTTACATTATATATTCTTTGTATTCTCTGTTTAAATTTGTATTACCTATTTATATATATGATCTATAGCAGGTGCGAAACTTTTAATTTTTAGATTATACACACACACACACACACACATATATATATATATATTGTTGCGCCCGGGGCGAGGACTTCGAGATATATCGAAGACGCGCACTAAGAGAACAGCTGTCGCGGATCGCGTTAAATAAATAAACACTTTTTGAGAACACACAGGAACTTTAATGCGAACACAGAACACACACGAACAACAGATTAATACAACGGATTAATAACACAATAATGGCTCGTATGAAAACGCGTCCGGACAGCTTGACAACTGTCTTTCGACTCAGCTGACCATCGTTGTTTATAAACATTCTTCTCTACGGGATCCGGACAACGGCAGGATCATAACGACTCGGGCGCGACATTATCACTATATATATATACAGGGTGTTGAAAAAAAAGGGTCACATATTTTGATAGCAGGTAGTATTGATCAAAACAAGAAGAAAAGGTCTAATTAACATGGGTCCAAAGACTAATATCTTTAAAGATACAAGCTATTTTGTTATTTGAGCTCTTTGTCATTTTCTTATTAGTCGTGTCATCTTTAGAATGTAATGAACAAAGGAGTAGGGGAGAGTGGGGTACAATGAGGATATCTTTTTTCTAGGTGCCTTAAAAAATAAAAAATAAACAAAGAGAGATAAAGAAACAATTTTTATTTTAATATGAAATGTAATCATTTATCTTCCATAAAAAAATTGAAGTAAAGAAACTGAATGTATGATAACAAAATGGAAGAAGATAAATGATTACATTTCATATTAAAATAAAAATTGTTTCTTTATCTCTCTTTGTTTATTTTTTATTTTTTAAGGCACCTAGAAAAAAGATATCCCCATTGTACCCCACTCTCCCCTACTCCTTTGTTCATTACATTCTAAAGATGACACGACTAATAAGAAAATGACAAAGAGCTCAAATAACAAAATAGCTTGTATCTTTGAAGATATTCTTAGGACCCATGTTAATTAGACCTTTTCTTCTTGTTTTGATCAATACTACCTGCTATCAAAATATGTGACCCTTTTTTTTCAACACCCTGTATATATATAATATGTATTCCAAAAGTCCCATTATTTCATGCATGACTAACGCCAAAAATTTTCATATAATTTTGTACCATATCATATTGAAAAGCAGAAACTTTTGTTCGAATATGGAATTAGAAAATAAGTAGTTCTTCTCTTCTAATACTACAAAAGTTAGAGGAGGAACATTTTTAATGAAATATAAGAAAAAGAGAAAAAGAAAGAGATGACACGCAGCAAAATTTTTCTTGACTACACTTAAGATTTTTTTTTAGAAATCTTTTTACGCTTGATAGAAAATTAGTTTTATTGGAAATCTTCAAAACGTTCTCGTCTTTTCCGACTTCTATTTATACATACATGATATGTAAACTGTGCAGTAAAATTTGTACCGGAATCGGGTGTTAGCAATTTCCTTTTAATGATATACGTTCAATTTCCGGATGCTCAGTTTCGCCTCTCCCGAGTTACAAAGAATACTTTACTTCTAAACTTTATATTTCTTATCAAAATTGTAGAAACATTATGACGGTGAATTCTTTGTATTGTTTTTAATATAAAGAAGTCCAAACAGAAGAAGATAGAAATTACGAAGTAAATATTGCTAATTAATTCGTGTACATAGAAATAAAGAAATAATCTGTTACACGACAGAGAAATAAAGTTTTGTATTGCTATAGCTTGATTTAAGATTACTATTTTACAAATTAGATCTTTACAAATAAAAGTCATTTTTCATTGCTCACACATATTAATCTTTTATTCTAAATTTTCTACAATAATATTCTATTAATATAAAATATGCGTATTTTAACGATTGATATAATTGATTCAGATGATATCCTATTGATTTTTTACAATATTTTTTACATAATTATTTTAATAGTGTATATTATAACGTGATAAATATAACGCCATAAGTACGAAAAATATGAGTACAGATATGATAACATATGTAACGTTATATAAACATGATATGGTTTTTCGTAAAACTATATTTTTTATAAAAAGGCTCAGTTTCTTTTATAAATACTAATCGTTGTAGATTATCGTTTTATAAAAAGTTTACTTTCTACAAAAATGCAAAATTTATGAAAAGCTTACGAAATATATATAATTATATATGTATATAATTATATATATAAACATAAACATATAAAAATTATATTACATATAAAATATATAAACATGTAAAATATGTACATATATATTTATAAATTTATTATATATATTATATATATATATATATATATATATATATATATATAATATGTATAACAATATATAAATATATGTATGTGTATACATTGTGTATACATTGTATACATTGTATACATTGTATACATATGTGTATACATATATATATATATAATATGTATAACAATATATAAATATATGTATGTGTATACATTTCACAAACTTTTTGTAAATTACTTGTATAATTTTACTCTAAAAATTTTGAGAGCTATAGTATATTATTATTGTATAATAATATATTCCCATCATTCTTTTTATTAAAAACGTTATTTTACTTTTCTAATCCATATATGTATATATTGCTAATCTCATGAAATGTGTCGGCACAAATTATTGATTCTTCCCGAATATAATATATTCATCCAAATATAATGAAAATATGACAGTATAAACAAATATAAGACTGTATCGATCATGAATGATAATAACGTAATTTTAACGTAATTTTAAATTATAGATATATCTATATTTATAGATATATCTATATTTACATCTAAATTATGGTTATATCAAAGATTTAGAAACTTAATTTTAACAAGTAATTTTAACAAAAAATAAATCATGTGTAAATCTATGTAAAGAATTTAAAGCTTCTAAATTGAGAATATATAAACATATTTAAAATATACTATCAACGAATTACAATAATTTTAGAAATTGAAATCTACATCCTGCAATAGATACGGTTTTATATTTGTTTTATATTTGTTGATTGTTGTCATTTAATTTTTTTTTAGAGAGTCATATTTATCAAAATGTACTTTTTGTACATACACAAATCAATACTAGTTGTTTATAAAAGAAGTCTAACAAATTTTATTTATCTAGACAAAGACTAAGACGGAAAGTTTATGGAAAGATAACATCGAACATTTTAACGTTTCCTTCATACTATTTTTCATCGTTAATTAAAATAAAGACATAGATCATTTGATCTAAATAATTCAGTCACATTATTATTAAAATATTAATAAGTATTGTGTTCCTAATTTCTTGCCTTCCAAAATAAAACATATAATCTTTGTGCGAAACTAGAAATTATTCGTCAGTCATATACACTTTTTGTGCTACATTGAAGTAACCAATGTACTCTGTTTCATTGGGCGTGACATCGTTCATAAACTGGCCGACTGCTTCACAATTCGAGAAACTGTGAAATTTGTAAAGACTATCTGTCACATGTAAAATCTGCAAAAGATAAAGCTTATGACATATAAATATTTCGTGATGTATTATTGAAAATGAAGTATTAACGTTGTCAATAATGTTATAATAGTCGAGATAACGAGCACAAAATTTTACAATATGATATATTAATTCACATAACATGGATAACGGAGATTTTAAAAATGCATGTAAATGAGAATTAATCGGAAATATAAAAGCAGAAAAAATAAAAACAAAACCAGAATTTGTAATTTAATAATGTCCATTTAAAAATAAGAATTAACAATGATTTAAAAATAACGCTTGTTCATATGTAACAAGTAACTTACAGGCCCCTCATTTCTCAACCGTCCCAAATAATGAATTGGAGGATAGTTGACTAATGCACCAACAGTAATTAGATTTTCATAGTCCAATTCATGACATTTTAACCATCTGTTAAAATCTAGTAGTGTAGGAAATCTTTCCGGATAATTTTCTGGTGTAATAAGTTGCATCACTCGTCCTCCATTTGTCATGAGTACGCCACCTAGAGCTAAAATATGAAAAATTTATTTATTTATAGATGAAATATTATTATCAAACAATTTTATTATATTTCATTAATCTGTTTATTTAATTAATCAAACTGTACTCTCATATAGATAATTTTTTACCAATTGTTTTATCGTCATGATAATGATCGAGACAATATTGTATTAATGTTATGATATCATGACTCGTTCTGCGACCTTTAGCGCGCACTTCAATCACGTTTCCTGGTCTGCCTTCACTGAGAAAGAAGTTGCCCAACATAGAACATTTCATTTCATTGGGATCGTTGAGGGTTTTCAATATTCTTTGTCCAGTATTAGCTTCCTCATAAACGATACAACTATTATTAATAACATTTCCAGGTGGTGAGATTGTTGCGTTAATAGTAAGCTATAACAGAAATGGGTTTTATAATGAGAGAGAGAGAGAGAGTGAGAGTGGGGGTGGGAAATATAATAAGATAAGTTAGCGCTATTAAAATTAATGATAAATATAATTACATTAATGTATATAGCAAGATATATCGTAAAAATAAAGCAATAAACTGTTTGCACATTCTATTTCTTTTAAAGTAGCCGATGTTCTTTTTTGTGTGTAAATTATCGATAATACATACATGACCATTGGCCGGCATAGATTTCTTCGCGGCATAACCTGCTCCAATGACAAAGAAATTGTAGCGATACTCTAATAATAGACGTCGAATATTATATGTAGAATTTATTAATGGGACGGGCACTAAGTTATCTAATTCACCCACTAGGAAAATAGATGGGTTACCAGATAGTCCTATTAAAATGTAAATGTATTATATTTAGAACACTGAAAGTCAAGAATGTTTATTATTATTATTCTTACCAGCTGCGGCAAGATTGTATGGCGGTCGCGTTAGACAAGGACAGCTAGCTATCTTAATTTCAAATTCATCGAATAATTGATGCAGTCCAACGTATAGAACTATTTTATTACGTATAAAGACAAATATATAAAGTATCACATATCTAAATTGAATAATGAATTTCATATACGTACCATTTTTTATGTGTTCGAGAGAAAATGGATGTAATGTGCGGGAAAAAGATGACACGACTTGACCTTCACTTTCAGGATCTCTAATGGCTTCACCATTCGGTACATTTCCACCTTGATTTTCACCTTCATTAAAATGGTTTGGTATAATATTATTTTCAACTTCCATATGATTATCTCTTCCAATGATATTGTTTGGTTCAATATCATCTTCGTTTTCGAGATGATTATTTTCTCTAAAAGCGTCACCGTTTGGTATAATATCATTTTCAATTTCCATATGATTATCTCTTCCAATGACATTATCGTTCGGTTGAATATTATTTTCATCTTCGTGATTATTTCTCCTAATGGGATTAGGATGCGAAATGCGCCCCATGATGCTCGATTTAATATGAACACAATATGATGAGATAACTATGAAATTATTAAAAATTGTTAAAAAGGTTATCAAATTACAGACATAGAGAGTAAAACGTATAATGGAGTATTATCTCGTATTTTTAAAGATAAAAGTATATTATATTAATTTTGTATTATAATATACATTCGGTAATAACAAAGAAAATTCTCTTATTACATAGATTAAATAGATCATTTCTTTAATTGAATATTGTTTTTGTTTTAAAAAAATATATATTTCTAGACTAATCGATTTCTTGCATCTTTTATATTGCATATATGTTAAAATAATATTGTTGAATGATTAAAAATTTACGAGATATTACATAATCGTATTGCACACATCTGCTAATACGAACAAATACACAACATATATACTTCTCTCTATATATAATATAGATATTATATAATCAGACTTACGCAAAATTTATGGTGTTTAGTTCGAGATATTAATTAATATTATCGTCGAAACCACATTTCTCCTTTCATAGATCGCTAGATATGAGTAACTACACAGAACGTTTCAAGAAGAACTGTCGTCTTAAATGTAACAGAAAACAGAAGGAGTAAACAAAATATTAGATTAGCTGTTACAATGATAAGTAAGATGAAGGTTAAATCAATTTTGAATTCATTCCACAACAAACTGAAATATAAATTTTTATAATTTATTCTTCAAATAAAAGGAGATGATTTGGACGAGATGTTAAATTCATAAACTTTTTTTTGCTTTACGAGCTTGAAATTTGACTTCAAGTTATTAACGAAGAAGAAATATGAAAGTGAAGAAAAAATATGTAAGTGAAGAAATAATATGTAATTTGCAATTAACAATTCCATATTTTTTCTTAAAAACAACTATGTGTTTTCTTTACACCAATTGATTTCTCTCATTATTTTGTACATAAAAGTATTAAGGTAAGATAATCGAAAAATGAATATTTTACAAGATATTTTACGGTTTATGTAAAATTAAGAAATTATTTCAAGCCTCATAACTCAAAAAGTACTTAACGAAAAGGTACTTAATTATAGTGTTTTGGAAAGCTCTCGAGATAAGCTACAAGAATGTGCAAAAATATATAGGGTATTCCATTTAAAAAAATTGAAGTGACCTTCACGTGACCTTCAAATGACTCTTCAAGGTCAAACCAATGGTACCATCTTATGGCCCTCTCGAACCAAACAACTTTTGTCTGAAACATTTTTCTCTCCCGGGCTTGGTTTTCGAGATATTCGACTGGATGGATTAAAATGGGCCACCCTGTATATATATATATATATATATATATATATATATATATATATATATATATATATGTATGTACATATAAATAATATTTATATGTACAAAATATGTTTAATTATTTTTACTACATATACACACAATTTTTTTTGTAAATTATTATGCAAAGCTGTTATGCAAAAGAGCTAAAATTACTTAAAAAATTTTAATAAATTTTAAAATATACTTTTAGTATACTTTTAGTGAAGTTAAAATATCTAATAGAATTTTGAAAATAACATGTTTAGAGCCTTTAGAAACGTAAATATAACAAATTTTAAGAGTGTAGCGTATATTATACATATAATCTTAAGCACATTTTTTAAAAGAAAAAACTCAAAACGTACATTAAATGTTGAGCACAAAGTATGATTAATTAGCTATGCCTAAAAGATACTGTGATGATAATATTTATTTACATGAAATATGAAATGTACTTTTATTATCTTACAGATATTCATCTATCTCTTAATTTATATATATATATATATATATATATATATATATATATATATATATATATATATATATATATATATATATATATATATATATATATAAAATTTAAGGAAATTATATATATATAATTTCCTTAAATTTTAAATAATTTTCTTACGTTATTACGAAAAGAAATACATGCCTAAATAATTAGCGCCGTCAATATGGCAAGAGTAAGGATATCGCACGCGATTGATGACACAAAGTTCTCTTTCGAAGAACCTCAGTCAGGCAAACAAATAGTCGGAATTCATTATCGGAGTGTTGACGGGTACTCCTCGGAGTGGATCAATATAAGTTCCTAAGACCTTCGTTTCCTCTCGTCGCGTATTTGCTTCGAAGTACTCTCTTCGAAATCTCGATTTTCGCGAGAAAGAGAATGCATCTATCTTATTCATTATACACATCGGAAATTTTACATAGCGACTTTCTGAGAAATTAAATTCTTTCCTCCAATGTAATGTAACATAAATAAAATAAGAGACATCAATCTATTGAAACAATATTACTTTTATCATTCAAAATTAGAACATTCATAGAAGAAGAGAAAAATATGCGTGTATTACATTTTCATAATTAAGTTGATTTTAATAGATGATAATGACATACGTAATATATTATAATTAGATTTATTAGATTTCTAAAACCTAATAAAAATTCGATAGATGTAACGGATGTGTGAAAGTGCGTAATATCACGCTTCAGCCCATATAATGAACGTAATTTGCGCGAAAATACGCGTTTCATTGAACGGCAAACGATTATATCGCAGGCTCCCTCTAAATTCAGTCTCTTTTTTGCAAAAAGAGCCTTTCATAAAAGCTTTTTACAAAACGCCGACGTTTAAATAATAAACGGCTATTAATAACTTAATTAATTTAGATAATTAGTTAATTAGTGTAACTTTTTTATTGTATTAAATATTCTTTTATTTCGAATTTTGTGACTTTTCCCAATTATGTTGTATATATGAGACGTATCTTTAGAAATATTTGTTATTGTATATTACGGGGACGTTATGTGTGTGTATTAAATTCAGAGAGCGTCTGCTGACATGTATGTGTATATATTTGAAATTCTCTAGCTCTCTGTTCTTTCGTGTTTTCACGCCGCCTCGTGCTGACCTTCCAACCGACGCGATGTCACAAAATACATACCCGAGGAGAGTCCGCTTATTGCGCTTTTCTGAAAGCGCAGAGCTCTCCATTATTATAACTCGTCTGCGCGCGACGCGCGTCAACCCCCGCGATGTTCGCGCTGCGAGTTATGAAATATCGCGAAAAGTCGGATGCGAGGAAATGCATAGTAGGTCAGCGTTTACTACGTTGGAGGAGTCTGCGCGATGATGAAAGCGCGAGGGAAAGAGAGAGAAAATTCACCGTCGAAATTTTGGCGCCGGGCGAGTATAAGTTTTACTCGCCGCGTCGACGCGAAGAGAAATGTCCCTATTTTTTTGTCGGCGTTATGAATTATTATCTTATCGCAGGCACATCGGACGCGGCTTCCTCCCTCTCTCTCTTTTTCACGCTTTCTCACTCCGATGAACCGGAAATTGGAAGAGTCTGTAGGTGGCAAAATAAAAATTAAAATCGCACACGATGACGTGACGGCATCTCCAGCTTCGGCTTTCGATCGATTGCTTTTCGAGTTTGCCGACTCAATGTCGTCTCGAAATGTTGTCATTCGCGATGATGAAGCCGATAATGATAACGCATCTGGTGATTCTGTAAAAGTAACATGTAGTCCACGCGTTGTCTCACTGCAGCAGTATAATACGTTAATAAATACTACAATATATTTTATATTGATCTGTACAAGATGTTTATGAAAACCGATAAATATTGAAATATTTTGCGAAATCGTTGGTAAAATTCCTGGTTTAACCAGCAATTTATCTCTTTCAAAGAGAGATAAAAATAGAGAAGAGAGAGAAATATTTTATATAAAGAATAAATGAAATAAGATTCGTAAAATATATAAAGGTGTTAATTTTCGAAATTAATTACTCAATTATTTAATTAGAATTTAGAAATTTTAGGTTTGCTTTTAAATAATGTAATACAAAATAGAGAAATAAGTTTATTTTATATAGTAATAATAGAGTAATAACTTTAATAATCTTCTAACCATGAATAATAAAAAATTCATATTTCTTTAACTCCCAGTTTCTCGTGTGTACAGAATATGTAGTATATAAAATAAATACATAGAAAAAAGAAAAAAATAAATTAAAATATAATAGCTTAATCTTATACCTTTATTTTGATGATTTATAATAAACTAATGGGAGGAAATTTTACAAAATTCTTCTAATTTCAAGTGCTTTATTTATCTCGCTATGTTCGTTTTCGCCCCACTGATGGATAAGGCGCTATGTCCACTCAATTTCTTTCTGTCAAAGTGATGGAACGAACATAGGTGGACCATTGGAGGGATTTAAGAGAGAAGTAATACTTCTCTAGCTAGCGCGAGTGCAGTTTATATTAAAAATCTTCTCGTATCTCTATCCGATTAATTCTTGCAAGTAATCTGTTCTGGATACAGGATTCTGAAAGTCTCTTAAATCACGCGGGTGATCTCGAAACGTAGCGCTTCGAGACAAATAGAGAACATCTTCTCCAAATGTCTTACAGTGGACACGTGTTTCGTGCTACATTGAGAGATCTGTCAACTTTAAATTAAACCGAAGTTTCGCTCGCGTATTTGCGAAAACTTGGAGTTTCGCATCGAGATTACGTGTATACGCTCCTTAAAATATCATCAGCGCGTATTTTACATCGAATCTCGCATATTTCACGTACATATAATCGATCTGAGCTCTTCAAGTTTTAAGCGCTTCGATGAGATAGCTTGAATTACGCGGTAGAAGAAAGAAATTAGAATCTCGCAGAAATATACGACGGCACGTTAACGAGGTACGTTATTTCGAGGTGTTCGCGAAGAACGGGCGCGTCTTACCTTATGGCAAGAGGGGAAAGGAAAGAATCATATTTTATATCGACTCTCTTTCTCGATAACTGCCACCTGACTCTCGCATTTCTCCTCCTCGTCGGATCGACGGGAAAAACGAGAAGTTGACGGTGGAGCGCTGGGATAAAAAGTCGGAAGGGGATAAAAGGGAAGAGAGAGAAGGGGAGAGAGAGAGATAGATACATAGATAGATAGATAGATAGAAAGAGAGAGAGAGAGAGAGGGAACGGATAAAGCGATTCAGGAAATATCGAAAGAGGATATACGATGAGAATTAACTCGAGGTCACCCGAGGACGCTCCTCTTCTTTGCCCTTTCTAAGGGCGCGGCGCGCGATCGCACGTAGCAGTCACGTCGCGATGTTAGTGTGAGTCTCTGATTGTTTTTCGATATCGCGGCTAACCGGCTCTGGCTTGTCGTCGCTGGCGATCAGAACGAAAAATAACGAGCGTGCCAATTAACGGATATCCGATGATGTATCTGTTTCTCTTCTCTTGCTTCTTTAAATTTTATCTATGTATCTCTCATACGCCGAGAAATGCGAAATAATTAATATTTATCAAAATAATAATATTATATAATATATAATATGATTTATTATATAAAAATATAATAAATAATATTTGTCTTGTACTGATACTTTATTTTATAATTGATATATCTCTTGTTGATTTTTAATAAAATAAGATTTTTCAATTAAATTTTATTATTTAATACTTTTAATACTTTCAATTATTTTTTAATATATTATGTTCGGAAAGATTTGCGTTATATAAAGTTGCATTTTTTAAATGTATTCTTACTTCGCAATTTTATATAATGTTATTAAAATATTATGTACATAATGTATCTCTATGTACGTAACAGTAATTGTATTATTGTTATATCGTTATGGCATTACATTATCTTTTTTCTTCACGATTTCACAAATGACATCTACAAATATATGTAAGAATAGGATAAATAGTCTCCTCTTCTCTTTCCGAGTTGGAAGAATATCTTGTCTCAACATTCGCACTTTTGCACACTCCGCAGACTTAGGCTCTTAGCCTAATCCAAGTAGTAGTACGTTGATCTCGTAAACAGAGCTCAGTATCGTCGAGCGAATTTGCATTTCAAGACGCAAGTTTTTTGTCTCTTTTTTTCCTTCTTTCCCCTTTTTGATACTCCAACTTGATGAAATAAACCACTTGATATATACATGCAGCCATTTTCCGTACCGATTTCTTATTCACGAATTCGTAGCACGCACACCGAACGCAATAGGGGAGGAAAATCATGCAATTTGCCATAGAATCGTGTCTGCAAAAGGACACGCATTAATTAACAAATAGATGAATTTATTTTGCACTTAATACACATATTTCTCTATGTACACATTGTATCTTGCAGAAAATTCAAAACCCTTGCTCGAGAAACATTATTCGATTAATGCAAAATGATAGTTCTATGAATCTTGTTCAAATTCAACGATTTGCATTAAAATTGATAATATGTATTTTATTAATTTTAAATATTTTCAATATATTATTCCTCAAACAAAATTTTTTAAATTATCGTCAGAAATGCAAGAACAAATAAGCTTTATGATTTTTATAAAAATTTGCCTTCAAGAATCTTCGTACTTTTATATTATTTAATCAATAAATATATAAGCTTTAAGAAAAAAAATAAATGTATTTTATTTATAACACACAAATACAGTAGTTCGGTTATAATAGTTTGCTATAGTTTTCAAGAATTATGTAAAATTATAAATGAAAAAAGCAATACAAAAGTGTTAAATAATTGAATGTTGCACTGTTTTTTTTGACAGAATAATATTCTCGGATTCGCATTATCGCAATTTTACGAATTGTTTTAATGTATATGCGTTTCGTGGTAAAATAATAAGATTCGCATCATTATACTAAATCCTTAAATGCGAGAGTCATTAGTAAGATTGTATCTTAAGTAGTTACTCTTAAAGCTGTGCTTTGAATATGCGATCGTCCTTAATGACCAAAAATATCAGCATGTCGATATATTATACAAGAATTATATTCTCTCGCTAATTAGATCAAGTTCCCCTTATAAAAAAGGTAATATAAATGCAAAATAGATTAATTGCTATATGGATATATCTATAATTTTCGTGTATGATTTAAAGAAACTATATTATAAAATTGTATGTGTATGAGCGTAAATAAATTTGCTAAATGCATATAATTTATAAAAATATGGCTTTACTTTCTTTTATTAAAAGATTTATTTAAAAAAAACAATTTTCTACATATAAATTTATTGTAAACAGAAAAAAATGATAACAATTAATAATTCATTTAAGTAATTTTGTATTTTGTAAATCTTGCGGAATATTTCTATTCACAATTAAAAAAACTTGAACATATATAATATTACAATATACTAACAACTTCTATATATATCGATTAATATATATCGATTAATATATGGAATATAAGATAGTTAATAGGTTCATACATTTTTTTTTAAATAAATTTAAGGGGAAAGAAATATATAATATTTCTCCTTTGCCTATATATATTATTTGACGCAATATATTAAATAATTTTTTTAGAATAAATAGAAACATGGTATACAACAATGTAAGCGTACATTAAGACTGATAAGACTGACTATATTACTCGGTAGAAGATACTGATTGTGAGACTGATAAAATAACAAAAACCGAAGATATTGTTAGATACAAAGTACATACATTTAATTTTGGATATATTTAATTTGAATCGTCATAGATACGACCACCTGTTGCACACGTTAAATATGTTTCTGTATTATATGCGCTAACTAACTACACTTCCATGTGCTCCCTTATCTTTTCGTTATTTGAATAATCTTCGCTCATGTTTTAAGCGCGATAGACTCATTAAGTTGATACAATGTAATAGATTTTTAATTAGCGCATTTATTTAAATATTTTTTCTTAAAATGAAGATCATAAAAATTGCTTAATATTAGTAATTTATTTATAATCTTATGATTATTATTTTTAAGATAATAAAATATACTGCAGAGAAAATGTTCATATCTAACTAACAAGTAAATCATATCTAACAAATAAATATTTACATGAGAGAAATATATATTTTTTAAATAATACCACTACATATATAAATTCATTCGTTTAATAAAAACTTGCTTGCTGCACAACTTTGATGGAGCTATCCAACAAGTAATAGAAGTTATGTATTTAGGAACATTGTACTTTGAGATATAATTATCTTTTTAATGAAAATGAAAATTTTAAAATTTCAGCTCGGTTATGCTATTTTCAACAGTCATTAATTTTCAATTACACGCTCCGCACAGTCGTTTAATTTTCATTGAAAAAAGTTTGTTTCTATATCTTCTCTGCAAATATTTTGTATATTAATACAGCTTTCTCTACTTTCAACAAAAGTCTTTAATATCGTAAAATTAAATTCCTGAAAGGAAAGAAATCGTTGAAAATTAGAGAACAATATTATTTTAAAAAGCTCTGAATTTTTATTTAACTTATATAAGTCACCACTGTTCATATGTGCATATGTGTAACATAACATTACAAATAAAATAAAATAATTACTAATAATAATAAAATATTCAAATATAATAATTATATCAAAGTGCAAAAGTTTTGTTTTGTTTAATTATACAAAATAGTACTCTATTGGTCAGTTAAGAAAAACAATTATTAAAGAAATTTCTCTCTAAACATCTTCTTTGCTAGAGAAATAACGTTATTTCAATATTTTAATGTCATTGTTATATAATTTATACTTAATATTACAATTATTTTATTAATATCCTAACATGAAATTAGGATTTTTTACATTCAAAATTTTTGAAACAAAAAAAGAGTAACAATTAATTAAGAGATTAAAAAAGAGTAAATTAATTTTTTCTTCCAAAACTATTTTATAGGCTACGATAGCAATTTCGTGTATTAATAATAAAATACGCGTCAAAAGAATTTATCTTCTATATAAATTTTCCTATATAAAGTTAATGTACATATAGTATACTGCACATTTCTCTCTCTCTCTCTCTCTCTCTCTCTCTCTCTCTTATTCAGTGCAACTTAATGCTTCAATATATGAAAAAAATTTAATATATGCTTGATGTAATATAAAATAATATATAACGATATATTTCGAGGGAAACTCTTTACAGTATATTCTCGCATTATTACGTATATCTATACGAGAAAAAATAGAATCTTTGAGCTTTCGTTTCGTTAATAAATTTATGAGTAATATTATATCGCGCTATAAGTATTTGTGAAAATGATACATATCGATATTAAAAATGTTTCAATAAGAAGTGGACGAAACGCATGCGATGAGAATTTAACATACCGATCCTTCCGTTTTAGATATCTGTTTCTTTCAGAACGAATTTTCCGTTTACAATCAATGCATTCGTTTTCCTCTGATAGGTCACTTCAATTTATAATCATTTGGAACACAAAAGCATCGGCGAATTATTTCTTTTCGATAATACCCACGAATACTTCTAATATATACGCCTGTATTCTGGCATACGGTATATATAGATGAGGAAGAGAGCACGACTACAGAGATGCGATCTAGGAAGAAAAATTACCGATCGCCTTCGGTCCCTTCGAGTTTTAATCTGCGCTTAAGGAGAGAAGGAGAAAGAGAAAGAGAAAGGCCAGCCCAAATATTTTACCGCTTTTCTATGAGAATTCATTCTGCGCCGGTTTGCTGACGCGATTATTTTTCTCAGGAGGAATTCAATTGTTCTTTTTGTTCGCGTAATCCCTTTAAAGTTATAGAAAAACAGAGAAAATGGACAATATTTCAGCTTACAGAGGATTGATCGGCAACCGGAAACTTGGGAACTAATTCGTTGAAATAAGGAAACTTTAATCAAAACGAATTGTTATTTCATCACCACATGACGTAATCGCAATAGGCTAATTGTGTGTGTGTGTGTGCGCAAATTAGCATTAATCGAGATGTGCTTATTTCTCTTTCTTCGTACAATTATATAAAACAATGATATAATTTAATTACATAATACTTTTAATTTTACATATCATTTCATATGCATTTCGTCCATTCTAACATACTTTTTTCTCACAAAGTTGACAGTTTAAAAATTTAATTATCATTTAAAATATTCGTAGGGCAAATATTCATGTAATATATAAAAATTGAATTGTTTGATTTTTGTCTCGCATCTCTCGGTGCATTTTTCATATTTTTCTTTTTTTTTATTAGAGAGCGCGCTCTCAAAATTTTATCGAGTAGAACGTTTAAATCGCCGCGATGTGGGAGAGCAAACGCAATTCTTTGGACATATCTTTCCTGCCATTGCGCATTCTTTTTTTCCCCTGCCAAAGACCAGATACATACACATATATCGTTTCTTTTCCTTCTTTTCATCTCTCGCGCGAAGGTGCCGTAAAAAGGAGCTCGAACGAGATGTAAGTCTTCTCGGATTTTTCTCGGTAGCCTCGAAGCTTACCCGGAAATCCATTTTCCGTGCTGGAGGAAGAGGGTAACCGCGCTCGACGGACGAGCATCTCATTCGGAGATGCTCGTATAAATGCGGAGAGTATCCGATATACACGCGTGGACGCGTTTAACGCGGCGGAATCGGTCGGCCAATAATGGAATTTACATCGACCCGACAGAGAAGGGGGAGTTAGCGAAAAGGGAAGGGAGGAGAAAGGGGTAGCGAGGAGGAGAGAGAGAGGGGAAATAAAGTGCCGTTGCACAACATAACGCGATAATCTGATATCGCGATGGATGCGAGGACCATCCCGTATTCGCGCTGGAAGCGCGGATATTTGGATGAATCGATATCCCTACGATTCTCGGATTTTCCTCCCCTCCTCCCTCTCCTCGCGTTTCCTCTGGTCCTCTCTGATAGCTCTTTCTCTTTCTCTCCGCCAACCGTTCTCGCCATTTCTCTCGCATCCAGTTGCCTCGGTTCGCCGATAATCTAACCCTCTTCTCCACTCCCCCGCTTTGTCTGCGTGTCTCCCTTTTTAGCGGTAACGACCAGACTATTGGAGCCAGGGCGCCGGCTAGTCTAGCCGAATAAAAGTTGAAAGTCGTCTGGCATCCGCCAAATAGCAGACGATACTCCACGTCGGTCTGAGGATGCTAACTCTCCCTCTTCTTAAGTTGAGGATGTTGCCCTTGTGTTATTGCAGCATCAACATCCCGATCTCGAAATACTTTTGGCATTTGTTTCTCTCTATAACATAATATATAGATATATATGTGATGTATTTTTTTAGTAGTCATGAAAGATAAAGAACAGGAAATCGAAAGCATTGATATTGAAACATTAAAAGAACATAAAGGAAATATAGAAAAGGAAGGGTGAAGTGAATAAAATTATTATTGGGGACACACATACATGTTTAACGGGGAATTTTAAGATTAATATAACTTATAATCATGTAATGCTATAAGATTTTTCATATGTCAAGAAAGTTTCATATGTTAAGAAAAGTACAAAGTAACAGAAGTACACAGAATAAAAAGTACAAAATGAAATATAAAAGAATAAGATATAAATATTAGAATAAAATATAAATATTGGAGAATCAACTATCTTTCGTGTCTTCGATGCCTAGGAACAATTTCTGAACAAACAAAAATTTCTGGCAAAAAGAAATTAAAACATTAAAAGATTTTTTATTTACAATTTTTTTATTTAGAAAAATTAATATTTTTTCATGTAATTTTAGTTTATACATTTATAAAATTATATATTTCATGCAATTTTAGTTTATACATTTATAAAATTACATTTCTTCTCTTTCTCTTTTTCTCTCTCGCCTTTAATTATAAAATACTTCTTTTACATTTTAAACGAGCTTGTTGTATATATAAGGAGAAAGATGTAAATCCAGGAATATCTTGAGTAGCTTTATAACATGCTGTATTTTTAGCATACTGTTTTTTTATTTCTTTTATAAATTATTATAATGTGTCTAAGTAAAAAAAAAAAAGAAAAAATAAGATCCATAAAATTAGCATAGAGAGCCAGAACAAAAATATCTTTATTAATCTCAAAATAGAAAAATGCCTTTAAATACAATAATCTTTTTAACGATAGATGCAATTATGTTTTTTTTCTTTCTATAATAGCGAAAATTAGACAGACGAATTTTCATCCACATACTTATCCATTAATAGCGCTGAAAAAGCGTAGCATCAGAAACACGCCACCTATGTAAAATATAAGGTAAGATTTAATAAAATTCTCAAAATTCCGATCAAAATTCTCTCGGTATTATTAAACGATGATAGAATATTCAATCTAAGTCGTCTTATGCGTCTTTTGAACGCGCGTTGGGTCTATTTGTCCCGCGGCAAAGAATTTATTTCTCTCACGACTTTGTAAATTTTATCGTAGGACCGAGCCGTCCGTCTTCGGTCTTCTTTTCCGCGCTACTTTACGCTGCTTTTCTTGCTCTTCACTTTACCTTTTGCCCATTTGTCTTGACATTTTTTTCTCACGATTTTCTCTCGGCCAAAAAATCCGCCTTGGAGCGAGATTTATTGCTTCCGATCAATCATCCGTACCGAGGTTGTCTTAGACGCGAAACACACACCAGAGCCATGTCCAATTATGGGGAAGTTAATTTTTCACGTGGACGGTAATCTCAGTCGTTATAGCCGACGCTGATTTTCAGAAATATAATAGGAGATGCTTCTTCCTTTGTGGCGACAGAGGGAGAGACAAATAATACATTATTTTTCATATTTCATGTAAAATTGTGTTAAATTTTATTTAAAAATATTCTATTTCTTTATTTCTATATCTTATATCTATATCGTCTGAAAAAATAATATATTTTATTATATAAATATATAAATTTATTATATATATATATATGGCGAAACAATGCCACCAACAAATGCATGTATCTGTCACACAATTACAAAAGCAAAAATATTATAAAAAATAGTATATATATATATATACAGGGTGATTCATATAAAGTGACCGATGTGAATATTAGCTAAAGTTGAAGAGCTATGAAAAAATGTTTATACCAAAAGATGTTTGACACAGAGGGGGACATCGTATGGTACAAACGATATTTTTATAGATGAAGGCATTAAGGAGATTTCAAGATCAACTTAATTTTTTTAAATGGAACCCCCTATTTTTGATTACATATTCTTGTAGCTCATCTCGAGAGCTTTCCAAAACACTATAATTAAGTTAGTTTTCATTAAGTACTTTCCGAGTTATGAGGCTTGAAATCATTTCTTAATTTTACATAAACCGTAAAATATCTTGTAAAATATTCATTTTTCGATTATCTTACCTTAATACTTTTACGTACAAAATAATGAGAGGAATCAATTGGTGTAAAGAAAACATATAGTTGTTTCGAAGAAAAAATATGTAATTGTTAATTGCAAATTACATATTTTTTCTTCGAAACAACTATATGTTTTCTTTACACCAATTGATTCCTCTCATTATTTTGTACGTAATCGAAAAATGAATATTTTACAAGATATTTTACGGTTTATGTAAAATTAAGAAATGATTTAAAGCCTCATAACTCGGAAAGTACTTAATGAAAACTAACTTAATTATAGTGTTTTGGAAAGCTCTTGAGATGAGCTACAAGAATATGTAATCAAAAATAGGGGGTTCCATTTAAAAAAATTAAGTTGATCTTGAAATCTCCTTAATGCCTTCATCTATAAAAATATCGTTTGTACCATACGATGTCCCCCTCTGTGTCAAACATCTTTTGGTATAAACATTTTTTCATCTTCAACTTTAGCTAATATTCACATCGGTCGCTTTATATGAATCACCCTGTATATATATATATATATATATACAGGGTGATTCATATACTACTTTTTATAATATTTTTGCTTTTGTAATTGTGTGACAGATACATGCATTTGTTGGTGGCATTGTTTCGCCAGTTATTGTTTAGTTAGAGTTGTCGCGAAGAAAGAACGCATTTGTACACCGCATGTCCAAGATCGAATCGAATGTCGGTCAGAAAAATAAAGAAACACCAAGAAGTTTCGTTGCTTTCTCGTGATTTATAAGAGCCATATGGACATAATAGACTACAGCTTAATAGAATGCGAAATTTGAACCGTATATAGAAACCGATCTAGATTCATTTCACTATATAGTATATGCACCGTACCAACTACTTCGATATTAATATTTTTTAAATTCAGACTGATGGTAGTCGCGCGTAATTTACCTCGATTCGGCAGCTAATATTCGAAATTGCTAGGAAATTTCGAACGTTTGCGAAACTTAGGAGACTCCCCCGCACGTGCAAACGCGCGGAAATTCCGCTAAACCCGATACGAAATTCTATGTGCGAACGAAATTCTATCGATATATTTATCTTGGACATTTATTGTTCCATGCGACCTAAATTTGAAACCGCGCAAATCTCAAATTTAGCGAACCGAAATTTGTACGAATGTCACATGTATTTTCTATTGTCAATCGTTGATCAACGCGAAATATGATCATTACTTAAAGAAACATGCATGTGTTTTTTGAGAAAATTTTTAAGATTCGAGACAATCTGATTTTCCAACAATAATATGGAAACACATAAGGAATTATAATTTACGATTATTAATAACTTGTTTTGATTGAACGATTGGTACTTTTTTTCTTTGTATTCATAAATCAAAGTCAATAAACTTTCAAGGTTGCCGAGCGAGAATTCTCGTTAGCTCCTTATCGTTATCCACTTCTAAATGACCCATCTTCAAACGTCGAAATTCTTCAGTGCAGAATCAACAACGATTGCTCACCTTGGAAAGAAAATTGTCGGGGAATTCGCGTAGTCAAACGCTCGAATGAAAAGAAGATAAATATAGGGCGAGACCCTTAAAATTTCTGTAAGAAAAACTCACAATTTATTTTATCTTGATAGGCTTATCGATCGCTTTAATGACCATTGATATCGTCTGGGCAGATTAAATTGAAAACGCAAAAGATTCTTCTTTGCGCAACCGTCTCATCGAGAAAACATAAATCTTATTTGCCTATAAAACTGAAAGATGGTAACAAAAATGACGCTACTTAAATTCAATATTAGAGTATAATTTTGTAAATGTATTTTGTAAAACGTTCTTGACATCGCGCATGCAAAGAGAAATTAAGCTTATTTTTATTTTTGGCACTTTTTATAATACGTAGAGAGATTATACTTGCTTTATACTACTTATTACAGAGCATGTTGACATTTTCCATCTCATAATTTCATATGTATTATTATTTCTTTTTATATCTTTTTATCTCTTTATACCTAAAATCTGGAAATAATATGCAATCTAGATTAATTCAAATTTATCCGTAGCGAATTTTTAATTGTGTGATCTTTTGATTCCAAGAGAGAGAGAGAGAAAGAGAGAGAAAGAGAGAGAGTTATTTTTTCCGGAAATATTATCCGAGGATTGAGGGTGACTCATTACGGCGATTGAAAGCAGGAAAATCTCTTCGTTTTACCTGAGAGGAACGTAACAGCGGAATAGAAACAATGCGACTGATGAAAGCGAAATAATCTCGGTATTATCCTCAGAGAAAAGGCTTAGAGAAGATTGTAGAAAAGGGCTTATTTTTTAAATACTTTTTCGATACAACGATGTTGACAATATAATAATCTTTCGTTTCTTGATGAAAATATTGTGATCGATCAATGTGATCGATGATCAGGGAATCAAATACAAATACACGAGTAGCCTGCATCCAACGAATTTGACATGATATGCTGCTACTGATCGTTTTTTCTCGTAAATACCAAAGCGATTTAAAAAAAATTCTCAAATTTAATATATTTTATAGTTGGTTGATAAAAAAAATTCACAGATATTTGTTTGTATCTGTTGTGTTTTTAACAAAAACATAACATGTTTCAAGAGTAGAGAAAAAACTTTTCGTAAAGAATACGTATGTATATTATGATTATAAAATTTCAAGCATATCTCTTTTAAAGAACATTCTTCGATCTTTTAATTGTTAAGATAATTAAAAATATTTATATTGCGTTGCATAAACTATTTTTATATTAGATATATAAAACTGAATGATTTTATATTAGATATATAAAACTGAAACATTGGGTTGCTTTTTATAATAAACGATATTACGATAGGTAAATGTGAGACTTCAAGCATAGATACACTAATCATAAGCTTGTATTGATTGTAAATAAATAAGATCTACATTTTTTTTATCTGTTATTGCACCCATAAAATTTCATGATTGTTCTTTCAGAAAAAAGGCATTTAAAAACTAATTTTATTCCATAAATGTTTTAATAATGGAAAATTATGTGTGGTATAACATTTTTAATCCTCCCTCTTGTTTTATATTAACTGACATATTACAAATGCCTCATCTCGAAAGTATTTCATACATAAAACAATAAAGAAAAATCTTTGGTCCACACACAAGACATAGAATTATTAGATCATGCATATTTTCCTATCATTAAAAAAATTTGCGCAATAAAATTGGTTTTTATTTTTGAGAAAAGAAACGAAATATCTCTCTTATACAATATCGGACCAATAACCAAATGGTATAAATGGTATAAATATTATTTGTTTACAACAATCATTAATGGTTTACGAGGTTTTTTATATCATTAATAGGAGACCATTAATACAATTTAAATCAATCGATTATTTATCGTCGATTGAAGAGAATTTTGAGTAAACACAAATTAGTTCCTAAGAAAGGAAGGATAAGAATGTACTATAAGATTGTCTGACATGTACACCAAGAGAGACTCATATTTGCCTATCATATTATCGCTATTCTGATCTTGAATATTTTGATTCGATTTTTTTAAACGGAAATTTAGTTGGGATGTTTATTTTTAATTATTATGGAAAAATCGGCTTGAAATTTAAAATTACTTTTAAGGGAATAATCAGCGAAATAAATCTGAAATACCCTGTGCGTGTCGAAGCATGACACTAGCGAATTTTTATGTTTCATTTCTTTAAACGAGCAATCAAGTGAAATTATCTGCGAGCGAGATAAACTCGATGAGTATACAAAGTATATATAATGGAAGAAATTATCGTAGACGTTATTGTTGGTGGAGAGAAACGAAACGAGGCGTAGAGAGCATGTATTGTCGCGATGAAGCGAGTAGAAGAAGCGCAAACTCGCTCTCGATCATGTGAGAAAAAGAGAAATAGAGAGAGAGAAGGAGAGAGAAAGAGAGAGAGAGGGAAGGAGAGAGAGAACGGATCGTGCTCGCGCGCGCGACGATCCCAGATGGAAGGACGAAGGGGCGGCGAAGAGGGTGGCTAGAGGGCCTGGAAGGGTGCCTAGGACGCGACGCGGTGGGGGTGAGTCAGGATTGGCTTTTCGCGAATGTGAAACTCACTAGTACGCTACCACCCACGCACGTAGTACGCACGTTCGCTCCACGTGTGCTCCGTGTAAAAGTTATCCCCGTTTCTCTCGCATCCAGCGTGCGATCAGTAACAACGAGAGAGTTTTTCTTCAGGAACAAGGATTCAACGCGTCCCGCGATGTAACTCGGAACAAACCACCTCTGCCGCAAGTATATCCAACTGGGAATATTCAATCACAGAGAGAAAGAGAGAGAGATAAGAGAGAGAGAGAGAATTGTCAGTTACTGAGGAAAGTTCGAAGATAAATAATGAAGAAAAATTACATGTCAATTGTCATATCATAACGAAATATTACATAAAGCGGAGATGGAGCGTGCGATTAGAGTTTACACTTGCGGATGTCATCACCGGGACGTATAAAGTGAGAACGAGAGATCTCTTTTCTTCTCTCTCTTATCGAAGAAAACACATTCACGAGGATAAACGAGAGCACAATTGGGCGAATGTCACGAGACACGATATGACATAAAAATTTTTGGCA
The DNA here is from genome assembly GCF_025532165.1 of Camponotus vicinus. Lineage (NCBI taxonomy): Eukaryota > Metazoa > Arthropoda > Insecta > Hymenoptera > Formicidae > Camponotus > Camponotus vicinus. The sequence continues at coordinate 8,095,784 of NW_028141946.1, forward strand.
TTGTCTATTATCGAGAAAGGAAATGAGCCAATACGATCTTCTATCTCACATGTTTGTAGCGTGATTTCCCGTTGAAAATTCGATTCGCTGTCGGATAGTAACGATGAGTTTAAAGATCGGGACATCATATCCGTGATAGAGATATTCAAGATGATGATATTACATTACACGAAGCAGAGAACTTTTCACGTTTCCGACGATGGCGAAACTACAGATTTCCTAAGGCACGATAGATCTGAGTTTCCCTGAAGAAATCAAGAAGATCGAGGATTGTCGTTTTCGGCACAAAGTAAGTTTTAAAAGAATTTTAAAAGAATAGTTGAATTCAGAGAGTAGTTCCATTTAATTAAAATAAAATATCAGTTATTACATTTATTACTATTTATATAAGTTTTTTACATTTTTCTACATGTATAATAAAATTATATAAAATTTATATGTATAGAATTGTTATCATTTAATTAATTTTTAATCGATATTAGATAGTTTTTTCAATCCTTTTAACTAGAAATCCTTATTTTTATTTATTTCACTATTAATTATTTTAAATATTATATATGTAAATAATATTTTATATAATGTATTAATATATATTAATACAATTGTGTGTGTATAATTATTTTTTTTGCAATCCAGTAATCTTATAAATCCATTCAATATTAATTGTTCAATATTAATTGTTCAATATTAATTGTTTGGCCATTATTCATTTAGCCATTATTCATCGATTGCAATATTACATTATTATGGTAGAAATCAATCATTATTACAATAGAAATCATATGTAACGATAAAAGGACAAATAATAATAATAATGTAAGAATGTCCACAAATAAAATATCATGACAATTACATTCATAATTATAAAAGTACAATGATATTACAATCTGTGAGTGAGTTATCTAATAGGGATGGCTTCAATAGATAATTTGAATGCGATTGAAGATAAAGTTTCTGCTGTTTTATCTGCATAAAATATAAAGCTATTCTATTTCAATTTTTGCTCATGTATTCTCGTATACTTCTCGAGAAACTTGTCAAAATTTGATAGGAATGGAATCGATACAAAAATGTCGAAATAAAAAATTGTGTAAATTTTACATATTTTAGTTTTCGATATATAATTTTATTGACTCTTTTTCTTAAAAAGGGTAAATATTGGGACTTTTAAACAGTGAAAGAGAAAGACAGGTGGAAGGTATGTTAAACTCTTTCCAATTTTTTGATATTGGAAAGAGTGAAATTGAATAAAAAATTTTTTGATATTGGAAAGAGTGAAATTGAATAAAAAATTTGTTTTCTATATTTTAAGTAATTCGAAAAATTGATTTTGAAAACAGATAATAAAAGAAATATGTGTGTGAGATTCTATTAATATGTAGCTGTTAAATCATTCTTAATGTATAGGATTTCACATATTTCACATTCGCTAATTTTAAATTTGCATTGTAATATTCGTTCATCTGTTATCGATATCGAATATTGCATCATTACACTTGAATTCTTCTCTTATTGCGTTACTTTCTCATTAAGCAAAAATAATCGGCTTAATATTATGGCTCTCGAAATTATGGAAATTCAATTTACCACACTTTGGTGGTGTATATTGGGCGAAATGAAAATGTAAGGAGTGCGAAGTGAATATTATTTGCACCAGTTCTTCATCTTTTTCGCTTTGCTGACATGAATTCACTTTCAATTATGAGCTCAACGTCATAGCATAGAAAATTGCAATTGAAAGAGAGAAAATATGTGTCTCTTTATAACTCGAGAGAAAAGACGAATGAATAAAATAATTTATAATGCCTCATAAATTACCGTTAAATTCTACACTGTTAGTGGTTTAGTCGGTTCCAATTACAAATATTTTTGAACGATTTTTCTACCGTACGTATCGGTTGCAGGTGTGGATTCAGTTTTGCAAGTAACTTTGTAAATAACGTTCGTGGCTACCCTGATGCGCCGATGAAGCGAATGTTCTTCATTAAATGCAAAGACGTTAATTGAATATTCCATGAAACGGAATACCGCTGTCAGGAAAATAGATGAGAATGTATCACGCATTATTTTACGATTACAATCAAAATGTTACAGAAATGATCGATTTTAATATCAAATTGATGATCACGGACGTCACGATATGATTTACACGGACGCTTTGTATTCATACGAACGGTTATATTTATGTTATTTTGAAACATCAATATACACATCTGAGTATCATTAATTATTTATAATATATTATAATATATATGTAATATATATGTAATATATATGTAATATATATGTAATAGAGAATTATAATAGGATGAGAAATAATAACATTGACGAAGCGTTCCTTTTATAAATACGATTTCTAATTACTTTTTTAATCACATAACGCAAAATCATTTTATCTTTTAAAGGTTGCGATTACATTTGTTTTTGTTTCAAATCTAATTGCTTTCAATGTATTATACGTTACATAAAATTGTTACATATTACGTTACATATTACATTACATATATTGTTACATATAACGGCGTTATAATGTAATTTTGCTGGGTGACGCGACAGATTTTTGCCATCTTTTTTACACGTACTTTTCTTGCGATGAGTTAGGAAAAAGTGTCGATCGTCTAAGCTAAAGATAGGCAAGATTCGGGTGGAAGATCGAAGATTGAACGTCCGTGCGACAAAAGCCGCCGTTATAAAACTTCCCTTATAAACTACCGATGCCGTGATATTATATAGACTTTTCGATTTATGTTACATTATTACCTTTATACTATTTCTGATTTTTTTCTTTTATTATAAAATCATAGAAATGAGATATCTAGAGAATATATTATCATTTTTCAAATTTTATCCATGCTAATATATAAAACATTTCTTTTTAATTTTACAAAATTGAAATTCTATAAGATTCTATAAGATTAAAATTATTAGATAAAATTACTCTGTTGTTATGAGGCAGAAATAAAATAATTCATGAGACAATAATTGTACACGTCAATCTTCACTAAAATCAAGATAGATCAATCAAAGTTTACGATATTAAAAAGTTTCGTTATTTGAAGAGGATAATGCAACATATATAATCTCTATTCTTCTTTTAACAGAATAAGTTATATTCACAATTTTATCCAGTATGGCAGCCTCTTTTGTACGAACATTATGTATCTCCTACGAAGGAAATGCAATTACGCTTGCGACGTACCGAAGTTTCCGTTGAAAGGATGACACATTAGAATTCATTGATTTTTTCTCGCGTCATAAAGAAAATATCGATTGCAATGATGAAAGACTGTCTATAAGGGAATTTGAAATAATGACGCAAATATATGAAAGAATCGATATCATATTTCATTCTAAAGAAAATTGCTTTTCTCGACTTTCTTTTCTTTATTTTTACAACTGAAATAAATCGTAAAACTGCTTTTTTTGTTAAGAGATAATCTCGTGCAATGCTTAAATTTATTTTCTGAAAGTCCGCGAATTGCAAAATTCTCTCAATTTACTAGATTGTATAATTAACAATAAAATGCTTTTTTTTTCAGAAAACATTCTGTCCAATTTATAGAGCGCTTTTCAAGAATTTAATTTATTTTTCTACAAAATATTTACATCGATATTTTTGATGATTTTTAAAATATAAATAAAGGTTCTGCAACGAATGACTTTTTACGCATAATAATGAAAGCACAAAGCAGTAGGCAACTAACATTATTGGCCAATGATAAGTCGTCTTAAAAATATACAAACAATTAATAAAGTAATTTAGCTCGCGCAATAATAAAGTATTTATATTGCGCAATTATTTCTATAATAACGAATCGTGCAAATGGAATCGCGGTTACTTTAAAAACGCGATGAAGAAGCTACTCCAACGAGGCGCTAGTTCGAGTCGCTGTTTCGAGACTCCTTATCGTTTAGAGGAGATGAAAACGTAGAGTTTCTCGGCGATGGCATCTCTTTCGCGGCCAGGAACACGTAATCGAAGAACGTGGCTCTCCACTGCCGGAAAATCAATGTTATCTAGAGAGTATCCGGAAGAAGAAAGAGAAAGAGAGAATAGAAATTAAGTCGAGTGTTCGGTGCGATGATGTTACTCGAGAGCAATTTAATAAAGAGACTAAATTAATTCACGATCGCAGTGATTTCCACACGATTGTTTTCTTTTCTTTATCTGTTTATTCATTCATCTTTTTTCGGACGAATGACCAAACGTCAAAAGTTTTCCACCATGTGTAATTTAAACGAAATAGGTTGTCACGCGGACGCGCGTGTCCGATCCACCTACGTGTCAACTCGCGCATGACCGATGGTCATGTATTGTATAAACCCGCGCTATAAATACCAAAATAACAGATTGATTTATGATCGTGCGTATCTCTCTTTTTTTCGTGATTTACGGTATCTCGAAGCGCCGTCGAGGCTGCTTCTAGAATACAGAGAGAGAGAGAGAGAGTTTATACGTTCTCTCTATCTCTAAAATATACATTTTTCCTCTCTACTGATGAGGCTGTGACAGATAAATTAAAATTTCCAGTCGATAAAATATCGCGCACGCTAGATAATTCACGTCTACATGTCAAGACTAAATATATTTATATACTATAATATATTCTCGATTTATGTATTATAATTCTCGCTTATTTTTTTCTATCGTTTACGACGATTTATCATTGAAAAACGTGTCATATTCATCGCGATTATCTTGAACTTACGTATTAATGTAACGGAAATAACACAAGTCGATACTTTTCCGTCCTCAGTCTTCTTAAACAGTTGATCCGTTATTCTTTCCAATTCTTTTTCGCTATTATCTTATAAACGTATATATCATAAGACATTTAACTTTACTTCTAGAAATCGATCTTCCGAATTTATTATACGCGATATGCCATTATGGCATTTTATCCTCAAATATAGGTAAGGGATTTGAGGACTTTTTGTCCAGCATTATGTATCTCGCATGTATACACACAGCTAAAAAAGATTTTTTGTATGTAGAGCGAGAAAAGATATGGAAGTAGATCTGCGAAGGGCAGAAAGAGAAGAAGGAAAAAAAGGAAAAATAAACTGTAAAATGCGAAATGTTTTGCGGTAGAAGTCACGTTCGCGATACATGTTCGGCTTTCGACACGTACACGCACTTAATCGCGCGTACCTGTATCGGCGCACAACGATGGGCCGGCTGAATTTTGAATGCTAATACACGAGACCAGCAATATACCTATCTACCTAGCCACGAGATCGATAAAGGCGTGTTTTCGGCGAGAAATGGACAAGCGTATACACGGATACGTAGATAACTATCGGCCATTCCGAAATTCCCACCGCCGGAATAAATTCGCTACAGGACTTTGCTCTTCGGTAAATTTTCCGAGGTAAATTCGCGCAAACCTGAAGGACTGTCGTAGCAAAATTATACGCGGTATTCGAGGACCTTGGCCGTTCTAATAAATCGAAATAAAATGTGTAACACAATCGCGATTTTTCGCGGCAAAGAAAACAAGCAGTTGTTAGAGAAAGCTGGTGAGAAAGAGGAGAAGGGAGAGATCATCAGAATTGTAAATATTTATTTCTCTCTCGTGTCACCTCGCAAACGCGAATTGTGAAATAGCGTAGCGATTCAAGCGTATCGCGCGAGTTATTTGTTGCCGTTTCGAACTGCGTGATCCGTTTGCGAACGCTTACATCCGCTTACAAACGCTTCATCAAGAGTATCTCTAGCTATTGAAAACGGAGCATATTGAACAGAAGAGAGCAAATCTAAAGTATAAAATTGTCTCACGCACAATTTGGCGAAATATGAACAATGTTTCTCTACGAAATTTAGAGAAAGTTTTCTTTAACGCGGATATATTGAAGACGTTATTTTATGTTTCAAAATTTTTATCGTTTAATATCTTAATAACTGAAAGTTTCAAACTGAAGTTATACTGAAGTCCACTTTAATTTAAATAACGAACAAAGTTTTGTTACTTATTTGCGCCTCTAAGTTCATTCGGAGTGATTTCTTTCACTTTCAAGATCCTTTTGTTTCGAAAAAGGACGATATATATATTTAATCAAAATTTACTTCAAATTTTTTAAAGAAATAATAAAAAAGATGTGCGTATATTAATTTTTTCCTTTTGATTTAAAATGTATTTAAAATGTATTGTCCCTATTTAAAGAAAACTTAAATAATTTGACTTATTAAATTGCTTTAAAAACTTTTTTCAAGATTTTGACTCTTGGATTTTGCGCCTAAAGCTATATGATTAAATATAATTAATCAACGTTTTAAAAATATCACACGTTATTAAAACTATTATATCTTTAGCAACTTAATCTTCATAATGCACGAAAAAAGGAGAAAGTTACGATGACTTTGAAAGGGTTAAGAGCTCTCTACTCTCTCAATATATTTCAGAATATACCTATTATTAGACGACAAGATTCTCAATTTTATTTTTTTAATATTCGCTCTCTTCTGGCATTTATCGAACAAAAATAATTCCAAATAATTAATTTTATTTTATAATAAAATAATATTTTTACGATTTAGAAAGAATGAAATTTTTGAATTTAATTTATCTTTCAGAAGTTTGTTTATTTACATTTTATTAATATTATATATAAGTATTCTCCCATTTTTATAAGTGTATATCATTCTTTTATTCTTTTCCATTTTTTTCCTTTTTTAGAAGTCAATATCCAGCAGTTTATATGCTTTATGTGCAAAATGTCACAAGAGAGATTTTCGGTGCTCATAATCCTTTCTCGATTCTTCTGCAAATCGGAACAATGGCAGATTGTTCGATTTTACGCTGCAAGAATACTTGTCGAGGAGATTGCAAGCTCCGGTTATCGAATCGAGTGAATTAATTGATTGAGTTTGCGAAAGTAAACGAGAGGAGGAGAAAGCTTTGCGCAATATTATCAACGATATAAAGTGATTCAATCTACGGGATGATTAAGAAACAGTACTAAGACGGCTTCCGTTATACGACATGATTACATCAAATCCTGTTGTGGTCGTTTCGGGGCGGACCTTCTCCCTTGAATATTACATTCTATACATACAATGTATCACTCTTTTTGAAAATATTTAGGACTGCAATTTTTTACTTAATTTCTTGGATCAATTTGAAATCGCATTCGCGAAATGTTTATATATCTTTTGATTATTAATGTGATTGAGAGATTTTTCGTAAATCGAATTTTAAAAATGCAAATTAGTAACCAAAATCCTTAATTAATATCAAGTGAATTTTATTAGCACATTAATTAATTCGGGATTTTTCATGAGTTTTAAGAATGCAAATGAATAACAAAACTTTGATCTTTAATTAATATCAAGTTTTTGGAATGGATTAATTAATTCCATGCTTAAATACAAGGACATCTAACTTTAATTTTAAATATGACAGCCGTTAATTAGATTTTCGTTTAACATGTACGGAAAAAAATGTACCAAAAAATTTCTCGATAAAAAAAGTGACGGTAATTTTGCAACATCCTGTATTTATTCCATATAAGATAATAACTCGATTAAAATAATGAGCATTTCAGTTATTCTATCTTTATAATGCAAAAACGTGGGTGTTTCCGGTAGCGCTCGTATACGTAATTACGTCTATATATATGCAAAAGATGCTTATGCAATCTTTTACATTTACGTTGCTCGTGACGACGTTTTTATCGCCCATGTGTTCCTCTTTTTTTTGGACATGCTCCTGACATTGTGTAAGTGCACTGATAAAGGAACCAATTTTTGCAACCGATAATAATTTTATGTGGTAATTAATTTATATTATATATTATATATTATGTATTATTATATAATATATGTAATATTATGTAATATATGTATTATTATATAATATATGTAATATTATGTAATATATGTATTATTATATAATATATGTAATATATGTAATATTATATATATTCTATTGAACATATTAATGTATGTTGTTTTGATAAAATATGATACTTTTTCATGTTCTATGATTTTTATTCTTTTTTACATAAATAAAATAAAAATTACAGCGTATATATATTTCAGCTTTTAAAATATATTAAAAAATTAGCCAATTCCAGGACTATTTTTGTGCTAATATATGGAGATGTTTCTAAATTATCTTAAATATTGTATTATATATAAATATTATATGATAGGAATGCGTCGATATATCATGCTGTTCTACTTTCTCTTATTAATTTCCTGAAAATGTAAAAAATATATATAAATCGAGAGATATAACGTTATCGAGAGTACATTTGACGAATCGATATAGAGGAATTCTCTACAGTAGGTCACGCGAGGCATGGAAGAGAACGTTATAGAGAGGGTTGAACGGTGTGATACGTCATAGAGCGAGCGAGAAAGTGAGAAAGAGAGAGAGGGATTTCTAATTACAGCAACTGTCCTTTTAAGTGAGATTTACTGCGAATTCCGCGTATTAATTGGCTGCCACCAGTGCTGATTAAACGTATTGTTTGCCGATTTGCTATTGTCATGAAATTCGCACCCTATGACGTGACGAAGATAATAAAGTGCACGAGAATACATGTCATACGTTTTTTATATTTTGTATACGTGCATGTATATGTATGTATCAAAATCACTGAATGTTCTTTTCATAACAGATTCTCTGGTCAATTTGAAAATGATTTTTTGTTAACGAAAATCGAGACGAATTAAATTTCGAATAATTGCCAAAGAGGGACTTTTTACAAACTATATTTGTAGAATTAAAATTACATTCTTCAATTAATAATAGATATAGTTTACGTTAATGAAATTTTTATTTGGGGTTTAGAATCATAAAAATATATAATGGACTACATAATACATATTTATCACTCACAGAGCATTTGATTATTCACGTTGTAAGCAGATAGATGATAATTTCATTCGAGGTGCAGCCAATGTAAATACATTTAAACATTAAATACAGGCACAATTCGTCCTGCTCGTAGCGTGGAATTAAATTTGCGAGAACGATATATAGCGTTAACGATATCGCTTTACTTTCGAAGGCATGCGTTATCGGTTATTCGTTATTAAATGTAGAATTTATGTTTCTATTTATTATTCAATATTCCACGTGCCGTATTGATTGTGAATTATAGGATTCTATCGGGAAATTGAAACGCATTGTAACACAGTCGAAGTTTAATAAATTTTGTGATTAGGCTTTCGCGAATCATATTTATCTTATAAAGAAAAGAGATAAATAAAATGAGAATAGAGATCAATTTGAATATATCCACATGCAATGAGATAATATCTCAAGAAGAAACATTTGAGATTAAAGAATCTGTTGTCATACGTTTACTCTTTTATTTTTGCTGTTAATCTATGCCAATAAACAAATAAAGGATTATTCGTAGCTTTTGAAATTTCAGCGTTTAACATTTTAGCAACGAAAACTAAAGTGTGAAAGCGAATTCTGTAGCTAAATGGAATGACAAATATCATTCCATTATCAATCGCTTTTGACTTTTTAATTCGCAAAAACTCGCCTCATGTGCTATGATTATTTATTTAAAATTATTAATACTTATTAATAATCTTTCTACTAACAAGAATTGAAACTTTAATTCAAACTCTACAAAGAATGAAATACTCTGCGTCCATTTTTCTGTTTAATTCTGACATATTTCGTATTAAAAGTTAATGACATAGAAAACAAAGAGGAGAGATAGGGTGAATTGGAGAGAAGATGAATAGTACGATGAAACTGATTTTCTCGAGGCAACGCGTTCTCACGTGCAATATCCTTGACAGTTCGCACAAACGGTCGCTCAAGTAGCTGTATAATGAAAAGTGGCCGAGACGCCACCGAAGGAATTCCGACGATCCTTTTTCTCGTCGTTTACGCAGTCGTACGCCGATGGGGGAATTACTTCCCGGCTACAAAGTTAGCTTCATAAAAAGCTACATCGAGTGAAATGGTCCCCCCGTATGTGATCAGACTCCTTTTTTTCTTATGTTAGGCTTTTCTGGCGCCGCGACAAACATTCTAAATATTCGATCGCGAGAACACATTCCAGCAGAGTAAAACCGTAAAACTTTATTATTTCGATGAATCTTAGAATGCGTAACATACTTTAAATTTTACAATGGATTTTCATTGTAATTATAGCTACGAATAACTTTAATTTAAACAAATAGTTGCAAATAGTACATTTGATGTAATTATATTTCTCTTTTTAGAGAAATAAGTGCGAAATATCTTACAAAATAAAGATACAACACACTTATACAATACACAATATAATACATACATATACAGTTTAGTTCGGAAAATATATATATTATTTTGATTTATTTATAATATCAAAAAATAAAGTTACATTATATTTTTAATTATCATTAAAAATAAGCAGATTGCATTTTTTTTCATTAAGCAATATAATTTAAGAGAGTAGAAATTTAATGTGAATATAGAAATTGCTTTCCTATTAATATTTCCACTTTACATAGCTTAAATTATTTTCTCGGAGATTAAATATTGAATAAAGATTTTGAATTGTGCTTTTAATTAATAATGCTTTCAATAAATGGTGAAAATGATATAAACACAGTAATAAATATTGACTGTTCACACATACAATGTATAATTATATACATTTATTAAGATTCCTTTACACAATATTATGTGTGTGTGTGTGTGTGTGTGTGTGTGTGTGTGTGTGTGTGTGTGTGCATTTTTGAAAAATATTTTGTTCTATTTACATGAAAATATCTTTTCGCAAACAAATAACGATTTATTTGGACAAGAGAAATAAAGTAGAATACCACGCTGATTGTTAAATATTATTTTCAACAGCGTGTGCAGTAGCTAAAAATTCCGCTTAACTTTGTAAACAGTGATACAGATAGAAACTTTCGCGAAATTTGTGAGAGGAAAAAAATTTCGGGGCAAAAACTGATCGTGGTTGGTTGTGCATCGCGCATCTGTTGGCTGCAAAAACAAGCTCGGATTTACTTCCAAATGAGAAAATAAAAATTGCACAACACGATCGAACGCTTGAATGTGAAATGGAGATGTAACGGAGCGGTAGATTGATTGCGGACAGATCAAGATTCAGATTAGGACCCTCTCTTGGTCAGTCGACTAAATATGAGCGGCTTATGTACGTTAATATACAGACATGAAAGCAAATTGAATAGCGCTTTCATAAAGCAAAGGGATGGTAAAGCTGAAGCTGTCGCTTGCAAACCGACAATTTACGGCTAAAGGACCAATCTTCTCGCTCTCTCTCGCTCTCTTTCTCTCCATCTCTCTTGTCAAAGCATTTGTACGCGCGCGCGTATCATATTTATATTGATTTGAAATCGCACATCGATATGTCCATGCCGCATGATTTGATCTGCTCATCTTAATGATGATCATAAATTATGTATTTTGTCGTCGTGTATCAATATAGTAGCACATCGACGTTAGGCAAATTAAAAAAGACTTTAATTCATTATTTTCGGATTTAGTATTTTATTGAACTTGTTAGAAAGTAAGCGTATTCAGATGTTTCTCTTACATAGTGAAAGACATTATCTATTATATATATCCGTAGAATTGAAAGATATAGAGAATGCCTCTTTCTTTCGCTTTGTTTTATTTTTTCTTCATCATATCTTTTACAATAAAAATTATTCAAACCAAATAAATAGTAAAAAATAGTAACGGAGAGGAATGACGGTTGGTTTTATTAATATTCTTGTAAAATATTTTTAAATTATAACAAATTATGCCAATTAAGATAACTACGCTATTTGGAATTTTCTCTTGGGAAATTAACTTTAATAATTAATCGAGGTTTTTCTTGGATGAAATCTTTTTATAAATTATTCATACAATATTATGTTATAACATTAATCAATTTCTTTAATTAGCAGATACAATATATTATAAGTCCTTATTTGTTTTAATCCTTTTATTTCAAATTTTTCAAGTATATATATCACATAACATATATTTAATTTTGTTAAAAAAACATTTTTGTTTTGTATGTTACAGAAATCAATATGTCCACTACGGAATCGTGCGATGGTGATACAAGTCCGACACGTCGGCCAAGGTAAGAAAATCCCCATATATAGCTACATATATATATTAATTGCATATATTCCAAAAATATGCTATTTTCATCTTTATTTCATTAAAAAAAAAGAGTAAAGTATAGTTTAATCAGTCTTATACTGACGATTTAAAGTTTCGCTACATGCTACAATAATGAAAGAGAGAAAGATGATCATGAATTTTGTAGAAAGTACAATTCATCCGCAAATCATCTGTAATTAATTTAGTATAAACCCAACAGGGATATTTAATCAGACGACGAGCTTAATCAGATGACGACTCTCTTCTCTTCTCTCTCTCACTCTCTTTCGTTTTCTCTCTCTATTCCGCTTAAATAACAACTCGCTCTGAGCATTAATTATAATAATGCGATTGTGTCCGAGCTTAATACGCGTGGCGAATTATTATTATGAGCATGCGGTCGTTATATAGAATAATACTTTCACTGAAGAACACAAACTTTGTTGTTCCATGTGTATGTGTGTGTGTGAGGTGACAAATGTGTATATATATATATATATATATATATATATATATATATATATATATGGATAAACTTCCGAAAACCGATCACCTCCGATTTGAATGAAATTTTGTAAAAAGCTTCCTTTTAGCTTAAAATACAAGCCTGTAAAAGGAATTTTGGCGACTCCTACAAAAAAGTCATTTTTTTTAAAGAAAATGAAAAATATAATAATAAGGGAAATATATATAATAATAGATAAGATTAGAATATATACACAAAAAAATACTAAACAAAGCTTTATTAGCTTACTAGTTAACGTTACTTCTTTGAACGATACATATGTACTCAGCACAAATCGAAACGTGACCACGAGTAACGGCTAGCAAAAAATGTAAACAAATCGTAACAAATGTAAACAAGGTCGCGCAACAAGCCAAATACACACACACACACACACACACACACACACACACACACACACACACACACACACACACACACACACACACACATGGGGGGGTGCAAGGGGGGCCTTTGGCCCTCCCTCCCGCACCTACCCCGTCCCCCTCACTTCGCGTGGAAAGTTACAAACTCATGTGGAGAATCTCGCTTTTAAAAAAAATGACTTTTTTGTAGCAGTCGCCAAAATTCCTTTTACAGGCTTGTATTTTAAGCTAAAAGGAAGCTTTCTACAAAATTTCATTCAAATCGGAGGTGATCGGTTTTCGGAAGTACACCCATATATATATATATCAAAAAATCTATCGCAATTATAACGCTTTAACTGACTCAATTAAACGTATATAAAAAAGTGATAATTAGAATATCTTTACAAGTTTGTATATGTAGAGATAGCACGTTATTAAAATATTTATACAAGGCTATGAAATCATATGGAAAAAAAATTTAATATTTACATATTCAAACCGCATTTTATCGTGTGTTATCGCATAATGTAGAGCTGAAATATTGAAGAGATCAGTCGCAAATGTTATATAGACTTATAAAATATTTGAATTAAAATCGCGTTTCTATAAAAATGCAGACATGTATATAATTAAAAATAGTATTAATATAATATTTTAAGAGAGAGATAATCTATTTTAACATTTTTCATATATATAATAATTATCCTTTCATTTATTCTTATTAAAATTAACTTAGTTCCCCAAATTTTTAACGATAGAATTATATCAAAATTCTTTATTAATATGAGATTATATTTAAAAACAAATGTCCAATGAAATTCAAATTAATTATATTATATAAAAAACGATGCATAATGTGTATAAGTATTTTGGACTTTCTTTTTATTGTTAATATTAATTTTAATACTTTATCAAACTTTAAGAAAAAGATTAACATACTTTTTAAATCAATAAAAATATTTAATATAATTTATTATGTACATTTTACCCATTTTTCTTTAGTGTTTTGAATACGAAATACTTTGATATGCTGTTCATAATCTTGTCGAACATCATGAACGCTATGAAAATCTACGATTTTTATCTCAGGATCGTTATAACGCTTTCTGCAAAATAACAATATCTCTAAATTCTATAGTAAAGCTTTGGTCGATCCTGAAGGGATTTATCTGCTGCCACTGCTTTTGCTAATCCGAACTCATGGCCGACCCGAATCCTCTTGCGGGAGCAAAAAGAATAAAGCAAAGTTGAAAACAAAAACAGAAGAGAAAACAATATAGCAATCAATCAAAGAAACATATATTTTAACTTTTTTGATTGAAAGAAATCGAATCTGTATAGGTACAATAATTTTAAATCGACTTTTCAATAACATAAATATGAAAATATTATATTTATAGTTTGAATGACTTGATATGTTATATATAATAAATCATATAAAATAACGTCATTCATCTTTATATCACATGTTATATACGTGAAATGTGCAAAACGTGTGTATTAAAATTTATATCTAAGTTATATATAACATAAAGATATGACTGAAAAATTGTTTTCAAGTAAGTATACTTTTCAAACAACGCGTATTTGTAATCAATATATATATTAGCCTTGATGATAAAATAATCATATTTATTTTATTGAACTATTAAACAAATTTTTTAAAAAATTACTTTGTGCACGCATGCGTGTGTGTGTGAGAGAGAGAGAGAGGGGCATGTCACGTGCGCTAATCAAAACATCAAGGTATAAGTAATATATAAATGTACGTCTTCAAGTAAATTTTATATCTTACCAATTTTTTATTCATAATTATTTATTCATAATTATTATAAAAATGATTTGTTATCGAAATGCATAAAATGGCGCATTAGCAGGTTATAAAAATGATAAGCTTGTGTTGTCACAGGATCCATTTATTATAAATCATTGATTATAATTGTAAATATCATTGCCAATTACAATTTAACCAGAAATAATGTACATGTTACTAATTATAACAAAAATTTGTGTTTTTTATTTTGTGATATATCAAGTAATCGTATATTACTTTAATACGTGTTCATTATTAGAACCAAGCACTTTAAACATATAAAAATGATGATGAACGTATATAATTGAAAAGTAGACATTTTAAATATAATAGATAAAAAAATGATACGATAAAAAAGTGTTAATCTTTTCGTAACATTCTGATACACAACAATTTTGTAATAAAGGTACATTGCTGTAAATTTAAATATGTTATTTATTTCCTATCATGTAATTGCGGAATAACAATTACAGTAATAATAATTACAGTAACAAATATTACAGTAATTACATATATATTTTAATGTTTTGTTGAAAATATACATATGTCCCTCGTACATATATGTATAATTCCTCCGTAATTACCAAGTTAATGTCTTATTTAGGTACGCTTGTACCGCTTCTGCCAACTCTGGATAATCTTTTAAATTCTCTGCCATATGCATCGAGTTGTTGTATTGCTAAACAAAAAAATTATTTTGCTTTAACTCTTACTGTTACAGCAAACGGTGCGACAACCGCGCGTATGATAGACTTTGGGAATTAAATATGACTTATAGTAAGATTTTTTTTACTCATTTCTCATCCAATATAAAATTTTATATTGAAATTAAATTTACTTATAATTTACTTAAAATTTTATTATATTTTTAAATTATTTTTTTTCCAAAATATGTTACTTTACGTTAAAGAAAAAATATATTTTCAAATTAAAATTAAATGATATTTTTATTATAATTCTGTATATATATATATATATATATATATATATATATATATATATAAAATGTTCGTTTCATTGTGTATATGAACTTTATAAAATAATTTTAAGATATGGATCATTTTTAAGATATGATTTAGCGTCCACCGTTTAAAAATTATAAAACGCAATTTTTTCTTTATCTATTCTTTTTATCTTACTTACAGATAGTGTGTACTTACCGTATCAAAGGCTTTTTCTGTCCAATACACCCCCTAATAAAAAGAAATAATTTTATATGTGCTATATGTACTATAATTTTATATATACTATATGTACTATATGTAAGAAATTATATGACCAATAAAAAGTGCGTATCAATTCGATCGTTATTCGGAAAAGAGAGAAAAAAAGGACAAAATTATCATTATAAATCACTATAAATTTTATTGATAAGTTTTATATTTATTTTGATAAGTTTTATTATATTTTTTTTGGTATTTGAAATTGATTTTACTCAAGAAAAGATTTAGAAAGATAGAAACCTACACTGAATTAATAGATAAAATTTTTTATGTAGAAATATTGTAAGTGATATATAATAGCTTAGAATCATTTTAACATGTGAAGATTTTGATACTTTTATATCATTTTGATATCGTTAAAATCTCAAAAATGCTAATAGCTTTGATATTTTTATGATAACGAATGGACAAAATTGAATCTTCATAATGTTGTAGAGAATTAAAAAAAATGATTTTACTATTGCACTACTAAGATTGTATGATCATTTCTGCACGCGCAGAGAAACTAAAACTTTATATGCAAAAATTATGTGCATATCGCTTTATTTATTTATGTAATAATATTTTTATTTTTATTTTTTTCAAGATTTTTATATTATTTTAAAAATATTATATTTAGCATTGTAAATGAGTGTCCAGATCTTTCTTAAAATGTGAAATAAGAAGAAAAAGCAATTTATTTTTATAAATATCAAGCTAATTTACTTTTAAGCACCTGTATTTTACGATCTTTTTGTATGACATATGAAATAAAGATTAAAATATCTCTAAGAAATATATACATAATGGATATGCATCTAATAAACATATACATATGTATACATAAATCAGTTCCTGAAAATTAAAATATTAATTAGTTATATATATACTATATTTATTATTGTATACTCTAAAATTGTTATTTTTAAATTAGTATATATCGAAATGTAAACGTCTTGGAAAGTTCTTTAAATTTCATAAATTAATATATTGGATTAGACAAACAAATCTTTTCGTTCTTTTAAGAAAATTTAAAACCGAGTTTCATGTATAAAACTTTATTAAATAATATATGGATATTAAAAAAAAGAGATGAAGAAAGATTGATTTTGTTCGATTATCTTCTATCATCTTTCTGGTCCTCATCCTAATGATAAAACCGATCGCAGTAATATAAAACCGATATTAATAGTAATAAAATTGAATACACTTTCTTATTCCTTTCCACTTTCAAGCTAATGTCAAACACGATCATCATTTCTATTTTTTTTAAACAATTGAAATGTTAATAGATCATTTTATATACGCACATGAAATTGGAATTAACATAAGCTACATATGGTGATGCTACATCTATTTAATAAAAAAATTGAAAAGACTTTTTGGCCAATTCAATATTTTTAATACAAAAATGCGATTAAAATTCGCATGATTGCTATACTGTTAATTTATAGAAAACTCCCCCTCCCCCCGAATACAAAGTTTATGATTAAGCTTACGGCATTAATAGTTGGTATGGCTAAAGCAGCATCTTCGTAGATTTCCGCAGGAGTAGGTGGTTTTGGAGGTTTTGGAGGTATTTCCCAACTTTCGGAGGAAGAAGAAGAAAAATCAGAAGAAGTGGTTGCTCTCGCTTCCACTCTAGAAGAGCGCATGATTGCCATAATATAGATTACAGCGAGCGCTAATGACAAACACAATAATCGCATTCTGTAGCGCTTATTTACACTCAAGTTGTGTCAATCTACACGTTTCTAAGTTACTGCCCTGGACAAGCGGCGCTTATATATATATATGTACTAAAAATGCGATTAACATTCACAGTTTCGTGCCTCTAGAGAAGGGGGATACTTGTATTCTTTATATTACAATTATACATTTTATCAGAAATATAGATTATAGAAAATATTTTATAGAAATATTTTTATTTCTCTTACTAAATATTAAAAGAATATATTATATATTAAGAATATATTATATATATATTACATATTATATATATTATATGTATATATAAACGTATAAATATCAATGAAAAGCATAAAATGAATGAAAAGTATTATTTAAATTTTTTAATATTTTTAAAGTCATTTTTCTCAAAAATATAAATTTTAAAATTATTAGAGATGTTTTTGATGAAAGAGATATTTTTCAAGCACGATCAATATTGCATGTACAGTAGCTTTGATAAAATGTACATATCTGTTTTACTGAATCGTGAATTTCATGAGAAACAATTTTTTACAATCATCAAAATATAAAGATACGATGTGTCAAATAATAATAATAGAAATATGAAGAGTGTCTACATTCTTATAATTTTGCTTCCAAATTTAATATTCACTATCGTTTGATTAAAAGTTAATATATTATTTTACATTATATATTTTATTTTATAACATGTATTAGATTTTATCGAATACATTTTACATTTTTGATTGAATGTATAAGAAATACATTCATTAGCAAGCATAATTTCTAAAAAAAATTAATTACAATTTTCTATTACACACTTGTATGCATACATATACTTTTGTCATGGAAATATTTTTATCTTACGCGAAAAATATGTGACATTGAAGAAGCGTAATATTCGGAGAAGGTTATGTACGCAATAAATTCTTGATATATGAATATCGTAATACACTTTGATACGTAACACGTGAACATTTTTAAAAGCAGATACACGAACTTTGCAGCTATAAGATAAACATACGATTTCTGGAAAATAAAATTGCAATGGGCTTTCCTGTGTAGATGAACGTGTTTTTTGTCAGTATAAAAGTTATTAGATAGATATTTATAAAATAACGCGATACTATATAATATTATTTCGTCATGCATAACTTTAATGTTTGGCTCTTAACGACTGACACTGTGATTGGATCATCTAAAAGCCGTTTCAACGTTTATTAATCTCTATAACTTGGAGACAGTAACAATTGCAAATACTGATGCAATTTATTATGTCTAATACCCTAGAAAGAATACGGAGTATGCTCTTCGCGCACCGCAAAGATTATTTTGATGGTTAAATTACAATAATATTGTAATCGCATTTTTGTAGGAATGAAATTATAGTAATTGTTTATTAGTAATAAGGAAGATCTGTCGGTCCCAAAAATTGTTGATGGGAAGATATTGTTAATTATTAATTAACTATTTTTCTTTAATTTAAATTATTTTATTAATAAATTAAAATTGAATGAAAAATGATAGTGAGAGAGAGAGGGAGAGTTTCAATGGTAATATATTTTGAATTTCAGGGAGAGCAGAATTCATAGCGTTAGTCTACCAGCTAGAACTTCACTGCTTCCGCAACCGCCGCTCACCGGAAATGATACACCGCCGCCAATACCACGTCGACATTCTGCTACTCCAGCGGTAACAAATTTTATTTATTTCTGATTATTGTCTCGTAAATTAATAAATTCAATTTCAACGAGACTTTCTTTATCGTATTTTCATTATTTATTTGATTTTGAATGAATTCGTTCGAGATTAATTATGATTTAATTTTAACAAATCTCGACAGTCTCCAAAATATCTTACTTATATAAATCATTTAACATATTTATTATACCTATTTGCCGACATTAATTATTTAAAATGTTACTTAATTAAATATTTGTCTCTTTCTTTTTTTATCTCGATAAGTATAATATAAAATATAAAATAAAATAAAATTGATATAAAATTATATTATTCGAAGATTCTTTTCTTATTTCTTATATTGACACACATTTATAATAATATAATCATATGTAGAATAAATATATATAGGCAAATATATGTAACAAATATATATAAATAAATATGTTGGAGTACATTTTCGCCAAAGAAAATATTAATTATTAATACATATTTATTTGTCAACTATCTGGTCTGATAAAACATTGTATGTCGGATAATTGAAACATATTAAAGGGAAAGTTGCTGTAATGAGTAAAGGGGACAGAATGGGAGGTACTAAAGGGATTTTCGAACTTTGTATCTCCTCCCACGAGATAAGTTTGGAAAGTTGCAACCGCATCGTCGGTATTTCAATGTGTATATGTATATAACATTCATATCATCTTAAATCAGGCAACTAAAGCCACCGGTAGTTAGCGGTACACCGCTACTTTACGGATTAATATTGCCAGAAGGAAAGATCGATCGGTTAAATTAAAATTTTGCACAATGGTCTTTTGCGGAAAGAAAGATTAATTACGTTACAAAAATATATAATCGTGTATCATACGCGAGATGACGTTTAATGATATTTTAATGTTGTAATAATGCAATTTTAGCTACACGAATAAGCGATAAAAACCTAATTGAAAGAGTTTTTATTTGAAAAAAATTCTCTGTTTTTAATTTTGATACGACTTCACTATTCAAGATCACTACTTTTTTATTTTATAAAATGAAGCAACTCTTATTT
Source organism: Camponotus vicinus (assembly GCF_025532165.1). NCBI lineage: Eukaryota > Metazoa > Arthropoda > Insecta > Hymenoptera > Formicidae > Camponotus > Camponotus vicinus. The sequence goes on from NW_028141946.1 coordinate 8,116,184, forward strand.
AAAACATCTTTTCTTTGTAAATTTGTTGCATTCGAAATATTTTTAATGAATATTTATAAAATGGTTTCCTGTGTATGTACATGTGTAATATACCATTGTACTTTAAATATTTTTCATTTAGTATGATTTGTGCTAAAAATAGATAATTTATTATTGGTTTATAATAAAACTTTCGTCATAAATTTTATCATATAAAAAATAATACGTATTCAAATTTATTTGCTATTTTTATTCTTAAATTTGCGTTTTGTGTATTATAGGGAAAGAGAAGAATTCAAATCTAAGATAATTTAATTAAAGACAGATAATAAATCTTGTTATATTAGTGCAATGTTCTAGCATGTGTGAACTTTAAAGTAAAAAGGTCAAATATATTAGATTAACGCGATTATATATGCAATTATTAGATTTATTAGTGGAAATGAAAGCTTATATTTTTTATTTTACATAAACGTAAAGCATCAATAGATTAATGTTTATCAACAAATTCAGGAAATGATGACACTCAAAGCACTCGATAAATGCATCTCTAAAGTGCTTAAGGTATTAAAGCGTGATTCATGCAAAGAGGGTTTGTCGACGATAAATGTTTAGAGCTAATGAACTTGTATGTTACTTTACGCGTGTCAACAAGCCGGTTAAACTTGATGTTTATCTTCGAACAGTGATAAGCGTTGTAACTTTGCGCGTAACTTTCACGTCAATTTACGCAAATCACGTAACTCGTTGTCAGTGAACACTTATTACGAAATGATGATTTTCACCATAAAGTACCAGTGTATTTATCTAAGAGGAAATTTTTCCAAAGTAACTTTAATAATCCGCGTAAATCCGCCATTAAATATAAAAGAGTATAAAAACTAAATTAAAAATTCAAATCGGAATCAAGAAAAATATGAAATGATAGGAATGATAAAAAATATAAAAAAACAAATGAAATCTTATAAAAAATTTAATTCCCGAACATCTTTTATTAAACTGTTTAATGTGTATTATTCGATATCGTCAAATCTTAAGATCAAGAACTTTTTAAAAAATAATAAAGCCTGAAAAAAGAAATAAAAAAAAAGAAACTCTTCCTATTATGCATCTTAGAAACCATGAACATGATGAGGAGATATAGAGTGTTCTATTTTTTAATTATACAGGTAGCACCACCTCCGATTCCGCTAAGGCCGCCGGCGATTCCGAAAAGAAGCAAGAATGAAAAACCTATACCCCTGCAACCCACATCCAGACAAGATAATCAAGTGACTCGTCGCAAAGCGAGTGATCCTTCGTCCGCATCGAGGATGTTGACTGCATGGAACAAGATAGACTCGACAAGTGAAAAACTTATAGACTTGGGTCCTTTCAGAGATCAAGATCAGAAATCACAGGTGAGCATAATATGTGAGTAATCTCGTGAAAGAAACAATATTGAAAGTGTCATTGTTTATAGCTATTCAAAAAATAGAATTTTCTGATTAAATCATTCATAGTATTTCATAATTTTATTCTGTCTATGAGCACAAATTAAAAAGTTGACTAAACATTAGCTATATTTTTTTAAAAGTCACTCACATTAATCGTTCAATGAATACTGAGAATAAAATAACTCATGTTTCTTAATAGCACTAAAGTCGGTTGTCAATTTGTGTTATTTTGAATGTGAATTAATGAATTAACTTTATATCAATTGCTTCGACATCATTAAAACTCATTAGCTCATCGAGCTGGAACTTAAAATAAAATTTCTATGCTTTCTTTTCTTTGTGCATTACAGAATTACTTACTAAGTTACGGCGAAAAAGACGAGCAGAAGACGAACGAGCATAACGATTTCATGGTCGACTTCGAGCGAGCGAACTTTCAGGAAGGGCGCAAGCTCGCGCAAAATTCGAGCTTTGAGGAGCTGCAGAAGGCCTCGTTGGATCTCGAGAAGAGGCTCCACGAGAGAATTGTTAAGAGCGCTGAGGCCAAGTTCGAAGACTCGAACGGTCGAATGGACATTCGTCAACGACAAGGAACTGCTACCGTTTCCCGACATAATAGGTAACTATATTATTTATATAATTTTATTATTTTTTAATTATACATTACTATAACATATATACGTAATTCCTCCTATATTTCTTGGAATCTTTTGAGAAGATGATTCTACAGTACATTTTATTGTGCTGGTCTGTGCATCATATCGTGCAAATATGTCCAAATGTTTTATCGGACTTGTATATACATATTATATAGAATCCATCATATTTAACGCCGAGTACTTATGAAATACTCTACGTTAAAACTACTCGAATGCAGGATTTTGCCGCGCTTCACTACCCTGAAGCATACTTGCATTCTCTCTTTCTCTCTCTCTCTCTCTTCCTCTCTATCTCTCTAAAGTTTGGGTCGATTTGGAGCAAGATATTACGGACGATTACGCTCATGATAGGTTCGTTAAACGAAGCGTAAGTCTAGACTCTATTGCATTAAAGAATACCCAGGTATTCCAGTAACTGTTGACGCGTATTTCTGTTTCTAAATCTCTTGTAGTTTAAAATGAATATGAATCGCATATTAAAAAAAATTAACTCCATAAGAATGCTTATTTATTTCAATAAATTCACTACTTTTTTAGAATACATGTGTGGTGATTGTGCTTTAATCAAAGCAAATATAATAATTTAGAGAATTGTTTGAGCTTTGAAAATTATAAAAAATAATATTTTTACCTTAATCAGTGTTTTGAACAAATGGTTAATTACTGATAATTGCAAATCTGATGATTCTAAAGATTTTTTACGAATTATTAATACGAGAAATAATATTATCTTGATCACATCACAAGGAAGTCTTTTCCTTTTGAAATAGACAACAATTATCGAAGTTTACGAAAGAGAACGAATCCAGCAATTCCGAGCAGAAAGAATCATGCGAAGACAAGCCCAGAGAAGATATGTCGTTACCTCGAAGGGAGATCTTTCCGAAGGATGAATCAAAGTACGCGACGATTTTGGCAGCTAATCGCGAGAATCGAAGATCAAAGTTCGAGGAGCTGCAAGCGGCCTCGAAGAATCTAGAGAGACGTTTGCATGAAGATGACGATCGTCGACGTCAAGAGATGGAGAGACGCATAAACAAGGACAAGCCACCTAGGTGCGACAAGTTCTCCGCTCTCTTTCTTTTTCTCTATTTTCATCGCGCATTTTAATTCATAAATGCAGATTGATTCACCTAATTGATTCGTCGAGTGAATGTAAAAGCGCGATTCGCATTATATTTAGATACGAGGATCTGGAAGGTATCCCGCAGGAGCTCGACAGACGTTTCCATAGCGAGCAGCAACAGCATCATCCAATAACACGAAGCAAATACGAAAGTGATATGGAGAGAGCCAGGAATATTCTACAACATAATCTCAGGAAGGAGCGAGGCGGCAGCGAGAAACTCGAGAAATTGCCGAAGGCAACGCAGACGAATCTACCACCGCCTCTGAGCGCCATTTGTCAGAATCCTGTACCGAAACCTATCAGTGTCCGACAGGATAGTAACGTTTCCTCGGATAGTTTTAGTCAGACCAGCTCGCCCAGTTATACCAGCAAGACAATGGAAGCACCCCTTCTGCCTCACAAGCATGGGAAAGTCCCAGGTATGTTTAGTTTGCGAAGCTTATTGACTCGTTCTTAAGGAAGAAGCGTTGTCGTTGGCAAAGAATTCATTAGCAGAATATTCGAATAGTAGCATCGTAAAAGGAGAGAATTTGTTAACATACGATAATTTTTATAAAATATAATATCTTGTAATATCTATTTTTTCTTAAATCCTACAATAAAATTTATTTTAAAACCGTATATATAAATAATATCGATTGTTAGGGAAAATAAAATAAAAGCTGTTCGACATATAAATCATAAATAGTATATAAATTTCGAAAAATTATTTCATTTATTAAGTTTATAAATAAATATTTTGTAAATTAATTTTGCTGTAAAGCTTAAAAAGTTAGACGGAACACTGTATTTTATGCTAAAAGACTTTTCTGCAAATTTACTTATGATATCAAAGTGGTATATTATCTCTTTTCTTAGTCTTTTACGGCTTTATGTCAAAATGAATAAGACATGATACTTGCGAGGATTGCTTGTAGCGCAATTCTTCGTATAGTTCTCTAAACATTCCAAATAATTTATAATTGTAAACAACATACAGACACAAATGATCGTTAATATAGACATAATTATACATTTAGAATTTTAATGAAATTTGTAAAATAACAAAAATTGATATTAACAATTATATATACATTATAATTAATAAATACATATATTGAAATGTTAAATTAATATTATTTATGTGTATATCTAAATTAAAATTAAAATAAAATTATTAAAAGTGTTAATAAAATTAAAATAAAGATAATTTTTATAACTAATAATATAACATATATTGACTTATAAAAAAAGTTATAAAAATTAATTTAAACAGAAACTTAAGGTATAAGAGAGATTCTATGACATTTTCTTCTTTATTCTATCAAGGTATATAAAATTGAAATTTTCTCGTTATTTTATTCTTTTCGCAAAGCTTAATGCTGCTCCTTGAGAATAACGGATAAATGCCACTGCAAAACGCGACAGCCACCCGCGAGAAACAAGATGAAAAGTTTTTCTCGCTTCTGTCGCCCACGCACACGTCACTTCTTTTATTCTATTTATTTTGTTGCTCCGTTATACCATTGTTAAATCTGTCTATCTGAAACAAACAAAAGGAATAAGAAGCGAAAAGTTTCCCAATCAGGGAAGAAATTCAATTTGCAAAAAATTTAACGTATACTCTTTATTCTTGCATGCATGTTTTTATCACAATTTTTAAAATTTATATTTTGAAAACATTTTAAATTAACGATAAATCGACTTCACGCGATGAAGAAATCCCGCAAAATGATCGATTTCGCTCTTTATGCTTTTCAGACAGAGCTTTGGTGTCGGAGCCTGATAACTCATCCGGTAGGCCGATAACGAAGTCGACAAGCACGCCGGCCAGTTTGCAGACCATCGTCAGAATTCATGCCGGAAACAATAGTTCCCTGCATCATAAAGTGAGTAAACCAAATATAACGCCAACTGTTAATGTTAAGGGTGGAAACGTGCAAGATATCGATTTTACTATGGATATATCTTCGACCTTTAAATGTATAAATTTTTATTTTCATTTTATTAAATAATTTTATTAAATAATTAAATAATAATTTATTAAATATTAAATTAATGTATACATTTTAATTTTATCAAATATATAAATTAGATTCTTTTCGAATTCTTACATTTTAAAATTAGACAGTTAAATGTAGAAAATGTCCATTTATATAGTTTACATCACATTTTATTTTTTGCTACTAACATCGTAGTGTGTATTTTGCGAACACATGTTCTGAATTCCTGATGTGTCTGTCTGTTTCTGCTCAGATAATCAAGGACATGACTAGCAGCCACTACGTGACTACGGGAAGACTACGTTTCAGATTTATACAGATTCTGCTTAATGCCCTCGCCCTGTTGGCTATTGCCGGCGGTTTAGCTGCGTATCTCAAAAGTGAGCTTATAAAATATTTAATTATATATTACACGATAGAGCTCTATTTTTTCTTTCCTCCTTTCCTTTTCTCAATCAAATCACTAATTCAAATATTTTCTATAATATAACATAATATCATAAATATTGTTAATTTAAATTATCATCAAAATTTAAAGAAATAAATATCATTAATCAAGTTAAAGTTAAAAAGTAAAATTATTAAAGTCATTGAAAAAATGTTATATTTTTCTTTAGAAGTAATAAATAATGCGAGTGAAATCGAAAAACATTGAACACAATGCGTAGTATCTGACCGAAATTAACACGATTGTTTTCGCTTCTCTAAATGCTTTAATTCGCGCGTATGTAGAACAACGTGAGCTTCGCATGACCGAAAGATCAATAACACCACGAGTTCACGCGATCCATTTGATTTCAAATGTTAACATTAGCTTAGCAACCAATGAAAGATATTCCTCGTAATGCTTCTCATGTATATATATGTATATTAATTTTTTATAACGCCTTTTATCTTTGAAATATCAGATATTTTATTCGCGCACATTAAATTTATAATCGATTAAATTAATTATCAGACAGCGGGATCAATTTTAACTCATTTCGAGAATAATTTTAAAATAACAAATTAAATAACATTTTTATTGCAATTCTGTACAATTTATACATGAAGTTATTTTGAAATTATTTGCCAATTATTGTCAATGAAATTATTGTCAATTATGAGCATTTGAGAATTATCGCACTTTTTATAAAGTAGATAAAAGATATATATTTTTAATTTAATGCATCTACCTCTTTATAATTTCACGATAATCTACAGTAACGCCCGCATATACCGAGTGATAATATTTGGAAACATCGCGATGTTAAGTGCCATCGCGTGTCTCTGCGGGTGACATGATAATAATTACGAAAGTTTAGAACCCACATATACACACATATATGCGCGCGCACGCATGCACACGTATCTCCCAGATTACTAGATACTCCAATATGACTGGTATATCAATATATTTTTTTTGTCCCGAGACAAATCTGGAGGGGAATCAACGCACGACAAATATATATTTAATTTATATCCCTGTAATTTGATTAATGACAAAATAATAAATTATACCGATCTATGTTTTAACAAATATTTCCTCTTGCTACATCGACGTATGTATTTTTTTCATTGATTAGCAAAAGTTCCCGAAAGTGACTTAAAGTTGGGCACAGGAGCCGTGTACACCATCATCCCGATACCTGAACGCGCGCATTCAACGGAGGATAAGAATCCAGCCCCAGGAGTATGTCTACCCATCATCGTGAACTTTTGCCAGCAACATAATGTAACTATGCTATATTTCATCTAAATGCACATTTATTCGAAATTCAATCAAAAGAAATCATTATTTTGTTCCGGAAATATTTCATTCCCTCATACGAAGAGCAATCAATCAACATCTATTTACTAGCGATTATTCATATTATTTTTTTTTTTACGAGAAAGGATATTTAACTGTTCTTTTAAAAAAAATTCCAAATATTATCGTGAAAAATGGACGTGTAGGTCAGATACTCCGGAATTTGTTCCGGCGTGCCACTTGTTTTCGAGTTTCGAGAAAGAGTGACAACGTTAGTTTCACCCTCCTGCGGAAAATGTCCGTCGACAGGCATTAGAAGCAGCCGTCGTCGCTCGTAATTTCAACGCATCCGTCCCTGAGAATACATTTCGAGATTACTTTTTTCCCCACTATTTCAGCGTGACGTGCGCATGCTTGGACCGACGTACGTTTTAAAATTCATAAGGCGCTCGTTGCGCGTTCTGGAAAACGTACGTGTCCGGGCATGAACGAGAGATCGAGCGGCAACGAAAATCGCGAAGGTGTTACCTCACATTAGAAGATTTAATACGAAAGTCTTACGGTTGCGATAACAATTGTGATTCGTGAATTTCATTTCATTAAGATAGATATCTCGAGTTGGAATTCGCTCGTAAGAAAATTCTCTTCCTTCGAGATGATTAATTAATTCTAATTAATTCTCCATTAATTAATCATTTTAATTTTTACTACGACGCAGATTTTAAATGTACTTTATCTGATTAAATTAATAGCGATTTATGTTTAAATCCCTCCTATAAAGCACGATTTTCTTACGAGGGGTGGTGACATCTCCTTGACATCTCCTATGATAATGAAATTTCCAAGAGATTCATGCGTAATCGCAAAATCTTAATTGCAGGTTCCGTACAACTATACCGTGTTCCCAAATTACATGGGAAATTTCGGACAGCGAGAGGCCCAGCACGAATTGGAGCTTTACGATGCCGTTGTCGATGTCAGATGTTACGAATTGGCGGCCCTATTTCTGTGCAGCGTCTTCGTGCCAAAATGCGGTTACCGCGGTCGTGTCGTATTTCCCTGTCGCAGTCTCTGCTTTCGTAAGTTTGTTTGTTATTTTATCCAGGAATGACGACTTTATTTATTAATTTTACCAAAAAAATTATTTTATTTTTATTTATTTATATATTCTAACGGAGAGATTATTCTTATTTTGATGCATTTTATCCTAATACATTTTATAATACATTTTATTTTGATATAATTATTGTGTAATAATTTCGTTTTACGATGTGTTATAATATGATGCTGAAAAAATTGTTCGAATTTTTGATAAATAATTTCCATTTTGTTGATATTAAATTTGTATTATTCGACAAACGAGATATATGCAACGTAAATTTTTAATAATGTTTGTTCTCACTGCTCGGTTATGTAAATATATGATAAAATCTTTATACCCGTTGAATCGCCATATTTCCTGAACTTTGAATATCACAACCCTTATAACTACTTGATATTCCAGTTTCAAGACCGGCGAGAAAACAAATTTCTCTTCAATCAATTTCAGAAACCAAGAGACGCTGCGGCTTCTTTCTCAAGGTTTTCGGTTTGTCTCTCCCGGATTATCTGGAGTGTGAACTCTTTCCGGAGAGTTCAAATCCCGATGAATGCATCGGATATTACGAAGTGATCGAAGCAGAGAAAAGAGCCCAGAGAGCGAGTGAGTAAAAAATAAATTTAAAAACAAATTTTAGCACTCAAGTTTCAACACCAGCACGATAAATCCACAGCTTATCGTCTCACTTTTTATACTTTACCATTTCATTATTATTTCTAACTAAATCTTGTATTTTTCTACCAGATCAAAGAAAAGTTAAAAGTTCGTCTTTACTTTAAGCTCATAATAAACAAAAGAAGACGAGTTATTTGATATAATTTCTCTCAACTTTTTTATCGTTTATATATTCACGTATATATTATATAATCATGTGTATATTTCAAGCGGCATTTTATTTTCTCAATTATTTTATTACTGGAATTTCTCCATCATTTCTTTGAAGAATATTTGCATCTTTAATAGAGAATTATCAAATAAAAGAAAATGTTTGATAAAAAAGCTGATAAAATTGGAGGATTAAAATAATCTCGATGTCAACTAAGTCAACTAAGAATATATTCAATCAAAGAAAAAGCTTTTATATTTCCTTTGATGTTTTTAATAATGGATTAAAAAAGCAGCGTTTAAACAGTTTTTGCAATTGAGAATAGCACGATCGTACATTATTCTCAACTATTTGTAGAATGCTGTTCACTTGGCAGATAAAAACTAATTTTTATAATGCATTATTTTTCCTAGTAATTAGTATTATAAAAAGAAATCAATAAAATAGAAAGCGAGAATAACAATAGAGTAAAATGATGTAATATACCCTGGCAGGAAAAATGCTCCTCTTATTGACATAATGAACATACTAATAAATATGATTAAAACAGGAGTCGATAGTCTGCAAGTGAAAAGCGCATTAAACCCCGTTTTACTCTATATAAATATTTAATATATTGATCCCTGTTTCGTGAAATTTATCTTTCGCTTTCGGAAGTTAATGTCAGATTAAACATTTATCATAATACACACTCATATCACTGCATAAAGTATTTTAAGCATCACGAGCTTTTATACGAAATAATAGTTATTTATGTATTTTCCGTGCTTTTGTTCTATGCCAATTCATCACACGTGAATATTAAATACAGAATGGATCCGCAAAACGGAACTAATTGTTGACTAACTCGATATCCATTGTCCGCTTGTCCTTTCATATCTCGGATTCGCTTTTATATTTGGTGTTCTTCTCTCTCTCTCTCTCTCTCTTTCTCTTTCTCTTATGTTCTATTTTATATAGTGATTTGGCTATATCTCATGAAATTCGCTAGATATACGCTCGGTCTATTAAACTCGCTCTCAAAACCTTCATTTCTGTAAAGATTTAATATTCTTTTAATGATATTCGAAGATATCACAGATATACGAAGATACATACTTATCAGAAATACCTAAATTTTAAATAAATTATAATAATTACGAATGTTTAAAGATAAAATTAAAAAGTGCAGTACTTACAAACAATGATTTCCGCGTTTTATCTTTAATAAACATATTACATACATGAAGATTTTTGGAAACACAATCAAACACGGTACAAACTTGGTAATACAAAGTTATCCAAGTACCATAACCATAGCAATGCGTGATAATAATTAAATATATTAATGAATTGTAATTCTAGATATAAGAAAATGCACATTAATGCGTAGATTTATTTTTACGATATATCGCTAATTAATTTCCTCATTATGACTTTAACAACATTAAAATAAACATACGCTTTAAAATTACATTCGCCAATCTTAGCTCGTTGAGAATAACTTATTAACCAAATGTTCTTCAAGGTAAAAACTTAATTCGATTTATATTGAACGCAAGTTAAAAACCATTCATTTGTAAATGATCGTTGTTATAAAATCGTATGTATTAAAAAAAATTTCATTAAAGAACAAACTAATTCTTAAATATTTATTTTTATTATCTTTCTAAAAATAAAATATATTAATTATAATTACAATTAATAATATTTTTGCTGTAATATACAAGTTATTTTTTCAAATTAAAGAAAGCTTAAATTCTAATTCATAGAAATGTCACGATAATAAATAGTGATGAGAAAATTATTGATATATAATAATTATTGTTAAACTGCTATCTTCAGTTTTCTAATGGCATTGATGTTAATACATAGTGTCATTAATTCTTTTTTTATCATTCATTTTCGTTTCGGCGTGTTAGAAGATATTTTAAATATGCTTTAAAGGAAATCGTTTAATGCATTAATATTAATATACATTAATGTATTAATAAAATAAATATGTAAATTAAACGTCATTATAGCTGAGAATTATAAACAAATATAAATAATGTAAACATTTACTTCTTATGCAAACGACAATTGTTTTAATCGAAAAGTATCAATAATATATTAAGCGCGTCTTTAATAAACTAAGTTTAAAGGGGAAACGCTCAGACGCACTGATGTTATAATTGCGCGTAGTAAAATATGAAACAAATCTGTGGGAGTAAATAGTCTCAATTGAATTAAGACATAAATCACTTAAACGCGACAAGAAAGTCGATGACAGGTGGACATGTAAATAAACATGTTTTTTCACACTTTTGATATGATATATGATACGTAAACAGCTGGAAAAAGTATCGGTACGTTTTTTGTTGTAGTTTTTATTTGCGTATCGAGTTACGATAGGAGAAGCCGGTGCTCGCTCGAATATATTCCTTTTTAGAAGAATTAGAGGTAAGATAATGTGAGAAGGATATAATTAGGATGTGAGAGACGCGAGAAGAGAGTCCGGAACAATAAGAGGTGTTTCGCGAGTCGAAATCCGGGTTTTCTATTAGATCCATGAATCAAACGACTATGATTATTGGCTATCGATCGAGTTCGTGGATTATTTAGCTCAGGAAATTCAACACTTTACATCAAGATAAGACGGTGTGATATATTGGAATATAATAAATCTCCTATTTTTTATTGGATTATATATTAATAAAACGATTATAATTATTGGTCTAGATTTTCCGCGCGGATTAATTATTACACGTTAATACATTAATATGCATTAATATTAAGAATCCTTGCTCGCTTCTTGTTATCTCCATTTTCATTTCAAATAATTTAAACACTCATATAATACATATACATAATGAAAAATTCGTTGAATAGCGAAAAGATAAAAAGAAACAGTGCATTTCTGCTTTTATATCCAAAATTACATGTCATTCAATCCGCTTATGTTTCAAAATTTTCGAAACATTGTCTTGGAGCTTTTAAAAATATAACTGTGATGTAATGGCACTCTTAAGCTGTCAGTGTTATGAATGACGCTCTTAAAAATATAAGAATACACTGTAAAAAAAATAAGTCGGAGAGAGAAAAAGAACAAATTTATCACAACGGGAACAAATCTCACCGCGAAAAGTTAATTCTCTATGGCAGAAAAAAATCACAACAAAAATTTCTTTCATGTATATTTAAGAGAAAATTATGTATAATAATTCCATTTTATTCTTTTATTCTTTTATTATTATTATTTTATTTCTTTATTATATATATGTGTATATATGAATAATATAAAAAAGCTTTTAATATCAGATATATCATAAGTTTTTAATATCAGATAACGATTGTTGTAGCTATTATTAATTTTAACATAAATATGCGATATATTATACTCGAAGAAATGTTGCGGAAAATGCATTAGACCTGCTTCTCTTTTCTTATATTTGTGTAGTGTTTTAGTTTTAGTTTGTTGGGGATATGATGGCAGAGGTGTTTGTAAAGCAACGAGAGATACACACAAAATTCTAAAACATCTCGAACAATATCATTCGTCGAGTTTAAAAGATAGTCACGTACAACATGCATAACGCGATAACAATGTTCAAAAGCTTGTGGGGCGATTTTGCGATGTGAGAGGAGAAAGAGAATTAAATGATCGCGCACGGGCGCGTACACACCCTGCAATTTCCAAAGCAAATATTACGTAAATCGCGGTGACAGGCATGGCGAACGGAATTGATCGGAAGTGCTCGTTCGCCTCGCGTGCGATGGAATTTAACTCACGATTGTCGGATCCGATAAAGAGAGAAATCCATTTGCATCCGTGCTTAATTAAGATTGAATCGCGTTGCAATTACAGGGTCCACTCGATCGGACGAGTTCAATGAACTTTCAAGATTCTTCAACGATGTCGTTTCTCGATCTCTCTCTCTCTCTCTCTCTCTCTCTTCAACTAAATAAAATTATAAACATATACATTTATAAGCGTGGAAATACTTTTATTAAAGTATTAATCAGTAAATTCTAATACTTTATCTAAAGAAAATTGTTTTCATTCTTTGAAATTGTTTTATCAAGAACAATTGGACTATTTAACGAAGACCATGCATTTGAGTTTTTGCTAAGATTCGTATCTTCACTAAGCACGGTTTGAAATTAAATGACGTAAAGTATACGTGTGTGCAAGAAGTGAACATCAAAGTAATTGAAAATATTTTAAAGAAATATTTTTAAGAAAAAGAGAAATAAATAGAGAAAAAATGACATTGTACTCTAATGCATAAGCAATAATTATGATTGAATATATTTATGAATGAATCTTTATTAATTATAATATAACTTTTTATGTATTTTAAATTATTGCATAACAGTTAATATTTATATATTTTAATGTATTTTTACGTATTTTAAATTGGAATAATAGTTAATATTTAAAATAATTATTTAATATTCATAGTTAAATGTAGCTATTTATTTTTATTTTTTAAGGCCTGAATTGAAAAAAAAGAAAAATTAATAAATATATGAAAAAAATTTTTATTTCTCATTCTGTATTTTGATTTACCTCCAGTGTGATTGAGGCGGCAAAATGTTTGCCTGCTATATGAAGAATCTCGGATTCAAATCCCAATACAGCATGAAAATTTTTCTGCGATATAGTCGCCCCACTGATGACCGGAATGTATAAAATCCTCTATTAGATCAGTGTTGATCAATAAATCGAAGATAGTGACGTCTGAATATTCTTTGAATATAATTTTCATCTCCATTTAACCAGCGTTAAACACATAAAACATTTTCAGTGAATGTTTTTGTTGATTAACGCTGATTAAGTGGCGCTGAAAATTATATTTTGTAAATTGCGAAGAATATTTACACGGTTCACTCGTATGATACTGAAATAAAAAAATGATCAAAATTTTTTTATTAATATTATTATTAATAGTATTATATATTTTTACTTTAATATTATTTTATTAATATTATTGGTTTTTTTTATCTGAATCATGCTTTGGGGCAACTCTTCTTTATCTTTTTAATGTTTTTTTTATAATATCTTAAATACTCTTTTCTTTTCTATGTATATATATCGCTCTTCGATCGCGAATATTCTGCAATTTGCATTCATTAATGTCCCATTTCTTGTGCGAATGTAAAAATGCATTAATTAATTAATTAATTTCTCTTTGTGTACTAAAAGGTTCTCTTTTCTGTTTATTCTTTCTCATTCTTAAAACAATTTATTCTTAAAAAATAAATAAATTTGTGTTAACGATACGAATTATATTCATTTATTTAATCATGTTTTCAATCGAGGAGAATTTTTTAAACATATATTTCCAAGCAAACGTAGATTCTCTTGGTATTGCATTTTTTTACATATTGTTATTATAACTGAAATATTTATATGATAGAAAATTTTTCGACATATGCTTCTATTATGTAATACATTATATGTGACACTGTAAAAGCAGTATCTGACGCTGTAATTATTGAAGAAGTTTAGCGACACTCCGTATGCACGCGTACGTGTTACCGCACATTGTGTACAGGCTGCGTATCGCGGATTTTGTGTTGGCCCCGAGTTACATCGCGTGTGTCACCGCTGATGGAATCTTAATTGCAAAATCCATATTAAACTATCGTATGACGGCCCATCTGCGGCACCAAGCAGCTTTATTGAGTCGCGTTTGGTGCACGTGTACATATCGCGTCTCTGATGCAATGTATAATATATATACATATATACGTGTAAAAGTATCGAACTAAGCTACGAGGTCGATCATGTCCATCGTACAAGGAGACATATTGCGGAAGATATAATATCACGATGGCAGGGAATGTCGATAATGTTAACATCTCTTGGCGCGAGAATGTAATGTAAGGTAGTTCAAAGACATTTCGATGTGCGGAAAATATCTTCAAACTTTTATAATTTATAGCGACGTTCTGAGAAAGTTAAAATCTCAAAAATATCGATAATAACGATTGTGAAGTATTATTGTCATGATTAAGTACATAAGCGATTTTTCTCCTAAATGTCAATGTAAATAATTCCTAAATGTAAATAATTTTGTAAAAATAATGCAGAGGAATTTTATATTCAATTGTGTTTTTGGATAATTTTATTTATTTATTTATTTATACATATTATTTTATTTATACATATTCCCCAATGGGTGGTGGATTTTATGTGAAATGTGACGAAGACGTGAGGAAATTTGCTTTCGATATGCTTAGCAAGTTGTTATATCGTTATGCAATAGTTGTATGAATATAATAGTATTTCTTTTATTTTACTTTTTTTTATTTTACTTTGGGGAATTTATATTTAAAAAAATATATATTATCTAAGTAATATATAAAATATCTGGATGAGTGTCCAGATTTCTCTTAAAGTAATAAAAAGAAAGAAAAAGAGAAGAGAGAATAATTTATTTTCACGATATCAAAGTGAAATATTTCTAAACATTTATATAATTAAACATCTTTATTCATTTATATATATATATATATATATATATATATATATATATATGTATATATATATATATATATATATATATATATATATATATATATATGTATATATATATATATATATATATATATATATATATATATATATATATAAATTAAAGTATCTATTTCAGAAAATTGGTGCGAAATATCAAAATATTTAATTAACCTATTATATTATATTTTCGTATTATAATAAGCGAACGTGTCAAGATATTGCTAAAAATATTTTATCTACAATTTCTCGACACAGTCTCTGTTAAACTTAAACTTTTAAGTGTACGTGACACATTCCAAAAGTTGACACTTGTCGGTTACTGGTGGAAGGGCATTTTTGGTTAATATTTATGAAATATATGCGACTGCAAATCAATATCGATCACGGAGGAAGTACGTGTGCAGCTTCCATGATTCTGTCCCAATTCGTTTTTATAGCATGCAACAGCGGTTTTCAATGCGACCGTACAAGATGCATTCCGTTAGATTGGCGATGCGACGGTCACGTGGATTGTTCCGATCAGAGCGACGAGACCGGATGCGGGATGTGCAGTTCCAACTCGTCGTCCTCGGTGTTGACGTCAACGCCCATCATATTCGGCAAGATAGTCATGGGACCCTCGACCGAAAGTGCCGTCACAAGTTCTTCGTTACCGCGTTACTGCGGCGAAAGGAAATGCATGTCGGCCAGTCATATTTGTGACGGAGTTAGGGATTGTCCTCGAGGGCAGGACGAGCGGAATTGCAGTAAGAAAACTTCTATGTATTCTTATTCTATATTTTTTAAAATTAAAATTAAGGATTACAAGTGTAGACAGCAATTGTATATTATAATTGTCGCAAAATTACGTAGTTAAAATAATTGTTCTAAATTATTGAGGAGACTATAAATAAATAAATAAATTTATTTTGATCGAAGAAATAATTTTTCCTTATTTTTGTTTTATAGTTTTCTTGAACAATAAAGTATCTTTCATGACATTTCGTTGACACGCTGACGACAAATATGGCAATCACGTAATTTAAGAAATACTAATGGACATATATATATATATATATCAGCTATGTGTCAATTTAAAAAAAGAAAAATATTTAATTTAATGGATGTGATTTTTATAAAAAAAGAACTCATATTTTCTCTCGTCTTCCAGTGCGATTGAGCAACAGGAACGGGGATATTGGTGAGGGGCGCTTGGAGGTATACCACGCTGAAATGGGTAGATATATGCCAGCATGTATCGCGAATTGGAAATTAATGTCGCCGGAAAAGATTTGTGCCATGCTGGGATATAGGTAAGTTATTTTTTCCAATTCGATAAATCATAATGAAGTCGAAATGTTTTGTTCACACAAATTTATCGTCATCTCACACGGTAGACTGTACATTTGTATATGTGATTCTATAAGTTCTTATACGAGATGTACGATCTACATTACTAAAGTATATGCGCTTGCATTTTTTCAGGGCCTCCATCGGATTGACTTTGCTGATGAATAATGTGACACAGACCAACCTGAATAATAATATCGAATCGGGGAATTTCCCTTTGTTGAGACGATTTCAAAGCTGCATCAAGGAGCGGGAGCCTTATCCTATGATCACGCTTACTTGCGATGGATACGGTAAATTATTCGAAGATATTTGCTTCTGAAATCTTTCCCAGAATTCTTTGCGACACATGACAGATCGATTCTGCTGCAGTTTGCGGCCGCAAAAACGTTAACAAAACGAGAGTGAAACGAATAGTGGGTGGTATGGAATCATCGCCTGGCGATTGGCCGTTTCTCGCAGCTATTCTGGGTGGACCCGAACAGATATTTTACTGTGCCGGAGTTCTCATTGCCGATCAATGGGTTCTGACTGCGTCCCATTGCGTGGGCAAGTAAGTAATCGATGTCAAAATACACCGTTCCGCTTCCATATTTTAAACAAAACATACCTGTACGATATACAAATACAAAATATTATTTTCAATTATTGGTAGTCAATATTTATATGAATTATTATCAATATTTATATAAATTCCAATATCAATATGTTTATATATAATTTATGATTAAATACAATTTATGATTAAATAAATTAATATTTGTGCGAGAAAAATATGGCTGAAAGTTTTAAGCAGCGAATGTTTTTTCATCACATGTTAATAATAATTGAAAATCTCAAAAAAATACGAATTGATTTCTCTCACGTGAATAATTTTAGTCACTCGGAGATATCCGGTTGGACGATACAGCTCGGTATTACTAGAAGACTCTCTCATTCTTATCTGGGACAAAAATTAAAAGTGAAACGTGTGATCGCTCATCCGAATTACAACTTGGGTGTCGCTCATGACAACGATATCGCGTTGTTCCAGGTAAATATACATTTTATTAAGTCTAAATTCAATTAACAATATGCAAAATAAATTAAATTTCTTAAACTTGATGTATCTATCACATATAAAATGATTAATTTTTATTTAAATTCAAATATTGTCTTTTTAAATTTGATATCTTTTCATGCGATATACTTTGTGTCATAGCTGGAAAGGCGAGTTCATTACAACGATCATCTGAAGCCCGTATGTTTACCAACTGCTGCCACTAATCTTACACCCGGTACACTTTGTACCGTCATCGGCTGGGGCAAGAAAAACGATACCGAATGTAAGTATTAGTATTAGAGAAAAATCGCTGAAAATCGATGAGATTAAAAGTTTATATCCACAAATATATTTATTTATTTATTTATTTATATTTATATAAAGACTGCACTTTTTATCTTTTTGACAGTTGCAATTTTCAGAGCAAAAGTAAGAAATAAACCTATAGTTTTGAATGTAAAATATCATAATTAAAATAAATTTTACAGATGATGAATTTAGTCAACAAACTCTTACTTTAAACTTCTTAATTAATTATAGAAAGTAATATTAATATGGTTCCTCTCGTTTTTCGAAGATAGAGCTCTATTGTTTGCTATTTCATTGTTTTATCTCAGCGTCTGAATATGAGCCGACTGTAAACGAGGTTATAGTTCCTGTTCTAAATCGACAAATCTGCAACATGTGGTTAGCGCATAAAGAATTGAACGTCACCGACGGGATGATTTGCGCTGGCTATTCGAGTGGAGGAAAGGACGCATGTCAGGTAAATTTTTAAAATAAACTGTATCTTTTACATGTGTCTCTTCCGTCTTGGATTACGACGAAAAATTTATTTATACTGAGGAAAAAAATGAGAATTATTTTCCAATACGTCTTAAAATCACAGTATTATTGTTCGAGTTTAATTACTCGGTATTAATTATCGGGATCTCTTTCTCTCTTTCGTTTTTAAAAAATTGCGAAATATTGTTAAATTTGTCCAATTCTATTATATCGATCCTGTAGATGCGAATAATTTTTCGTATCATTTAGTCAAACAACTCTAACGTAAAATAAAAATACCTTACAAAAATATCTTATGTCATTTTCTATTATTTTTATAAATAAAAAATAATGCGAATCGCTAATTAATTTAAGGGCGATTCCGGAGGGCCTCTATTATGTCAGGATAGTCACGACAATGAGAGATGGTTCGTCGGGGGGATCGTTAGCTGGGGCATAAAATGCGCTCATCCAAAACTGCCCGGAGTCTATGCTTACGTGCCCAAATATGTATCGTGGATTAAAAGAGAAATGTCGAAATATTCCGAGGATAATAAAAATAACGAAGAAACGTAATCAATCGAGATATTCAACAAGTCGGATAAAATTGTAGACAATATCGAAGTAAAATAGAAGTAGAAAAAGGATGGACTTTCCTATCAGCTGACGACGTAGAAAGAATCGAAAGTAAATATGTATGATCTGAATTGTCTTCAACATCGTTCACGGAAAATAATATTTTCTACATATCTGAGAAGAGAGAAGAGAGTAGAAGATCATTAATCTCGTCAATTGAACAATCACGGATGGCAAGAGCCGATATGAGCAGGCAATCGTCAATGTTTGCTGAGCTTTGGACGATAAATACCGACGCAATGTGATCAATCTTTCCTCGAGTGATAACAGTAAGATTAATCGACGAATTCAATTAAATCGACGGCAACCGTAGCAGGAAAAATTCTCCTCATATCGTGAATTAACATGCCCGAATATTGGATATTTGCTATCGCAGTTTTCTCAGTCATAGCTCGTCTGACTAAACATCAAGTTTCATCCTTTCGCGATTTTTCGTAAGAAGAAGTATATGATAAGCCACTCGAACATGGAGAACCAGATAATCGGAAACATATAGGATACTACTGTATTTAAATGAAGCTGCATACGAATGCTGTGGAGGTTTGCGTACATAAGTTCAAATAAAATAAGCCATTTTCTAGGAAATTACTAGAGGATCAACATGCCGACATGTGTGTACTTTTGGTATTGAAATAAGAAAATAAAAAAAAAACTTGAGGCTTTGTGCACAAAATGAAAATCACCGCATATGATGCGACAAAAAATATTTTGTATCGCTGCCGATTTTAGGACAGCCGTATATGAGCCACCAAGTGGTCGATACTCTTGATTTAAAGGGTGTGCGTTTAACGGTATTCATTGATAATTAACGTTTAATGGTATATGAGTCGTTTTTGAGAGCGGAATAAGCGATGTAAGTAATATAATAGATTATACATTTTAGGATTTATGCGATGCCTATTTTATAACACAAAATTTTTTAATCTTTCGTTTACAATGACGTGGATAAGTACAATAAAAACAACTGAATTTATCATTTAATACTTTGTAAAATCCTCCTAAATATTTCCTGAAATACGGAGATAAATTCGACTTACACCGTCGTTCTATTTCTAGCGACTTATATATTTGTATGACAATTATATAGAAGATCTGTGATTTTTACGAACAATCCTCTCGCGTACAAATAGGAAAGTTATAATCGTTATTTTGAAATAGCCTCTTTCATTTTATATCTTATATTCCTGTGTAAAAAGACAAGTTAAAAAAAATTTTCAAAAGTTTGTGATACACATACACAGAGATATCTTAATATTACCAGAAATTATAATTTAACAAGTACTGTTAAGGTAAAGAAAAAAAAAACGTACATATTGAAAAAATGCGCAATATATATAATGAACAAACTGTATTTTTGTAAAGGAACGAGTTAAGCGCACACCCGTTGGAAAAATATCATACACGATTATTGCATGAAATGCAATCAGTGTATACCGTCGGAGAAATATTTTAAATGAAATATTATAACGTACGACAATATATTCTACGACAGGAACCGTCTATGTGCTTATCGATGTAAAAAATATTGCAACGTATGTCTAGTCAGTTATACCTATATAATAATCGTGTTTATTGGAAACACGTGTCAGACATCTAAAACTACAATCTCATGTATAAATGTAGACATACAGGAGACGTTGTCTTGCGTACCGTGCCTTTCGCTGGACACGATAAACGCTGAACGAATCACGTAATTCAATATCATAATCCGTATTTACGCGTGTAAATATACGAGGTGGAAATCTCGAGGTGTGTTAATGTAATGTACGAATCAGAGAGATGGAGGAACTGCCATGACGAAGTAATACATCAGCACGTATCTTACTGTAAACGCTACTATATTCTATGAGAAACAGCGTTGCAGTCTAAATGCTTATTTACGCTCACGTAATTTTGTTTGTTTCGGATTTTACAGCGTTTATCGTATCGAGAATACGGTATGCCAGAACTCTCTGATGTTGGGCTGAGCAAACGAGAAAATGGAAAACATTTGATAAATATTTCTTACACTTATTATGATTTATTACGATATTTATTTTATTTGAGAACGTTGAATATTTTTGATTCATTATTAGCATGTGTATAAAAGACATTTTTTTATATACATATATAAAAATCTGATTCTGCATATATATTCGTTGATTAAAATTGAAAATTTAATTGAAAATTTTAAATCTCAAATTTGCTTTATATATAGTACCGCAATGTTATATTTTCAATTGATTATATCACTGATATCTTTTGGTGAATAAAAAAAATAATTGCAAGTAAATAATTTGCATACTTGACAGCGTTGCTCAGCCTGTCATATTCTAATTCAATACGAAGTATTTGTTACGTGTGTGCGTATCGAGCACTAAGTAAATAATATTTAAATTGTTATACGTTAATGTCAACAATTTGAAGCATAGAGGCTTGTAGATTAGCGTTCGTAGACGGTGACGGAGTTTTCGTCAGGCGCAATAGGCATATTATAGAAGGGTGGAAGAATTTAAAATCAAGTTGCGTCTAGAAAAGACCTCGAAGTGCCGGGATCCGTCACTGTACGTAGGGCCTGTATTCGACATAGACGTAAGAAACATGTTGACTGAATTCTAGGGACAATACTTTGCACCAGCACCTTTTTGATCTGCACACTCTAGAGAAATCGTTTTTCAATGACTATACTTTGTAAAAGATGTATTGTTTACGGAATCTCTATAGGAGCCTTACTCTCTAACTGACTTAGACTTTTTCTAAGCGGCGAGACGAATAGCAGTATTGTTGGCCGAGATGAATTAATATTTAGCTTAGTTTATGAACTATATATTTGTTAATTTGATCGCTTGTTACTCTTGAGGTAAGAAATTTATGCTCTAATTTATGCTCTAATTTTTCGTTAAATGTTCGACAACAGATTAAAGAGCCACTTTAAATAGATGGCCAGATACAAATTTATATAACTGTAGTAACGAAAAATAATAGTGGAGCAAATTTCAAAAGAAATTTGTTTTAAAGCTCAAAGATTCGGCTTTTAAATTTCGGCAAACTTTTTAAATTTAAACGAATAAATTTCTTTCTTGCCATTTAAGAACAAAAGCAACATATTTTTGTTGTATTTTAATAAAATAGTAACATTCCGTGCATTGTTAATAAATATAATGCATATAAGTGATATTTGATAAAGAATAGTTATTTTTTTTTAAAGAACATTCATTTTAATAGTAAATTTATCTTTTGAAAGTGCATTATTTAAAAAAAAAGCTCTTATTACTTGAAAAAATATTAATATTTCAAACATCTCAGAATGATTTTCTAAGGCAAGAACTTACAGACAATAAGAAAAAAAACATTGGACAATAATGGTCTTCCTTAGTATCCAGACAACAGTTTAGTTGTAAAAATGGATAATATATTAAATAACCGACAATACTGTGTGAGCAGACAATAAATAGAATTAGGAACTGTTCCATAATGGACAATAAATTATTTATTAAGGAATAAAATAAGAAATTATTTGTAAATTTAGGATACGAAAGTGATTAGTTAAACAACTAGAATATTTAATTGTAATTCGGAGATGTATAGTCTATTAAAATTACTCTCATATAATATATTGAATATGAATTGATAATATACTGTAAAAGGTAAAGGTGTACTGCACAATCGGAGATTATCTATTATTTGGAGTAGATGAGAAAAAACTAATATTTCTATACGTTTTATTTGAGTTGTAAAATATTTTTACGGAGTATATCCCATATATATTATACATTATTTTCATATATATTTGAAGAAAGATAATATAGAGACAATCAAAGTGGCAGTATATTATCAGTATAATCATCTGTTACACTTCATTCTCGTATGTATTATAATATTAATTATTAACAATTATTATTTATATATTATTATGAGATATCTCTATAATTATCTATATTTATCTCTGTTGGATTTAATTAGATATGAATGATTGTAATTTTCTTTATTATATTTTTTCACGTTCAGTTAGAGAACAGTAACTGCCAATTATAAAAGGTGTATTTAACAATTATTATTTTTATCTGCATCTTACACACTTTGCCTTTTAGTGATTTTAATTTTATGTATAAAATTAAATTAACATATATATATAATTTTTATTATTAATTTTTTATAAAAATGTGATTTATATATATTTTATTTTATATATGACATTATATTTATATTTTGCAAACATTTTATTATGTTATTAGTGTTTGGTATGATTAATATGAAACACAAATATTTTTGATCGCAGGTGCGTAAACAAAATATTGTGATGAAGTGTAAAGTCAATGATTTATATAAAAATATATGTATATTAAATATATACGTATATATATATTAATGCAAACATATATATATATATACGAATAATACAAAGTGAGAATATAGCTGATATTATATGTAATAAACTGAAAAATTAGTGTAAGATTTTATATAGTTACAGAGATAAATATTATATAGTAATACATATTTACTATATAATATAGTAATACATATTTACTATATAATAAAATGTGAGGTATTTAATTTTATTATTTATGTTCCAGTGCCAAAAACTAAAAAGTTGTAATTTTATTTTATTTTATTGAACAAATTTTTCGAATAACATGATGTTCTGATACAATTAAATTAGATATCGTCGTAAATGAATGTCGCATAGAGAATCGATTTTTAAGTTTTAAAAAAAATGCGCAAATGCATAAATATATTTGTATAAATTATTACGTATATTACTTTATCAAGAAAGAATGTCTTTTGCATTTCACTTTGTATTACAATTTAAGATTACTATATAAACAAATTTATATTCTACATAGGAGCAAGGATTCACATAAATGGCGTGATTAAATAGTTCAAAGGGAGTGGGGGGAACATTCAAGATTTAATGTATCGAACTGTTTTAGTCGATTTTCAACGATCCGAGATTTTGATTATCTGAGCAATTCAGATATCGAAAAAAAATCTGTTTATCATTTCAATTTTTGTCAATTTTTCATCCTATAATCGCATATAATGCAATTTAGATAAAGAATATTATATGACGAAGCATAAAGAGAGGATGTAACTTATACTATATTTATTTTTGCATATGTATGTATACATAAACATTAGCGAAAGAAAAAAATACTTTCTAATATGAATTAACACAGAAAATATTTTCAAGAATAATACTCTAAAATATAATTTTTAAAGGAGCGTTATTAATATTAGTTACTAGGTATTTAAAGATTGTTTTAGAAAAAAGATTCAATGTCAGAGGACTTATACAAGTTAATATTCGTGGTCAATTTAAGAGCAGTTGTAGCATGTTAATCGTGTTAATTTATATGTAAGGCGTAAGATTTGTTAGACTCTCATAGGTCGCTTGCGTAAAGTTATGTAACTTGATGAAAGTATATTTCGCTTTGCGCTGTGTAGTTATAATTATTCAATAATTTGCGCCGATAATCTTATTTATTTTCGCGTTACGCTTATTCAACGAAGAATAGTCTTTAGTAGAGAAATCTCCACTTACGGTCCCGTCACAGCTTGAAAATAGTGACTTCGTAAGTGTGTTCGAAGCCTTGGCAAGTATTCACTTGCGTCGAAGATGTGGAAAAATGCTGCGCACAAAATACAATGATGTCTCTCTCTCGCGCGAAGAAGTATTCTTTCTAAAAGATACTACAAAAATGCATAACTACTCCTGTGAAGTCAATGTCGGATAGTAAGATAGCGTAAGGTATTACACGTTGCATGTGTGTGTATATATAATGAATCGTCGCAAGATGTTGCACAAATATTGCGCATTAAGGAGTAATGCTTGCACTTGTCACGAGTGCGTTTGTAGTTAGGTTGGATGTAGTTAGGTTCGATAATCGGATGCAAAACGCATATCAATTGCTAATGAGAAAATCGTACTTTCTCAATATCGAGTTAGAAAAATTTGATAAATTTAATTGCGAAACCTCATTTTTGTCAAGCGCGTGATTGCAACCAGGTGCATTCGTTGCTTCTCGCCATCTTTGTTTCCGAGCTCCTTTAATTCTTGTCGGTTTTAGAGAAAATTGTTTCGGATAAAAACGTCAAAAGTCGGTAAATGTAGATATATGCATATTATTAATGCATGGGAAATTGCGAATTAGTTAGTCTAATGCTATTATTCGTGCTATTATTTTATATGAACAATATGGAGGGGATAGAATGACTGGAATATAAAGTCCGACTTTTTACGTTCTTCGATTTAATAAATTGATCTTTATATATTCAGAATGGAATGAATTTAGATATAAATTATCTTAAGAGATAAATATGCAACTATACAATCGTTACTGAGCTTGAAGATTGATATACTATTATACAACAAGATTTTGATATCGATCAGGCACATGAACGAAATATAAAACAAGAGATATTTGTGCATTTATTTATTAGATCATTTATAGATATTCCTAAAAAACTTATTTGTATTTAAACAAAATTTCATTAAATTGTCTCATTAATTTATTGTAAAATTAATTTATCGTTTATTTTAAAATCTCTAATTCGTAAAATATATTAGAATATAGTACAAAATTGCTATAAAAATAAATTTATGTTTAATAAACAGTGTAGATCGATATCAGAAAGCTCTAATAAAATTTATGATGTAGTATACTTTATACCTTAGATTCCTTAATGACAGTGATAATGCAAATTTTGCAATAGAGGATATATATACTTATAAATACATGATATTAATTTAATTAATAATCAATTCTCCGCACATCAAACGTATTCGATATTCTTTTCAACATTTAATAGATGATTGGTTTATGAGATTATAACATGTATATTATATTATATTTCAGAAAATCAATACTTCATCATTATTATTTATATACATATATACATACGTGCTCTTTATTCTTTATTTCTTCTTTTAAATGAAAGAGAAAAACATATGTTTATGTAAAAAAATATTAGTAGCTAAAGATATATTTTTAATTTAATTGGAGCCTTATTTTTTCCGGAAGCTAATAAAAATTATAATTACGTTTAATGATGCCGGTGATATTTGTCATTCAAAATAAGTAGATGTGATTTTTAAGATCTAATTTTATGAAAATCAAATCGCAGAGAAATTTTAAAAAATGCATTATACGGGAAAAACTTTAAATTTTTTTATAGTTGTGATAAATTTCAGGGGAATAATTTTTTCAACTCTGTATATTTTTAAGAAATAAGGCATCTTATCAAGCTATATCTTTTGTAGCAAATTATATTTTCAGTTTCTTGGAAAGAGCGTAAAGAATATAGAGGTTCTTTAAGACACTTTTTGAAATTACTCTGCGACAATATTTCGTCGGGTTATAAGATTTCTAAGCTAAATATTTTTCAGCGAAGCAGAAGAGATTTTTCAGTTTTTTTAAATAATGTATAAACAAGAGAAGAAAAGTAAATAAGATCAGATACGAGGTATAAATTTGAGAAAAGATATTCAATAATTTTGCAAGCTCAAATATATTTTGAAACTTCAGCTTGCTTTTAGTGTAAGTACTCAAAGAAGACGATAGCGAATATAACGTGAAAATTTTGAATGTGATTGCTTGTTTGTGCTCGGCACAAATCCTAATCGTACAATCAGTGGTCGACGATATGTTAATGTAGATTTATACGCGTTGCAGTTTAAATACATATACGTACGCGTAAAAGACATGCTCACATTTACAAGATTAATACAGTGGATAAAAAACAGTTATTTGCCTATTCTTTGCATCCGTTATTTCGGATAATTTCATACAGAAAAATAAGATATTGTTATGAAAGGCTTTACTCTATTAAAAGTGAGAGGAAAAAAATATTAATACAGAGACTAAAGAAAAGATATTCTGGTACACTTTGTGCGATATTTTTGATATCTGTACAAAATTATCTCAAAATGAAGGATGTAGCATGCGCAAATCTCTTTTTTATCCGCTCTATATCGTATTAGTGCTACCGTATGTTGCGTGTAGCATAAAGTGATTAAGCTGATGTTTCTATGTTGATAATATACCTGACGTTGGCTATAAATGTAGGTACATACGTTGTGTATCGCTGTGATTGATACATAGTACATAGATATTTTTAGTGTTGTATCGTTAGACGGACAATTAATGTTAAATGGGATAAAGACAGTCATTGCTGTCAATCGTTTAGATGTGCGCGCAATACATTACATGCCTACGATATATCTCTCCATTATGTCCTGCGTTTGCGATTTTATATTTATATATCGCGAGTTTAGAAACTTGTGGATTTCGCTCTTTCTATGATTTCGCTCTTGACATCGATTTAGCGAGCATTTTGTTACTTTGAAACTTTAAACGCTATACTATTCTTTAACATTCTCTCATGATTCGCGGGATTTTCTTTTACATATGATGTGAACAGAATTTGTGTCTTCGAAAGCATACTCAACTGCTATCATTGTTTAACTGATGTTTTATTACGCGCGATCAATCTAATTAGCTAATATACTATATAAGAACATAATGATATTGTCTCGAAGTCACTTTTGGGATTCATTAGTAATTTAGACATAAATAATTATGAGATGACGTATCGATTACAAGATTGTCATTCGACACATCATATCACATCATATAGAGATCATTATGAGGGATCTTGATGTAAGGAACGAATAGAGACTATATTGCCATTTTAGATGAGGTTCTCCAATAAATTCTGGAAACATATAATAAAATTTTATAAATATAGTTATTCTAGAAGAAAGTACCTACGTATATATGAACTGACGTATGACTTTAAATATTATTCTCGTAATAAACAATAGTCTCCTTGTTTCCTCAGATAAATGCGAAACATTAGAAAATATCGATTACCAAGATGACTTCGAGATAATACAGTAGAATCAACGCTTGCACTGCCTTTCCTATTCATTAGTGTAATATCAGACGTGACTGTCTCGTCTCTAGCGCGGACATTATGAAATATTGTTGCGTACAAATATGCATATTGCTGTTAACTCTATCCGTAAACATCTGGAAAAAAAGTAGATTGAAGGAAGAAATTAATATTAATTGAACTCACTCTTGCTGGTCGAGAGTCATAGTCTGTCACGTAGCGAGATATTTAACAAGAGAGATATATGAGATTATATATACACTCTCTCGCGACATAAATGCCATGTGAAGACAACTTACGGGATTATACTTTCAGCAGTACGCAAGCAAATTATTAGAATTTTGTCGAAAATACATAATAACACTGATTTTAAAATTTGTATTTAACTGTATAATCTCATATTCTAATATCGTTTTTAAAAAAACATATTGGTTTGGCACCTATTAATTCGTTATTATTAATTAATATATATTGTTTATTATTTGCGATTTATTGTTAATTAATATAATTATTTTACAAATATTTTATCAATAATAATATTTAATAATTTATTTTTTAATTGAAGGGAGATTACGAAAATTTAAATATGCAGATGAATTACGGAGATTTAAATATGTCAGTCTTATTTTATAATTGGAATCTTACAATACACATTGATATGTAACCCACGCATTTATTTCAATTTTATTAAATTAGAGACTAAATGATATTGAAATATTTGTTGCACGCTATTACTTTAAAATCTATTAAAAATAATGTAACAATTTTATAAATAATATTGATATTGATTGCGTCTCAAATTTATATTCTTGTATAATTAATTGTATTCGAAATTTTTTTTGCTTTTTTCCAAATTGAATTAATAATTTTTATTATGTTAATTATTACGACTGTGTGACTGCATAAGTAGATACTCCTGTTTGTCGACATATTTTTGCAGATTGATTATAAATAGAATATCGAAGCTAATAGAGGATGAATATAAGAAAAAGTACAAAAAAATAAAGATTCTATTAGCAATAATATGAATATTTAAAAACATATCTGGACATATCTGTAAAGGGGATTAAATTTGTTAAGATTCTTATCATTTTCACTCAACTTTTTCGAAGAGCTGATGGCTTGATCGACTGTCAGCTGCACAGTTGATACCGGATTTTAATGAATATTCATTCGGACTGACGATATATTTTGTTTTGACATGTTTCCGAGTAAGAATATGTGTTGAAATTTTATCTTATAATATTCATCTTATAACATAAATTGTTTCTTTACCAAGAATGGTATTCGAAGACATTATTAAT
Organism: Camponotus vicinus; assembly: GCF_025532165.1. Classification (NCBI taxonomy): domain Eukaryota; kingdom Metazoa; phylum Arthropoda; class Insecta; order Hymenoptera; family Formicidae; genus Camponotus; species Camponotus vicinus. The sequence continues at coordinate 8,145,457 of NW_028141946.1, forward strand.
GTAAAAAAGAAGCGAAATATGGATACAATACTAATAAATGATTCTATTTCAACACATATTTTTTATCTATTATACAGTACATTGCAGATATATTGTAGATCCATTACATGTAGGTTCATTATATTTTCTAATTTTCTGAATGACTATTGAATGTATTCTAACAATAAGTACAATCTGCAAAAATAAAAGAAAATACATGGCACAAGAATCATATTGTGAGTTCATAGATACAGATTGGTACAAAGTAATTAAATTAAAGGCTCTATAAAAATAAATATGTATATATATATACACACACACATGTGTATATATATGTGCATATGTACACACACACACACACACACACACACACACACACACACACACACACACACACACACACACACACACACACACACACACACGTATACATACATACGCGTGCACGCATGCAAGCTCGCATTCGTACATACACTCACACACATATCTTGTAAGAAGATATATGCAGCCAAAAAATATATATACATATATGATGAATATTGATATATGATATATTTATGGAAAATTTGTGTTGACAAATAAATTATGTATTAACAATGTATCTTATTATTTGACACCTATAAATTCGTTGTAATGCTGTTAGTATTGCAATTATTGAGAACAATTATTTAGCACATACATATAATAAATAGATGGTATCAGTTCTAGAGACAATCTTTGGTTTCTAAACTATGCAAATTTCCTTTTTTTCTGTAAAATGTTATTGAGATACTATTTTTCATTTATCGAGTGAATTTAGATATCAATGTTTTAGAACGAATTCTGTGCTAGAAATATATAGTATACAGAGAGATATGTATAGAAAAAAATATTTAATCTTACTAAATTTTTATAATCAGATAAATAAATCTGATCATTCTAAACAAACTCCGATTAATTTAAATGACAATTAATTTATCGAAAAATATTTATTATTAATGTAATATTTATTGCATATTATACATATATTAATATCTATCTATCTGTAATATTTATTAATAATGAAAATAGGATTTTCATTTTTTTTTGTTTTAAAAAGAAGAATTAAATTAGAAACTATGATATAATAAATTATATAGTTAGAAAATTAAATTTTAGATAATTAATATATATGTAATTTATATTTATGTATAATCATATTTATGTATAATATATATTTATGTATAATTACTTACGGATGTTTTCAATGAATAGTTGTATTGAAATATTAATTTATAAACTATTTTAAATTCTTATTTCACTTATAAAAGCAACATAAGAAATCCTTCAATAATAAAAAATCTAGTTTTACATTAAAATCAAGTTTAATATTATGATTTTGATTAGTAATTAAAAATAAGAATATCTCATTCGTTTTTATTTAAAATAGGCTACAGTTTGCTTTTCATTTTGATGTATTTTGATGTATTTTGAACTTAAATTTTGATCGCTAAGATTAAAAATACGAACGATTTACTTTACTTGAGAAAACTATTGAAAATAAATAACAATATTGTAAAATATGTAAAATATTATGCATCATATATTATTATTAGTTATTTTCGTCCAAATTTCTTTAACACGTTCCTTAACATCTTGATCATCTTGAAATCAATAAATAAATAAATTATAATCAATTTGCATTCTCAAACGTTTTCAGTGCGTAAGAAAATATTATACTTAAAATTCGTTAAAAATTTATTGTACTTTTTATTATTATTCTTTATCGATAAAATAAGAGCTCGCAAAATATATATGCTTATCGACTATCGGTATGATCATTGAAACATCGCGCGGTAAATACACATATATGTATGTAACTGCACGTTTAATTTCACCATGATAAGCGACTTTTTTATTTACGAACAGTAAAAACGTAATATTTTTGATTCGTAGTTAATTCATCGTACAATTTATTTTATAATTTATTTAATGTATATATACAATTTTTTAACTAAAATATATTTAAATATTCATACATATATATAAATATTCATTTAACTAAACAATATATACAAATATATATAAATATATTTAATTAATTGTTTTGCACATATTAGATATTTAGAAAAATATATTGGCATTTAACACATCGTTATAGAATATTCAAAAAGTTATTATGGCAAAAAGCTTTCTGCTCAACAATTTCGCTTTCAACTTTAAATCACTCTTTTTAATTTTTAAATCGCTTTTTTAAATCTTCTCAAACTTATGTCTTTTAAAATTGTAACTATGTGTGTGTAACTAAACGCTCGAGAAGATTTCTTAGAGCAAGATTGAAAGGATCGGAACAGCGAATCAGGAACAGAAGCCACTATCATGTAACGTCACTCGACGAAACTGTCATCGCTCTAATCCGCGGATGATTACACACCATTTTACCTCTGTATCATACGCGATATCGTGCGCGCATCATGGTATCCTGAGAGCAGCAAAGCAAAGGGTCCTTTCACGAGGTAAGCTTTGCGCGAAGCGAACGATGCGCGAGATCGGATTTGAAATTTATCCGCGTAAAATCTCTGTCCTCGAATGAGATAAATCGCAGGGAACAAGTCTCGAGCGAAGTCGAAGCGTAAAAATCTCTAGCATAATCGAGTCGTTCTTTACAAAAGACGCGCGTCCCAGTCCCGTCTAAGTTGCTAAAATTAGACACATGACATATGTTTTTGACGAAACTGTCCTGAAAGAGAAGGCGACTAGTTAAATATCACTCGCATATTGATCGATTTTGAAGACTCGATATATTTTATAATACGCCATTTATTACGCAAAACTTGTTCCGAATGATTATTAGAATCGGCTTCCAGGTTTTCTGAAACTAAAATGTTTACGAGACGTTGGAGTTAAATAAAGAATTTACGCGGCTCAAACCCGGAAGCCAATCTTAATATTCATGTATACCGCGACAGCTTTAAGCATCAAATTATTCCGAATGAATTATTTTAGATTTTCTCGCGCAATATAAGACGAAATAAAAATTTTACATCGCTTCGCGTTGCATGTCCGCGCATTCATTTATCGCGCGCACCGAGATACCACGTGGGCGACGCGGCATCTAATTTAAGAGATAGAAAAGCAGGCGGGGAAAATGCAGCAGGACGCTGGAAGTAAATAATCGCGGAAGCGCGTCAATAAATAACGGTTTATTAACGCGCTAATGCCTTACGTGAAATTAACGGGAGGCGGGCGCGAAAAAGATAGAGAAAGCCTCGTGACGAAGAGAAGAGGGAGGGGGAGTTGGTGTAAACTCCGTGTCTTAAATGAGCCCGGCGCATGCTGCGGTTCTAATTAAAACAAACACGATTATAAGTTTCGTACTTGAATTTATAATCATGGCCGACATACGTCGGCCTCTTAACGAACTTACGGCCGCCGACGTTATAATTTTCTCGGCGATATTTTTTCGGCATTATATTCTCGACAATGTTGTTTCCAGTATTATCTCGTTTCCTGATGCTGAATAAATACAATAAGCTCGGGAGACGCGATCATTTTACCTCCCATATCATCTTCGATCAATTGGTCCTTTGATCCGAAATCCTAAGTCAATCCGCTGATCTTTTGTGAGATTTATAATATTTTTATCGGACTTATAATAGGACTCCGTATATCGGCAACGCGGCTACCGGGGCATCGAAATCGTTGCTGCGATTATATCAACATTTAAGCACCCGCTGCGCGTGATCCCATCTTAAGCTGAGCTTAAAGATCACGCGTGTGCAACGGGGCGTTAGTCCTCCACGTGCACCGGTTCGTTTCTCATCCCCCACGTGTTCAAGATTTTCTTCTAATATCTTGCCCCGGCGATATTTTCAATATTATTCGATCAAGTATTGTTACCAAAGTTTCATTAAATATATTGTCATCTTACATAAAGTATTTATGTATATTAGCAGCTGTGCTTTATCCTCCCAACTAACGTCAACATCCAACTAAGTCGAGAAAGATAAGAATACAAAGAATCTTGAGATCTTTAGAATACGTTGAACGAAAAATTCTAACAATCATATAATAGAAAATGTTTTGTTGAGTAATTTTTTTACAATCTTCTCCTTGATGTAGCATCTCCATGAAGACTTTAGACGCCAAATTATCTCAGGATCAGGTAGAAACCCTTTCTGTGACTCGTGGAAAAAGGCATGACTCTTGACCAAAGTAATATCTCAAAAATAAAAAAATAAAATAAAATAAAATGAGAAAATCCTATCTATTTTCTGGAAAATTGTATGCGCTACTAATAAAAACTAAATTTTCTCTTTGTCTCTACTTCTCCTAGTTCCTTCTAATATAACACTTGCAACTGTGTGATTATTTTCTTAATATTATATATCAGAGTAAAATAAATGCTCCATCTATTTATCTATTTATCTATTTTATTTCTTGAAAATCTTGATCTATATATATTTATCACAGATTTCCATTTTTAATAGCTGCACAATTAAAGAAAGTTGTGATCTATTTTTTAAATAACTCAGCAATAAATAAAAGAAAGAAGAGGGATATGTATTTCATTGATGATTTATAGTCTTTTTCAAAAAGATATAATTTTGATGCGTTGAAGAAAAAAGTTTCAGAGAAAAATGTTTGTCGAGTTAGTGTCATCGTATTTTCTTGTTTAATTACAAAGTTATTATTGCACTCCGCAAACTCAGCGCGAACGTACATCATGAAATTAACAACGCGGAGCTGGATAACCGAGCGGGCTTTATTAATTTATCGTTCGTTGTACATTACACGAGAGCCACGGGAAATCAAGGAAAACGAAATGAGAGAGAATGAAAAGCGAGAGAGGAAAAAAGATGGAACGCACGATGGAGCGGAAAACTTAACGCTTTTAATTATTGTATAATTAAAGTTTCCTTGCCTAGCGCGATCGTTACTGTACTTAAAAGAGATTAGATGCTTCTCATTCTTTTCACAATTCTATCCTTCCGTAAAAATTCAATTAACATGGTTAATTTTATTGTTAGAAGAATTGATATAAAAGTTTATTAAAGTAAATAATCTTCATATATTAAATATTAAATATTATATCAAAAGAACCACAGGATTTTTATCTAAAATACCTTTTTTATATCTTTATACCTTTATATCTTTATATATTGTTTCTTAATTACGATTGGTCTTATTATCGAATTGAAGAATGTGTGAATTTAAAATATATAATACTCTCTCTAATGCAAAGATAAACACTTGCATCATGATTAAAAAATATTTTTATATAAGATGTAAAATATCTTTAATTTTTATTTGCATTTTAGTTATCGTTAATAGAGAATTTGTAAAGGTTGAGAGAGATACGTCCTTGCATATACATATTATAATGCATATACACATGTATGTCAATAATTTTATTTCACTTAATGCTTCGGAAAGACTCTAAGGAGGATCTCGAACGATTATTCGACGTAACGATCAAAATAACGACTGCTGCACAATACACTCTAATTTACAGGCAACTATAGATAAGTCTGTTATCCGCGATGATCGAGTTTACTGGGGAAAGAGAAAGGGGGTGTACTCGATTACCACTCAATTGGCCTGACCACTTTACTTGAGCTCACGCGCCCCGTATCCCTTAAGGGTAGTATCTCGATCATAGGGGAAGGAGAAGCCCGCATGTCGATAATGAATTCGCTAGAAAGAATTATCTGTTTTGGAAACAAAATTACCGACACGTATAAAAGTGTAACTTCGATGATAATGAATTATTCAACATCATGCAGGCCTAACCCGCCCGTTTTTGAGAGCGCCCTCTCTTTGCTTTCTCTTATATAATATATTAATCTTAAAATCAGAAAAACACTAGATAAATAAATAAATTGAATAAAATAGCATTGATAAGAAATATAAGAATAAAGAAGATATCAGAAATGAAAATTTTTTGTTATTTTTAAATATATTTTGTTTTATTCTAAATATATTATTTATATGAAATAAAAAATTAAAACTACTGATTGGTCACCTCGATTAATTGAAAAATATGAAGTCGAAAAAATAAAATCAAACAAAGCGAGACGATGAGGAAGAAATTAGGATCTCAAACAAGAGAGAGAATCAAGAAATTATGGCAATTTTACGACTAACGAACCTCGGCATTTTTTATTGAGAAAATTCACGGAAATTTGTTGACGTGCAGTTCAGGTAAACATACATTTCTGTATCATGTTTATTTAATATCTTCTAACATATATTTTTAAATTACGGGGTTGCGAAGGGTTATCCGCGATAAGTGAGGATGAGAGCTCGTCCATGTAAGAATTCGGAGAGAAGTGATAAATTATAGGGGTCAGGTGGGTTCGAACTCTAAAAACAAACGTGTAATTTACCAGTGGCTGACCTGTTCCTCGACATGGTCAGCTAGACCTCCGGAACTATAACGTCCCAGTGGGTAATGGGCCGAGGGCGAAGAGGCACCCAGGATAGGATTATGATAGGTTCTACTCTGGTAGAGGCGGAAAGGACTCCTGTTTAAGCAGTAATTAAGCCTTGCCACGCCCTCGGTCACGCTTCTCATGGACCGTTAACTGGCGTTCGTAAATTATCAGTAAAACATCCCTCGACGATATACTTGTACACTTTCGCCGGAAGAAAGATCGTATGCGTCTTGTATATCAATTCGCATGTTTCAACACAAAAGCCGACAATGCGACATAATTATCCACTTCTCATTAAAGTCGGCGCCGCGTCGGCGACTATTACGCTCGGATTACGTCATATCCACAGAGATGACCGTATCGAGGATCCTAAAAAGTTCACGTAGTGATATACATTCACTCGTGTCTGGTTACCCTCTTAGAAGGAGGCCAAGCAGCAGCAACAGCAGCAGTAACAGCAGCAACAGCAGCAACAGCAGCAGCAACGAGTCGCGTACGCGAACGTAATTTCCGAAGGCACGCGAGGAGGAAGAGGGGGCGATCCGGGCAGGAGGGGTGATAAGGTACCGAACTAGAGATCGACCCCTGGTGCTCGCGGTGGGACGCCATCTTATTTATTGTTTTAATTATATCAGAATATATCGTTAGAACCCGTCACGCAGCCGAATACGCGAGATTTATGCGATCGAAACGGCTCCATCGCCCCCGTCGCTTCACCCCCGCGTCGTTCCTCCTGCACCCCGAGTCTTTTCTTCAACCAGGAGGAGGTCCGCCGTCCCGCCGAAGTATCCAAACGTATGTGTTGACGCGCGTAATTTGTGTTCGCGACCGAAGTAAATAAATTATAACTTTGCAATCGTGCGCGGACTCGTTTCGCGAGTCTCATCTAAGTGTTCTCGTTCTGTAGAAACAAATCGCTCGCTTCAGCAAGAAGCGAATTAGAGGAGATTCCGCGAGATTGTCCAGTTGAAAGAGATAAATTGAACGTCAAATGTCAGAAATAGCAATCTATTTCACGAATTATTTACTGGTATTTTTTCATTGTTTAAATATATGTAAAGTAGTCATCTATAAAAAGAATTATATGTAATAAAATATAATACCTTTGACACACGATAATATATTTTAAGTAATTTGCTCTACGCGTTCATCGCTCATCAGCTGTTTGCACGATCGTGAAAAGAGACGCTAATAAATATTTAGTACGCACATAAGTATCTTACACGGGTTTACAAAGAACACTCGTGCGGGATACTCGGAGATTTGCCTACCAAATTGCCGTTTATTACCAGCGGGTTGTTACATTGTTCTCGCACGCCAGGCTCACTCCGTTACAGTGCATTACAGGAGCACGATCAATGCGAATTCAAAGTATTAGTAAAAGTGCGCGATCTACCGGTTAATTTCACACGTGACTGCGTGAGATGTGTCATCGCATTAAATACATCTGTCCAATCTCGTCGATATTTTTTTCAATTTTTTTTAAATATTAAAAAATAGCAAATATATAAATATATAAAATAGAAAAATAAATAAATAAAAAGAAAGAAAATTGTCTTCTATAAATCAAAAGTTTTTAAAAAATTATAAAAATAATAATTAAATAATAATTAAAAATAATTAAAAATAATTAAAATAATAATTAAATAATAACGTTTAAAAATAGCATTTAAAATATGATCTTTTTTGGAAAACAATGTGATTTAGACAACGTTCCTCTATATCGCGAACGATGAGCATATCGCAGCCAAGCGCATCGTTCATTGAGCTCCGACTTTTTGAACGGACAATCTTATTTTTTATTTTATTTCCCCTCTCATTATTTTTCTACGAGAAGCGGGCGGCGTCTGGGCGCGCGCCCACTGGTATGTCTGGTATTTTTGGCCGGCGCGTCGCCTCCGGAAAAATAGTTGTCCTCGGGCTTCCTCGACGAAGGTCGGCGCATTGTTTCTTTTATCGAAAGCACGACTTCGATCGACGTTACGTCAGCCTCGTATTGCACAGTAATAGAACGATGTAGAATTAACTCCCTTCGATTGTTGGATCGGGAGACTCGAGAAGATAGAGAAATTCTAAAGGACGGACAATATTTTGTCGATTCCGCACACGCGACTGCGGAGAGATTCCTATCTACGCTTGATAAATTACTGTCTCTACTCGATCCTGGTTTCTCTCTGCCACCTACCTTCGATTGAGAGAGGCCTCTCTTTCTCTCTTTTGCGTCCAGGATACGGGTCCCGAGTCTCTCGCTCCGCGCCCGAGGAAGTCCACCCTTAATATTAATTTGCCCCTCCATTGTCCGCTTTTATTACTCACATATCTTACCGATTTTTACTTTTACTGTTTTCTCAGACCTTTTACTCGTCCTTTCGTGAGTCCCTCACTTCTGCTTATACGTCCGGCGTTTTCGGAACCATCGCCTCGAACACTCGTGCAAGGTTTGTGCTGGACATATGTTCTTGCGGTCCATACATCTCATAATTTATGTAACATACATAGCATGCAACATATATAATTGTACAGATTCCCACAGTTGTTTTCTAAAAAAAATGCCCTGACATAGTGACATTTTTCTTGCACGCTATTATATAAATGCGTTAATCTCTCTGCCCGCGTTCATACAAACAATATACAGCATCGGCCAAAAATATATCACCTTTATGTTTTTTAAGGATAACTTCAAAGTGCATACATTTCTATCTAGTCACATGTTTTAATAGGTATATAGATTCCTAAACAATAGATTTTTTATTCAATAATGAAAACAACTTAAAAAAAATTAATTAAATATATATGTGCACTTTGAATTAAATTATCCTCAAAAAACATAAAGGTAATATACTTTTGGCCGGTACTGTATATTATTTGACTCTTTATAGATATTTAAAAAAATGAATTTGATTCAAAAGATTTGCCATTTGAAAGTTTCATCAGATTTTCGAGCAACGATTTATCTTGAGGCAAGAAATTTTTCTTCTATTGATATTTTAACGTTATCCTGTTGCGATATATGGAATAAAAAATAGCGATACAAAGAAAAAAATGCATCCCAAGTGAATTCATAAATCATCGAGAGGCTTTAGAAGAGTCTGCAACCTGTTGATTCTGCGCCAAACGAGAGCGAAACTGCATGCATTTCTTTATCGCGCTTGAAAACTAGTAGTAATGTCATCTCAACGAAGATTTGCGAAAATTAATACTTCACTCGTCGGATATTTGGGACGTTTTGGCCGATGACAAGTTTTTATCGCGTCAGGTAATTGTCGCGATTCCCAGAGGAATGAACTTATTACAAAATAAAAATAAATCGGCTGGCGATTTCTTTGCAAAGCGCAAAACGCTCGTCTATGAAATTCGAGAATCACAAAGAGATGTACAATAGTCCCATGGGATCCTTTTGATGGTTTACGAAATGCATTCCGAATCAATTTTCATCCTCGTCATCATGATCAGGAGTACATATTCCTTCATCGATTCTATTGTTCAATTTTCGATATAACATGGCGTACCATGTAAACATTATCGCAGAGAATTCCAATAAATATGAAATTATTAAATTTAAAATTATAAATTATTAAATTTAAATATCTCTAAATTTTAAATTAATAAAGAAAAATACGATATACATAATATAATAGTCATTAACGTAACACAATTTAAATTTTATAACAATTTCTGTTCAAAATAATGTTAAATTATTTAAATTTTAATAAAAGTGCGCGATTTATCGATTAATTTCATACAGACATTAATTTTATAGAGAATTTTATAGATAATAAGTATAAAATATTAATTATCTCTTCATTTTTAATAGCAAAGTGGAATACAGTAATTATAACAATAGTTACTCTAGATTCTAGATTCAAAATTTAAATATTAAAGATATATACTTGCTTTTATTTGTATTAAATTTGCCAATTCATTGTCTTTTCTTGTATTATAGCGTCATAGCAATTAATTAAATCGAATGCTCGCGGAAACGACATTTTTCGCAAGTCTGTTAAAATCAAATCGCTTTGAAATCATGAATGACAAAGCTAATATGCGTTATTAGGCGCTACGCGGCTTCGCAGTAGGTTTTGTACCCCGCGAAGTCGAGGATGAAAAGAGTAGGTTGGGCGAAGGAAGGAGGGTAAGACGAGTGTGTCTCGTAATATGTGGCGGAGACGGTGTCTCCGAAGGGTTTTCAGCACAGTGGCTCCCGAAGTAACACTAGCACATATACACATAAACACTCACGCACACGTTTTGACAAGTATATCATGGAATTTAATATACCCACCTTCTCTCCCTTTAGAGGCAGTCGACTAACGGTATGCGAGAAAAGGCGCGCGCGCAAAAGCGGGGAACGAATTCTTTGAGTACCAGAAGCGCACGAGGAACGAATCCGTCAAAGGATCCGTTGGTCTCCGTTGTTAAAAAAATCTAAATACCACGTCGGGACTACGCATACACAGATGGACCCGATAAATGTAGAAGGCGAGAGAATTTTTCGCTTTTATTAATATCGCGCAAATTGCACAGGAAAGAAGCCTTACTCACTTGCGACTTAAATATATATAATTCATTAATAGAGATATTTACCAACAGTGACAAATTAGTCATTTAAATGAACCTTAATATTAAAAAAATGTTTATCGAAAACCAATCTATCCCATAATTAAAAGCTTGTATTTTATTAAAATAATTAAAAAAAAATTGTTCAAAAATTATCCGAATTTGATAACTAATATCTATTACCTTTTTTCTAACAATGTAGCCATGAGAAATATTTTAAGAAATTATTTTACCGCATTAACGTAATAATTTATGAAAATTCCATACGTGTCTGTCAGTCATCTTTCAGTCGCCGCTATTAATAGTCCGAAGTCACCTCGTTAGACGGAGAAACTCACCTAGCGCACACATCCCATGCCTCTCAATAAGCGATCCGGTACAAAGGAGAGCACAATGTGTGACGGAGCACGTGCGACGAGGAGTACGTTGGAGAGACCAAAACACGGTCGTTGAGGCATTCGCTCTCTCGGCGAGGTGCAAGAAATCGTTCCGATTCTCCGGCGATGTCGCCGAGAGAATGGGAGATCGGGGCATTCTCCTCCTCGATCGCTAAAAGTCGCCTCGCGACCCCATTTCGCGACGTTTTATAGACCGACTCTCTTTCTTTGGCGGACGCGCGATTGTTCCGACGCACCTGCGTCACCAGGGGGATCGGGTTACCCCTCAATAACGTCGCGGGGTCCGGGAAGTCGAAATTCGGAACACCTGATGAGAGCGGCGGCAGTTCGCTGGGGGCCTTCAATCCCCCTTCCGATTCCTGCGGGCTTCCGGCCCGCCTTTTCTCTCCTGCGTCCCGTCGTGGCCGTCGTCTTCGGAGCACATTGTACGACCTCGTATGAGAACGGAAGTGCAAATTACAGGCCGTGATGGCGAGCACCGAGATCTTTCTCACGATGTAAGTGCGCGTTACGAGGGTCCCGTTGCCCTCGGCGGGGAGAAAAGACATGTAAGCCCGTTGTGCGCGTGTTCGAGGAGGTGCACGCGCTTTAGTAGACTGCATTTCAATCTCTTTATTTAAGAAATAGAAGTATACGCTTAGAGAGAGTTTGTCTTTTTTTCAAAGAAAGTCCGACTGCTTCTCTAGAGAATCGCATGGGCCACTTTCAAGATAAACATACATATGTATGTAAGATTGCATTAATAAATTGAAAAGTGTGATAACTTATAAAAGATAACGGAACAGAGGATACATAATAATGACATGCCCCGTTAAAATAAAATAAGACGCGTCAGCGATGATTTAAAACCATCTACTCGCTTGGAAAATAATCATCATGCGCTTCATGAATATTAAGATCAAATCTCACGAGTTAATATGATGGAATAAATGTTTTAATATAAATTGGAATTATTTTCTTCTTTTTCTATAATCTTACTCCGTTACTTTTGGCATTTCTTGCAAGATGATTCATAAGATGAATGAACAAATTAAATGAGGAATATGTAATTGGATGATCAGTATAAATGTATCAACTGGATCGTAAAATTTTCGTATCGAGATCCAAAAAAACTTCTGAGAAAACCAAAGTAACAACCGTGAAGAACGTAAATGCCATGCTGTATAAATCTCAGATTTTATGCGATCTTCTTGAGAACGTTATTTTTACTCGCAATATAATAATCATATAATTTCATCAGGCGCTTTAATTAAATACGTGATATGCGGCGGAAACTCGAGCGTGCGTTAATCGATATAATTAAGCATAATTCAATTAAAGAATCGGCATACATTAAACGACAGCGCGATAATTCGATAATTAAACACGACGATTTTTTCATTACACCAATATCGCTTTGCACGTTTTATAGAGTGAGACGAGAGGAATGTCTTGAGCCGCGTTATGCAAATTGAGAAAATTTTAAAAATTCCTCAACGATCGAATAATACTTGGAGCGCGTTGCAAGGCAAAGGATCGAGTTAAAATCGGGAGAGAAAAAGTCTCGTGAATAAGGATTCTCGTCAAATGACGACGTCATGGATTCTGAGGAATAATCAATGAGACCGGACAATAATGTCCGGCCGGCTAAGATGGCGTTGAGACGAGAAAACTACTCTGGTGTAACTGTTAAAGAGTAAAAAAGGAATCGAGACCGGGAGCATGCGCTTCCGATTGGCCAAGGAGTCGCTGGGCGGGAACTCGACAATCGACTTTACAAGAGTCTCTTGCTCTTTCACCTGTGCAACGTCGGAGAACGAGACGAAGAAACTAACGACACCGTTCGGGGAGATTATTACGCGAGTCACGGTCCTACTTTTGCATTCTCATTTGGTACCCATCAGCTCTCGTTCTCAAATAATTATGTCAGCACCTGCCACGGTTTTATTAGAGAAATAATTCTAATTCGTCGAGTATTGTCTGGACGTAAATGACGCATTCACGAGGTTTTTCTTCTTATTTACACGAACGGATCGCCTATAAAATAATTTTTCAAGATTTATTGGTACTGGTAAAATTTTTATGAGAGGTTTTCTAAAAAAGCCTTTGTGATTTTACTTATTGTTAATACTTAATATCAATGTCAATGACCAATTGATAAAAAAAAAATCTCTGTATCTACTGACCTTCACACATAACTACATTGGGCGCACGTCTCTAACGCTTCTTATTTGGATTTTTATTGGAAGGTCATCCGAGAACAATTGTCTATTGAATGTTCAGTGTTGACAGTTGCCGAAAAGTCTGCCGAAAAAATTCTTGGAATTAAATATTTTCGGGAAGGAAGAAAGAACATTAGAATATTGGAGAGAATTAAAAAGTCAATGTTAAAATATATCTAAAGATTCATTAATATTTTTATATTAATTACTCTATATACATTTTTATATTAACTATCCTATCTATATTACCTTATATAAATCTTTATAATAAACCTTTTTAAACTGTCTAATACGATGACAAGAAGTCACGCGTGAATAATGCATCTTGGCGCGATTTCATCATCATCATCATCGTCCTTGTCGTCAATCGCAGATATATTAATACATTTTTCATATGAAAATAAATCTTTTGAATAAATCTTTGATATATTCCGCTCGATAGATTCCTCAAAAAGCATCGATTAAGTGTGAATCGCGCATATGCATCATCATTGCATGATTGCGGGCACCGACAATGACAACAAGCGTTACGAGTGATGGGTGACTTGACATCACGAAAGAACCGGACTTTTTAAATGCGGACTCATCGATGTCACGAATGAGAGTTTTTCAATAGGCGACAAAGTCACAGTATAAAATATAGACAATATGTTTTTCTTTCTAGATTTCACAAATTTCAAGATAATTCGCTTTCACGAATTTATTTTGTGCATTTATTTGCGTATTTATTTAAAAAAATATCATCTATATTAACTAGATAGAGAGAATACAAATTTATGTAATAGAAAATAAAATATAAATAATGTGACAATTATCATTGTTTGATCATCCAAACTAATCGCGATTTAGCAATTATTTAATCTTCTTCTCTTTTCATAAATTTTTGTACAAATTTCAGAAGACGTTATTTTAGAGAAAACAGCTGTTGACTTGCTTGAGATATATCAGACAAAAGGAAGATAAAAAAGATAATAGATTAATGCGTTCTATATTATTTTTGATGGACAGTATATGCGATATCTCCGGTTAACAATCGAAACGCGACGGATAAAAGTAATTTACGCGTCACTTCCAAAAAGGACACTCACGATTTCGATTTTCGTTCTCGGTTTTGTTTCTCGCGTTTTGTAGCGAAGAGAACATCGATAAAGGGGTAATTCCATAGAGGAATTTATGGCTCGCTTTATTGCGTCCTAAGTTCCTTCCGAGATGGAAAATATGTAGCTTCGGAGGACCAGGTATAACAATAAATTCTTATCTGTACATGAAAGTGTATTGTCGCTTCTGGGATAGTAACAAAAAGATGTACGATGCTGTAAATAATGAATTGCTTGAACATTTTATTTTCTAAACGTGATGTTATCATCCGTTATCCTCTTAATTTATACCTCGATCTTTTATTTTTTGTCAAGAAAAAGAAGATTTATTATTTAATAAATTTAGAGAAAAACTGTTTAATTTTGTCATTTTTTATCAACCTCTCTCTTTTTATCAATCCAACCTACAATTTATGTTGTATCTATTATGTTACAATGTACGTTGACAGCCAAATAGTGCCGTATAATATGTATAGTAAAGATGGAATGAAAAGATGGAGAAGCGAATATAAACTATAAATATAAGATTTTTTTATACAATACAATATTTTTATAAAATATTTAATATTCTTTAAGTTATAAAAATTATATATTTTTTTATATAAAAATAATATATTATTCCACAGATATATTAATAAATATTAAGAATAATTAAAATGTGTAATAGAAAGCTTTAGATTGATCCGTTAAAAAAAATACAAATTAATTGCAATCTTGAAAATTAATTTAGAAAATTTCGAAAAAAATTTTTGTCTAACTCAGAGGTACATTCTACATATCTAGCATACAAAAGCATCCTCTTCTCCATGGTTTAACCATTATTTCAAACATTTGTCTAGCAAGATCTCGTACAAAAATCGCACACATATAAATATATCTAAATTATATAAATCGGCAATTTAATAAATTAATATTTAAAGAGATACGAAACTTTCTGAAATCGGAATAATACAAGTGATAACACTTGTCACGCTTGATCTGTATATTTCGGCTCGAAGATATCGTAAATTCTCTCCGTAAAGCGGCACGTTTGTTATCCCGATTAGTATACACGCGTATCATCAGACACCGCTCGATTCTATTCGGCGCGGTAAAAGAGAGACGGACAAAAAGAAGAAATCGCTCGTGGAAGAGTGTGTATCATTGTATCGCGGCATTGTTGCCCGGCGAATGAACAGATGAGTTTCACTCGAAGACGCTTTAAGTCATCGTGCTTCGATCTTTGCCGGACCCACCGCGCTGGAAATGGACCGCGGCCTCTCTCGATGAATTCGTACGCGCATTAGATGCCGTGAGAAATCATCTGTGTCTTTCTCTATCTTCGCTCGATTGTACCCCGCACAAATCGATTCGACGGTATCACGTGTGATGATCTCGCAGCGTCGTAACCGGTTATATTATATATATATATATAAATCTGAAGCAGAGGATAAAAAAAATAAAGATAACGTGAAAATTCGTAATCTACCCACCCTTCTATTTTCCAAAGTAACAACAGCGATTGTATCCAAATAATCCAGATTAATTAAAAGAGATGAGAAAATCGAAGAATTCTAGGAAAGAGGATGCAATAATAATCCAAGTCTCTCTCCTCTCGAGGAGATGTAGCGAAAGGCTGCTATTTACCCTGCCCTTTTCAAAGGGCAACAACGCGGTCGTTGATGTCGCGAGTCGAAACAACTTTTAGGAAGCGCCAACTTTTAGCGCGTGCTGCACGCGAAAGAGTATCGGAGTACTTGAAAACATCTGGCCTCGTGCGCGTTTGGAGTCGAGTGCAATACTCTCGACAGGGAACGGAGTACCACTCGAGGGCGCGAGTCCTTCGAAATAAAGGCACGCGTTTCCGCGCTTTTAAGCTCGCGCGAAACGACGAGACGTAAAGAGCGGACGGACAAAGTCTAAAGGGCTCGAACGAGAGGCTCTTTCCTCGCGTATTAATTTCCGCGTCGATTGGCAGCCTCAATAGTGGCCTAATAATAAAGCGCGTCGAGGCGACGAGTACTGTCTTCCAACATTTCTTTCCTCCCTTTGCTTTCTCCCTGTTCGTTATTATTATTTTATGTTATATATTAAATATATGTATGTATATGTTCAATTTGAATTAAGATGTATCATTGAATATTACTGTGCACGTTATTTTAAGCCTTTACAAGTGTCACTTATTGTCTTATAGCAAAATAAATAATTCCAGGATTAAAAAAAAATAAGTTGAGGTTGATTGAGACTTTTTAACATTTTTTTAAATACACATTTGTGAATATCTTTGTGTTGTACGTATCATTTCAGCTGATTTATTAAATCTTTCTAAATCTATCTTCGCGCACATAAGATTTTTAATTATCAGCAAATATCTTGTAGCAAAATTTTGATACTGAATGGTGATCTATACACAAAAACTAGATATTTAAGACCGTATATTTATCAATTGATCATCATGAGTAACTGGTAGGATTTCGATAATTTTGACCATATGATTTGACGAATATTCTTAATTATTTCCTTAGAATTTCTTTCTTAGAATTTTTCGTTTTATGGATCTTAAAGTATGAAAGCAACAAGTGGTTTACCTTGGAAAATAGATTGATGTGCTTTTATAGTCCTTCTGCTTTACTATTAGGTGTGCGTTATCTTCCCCACTATAGTTGCTAGTGCATTAATACAGAAATCTCCTTCGAGCAAGAAACATCTCCACCATACCGATCACGATCAATCTCCTTGTGTATTGCTTCTACCTGAAATTACATCGTGTATTAATTCTTAAATATTATGCTTGATTAAAATTTAATTCAAGATTTATAAGTGAGAGTGATTTTTATTCATTCAGAAACTTTAAGTACAAGATTACGGTGTCGCCAATCGAAACATCCCAGTGTAATTCGTTACAACTCGTACACGTTAGTATGAAAGATAAATTATATTCTAATAAATGGTACAAGTGTATTAAACATTTCATATCAAGATAGTTCGCTATTTCCCTCTGTTCACGGTGGTCCAGTGACACTAATATACACGAGAAGTCGGAAGTGCGCCCACCGTCGAGCGAATACCCGGCAGCACCCGTAGACGGACCCCCCGCGAACGGGTGTTCATTGTCGCGGTTGTTCGCGGGGGGGCTCCCACGACCAAACGTGCCACATCGCATCGACATTGAGTATGTTCTCTGCAATTTCGCTAACGATCCCGCAGGAAAGGGTGAAAGTGAATCCGTTCGTCGACGGAGAAACGTTTCTACAAAAGACATATGCGGTTTCGATCAGGCAATATTATTTTGCTATTATTATTTTTACGACTTTAAATGAATGTTAAATAAGTGCAAAATGAATTTTTTCATTGAAATACTTGAATGATGTAACGTATTTAGTTTTTCTGACCTGAGAAGAAAAATTTAATGAACCTAATGAATGCCATTTGATAAATCTAATTACCGCACATTTGACTAGCGATTTAACGATTCAATGTTCCAGACAAGAAAGATTATAGAGATTATAATTTTATCTATAGTATAAATAAAAGAAGAAAGGAAGGAGAGAGAGAATATATCAATCTTAGGTTTAATCAAGTCTGAAATATTCGAGGAGAGAGCAACAGGATTCGCTGCCGCATGATTAATCGGAGACACGTTAGATTGAAGTTCGCACGATTGTATACAAATGTTCATGTCAAATAAATGACCAGTAGCATCCGGAGAAGGAAAATTTAATTTATACATCTAATCACCACATTAATTATCGACTCGATGTTCTTTGAAAGATAAAAGATTACAGAGATTATAATTTTATCTATAATATAAAATAAAAAAAAGAGGGAAAGAGAATCATATCAGTCTTCCTGTGGGTCTAATCAATTCCGAATCACCCGAAAGGAGATCAACAAGACTCGCTCCCGCATGATTAGGCGCGTACACGCTAGATCGCAATTCGCGCGATCGTATACAAACGTTCGCGTCAAACGAATGACCAGTAGCGTACGAACGAGGACCCCCCGCGACTGGGATTAAGATAGGGGGGCAAGTATATAGCGGAGAACAAGGAGGTCTCTCCCTCTCTGTCTCTCGCGTGGCGGGCGCATTGTCGCGGTTCTTCGCGGGGGTTCCCCGCGACTGAATACCGCCTCGCTCTGGGAGGCATCGCGACGCCTGTTCTCGCTCTATAATTTTAACAGCCGACTCGATGATTTCGTCCGTTTTTTCCCTTTCCCTTTTCAGCCGCGTATTCGGGCCTTGTCGGGCACGATTGCGCGCAAACAACGCGACCACCTGGTTGCTCCAAGCCGACGTTCTCGTCAAGAGAGTCTGATTCTTGGATCTAGCTGTCAAATGAATCGCTCGTGAAGCCGATCCAGGAGAACGTCTATTAAGCTCGCACAGTCACTTCAGCACAATCGAATAAAATTTATATATAAATTTAGTGCTCTTTTGTTGCTAATTTGCTGCTCTATTACCGATTTTGTTATTTCTACTCATGTGCAAACAAAAATCTATAGATTAAGCCTGTTGCGAAAAGAATTTTGCAAAATTTGAACTTCTTCGGGAGTGAAGCAAACCCCCCCAAGCTTCTTTTCTTAATAGATTGCGTGTGAGTCTAAAATGATTTATGGACGTTACGTGTATAATCTATGTCCATTGAATTGTTCAAAATATAATATGATAAATAATTATAATTTTGTTTTTAAAAGAATATATAATTTTCTTATTCCTATGTTTTTAATGTTTTACAAATTCCTTTTTTGCAGACAATTAGAGAAAACGTCGAAAGTCATCCTAACGGCTACGACAGAGGGTAAGCATTCATCGGAGAGAAGGAATATATGTATGTATATCAACTTTCGAAACTCGGGGTGGTTTCGTTTAGCGATCATTACGCATTTAGCACTTGCGTTTCCGTTCCCGTATAGGACGCCTAGTTTTTAGCCCTCTCCCCTTCCTTCAGAGTCACCAGGATAAAGTAAAAGGGCCAGGGGACCCCCCATCTCGCCTTTATTCATTACCAAAGAACCGATGTCGGCCGCACCCGACGTTAAGCAACGAACACGCAGAGTATGTAGGACATCGTGCCCTCCGTATGTCGTCCGACGTACCCCCCGTGTTTCCGCGTGTGTTGCCCTTTCGCGCCCCGTTTTCGAAGCATTAGCTGAATCGACAAATCTAATGTTGTCTCGACGGCCACCATCGATACGCAATTAATCCCTGCGACAGAGCATTAAAATTTTAAAAAATATATAATATGATATTAAATTGACGATTGATTATTAAAAAAATATCGCGTTGACGCGCGCAAAAAAAAAACATTGATATGACAATAATATCATATGATAATTTTAAGATTCTTGTGGTATTTAAAATATTAGATATTCGAATTTTAAGATTAATGGAATTTTTTGACAGCACGCATACATTAAATATTATCATTTTTAATAATTAATCAAATTTTCGAGAAATAGGATAGTCAAAATTGTGAAAGAATAAAAAAATATATATTAAATTGACGTAAAAAAATATCGCGTTGACGCGCGCAAAAAAAACATTGATACGACAATAATATCACATGATAATTTTAAGACTCTTGCGAAATTTAAAATATTAGATATTCGAATTTTAAGATTAACGGAATTTTTTGACAGCACGCATACATTAAATATTATCATTTTTAATAATTAATCAAATTTTCGAGAAATAGGATAGTCAAAATTGTGAAAGAATCGCTTTCAGTGTATCAAAGTGTGATAATTTATCATTTGATACCACGAAACGGAGGTGCATTTGTCATAAAAATGATATTTAAATTATGATATTTAGCATTCATTCCACGTGATGAATCCATTTTGGACAGACATTTTAAATGGAGATATTTAGTAAGATGCGGAAAACAGTGACACCGGTGCGTTGAAAGATAGCCATTGTTTGACCGCACGCGGCGTAAAGCTAAAATGCGGTGAGCGCTCGTAATCCTAAACAAATTTGCGGATTACGCTCCCAGCATGAATTATTTAATCCCAGCACGGTCTCATTGGTTTAGTTTAGTGACCCGTAGGGCTTTTGCAGATCGCACACGCCCGCTCACCATGATTCCTGCTCGCTAATTCCCTCTCTTTCCTTGCTTTCTGCTTCGTTTCTGCTTCCGTTCGACTTCTCGCTTACGTTTCATTCTTCTTTTTTTTTAAATGTATTAATTGCATTGTCATTCAACTATTCCGCGCGGCAAGAAAAAGATGCGAATTCTGCATAAATAAATGTTTCGAAATAATACTTGTCACTTGTAAACTTTGAACGAAGGATTATTGTCCTAAATTATTAAAATAATTTCTTGACCGAAGAAAATGAAAATAGAAACAATTTTGTAGTATATATGTATTATTTATTTATTTCAAGATCCTCCAAGATCGAAATGAATTGAGACTGTGTGAGATATTCGCAATTTCTCGACTATTATTTTCGAAGGATGTATAGTCTGGTTAGCCATTAAATTTTCGCTTTACGTCATATCGCTGGTTGGCGATAAAATTCAGTGAGAAAGGTAGACGAGAGCGTTATTTATGGAGAGTAAAACTCGCGAATCAAGATGTAAAGCGTGGGCGATACAACGAGATACCGTCGTTCGAAAGGGCGCGAGAAATGTCTTGTGCAAAAGTGGATGCACATTTTCTGCAAGCGAGCATGATCAATAATGTGTTATTTTCGTATACTTATATTAATTTTAAATAAATGCTTATGTAATCTTAAAAAATATTATGCATACTTTTTTATATATGCAGATATTGATTATTGAAATAAATAGCTGTACAATTTAATTTAATTTAATACGCGTAATAAGAATTTCAATATAAAAAAAGAGACATTATCTCCGTAATAATTTTTTTATTAAACATTTTGATCATAAAAATTTAAAGCAAATATATCTTTTGAAAGAAAAAGATTTTTTAATGATTATAAAGTTTACAACAGACTTGTAGTGTACTAGTTAAAGGATAAAAAGAATAACGTTACTTAAGAATTATATATTAATCTAATTGCTAATTTTTTAAACACTAGATATTTTCATGAAGTCTATTTTTGTAAGAATTTCTTTAAAATTAAAATTATACGATATTGAGAAACAATTTTTTAATTTTATATAACAAGACATTATTCTTTTAAATAATTTCGATCGATTAAATGAATTCGTTTAAATGAAATTCCTTTCAAGGGTCAAAGATCATCGGAAATTAAGAGTAGATCGAGCAAGATTTCAAGCTATCAATGAACGAAATAAGTACGGACGCGATAAGCCACTCTCGGCATCTCGATGAATCCGGCACCTTCATCCTCCCTCGTGAGGCAGCGGTCCAGCTCCTCATCGTGCCGTCTAGACAGTCTAAATTTGAATAATATTTTTATGAATGAGTGGACGCACCATAAATCCTCGCGTGAATACTGTTCGGGACTTGGCCGTGGAAACATGAACGCAGCACGCACGATACGCAGACAAGATACTAGAGGAATGATACATCCGAGAGAAAGAAAACGAATAGCGAGAGAGAAAGAGAAAAAGAGAGAGAGAGAGAGAGAAAGAGAGAAAGAGTTGGACTATCGTTGACCTAAGTTGTGTTAAGCCTGGATCCCCTCCCTGATCCTGTGACTAATAGGCTTATTATTTCATATCGCCTCGCATTTGTTACAGATGCACGTACAACGGCGCGACGTAAGTAGGCTTGACATTTCCCTACCTAATGTGATGTTTGCTTTAATAGCGCGGAGAAGCGAGATTACACGTGTCATGATATAAACCGTACATGCGTAAGATCTGGATGCATTTCGTGTCCGTTAGCGGCGCGAATCTATGTTGCCTCAGTCTTACATAAATATTCATTAAAAAATAACGTAAAATATGAGGCTATAAATGTCGTTAATCAATATTATGCATGTAAATAATTGCTACTTTAATAACAAATGTTATTAAAATAATACAATTTAAATACGAAATAATACTTTTCTTATTGATTTAATACAGAACAATCTCTATCTTGTAGTTATTACATTAATTTTTATATATATAATAAAGATTATATTTTATAATAAATTGCAGCTCATTATTTGTGACAAAAAATAACGATTAATCAAAATTTTTAGTTATGTATAAAGAAAGTCCTTCGTTCTGTTTTCAGTGCAAGCATGAAATGTGCAAAATAGCCCATACACGAACTCGTATACAAACATGAATGAATCCTGAAAGAAGCGAGAAGAAGATAAATCGACTAAAATAAAATTTCTATTTCCTATAAAGATTGCATTTTTCCATTGATTTTATTGTTTTCTGACAACCATGAAAAAGAGATTACGTTGCCTCGTGCCAGCCAGATGTTTCTCTAATTATTTCGACTCCCAACCGTGCAAAATATTCTGAGCATTATTGTTCAAAATTTTATCCATCGCACTAGGTATGATTTATTTTTTAACTCAAACATTTCTTCATCAAGCAGAGAATGATTTATCGGCAAACAGACCTTAAATAACTTGAAAACGAGATCAAATCTTGCCATAAAATTGTAAACAAAAGTATCAAAACCGATATATGACCTGAAATTTGAAATATGACCAATTGAAATTTATCAATATTCAATAGATATGAATAAATTAATAATTTTATATTGATTGATTTGTGTGTTTTGTCTATTGTTTTTCACAAAAGAAATTTCTCATTAAAATTTCGTTTTTATATAAAAATTATATAAAAACTGTTTCAAAAAATACATATATTTATAAATTAAAAAAAAAATATATTTCAAACTCGACAAATTTGTATATAATTCAATAATTTATTACACTATTATGTTTCAGTAGTTAAGTAAACTTTAGCGGAGGTTTCATCCTATTTTGATATGTTTATGGAAAATATAGCGCTGCGCCATACTATAAAGTGTTGATCGTGTTCACAATGAGCAATCGCTTCCGGTACTCAGCACCGCATTCGATTTTCCGAACGATGCCCATAAAATAAGAACAGCGCGGCTTGGTCAAGAAGAGAAGCGCGACAGAAATGCGCGCAGGATGAGCCGAAGGAAAAAAGACGTCCGGGTGGAGAAAAAGAGGGAGAAAGAGAAGGGTAGAAGAGACCCCGAGAGAGTAGAGAAACACATGTCGTTCGCTGTATCCCGCGGTGTGCCGTGGGGTTCGATGCGTGAGATTCATATATTAAGCGACCGAAACCCTCCTTCGAAACCTCGTATATGAGAATAGAAGAGCGTAAGAGGAACAGCCAGAAGAAGAGAAAGACGTGATAACGGAGACGAGAGGAGGAAAGTCTAATGGATGGAGGGAGATGACGGTGTCAGAGGGAGAGAGCGCGAGATACAGCGAACACACGGAAAAAGAAAGAAATGACGAAGAACGAGATGAAGAACGAGGAGGAGGAAACGGGTGAGCAATGAAGAATCGAGAGGTCCACGAGAGAAAGAGATCCACGAGAGAAAGAGGTCCACGAGAGAAAGAGGAAGAGGAAAGTGGAGGAGGGAAGAGGGAGGGGAAGAAGAAGGAGAACGGCTGTGAAGCGAACCAGAGACAGATGAACTAATGCTAACCGCGGGGGGCACGTGCTTTCGAGCGTCTAATGATTTAGCTGGTGCAAAGACCGGTGCCGGTGGTATTGATGCTGATGATGGTTGCGGTAAAGGTGCTTCGGTGCGCTTGCTCCCCGATGTTTGTCTCGAGCATTGCGAACTTGATGATTTTTGACTGAGCCTTCATAAATTTCAGCTAGGCAGACGTCACCTCGATTATCGAATAAATGTCCTGCTCGAATTCTATCAGCAGAATTTCTGAAATCTTTCAATGGAGACGAAACTTCAGGAATTTTTCTTCTTCTACGTGAGAACATGAAATTGCCGATAAACGTCATCCCAGAGAAGATGTAGCCGGAAAAGATCCTAAAGTCCTATCGTAAAATAACGCAGGACGAATCTTAATGATTATTTTTCTACAATCATGCTGAATTATTTGTTGAAGAAATGTAATTGCTGTCGTTCGTTATTTTTGCACAATTTTAAGTTGATTCTATATTCTCGAAAAATAGACGAGTGCGTTTGCTTTAGTTAAGTTTCCATAATATTTTTCTTCTCTTTTTTTATTTTGTTTGTAAATAAAAAATAAGACTGCATGATTAGGTAAGAAGAAAATATGTCTGCCAGTGCATTTTTATCGGAAAAGCTCATTAGATTTTTCCAACAAAGTAATAAATTATAGTTTCTGTTCAATTGTAGTTTCATTTATAGTTTCGGTTCAATTGTAGTTTCCGTCTTTACAGACAAGTGTATGCACATTTAACGTCAAACATTTTGTGTTTCTTCTTTTGTTCCTTTTTTACAATGTAAGACTATTAAAACATTTTTCCAAAAAAGTTTTCGGTCTTCTGCCGCTAAAAGAACAAGGCAACAAATCTTACTTCTCTATTGCATTTCCACAGATGCATGCAAGATCGACAATCGTAAATTATAAACATTTTATATCGTGTAATAATAATTTTACACTTTTTATGATTTACGATCTTAATGAGTCGCTCGTTTATCATTATCTCTCGATAAGAAAGTGTCCTTGTTCTTCTTTTCCCAAATGTATTTTATCTTAATGATCTATTTTTACAGTTTGAAGCTCCTCTAAAAGGACAAGAAAATTTTTGACTTCAATATTTTCTTGTGTGACATCTCATTAATTTTTAGAAGTCGAAATTTCCCATTAAAAAATAAACAAATCTAAGGTAATTAAAAAGGGCGCCAAAAGAAGAACGTTAAGAACGTTTTCCAAAAAAGAACTTTCTTCAAACTTTCTTTATATATATGTTATACAGGGTGTCCCGAAACTAACGCTTGATATTTTAAAGGCAGATTCTCTGGCCAATTTAAAAACGATTTTTCCTCAGCGAAAATGTCGTGGCACTAATAGTTTTCGAGTTATAAACGATTGAAAATAAAGGGTTCTTCGCAAACTAAGGCTTATGGGAATAAAATATTAATAAAGTCACATTCTTTAGTTAATTTTAGGTAGAGTTTACTTTAATAGAATTTTAATTTAAGGCTTAGTTAGAAAGATACATGATGACAAAAATTGGGAATATGCAAAAAACAATGATCTCCCTCGACATTTTCGCTGAGAAAAAATCGTTTTTAAATTGGCCAGAGAATCTGCCTTTAAAATATCAAGCGTTAGTTTCGAGACACGCTGTATATGTTATATATCATACATTCATATGTATATATCACATGTATGTGTGTGTCACTTAGATACAAGGATATTTAGTGTAATGATGCAATGCAATATTATTATTGTTAAAGAAATTACATTGACATCATTTTGGTAAAGTTTTTTATGTCATGGTGAATTTTATGTAATATTTGTGATGTATAGTTCTCGTCAATTTCACTCATGATTATTTTTACTTGGATAATTCTCATATTTGCTCACGATTGCACAAGAACTGTGCAATCGTTTTCGAACTGTGCAATATTTTGCTCCAATTTCTTCAATTTACCTCCTGTTGAATTAGAGAATCATTTGCAACACACAGTTACAATTATTCTTGCCAATACATTATATTTATTTCGAGATTTGTTTCTTTATACTTTAAGATTAAAGAAAAATGCTGTCGACAAAAGACATACAGATGGATGTAGATAGGATACGCATACGAATGTTAAGTGAAATCGGTATATTATCACTGACAAAAACAGTGATTTTAGTTATAAAAGTACACACTGAGAAAAATCGTTTGATTGTACCAACAAAACGTATCTGATAAAAAGCATTTTGGTTAAACTAAGAATTTTTATTATCATGATAAGACTCGATTTTTTATAACTAGGACGTTTAATAGACTTTACTATAAAGGTGCAAATTCATGAGACGCTCGACTCTCCTTTTCAGCATCAAAAGATATCACGTGACAAGAAATGACGAATTGATATCTTTATTTTTAATCACGTGATCTCTTTTGACACTGAAAATGAGCGTCGAGCGTCAACATGAAAAAGTGCCTTAAGGATTTGGTTAATATTTTCTAGTTGGATCTATAAAAATTCTTATTATATTAATTAAACATAGACACAGTCATGCCATTTTTTTTAAATTTAGTATTATTTAGTATTATTACCAAGTAAATTTCATAAATTTAACAGGAAGAAATTAATCATACTCATCTAGTAATTCCTAAAGGAATTCTGATTCGTCCATTTTTCAACAGACATACTGGTTGAATCTACCAGATTTCTAATTAATGCAACCAGATTTTTTCTCAGTGCAGTACTGCAAACAATAAAATCTTTTTGAGAAGAATCAATTAGTAATAATGGCTAATTTTTCAGCGAAATTTTACCATCTTAATCGATGAAACATAAGACGGAGGAGTAAAGAGTGCTTTCTTTGATTATTTAAATCTCTCTTGTCGTGGCTTTAATTAGTGACATTTGTGTTCACAACATTGAATCACCTTAAGAGATATAAAATCGGAATTTTATATATGTAATTATCGATCCATGTCAAAGGATTCTATTCTATATAACCGGATATTGGCCTTCAATATCTCTTTCCGGAAAGAACATCGAAATATAGTTCTACGATACATCTATGATATTCGAACAGCTCAGGTACGCAACACAAGATAATGAAAGTCACTTTTCATCCTCTGCGAACCATTAAAGGTCGTTCTACAATCTTGATTCAATGGCCAATAATTTCGTGCGGATATTGTTGCCGAGACAGCTTGGGTGGTTTCGTCTTTTTCATCTCGAAGGGCTAGTTCGCATTTTCACTCCAACGACAACGATGCCTTTACTAGCGAAATTCTATTGTCAATACAGAATCTCTGCGCCTCTTTTTACGAAAAAATATATGACAACGGCGTATTTTTGACTTAGGTATCCTAGGTTTGCTCGATTTTCCCCAACTTTTCTTCCCTGACAGACGCCATTACTGTTCGTCGACCATAAGGCCCATGACATCAAACGGCCCACCTACTCGACACGAATCTCTTTCTCGATACGTGTCCCCGCTCGTGTGTTTGGACCACATTAAAGATTCCAGAAAATTATACCAAAAGCTGCTCAATTTCTCGTTCTAACAGCCGCATAATGGACCCCCGCGCAGCGCGTTCCGTGATTCGATCAATAGAATCGATGCAGCCGGTCGTCTCGTGATTTAGATGTTTGGTAGCAAAAGGGAAGATCTTTACTTATATCGCGAGATCGATGAATTGAGATCACGAAATGAAACGTGGCTTTTACGTATAGTCAGCAGAATTGACCTCTTCCTCTCCGCCTCTTCCATAGTGCAAGGCTTTGCTTATGTAGCTTTCAACTGGAATTATAGTGTAACTTGATTTATAATCAAATATAGTAATAAGTAATTTTACATCAAGTTTTCAAGTTTAAGTTAATTATTATGAAATTATTCAAAATTATTTACGTCTTTTTGCAATTCTCGGACAAGACACTTTAACTGTCGGTCGCATCTTCATGCAAGGTAACTTTTCGCGTTATAAAAGTTCATTTAATACAATCTTTGTCTATAAATTTTTCGAACTATTGCGCAATGCAATGCTTTAGGAAGGCGTAGAAATGAAAAAAAGTGTATCTTACTTATATATTTCCCTTCCGTAACGTCGAGGTCACGTAGAATAGAGAGGGTGGCTCGTAATGGAAGGCTTGATTATAATAGAGGTATCATTCTCCCGTGGGCGATCTTCCTTCGTCTCTCGGATAATTGCAAATGGCGTCCTTTTATGCCGCAAGGGCGGCTGATCAAAGCCGCGGATAAATAAAAGATAATCATCTAATTATTCCATTCAAACGGCCGGCTGCCGACTCTCGGTGTACGATTGGCTCGGCAGTCATTAAGATCGCGGCGATCGTATTCTCCTTTCCTTCCTACCCTTGATTCGCGCGAATCATTGTGATCGAGTTCGCGGCGACGATCCGTATTGCGAACATTTGGTAACGATTCTTTAGTTGAACGTTTAGTATCGGCGTAATTTCACCGATTTTATGCACAAAACAGCAAGAAAGAATTTATTATTATCGCGACATGTATAATTAATCTCGTCATATAATCCGAAATAAACGCTTTTAGATGTTTCAGGTTATATAAAAGAAAAGTATTAAAAAATAATATTGTCTGGAAAAAATTTAAATGCCATCGTTTTTCTTTCTCGTTTATTTTTTCTCTCGAGATAAAATTTTTTTCTTCCACTTTCAATCTCAATTTTCAATCTAATTTACCTTGATGCTTTAAGACAAATTAATCTTTTTTAATATAATTTAATTTATTGATAATTTTATTGATAATTTCTCTTTTTTATACTCTTTAATTTTTTATATTTTTAATTTCTCCAACAATAAGTTTAGAACTGTTCATTTACTTTTTTAAATAGATTTAGCGTATTATCACTGATAAATAGTGATTTTATAAGTGTAGCACTGCAAAAACAGTGAAATTTTATTTAGAAGAAATACTTAGTGGTAATAATTATTTTTTTAGTGAAATTTTACTATCATAATTAGTAAAATATAAGACAGATGAATAAAATGTGTTTTCAATAATCAGTGAAATAGTTGCTCTTTCACGAAATCTTGTCATCTTTAATCATTGATATTCATTGATACAGTTTAAGAAAGTATTACCTTTAAAACGCAAAGTAGAGAAGAGCTTAAAATTTCTACAATATAAATTAAATTTATCAAAATTCTTTAGAATCCATGAATTTTCGTGAGAAAATTAATATTGAAAATAAGAGCAAGATTTCTCTCTCGATTTGACTTAAGAGAAGACGACTCTTTTCTCCATACATAATTGCTTATCTATCAAAGAATACTAAAATTAAACTATGTATTCTATTGATCAATATACGACATTCAAAGCGACAGTCGGAGAATATCAAATCGCCGAGGTCTTCGAAAGGATGACACTGGCACGCGATACAACTTGTTCGCCAAGGATTAGCGCATCGTCTAAGAGCGATGCCGCGAGATAGTTCACGAGCAGTGAATTAACATGTAGTGACAGACTTGTCAAAAAGATCTCGGAATAAAACTCATTAGGTTAAAGGAGGTGCCTGTTCTTTTTACAACCTTGAAGCGTCTTCGATTCGAGATTTCCTCCGGCGAATGCAAAGCAGCGAGATTGACGTTTAAAATGTTGCAGTCGCGAGCGTCTCGGATCCGACTCCCTCTTGATAAAAAGTCGCGAGGATCGCAACTTTTGGTCTACCTGCCAAAGAGATCGCATCCTCCCGGAGTCTACGGTCTGTATTATAGCTACGAATGCACGAGGCGAGAAAAAGAGCACGAAGTATCTTGGATGAGGGATCTCCAGCAGGGACGCGTCGCGATTCATGGATCCCGAAACGGAGGTGTGACCGAGAAACCGTCAGCCCGGGTGAGACGGCGTGTCTCCTAGATAAGGATCTGTCACCCTCCAATGACTGGCTGGTATACTAATGCCGGACGACAAGATACTTACTACCAGATAAAATGCCCCGAGATGTTCAGTCGCCAGTCATTCCCGACATTCTCAGCGACGTTCCCGCATCGGCGAGGAAAGGAAATCGAGAAATTTCGCGCCACTTTGGTGCTCGTTGACCAACGACGCGACTATCGTTATAGTTTATCAAGAAGGAATATCTGAGATTGTGTATCTGAGGTTCTATCTTTCTCTCCGCTTCCGCGGGAGATTTGCGATTTAATGACTCGCAGCGCGCGATTGTATCTCTCTGCGTAACGATTAGGTGATGTCAGTGTGAGAGAAATCATCTATCTACTTCTCTCGAAATAGATTGCACGCTTGCCAATGTAGGAAAACGAGCGACGCCAAGTCAAAATGATTACAAAATCTTATGAGAGAATGCAATTTCGTTCGTACAACAATCTTGCAAAACAAAGATACGAAGCAACAAATTTATTTATAAAAGACATTTATAAGATAATAAATTGCGAGTCATATTAAAACGATAGCAGTCGAAAAGTGGCACATTGCATAAAAAAATCTTGAAAAAATATACTATTAAATATACTATTAAATATCAAGAAAAATGAAGATATTTTATTTGAATGCTGCTTAAATAAGCAACAATATTGAATAGTTTTTAATTATAATTAGAAGCGACGAAAGAAAAAGAGGGAAAAAATTGTGTATTAAAAGATATAAAATAAAAAATACATTAAATATAGATCACGTATCTTCTCCCAAGAACAAAAAAAAGAGAGATTTAGAAGAAGAGAGATCACTGCGCACCCTCTTCGACCATGATCGTCAAACCACCTGGAAAAAAGAAAGAAAGAAAAAACGTCAATCCGATCTTCTCTTCCTGGAGCAGATTTCGTCTATATCGAGATAGGTCCAGCCAGGTGAGTGACTCGTGGCATTGTCGTTCAGCAAGATATACGACTCCCGACTTCCTAGAAACAGTTTATATTCCGAGATGGGAGAGAGATGAAGGAAGACAGAAGATCGTTATAAGTTTACCTGGCCCGAAGATCGCTCTCGTCTCGGAAGCACGTTCACTTTTTAGGATTCTGAGTCGTCGAAGCAAAAGCACTTGGTCAGAGCCGTCGGACCCGGGATGCCCTTCGGCGATGATTTTTCGAAGATTTATATCGCCTCGCGGATACATTCTCGTATTGCGAAAATAATTCCTCGACATATAAAACGAAACCGATCGCTCTCGGCGCGAGCGAATAGTTCTTTCTAGCAATTGGTTATAATTGAAGAGACAGTTTCTCTCTCTCTTTCTCTCACTCTTCCTCTCCATTTCTTCCGACATAATAGAGTGTCATAAAATAAGAGACATTCTATACGCGATATAATCAATCTTTATTTCCTTGAAGCACAATAATTTGATCGACCTAAAGTAATTGTCGCAACAATTATTGTCGCTTGTCACCCGCACATCTCATCGGTACTCATTCCGTTTATCTCTATGATACAGTTCGTTTTATGTCTCGTCGCACCTCGAATATTATAGAGAGAATGTCTTTTTAGCTACGCAATCAAAAATATAATCTTCATTTTCCTTGATATTCGATAGCGCAAGATTTTGTTATTGTCTGATACTTAATGCATTATTTATAAAACTTTTAATTCAATATTCCCTCTTTCCTAAAAAATATTTTTTCCAAATATTGTCGCCATAATAGCAACATCATGCAAACTTATATAATCTTACGAATAATCTTTAAGCGCAAATTTTCTTAACAATGTAAATTATATGATAAAAATATTCTTTTTTTTAAATAATCTTAAGAAAAATCATTGCATATATATATCTTTAATTTAATAACAAATAAATCCTCATATTTTATCGCGCGAAGACATTTCAATCTGACATTTCTACGACGCAGAGATATCGCAAATTTTAATAATTTTTTTTTTAATACTTTCGAAAATATAATAGTTGTAATCGTTTTTCTGTGAGATCTTTTATATCTTACAAGATTATAAAAAATGAAAATGGAGTATAGTTAAAGGGTTCATATTTTTCTGATGTTTATACGATTCTATATATACGATTTTTATTTCTTATTTCTTATTCTTATATATTTTTTATTCTTTTGACTCATAACAAAACATCGAGAAGGGTCCCACTAAATAGATAATAAATTTCTCTTCTTCTTCTTTTTTCTTTTTAGAGATCTTTTCTTTTTCTTATAACAGATTTTTTCTCCAAAAAAGATATACAGAAAGTTCAGGTTCAAGGTTAGAATTCAATAAATTGTCATTCTTAATCAAGGACATAGAAAGTAACTTTCTAGTCATTCCATCTTACCACTAGATTTAAAAGTATATATGTTATAAATTGCGTTTCACATGTATACGGTTAAATACGAAATTAAACGGATCAAACACGTTAAACATAAATACTACTCCAGTATAGCTCAATTTAATTATATCCGATTCATAAAAGTTTGTGTAGTGTTGTTTGTCGTGTTTGTTGTTGTTTGTTTATTGTGTCATTAATTAACAGAATTGACCATAAATTGATCATTGGCAGTATTTTATTTTAAGAAAACATGCAGGTAAGAATTATTTGGTTTTTTCTTGATTATACTTTTTCTCTCTCTACTTCTTTCCTTCTCTTCCTCTGTCTCGCTCTTTTATTCTCTCTTTCTCTTTTCTCGTCAAAATGTTACTTATTACGCTGTAAAAAAAGGAAAGATACGAAAAGGTATTCGAGAAAACGGATTGCTTGGGTCCGACATTTAACTCGCAAAGACCTCTTTATAATAATCTGTTAACCGAGCGGAAAATAAGAGTTTTACCTAACGAAAAGCACAATTGTTGACTCTTTCCTTTGTTACTCTTTCCTTCTTTTATGTTTCCGTGAAATAAGAAAAATAAAGTATAAAGAATAAAGTGAATAAAGAATAAATCTAACAAATAAAAGAGATTAGAAGCTAATCAGAATTTACGAATTTTCTTTCCGGAAGAAAATCTTGCTGCATTATATTGAAAAATAAATTAACAAAAAGAACCTCCCTCCATCTATCGTATACAAAAATAATAGATAAATGATAACTTTCCGTTGGGTTGACATTATTATATTATGAAAGGTAATTTTGCGCATTTGAAAGAAGATTTCTGTGAAAAATAGAAACAATAATTCGCGATGTAATTCACCAAGACTGTTTTCATCGATGTAACTCGATAGCAGCATGGATGGATAAAGTAAGCGCAAGATAGATTTTATCTAAAACGAGTGTATATCCGATATATGAGAGATTGAAATAGTTTTCATGTACCCACAGTAGGGTGTACTCAGGACTGCGCTTTGTCGAATGTATAGTCTCTCGTTCGAGCAAAAGTGATTTTCTATAGCGCGCTATATCGATAACATCACGCTAATGTCATTCACTTGTTCGCCTCCGGAACCGATATTGATCTTTATAGGGGTTATTATTATTAAGAGGCCCGCACAGCATTCGCACTAATGTTCCTATCAGAAATTTTATATAAGAAAAACTACATGATTTAACGTTATTAATGTGAGCTTGTCGCGAGTATAAATAATTGACTGATTTGATTGATTTATAATTCAAGATTTTAAATTTATGTATTTAACAGCTGATTTTTTAATGGACATGTTTTTATGATATATACATAAGGATAAGCAAGATTTTACTGCAGATTCGACCGCACAAGATGCTGATGCAAGTGCATGTGTATTCGTAATTTTTATAAGAAATTCATTGAGCAAAAAAAAAAAGAAGTACAATTATCATTCATGTAGATCGATTGCTACATTTTATAAGCATGAATTATGATATCGGAATTTCCCAAAAAACAAACGTTTGCAACGTCTCAACTTTGTAAAAAGCCGCTATTTATTTGCCATGTAAATCTCTTATTTTTGCCGAAAAATTTTTTAGATACTTATTGGGTGGTCCCTCTTGTTCTCTAAGATTCACAAGAATGTATTGTATTCAGATTTTCCATTGCAATCAATGACAAAAGGGCATACATTTAGAAGAAACCGAAGATCAATCGATACCGTAAAACCAGCAGCTTTTTTCAATTTGGTCTCGTTTATTCGTAGTGCGAATATAATAGACGCCCCGTAGCTTTAACGAATTTGTTTTCGTCAGAATCTTCCACGCTATTTTCAATTCCTAATTTGATGCATCCTTTTCCGGTGCGATTCTCGTTCACTGTTTTAAAATTGTACGGACATGTCTGTGATATTTTATAAAAAAAGACCACAGAAGAGTTTTATAAATTAAATGGTCCGAACTGTTAATCTCGAAGCTATAGAGAGAAAATTATTTGCAATTATGCAATTATGATAGGCTACTCCAAAATAGCCAAAATTATTCTTTTCCAAGATTAGCAAATTCAATTTATTAAATTCATAATTTTTTGAGATTTTTCGAAGATAACGTTATATTATTCTTACTCATAGAATGTTGAAGTTAATATATGTATTTTTCTATGAAATATTCATAGAGACGTACATTTTAGGTGATTTTTTAAAATAAAAATCAGAGTAAAAAATATATATAATAATATATAATTGAATGTAATTGAATATGATTCAGTAAAATGAAAAATTTGAACTTTTTTGGCACATTTTAATATTTTCATATTGAATTTTAACGCAAAAGTTCTTATTTAAATTTATATAATCGATAAACGAAACAACGAATAATTTAAAGGCTAACAATTAGATAACTTGAAGAACTGATGATTTATTTTATATACTCAATATTTAACAATTTTAGGAATATGTATACGGCTCAAATATTTTTTCGCGGTACAAATAAACCGTAAATTTGTAAACGGAATCATACGCGTAAACGTATAATCGATGCTTACGGCTAAATAATATCGCGATGTACCGGTGATTTCGGTAATTAACGCGAAATTATTCGAACGTAAAAACCTCTCACTCCTCTCTCTTAATTAACGGATATTTTTACGATGTACGTTCATGTATCTCCAAGAACTTTCTGCGCTGTGCGTATGATTTCTTCTATTTTTTTTCCCTCCTACGAGAGACGACGAAACCCGTTAAAGCGACCATCATTTCATGGATCGCGAGAAGGGTTGCAGTAAAAAGGCGTTTTCTTTTTTTTTTTGAGATTTCGATTTTTCCTTGGTTTTATTTTATGCGCTCATAAACACATCTCGGACTGATTTACTATTTAGATCTCGGTAACTTCAGGACCGAGCTACGTAACCTAACTAATAAAAAATTTATTTTTTCTAAAACTCTTTCGTTTCTCTTTTCAAAAGTGTCAGACTAGCATTGAAAATTGTAACCGTATTAAATATATATATATATATATATATATATATATATATTTATTTATAATTAATATGTTTGTTAATAAATAGAATTTTACGCTAATTAGTGGACTTTATTCTTATTTCATGCTTTTTATTCGAAATTCTAATTTTTATGCGCAAGTAATGCAAATTTAATCTACAAATATAATCTCTTTCAAAGCATAGTCTGGTATGATTTTAACAGTTTACTATCGATTAGCTATTTTTTTATCTTTTTCAATTATTAAAAACTTGATGCATTATACTATACCTATTTGTAAAAGTTTTCGTTAATTTTTCACTATGGGAAAAATCCAAAAATATTCTTACAAAATCCTCTACGACAATATATTTGTAGAATAAAATGGCATCGCCGGTCCTTTTACTTTCGGCATATGTTCAACATGAGTTTTAAAACATTGAAAGAGAAGCGATTTTTCAATAGTAACACAAGTAGACATGTCAAAAGTAGTAGTAATTGTTATCTGATTTTTACAAAAAGCCAAATCCCTTTATCTTCAGCAAATGCAGCACTTAATCATTAAGACATTTTCAGTCTAAAATCTTATTAAAAATACATAAAAATAATTTATTTTTCATTTTTTAAATAATCTATAAATGCGTATTTCTTTGTAAATAAATCTATAAATTATAATTGCGTATTTTTTTATATAAGAGAAAGCTTTAATATTTCACACAAAGCTTAGAATACATATTTCTTGAATCCTTCTCTTTCGATATTAAAAATAATTATATTTTACAACTTTACAAAGAGATATTATATGTATAGTGTTATAATAAATGATAAAAATAAATTAATTCGCGCAGAATAATATTCTGTTATCATGAAATACTAACGTTACGGTCTAATAATAATGTATTTTCTTCTTCTAAGTCGCTATTCACTGTGGGCAAGGTCGTTTTCGTCTGACTGCATCTTGAAACGACGGAAACCAACATGGAGAACCGACGCCAGGACACACGAGGAGAATCGCAAACATTCGTAAAATCGTCCCTTTATGATTTCGTTCCGTGCATAATATCTTAGATGTCTTCATAGCTTGTCGCAGCAACGACGACTGAAGTTCAACGTGGCCGGAATACTCTGTCGCCGGCGGCGATATAACGAATAATGCGGCGGTTTTATTTCGCAGTGGGACGGGAATCGTATCGGACTTACACAAGATTATCTCGCTGTAGATTTTGCCGATAAAAAAACACCGATTTTTTCAATATGCATTCTCGCACTTTTTTCAACGATAATTCCCACAGAATTTAAATATTCTACTTAAAAGAGAATTAATAAGAAATTCGCATCATTAAACATCAAAGCTACATTTCCACGAAAAAAATTGTCCGTAAAATTCTTAGTTAACGCAAAAGAAAACTTAACCAATTTTTGCATTAATTTTGTAATGTCGATGTCTATAAAAATCGCATTGCAATAATAAAGATGCAAGATTTTGACAAGACAATATATGCACCATTGAGATAACCATATAAATTGATTGAACGAAGTTTGAAAGCTTTAAAATAAAAAAAAAATGAAAAATATACATATAAATGCAATCCAGACGTGTGGCTCAGGGAGATAGGGCAGATCGTTATCATCTGTTTTCATCCTTCGTTGGGGTTGCAAACGGCCTGCCTTGAACCAGGCCGGTCGCGGCCGCGGAATCCAGAATTAAAGGAGGATACCTGCAGACGTGGACACGACGGTAATTCTTTAATTGCTCCGGCTAATTGGCCCCGAGTGGCGCCATGGTGCCACGGAACATCGTCGATGACAATTATTCTGCGGATGGCCCGTAAATTATTTTTATATTTCTTTTAATCGAGACGCCGCTCTCTCTTTCTCTCTCCTCTCTTTCCTTTTCTCTCTTTTTCTTTTCTGTTGTCTGTCCCTAGTCGCGAGAATTTGAATAAGCGACTTTTGCGAGCGGCAATGACAAAGAAAACAGCGACGCTTTACGTTCGAATGCTTATCAATGTATTTTTTATATTTGTATTTTTATTTTATTAGACATGCACGTGAAAATAATTACGCATTTCTCTTGCAGATATTTAAGCAATTCTTGACAACAATGAGTTTCCTAATCCGCAGTATTAATGTGACATAATTTACCCGATAATTATTACAAGTCATGTGGAATATATCCGAATGGCTCTAAAATTCTACATCCATTCAGGAATAATCTATCTTTACCGTAGATTCCACAAAGCTGTACGGTATTTACGTATTTTAATCCTATAAATATTATACTTTTATTATTTTAATTCAATATTTATAATTTTGCATATTTATTGCTCCATCAAAGTCATCTAACATTGAATAAAATATATTTGTATCATTAGCTTATTTTACGAGAAAAGTAAATTTTTATTCACACAGCAAAGGTTCGAATCCAGGTGGAAAAACGAAGAGTTTAACCAGGGATTTGAAGATTTCAGGATCATGCCGTTAATGCACAACTTGTCTTATATAATTAGTTTACGTAGGCCGTGAATTTATAGGCGTTTTCGAAAGTCTTACATCTTGACGCGCAAATGATTTATACACGAACGATATGAACAACTTATGATTCCGTTGCGGCTGAGGAAGAGTACATCGACGACGTCTCTCTAGTTCGTTCCTGACAGTTCAACGTTCAAGGAACATCTATAATGACAAACCGCTTTGGTCTCTCGCATACGGACGGACACTTGGGCGGTTCAGGGCCGTGGCCAATGTTATAAATGCATCGTCGAAAAAAAGCGGCACAAACCGCTTTAGGAATCTATCGTCGATAGACGATATCCTCGGTGCGCACACGAGACCGCAGCGAGATCGATTTGTATCGAGGGGGTTTCGAGAGAGCGAGATGGATGGGCCAGGTCTCGAAATCTATTAGTCATCACCCACACGATAACCGAGGCTTTCTCTCTCCCTTTCCCTCTCTTCTTCTCTCTCTCTTTCTCTCTATTTCGTCGGTGCAGACAGGTAACTCGAATCGATACGTATTGTAGCGTGGCGATCGTGATGCATTTTTTTCCACGTGACGCGTGGAACGTTGATAGGTTTACGGAGGATTGCAATTCATTGAGATTCAGAATGATAAACAAAGCAAGAGAGTATTACGTGTGCAACAGCCGCAATTAACGTTAATCATGAATCCCGATTAATAGCACGATTAAGGAGACCGTGAATAAGAGACGAATCTATGATATGCAGTTTCATTTTATATATGCGATAATTCGACAAAAAAGCTAACATGTAATTTATAAATATAATAAATTATATTTTATAATAATTAAATTTTTATACTTGATATACATAAAAAATTAATATAAATGTTTACATTCAAATCGTAAAAAGGCGCTATTTAAACATATATGTTATTTGAAATTTGCTAGGAAAAAACTTATTTTTTATTTAAAATTAAATATACATTATATATTGTTAAAATTTTCACAAACCTAAAAAGAAATGTATTGTAAAAATTAAAATTAATAAGATTTTCATGATCCAATATTTGAATAATAATATGCTAATTAAATTAAATAATTAATTGCAAGTTTTCTACGCTATAATAGACGAAGCATCATACTTCATAATTTTTACAACCTCTTGAGAAATTTGAAGATTTTAACAATATGTTTATGTGAGAAAATAACTTTTTTTTTGCTGAATTAATGTTTGAACCACATTAAGTATTGCCTACATATGCGAACGTCAGACATGGCTGTTAGTTAGCTGCATTAGCTTGATTACGTTAGTTATCTTGAAACGTAGAACGAACGCGCGGACGGAGGGGGCTAAGCCTCGCTCTCGTTGAAGTTGCTCACTTCCCGCCACTCGGGAGCACTTTGGGTCCATTCACTCAATTCATTTTCATCTCCGATTCACCGTTCGTCCTCCCTCCTCGTTCTCTCATTAGCGTTCTTTCCGGTGGCTCCGAGACTCGAATCAGAACGAGACTCTTCCTAAGAAAATTAGTCCTCGTTTCCGTTCGCGAGACTCGATTACCCCTCGATGTGGAACGAACAGAGACAGATCTCCGTTTTCATTTGATTAAATACATCTCGATGCATGATATAATAGTATCACTTATTAAATAAATTTACGATTATGATTTTTTTTTAAATTTTGATCCAGAGAGAATTCAGGAATAAATTCCTTCCCAATTTTGCTGCATTCAACTATTAGTTTTATTATTTTAATTAAAAATTTTCTAATCAATTTTTGTTATTTATCTATTTTATTTATTTATTTTATTTATTTATTTATCTATCTATTTTATTTAATTTTTTTATTTATCTATTTAAACTTTTTCTTTTTTAAAAACGTCCTATTATTTAGAAATCATAGTTTCATTAAATATATATGTATTCTTTTTATAAAGTAAATATTAATTTTTAAGAGTGAGTGGGGAAAATATGTATAATATCTTTTTAATTACGAACATTGATTATGAAAAGCTATTGTTATCTATATATAGAACGGAGTAATAAAGTACCATCGACTTATCTATCGAAATTGAGAGTAATAAAGTATCATTATATATCATCATTCAAAATGGAACGTACTATGAATTGAGAAAGCAGATTCAGAGAAGTGCACTTGTATGCCTTTGTTGCGTCTTGTATCACACGTAAGATCGACGGTGCAGCTAATTGTAACGGCTTTTGGACCAGACCTCTCAATTAAATAGCAAACTAAACTATCAACGATCGCACGACAAGATATATTCACGCGCTGAGAAAAATGTAAAGACGAAAACAAGAGATATTTGACATACTACTTTTCTTGATAATGAAAGTTTGATTTCAAAGGTTCTCCTTTCAAAGATTTTATGTTGGCAATAGATGGAATTGTCGCTATTTGTTGAGTTGACATGGTCCCCGATAATTTATAGTCCATTCTCTAATTTAAATTTAAGGAATATTTTTAGGGACTGGCCTAAAATTGTTCAAAGCAAAATAGTACAATTCGCATAAATTATTTTTATATGCATAATTTATATTTGTGTTATTTAAAACTTTTGTAAAATATTCAGGAATAAATTGTGTGCAAGTCAAAAGATCAAATAAACAGCAGAAAGTGGACCGATATAAAAATGAAAAGCATGGCCCGATGACTGTCAAGATCTATTGTCTGGAATAAAACTTGGAAAACTTGCGAGGATTTTTTAGATGCCTACAACTTTTCCGAACAAAATATAATCCGTGTATAATTTAAAATTTTTGTAGAATATTCACAATCAAATCATGATTTAAAAAATAAAATAAATAAAAATAATTGAGAGGATTTGAAATAACTCTAAAAATTCGTGTAATCGCGATTGATATCAACATTTGTATCAAGTTATTATCAACCGTAGCATCTTGTAATGGAACATTCGTTTGATACGGTAAATATGGGTACATTAGAGCGCTTTTCAATAACGCCTAATGATTACGCTTAATATTTCCAAAAAAATATGTATAGATGAGGGATAGAAGGACGTACATGCATCGTATTCACACCCACATGTTCTATCGTTGTGTCCCCGAGCCGGGAAAGTTGCATCCGCCGCTCAACGGGGGGCGTACGATCATTTTTTTTAGGGGTAAGTTCGTGTTCATGGGGGTAAGTTGGCTAACGAATCGTCCTTCTTCCCGAGGGAAGGGTCCGACAGATATCGATGCGTAGAAGTAAAGAGGCACGTTTTTATCGAGACGCTTATTGGCTGACGTTATTACGCACTGTGTTGTGCTTATTTCTGACGATTAAAATATATGCCTGTGTCATCTATCTTATAATTTCTGTCAGTTCATTATTACATATATGCTGTTATAAGATTCCAAATCGATTTTTAATCGAATTCCGCTTCAACGAATTATTATTAATAAAATATCGCTGGCTAATTTGTTAATTGTTTCAATATATTACGATAATTTTTATTTTCTCTGACTTATAAAATAAAATATATATATTATAAACATATATTTTAAATATATTAATTATAATCATAAATTCTATGCGCAGTAAGTATGCAGTAAGTTATTCTTCGCGTCAGATTCTTAATTTTTCGATATATATATTCGGTATTTTAAACTCAAGCTGTATATTAAATTTTAATTAAGGCAAAGTTGAAAGTTATTAAAAACAGAGTATTATATTATATTTAAATTTTAAATTTAAATTATTAAAATTTCCCTTCGTTCTCGACTCTGTAATTATTTTATTTTTTGCATTTTCTCTCCCTCCCTCTCTTTCTCTCTGTTATCTTCTACAATTATCTTTTAGATTTATCTTCTAGAATTAATCCTGTTGAAAAAATATTCGATAACTGCGAAATATACTATACTGAACAACCATGTCACCAATCGAAAGCTCGAAGTACGCCAAATTAAATTAAATAATTTATTGAAAGATAAGTAACGTTTGTTCTTCTTGATTTTCGATTACATTCTCTCTCTATTTTTTCTAACTATATATGCGAATCGCAATCTTTAGCCTTGACATACCTTTGAAAAAGATGGCATCGTACGCATCGTGACAAAACGGCGGCATTTTGATTTTCGGTTGACTAATATGCTGTAAAACGCAGTGACAACAGGCGAAACTGTAAATCCCGTCGTAAAATTATGCTCGTCGCGACCAGCGCGTACGTGTGCAAAACTATAAATATTAATGCTTCCCAAAAATAGTTCTTCTCCTTTGGCTCCGTTCCTCCTTTTTTTTATTTCTCTCCTTCTCGCTTCCTCGCTACGATGTCGTAAATCAAGCCGCTAGAAGGAGGTTGTCAGCGAAAAATACGGCGGATAAAGGCGACTAGGGGGTAAGAGTTTGTTTTAGATGCCAGAATCCCTTTCGCTCGACGAGAAACATTGCTCTCGGCAGCCGCGACTTTCTTTCAAGGATTGGATATGATATCATCCCCCCTTCGGTCTTTTCCATTATGCTCTACGATAAAAAGTTAGTGCATAAGTCGAAAAATATCTTTTTTAGGTGAAAATATTCAATTTTGTCAATCCGTTGCGTTTTGGATGTGCACATAATTCTCGTAGGGAAATAACAATTCTATCTACTTCTAAATCTATCCCTTTCACAATTTTGACAGATGCTCAAGTCTACCATTAGTGATAAAAACATTTTTTTTTACTGGGTATGTGTATGAATTTTTTAAAATTATCTTTTTGATACTTTCACAAAAAATCTAAAGAGATAATTTTTATCTACGAAAATGTCAATTAACTTTCTTATCTTGTGTTTCAAAAGAAAAGAGATATGTACATATGAAGGGGTTCTGCTAGATTGCTGGATCAGCTTGCATACATATATTGAACTATTCAGTATTTTGAATCCTGGAGCGACCGAAGTATCCAAAATGTGGAGAAAATAAATAAAATTGTTAATTTCATTATCATATTTCGAGGATTTTTCATATTTTACGTATACGTACCCTTCGTGACTTTTCGAAGGGACGGTCTGCCATATTTTTGTCGGCGATCCTTCTTAAAGATACCTATCAGTTTTTATCTGACCACACATCGCTTGTAGAAATCTTATCTCAGAGTCACCGCAGCCGCTTGCCACTCTGTCATCTTACGATGCCGAATTTTGCTTTGATCCCTCGCTTCGAGTTTACCTCAAGGGAGACAACCAAGGGACTGACACGGCCACTTACAACCTAACTCTGAAATTAGTCGCATAAATTATGTATGCGCGCAACGAATATCATTGGAAGTAAATCGTCGAAATTGCTTCAAGGTATCAATAAAATACAATAACAAATTGTATAAAATAATTATACATTATTAAAAATTACATAATTATGTTAAAATTAAAACTGATTTATAATATATGTAAAGAAGTCTGATTTTTTCAGATTGACATTATCTATAAAATTATTATAGTTGTCACTCAAAAAAATTGCTATTAATGAGGTAATGTTTAATTAAGGCCAATGCTTTTTGCCTGTACAACTTGACACGTTCGTGAAATGTGTGCGTTCAGCGAATAACGATTTATTAGATTTCTCATCGATTCGCGTGCGTCGGCGATGGCAACAAGAGGAAAGATCCCAGTGGTACGGCTTGCCGACAGAGTTTGTCATTTCACTAATGACTCCAAGACAAGATCTCGGATCCAGATCGCCTCTTCTCTCCTTCTTCTTTCGCTTTCTAACGGCATAATCTATTTCTATCTCCAATCTTACCGCAGAATCTACAAACTTTAGCGTGTCGGACGCATCGTGACCGCCTTTGGTGCCTCACACATGAGCGACGTCTATGAAAGAAGAGATGTGCGCTTTTAGTGGATCGTAACGAAATTTTAGTAGACCGTAAATTCCGCCGACATTTCCAATTATGTCGGTTTTCGCGTAGAGTTCCACCTATTGGTGTTTTTACATATTGTAAAAGATAATGCTCCTTCTGAATCTTGATCAATCGCTCGAAACATGTTTGAAAACACAAAGAGAAACAAGAAGCCATGGGAAAAAGTTACTAAATGCCAATGTCTCTTTCAGTAGTTTCTCTTTCTTGGCAAAAATATTGTTATTGTTGTAACATAAAATAGAGTATTTCTCAGAAAAATATAGAATAGCATATAATGCATTCCAAGTATTCTGATAATCTTCATATTTTGTGAGATTTTTTGATTTTGATATAAACTTGATGCGAGAATTAATAACAAGATTTAAATTCAATATTGCAGATATGACTTATGTTTATAAAAAATTTTCAAATATTTTCAGATATTCCTGAGAATTAAAAAAATAAACTTCTCATTTATATGTCTTATTAAATAAAAAATATATAAAATGTTTATGTTACATATTAAAATTAGAAAATGTAATAATCTGAAGATGAGAGTAGAGTACTTATGTATATGTATAAGGGTTCTACATTTTGATATTAATTCCATACTCTTTCCACGTCATTCATACAAACAGATGAAGAAAACGAAAATAACGAATAACATCAGTCAGAAAGCTAGGCGGGCAATATCCTCGAACCTTTTCGTGCCATTGGCCGTGACCACGCAATAAATCGAGTCTAATGATTAATTAAATATAATGACTGCAGTGGTCATGACTGATGAGTCTGCTGAGACAATATCTGTCTTATGTTGGCGAGCCTCAAACCGAATGTGGACACAGATGCATGACTGCGCTTGCAACATTGTGATCAGATGAAATCATATGCTAGATATCGATTGCAAATTTCAAAGAAATACCTTGTATTATTGTGTATTGTAAAAATATGAAATGAAATATTGCAAATGTGAAAAATACTCGCAAAAT
The DNA here is from genome assembly GCF_025532165.1 of Camponotus vicinus. Taxonomy (NCBI): domain Eukaryota; kingdom Metazoa; phylum Arthropoda; class Insecta; order Hymenoptera; family Formicidae; genus Camponotus; species Camponotus vicinus. The sequence continues at coordinate 8,190,129 of NW_028141946.1, forward strand.
AAAAAAGCCGAAATAAACTTATAATCACATTTATATATAACATGAAGATGATTTGTAAACATAATTTAATCTTTGATAAAATATATGTAGAAGGTATGAAAAAATGCGGAATAAGAATATGTGCGTATATACGCACACAAAATTGTATAAATTCTTACATAGAAATTTTTTAAATTCTATTTCGATAAAGAATTCAGAATATTTAATTCTTTGATTTCTTGGATCTATTTGATTAAAGTTTCAACAACAAATATCGATAAATGCTATAATTAAACTGTTATAAATTTTTATCCCCCGTGCAAAATATTTTATAATAATATATTACATAATAAAATATTTTGTTTAATTCTAATGTTAAATAAAACTCGAAAAGAAATTTGGGGAAAATATCTGAGGAAGCAAATAATTTGTTTGTGTCTCCTTTTTAAAATCGCGTTTCTAAAACATTGCATTTCTGATCTGAATCTTTATAAATTTCCTAACCAGAATCCACATAATTCTTTTAAGAAACCTGATTACATTCCAATTAGATCCCAGAAATTTTTCACATTATATTCAATCCTTAAAATTATTATAATTATAATTATTATGATATATGTGAGAAAAAATGTATATCTTTGGTGCGCCCAATGCGAGTTCATAAACTCGCTCACGCGTTATATGCATAGATTTGTCTTCGCTCGATGTCTCGCGCTGTTAGTAAAGCAACAGAAGGTGGATGGAAAACATCATTCAGTCCATGCCTCCTAAGTACACGAAAGAGCCACGCGAGTCCACCTTTATGGTAGTTATTAATATCAAATAGTCAGCCACCGTGCCCATTACGGACATAATGGGACTTCATTTTTTGCCATGACAATGAGGCACCCCGTTAAAGCACTCGATGTATTTGCATTATTTATGCGGGTGATTAAGCTCTGCTAATATATTCAACGACATAGTGTAGAACGGAACAGTATTAAACAAAGGCCGCTGTAAATAGCATGTTTATAGCATGTAGATATCGAAAATATGAAAATCTGTGAAAGATTAGATCCGCATATTCGCCTTAAAACAATATAAAACAATATTGAACTGTTATTGAACTTCAAATTGTTCAAAGAAAGAGCATAAATGATCTCGACTTTTGTATATCAAAATTAACATTGATTATATTTAATTAAAATGTTAAATTATTATGAAGAGAAGATATATCGTATACTTTTCTCCTATAGTTTTTTTTTCCAAAACGCTTTATAGACTACAGCCATCTATTTCTGTAGATGGAAATTAAAAGAAATTTCGGTTTTCTATAAATGTTAATAACCAACAGTCAATATTATGCTAATTATAAATATAAAAATTATTCAAATAAAATTATTATAACTTTTATGAAAGATTTAAATCAATTGAATAAAACTGATATTTATTTTATAATCATTAAAAATTTTAATACAATTTATTTGAGATGTTATGTAGAAATAAAGGAAGAAAAAGAGACAAAATTTAATAAAATTTTGAAAAATGATATAGAGAAATATTTAATGAATAAAACAATAATTATCTATGTATTATATCTTTGTATACAGAGAAAATCTTACATAAAAATTACATGATAAATATCTCATTTTTATTTTAAAATTGTAGTTTAACATTTTATGGTAAAAGAAACGGCACATTATTACTTATGATAAAAAGTGTTAACTTCTTTGACCATCAATCGAAAATATGATACAAATAGTAGTAAATATTACAATGTACAATATAAAAAAAACCGCTCTTAGTAAAGCAAAATTATCTATTTAATTTGTCATAATAAATTCGCTACTTTGTAACTTTGTAACAGATTTATTATCAGCGATTCTCTAAAAATATATAGGTTATTATTAAGTTTATTGTAGACCAGTATATATATAAAAACAAAAATAACTAGTTGATGACCAACATTATTGGAGATTCGTCACAATAAGATTTTGAAGAAAGAATAGAATTTTTTAAATTCAACGAACGTCAAGCCCGCAAATAATCCATTTCAATAAAAATAAACAATAGACAATCTGCAATTTCTCTATTGGATTATTTTGCACATCTTGTGCAAATAATGTAACAGAGAAAAAGAGCAAAAAAAAATGGCAGAGGACATTAACAAATTTTTTCTTTCAAGAATAATACAATACACACATTTTTTAAATCTACTTACGGCAAAGTTACCTCCTACCATTGACATACGATATTAAATCCGAGATTTATTGAAAAAGACTTAGATCCTTTTTCAAAGAAGTTTAAAAAAGTAATTTGTCTCGACCGAACAATACTCTTAGGTATCCTGGTGGAATTCGCTAATGCGTTTTTGCAGACTTCGACTATACAAAATAAGCATGGTCTATGCGATTTCCTAACCTCAAAAGCTAACGAACTAGTTTACCTGCTTATGACTAAAAAAGGAACGCAAGATTCGAAGATAATTTTGCATGACGAGACGATAAAAGAAAATAAGAAAAGAAAAAAATGCAAATAGTTTAACATTTATTTGATTTTTAATGCGAATAGTTTAACATTTAGTTAATTTTATATTCATTTTGTTACACGAAAAATTGAAAAAATTAAAAATTAAAAATTTTGCCAAAATTTTTCATGTTTATACATTCCGTTTTTCATTTAAAAACTAATATATTGATATATCTTCATATTTAAAAAATAAATCATTGCTCTTGCATTAACAATACTGTATAACATTATTTTTTTTACTTGCAAATTAAAAAAAATATAAATGTATAATTTTATAGGATTCAATAGTAGATCTAATAGCTAATGTTTGCAAATGTTTTAACATTCGCTGTTTCATTTGCTTTGATACAGGAATTTATATTCAGTAAATTCAAAAAACTTCTTTATATCCGTAAATCTTTAAAGGCTCTAACCTTTAATGATGTAACATCATTTTTCGTTTTTCAGCGGTATGATAAGTATTCTATTACGAGAATTTTATTAACACTTTCATTTTTATATTTTATAATTATTTTTGAAATACTATACGTGCTAATTATAAATTCTAACAATATTAATCTTAATCATGAAAAAGAACATTCTCAAAACATCATCTGCTGTAGCATGTTAAATTTCATAAGATATAATTTTTCTTTGCAATTTTAATTGCAAATGCCACAAAATTGCAATGTAATACAATTTTAAAAACAGAATCTTAAAAATCGAATTTGTATTTAACATAAAAAACTACAATATAAGAGTGATTATTCTTTTTCTTATTTTTTCTTATTGAATTATGTTTTCTCTCTATTCTATCGTTGTCATATTAATCATATTTATCATATATTTGTTATAATTTTAACAATATAAAAATAGGTTCTCATACTTAGAAAATTATTATAAAATAAAAATCCAAAAATTCTTTAAATTTAATATTCAATGTATTAATTTCATTTTAAAATTAATTTCGATATGAAATTTATGTTTAGCAACGACGGTGTCAGTCTTCGAACTTTATGATTATGTTAATTACCGCGTATCTATCACTAGCTATTGCACGATAAAAAACTAAACTTAACGATTACAAAATAAAAAACAAACTTGGAAACTGGCGCGTAAAATATCTGTTGTTACATTCCAAACGAGATGTTTATGCATCAAGAGACGGGGAAACACTTCTTCGTCGTGTATAAAATCGCGAAATCTTATCATTTGCACCTTCCCCCGAATATTGGGCGTGAACCAAGAGCGGAACATGCGCCTTAGCGAGCATGATGCCTACTTGCTTGTGATAGGTTGACGAGCGTCTCTCTATCTGATGATCACCAAGGCTGTCGGCGCCAATGGGACGTTGGTACCGGTGGGGAAGCGATCAACAGTGGGTACAGATCCGGTTCAGGAAATGGCGATTTGGAAGGGATGTAAGGCGGTGTTAATCACGGTGGGGTGGAGAAGCACCAGGTTGGTCGAGCCTCAGTAAGAGACAAAAAAGGGATCACAACGCCCAATGGGAGAGGAAGAAGGGGATGCTTCGACCGCGTTACCTCGGCAGGAGTTCTAAGTTTTCAGTCCCGCTGCGAACGCAGCAAGTAGCACACAACGGGTGTTTTACCATCTCTGAACGAGACGTCCCGGACGTCCGGGGAGGCGTGTGTGTAACGCATGTTATGTGCACGGTTGTAAAGTGCTCGAGTGCCTCTAAGCATGATCGATCGGAGATACCATATTCGCTGTCAAAACTCGTCCGAAATGTATTCGCGCGCAGTCGCGCGATAACGAGTAGTTAACGAGTCCAAGCGGGGGATCACTGATATCATTGTTGTTGCACGTGTAAAATTGTGCGTCAGTCGCAATGGGACGCAATGGTGTATTAATATGAAATTGTTAGATGCTAGGTGTTTCCACGAAAGCTTAGAACGAGAAAACTAACAGTGAATCTGGAATGAAGTGCATCTGCGAGCTATATAGGCGCCTAACGAATCGATATTTTAATGTTCATAATTGTATACTATCGTCAAAATATTTGACTCATTGCTCTAGGAATAAGGATATATTTCCTGATGCATCTAACTCGACGCGACATGTTCCGCGTCGTCTTCTTTTGGTGCTAATTTCTAAAATTCATCAACGTTGAAAGTATAACATAATGAATTACATAGACGGCGTGCCGCCAGTTGCCCAGTTGCATCATATCACAAATCTGGGTATCAAGCTGTCACCCGGGGGTGGAGGACCGACCGGTGGATCAACCGATATCGTTGCCAGTGTTCAACCGCCCCCGGGAGTCGAGGCGCCGTCTCACCACTTCCATCATCAGGGTTACCCACCGCATCATCCTCACACGGCCACCCACATGGGCCCTCCACACATGGGGCATCACATGGGCCATCATCCGAGTTACGCGGCGCGTGACTTTATTTTGCGAACACGGGAACACGAGTTTAATGCGACGGCAAGTCCTACCACCCCCGAGAGTGGATTGAGCCTCTTCACATCGCTACATCACGATGGTACAGCCGCGACGATGCAGCAATTCCCGCATCATCCCGGCCAACATTCACTGGCCGCCAGTCACTATCCCGGGGCACCCTATTCCCAGGATACCAGGTTACCACCTCATCATCATCAGTATCTCGCTTCGCCGCATTTGCCGCCATCTTCGATTCAACATCCGCAACATCCGGCCATGCCTCATCCAGGTCATTTCATGAGGTATATGAGGAACAGCGATGGACCTGTTGGCGGCCCTCCAGTCGTCGGCGGTCAACATCAAGAATATTCGTGCATGTGGTTAGATCCGGACACTTCGGGCAGAAAACTCTGTGGCAAGCTCTTCAATAGTCTCTCCGATATTGTGACGCATTTGCAGGTGGAACACGTGGGCGGAGCCGAAAGCACAACGCACGCGTGCTTCTGGCAGGGTTGTTCGCGCAACGGCAAAGCCTTCAAGGCCAAGTACAAACTCGTCAATCATATAAGGGTGCACACAGGGGAAAAACCCTTTCCGTGTGTACATCCGGGCTGCGGCAAGGTTTTTGCCAGATCAGAAAATCTCAAGATACATAAGAGGACGCACACTGGTGAGTACTATTTTTATACCATTTATTCAAAAGTGCTGTTTGCTTCTTCAATAAGTCTTTTATTGATCTTACATAGGACGAAAACTAGTACGATATGATTGGCCTATTAATCTTATATTTGTATTGATTTTATTATGTGATGTATATGCGACGATTTTTGTATAAGAGAAATGCAAGTATAATCCTATTCGTTTCAAAGTTACCAGGCGTACATGATACAAGAAACATTGTATTTGCATAAATACTAAGTTAAATCTCTATACGATCATAATACTATATCATTTCTTAAGAAACGGATTCACGCCGATATCAAATTTCCTGATGAAATCGAAAATTAGATTCACGTATAAACTTTATTCACGCGAGAAATCAGGAAGACAAAACGTCGCGCTTTTTCGAATTTCGTTCCCAAGAATTTCTTAGATGCCATTAACGTGACGTTCACGCTCTGGACGCCCGGGTTACTCTTGTCAGATCTGATTCAGACTTGGATGTGCCCTTTCCGCGAATCGATTCATCTCGACCGACGTTGAGAGAGCCGTATTAACTCCGTTTTCGAAAGATCTACCGCAAACCGCCGAATCGTATAAATTATATCCAGCGTGTAAACTAGCTCCTTCGTGAATCATACTCGAATCTCACCGGAATTCGGCCAAGCGTGAGAGTATGATTAATTCGAGAACGTTACTTATTCTCCGTCGTAAAGATTACAAAGAGGTAAACAGGTTAACGGTTTCTTGTGCTGTGTGTCAACAATTTCCACTGATGTAGCGAAATCACACGGCTTATATACTAGAGTACAGTAAATAAGAGTCACAGTACATAAAAGTAAATAAAACGCGCGATGACGATAGAGTTCTATTGCTATGTTTCTCTCTATTATTTATATTCCGGGACCATTATTTTTGATCCGTTTGTCTTATCCACGAGACGCCGTCGGCGCCTCGAGCAGCTTCAATATAATCAACTGGTTGTTTACGATGACAAGATTTTTTCGGGGCGCAATTAAGAAATTACCGAGCCGTATATCGTGTCGTTTTATGTCCGACGGATCTGGACAATGTATTTGCATATTTATTCGTCGGATAGGCATCCCATCATCGGTCGATGCGACGGCTAGTTGAGTCTCTGTTGTTAACAGATTTCTTTTTCTCTAAGTTTAATTTGCATTTTTTAATTTGTATTTTATTTTTATAGAAGTCACCTGTGTTTCTTCTTTTCTTAATTATTTTATAAGTATTTTATAATTAATTGTGATCATTGTGTGATATAAATAAATATATAGTATAGGATATATTATATAGTTATTAGTATATATAATTTTAAAAAATATCATGCTGCTTTTAATGTGCAATAAGTGTTTCATTAAAAATAATAAATCAATAGTAATTATTATTTTTACATTTTTTATCATTCTTGTGTTTTATACATATATCAATAATAACTATTTTTATATTTTTTATCATTCTTATTATATACATATATATAAAGAAAATATTCTATATAATTTTCTATAAAACGCATGGGGAAATTTTATCACTTTAAAATTGGTACAATTAAAATTCATGTAATTATAAAAATTAATATATTCTTATTCCTCTTATCAATCTTTACATTATTATAATGTTATATAATGTTGTACATATATAATTTTATTCATTAAATGCTCACACAGAAAGATACTTTCCAACTAATAATTCAAAAGGTGTATTGAAAAAAGGAATAAATATTTTTATTCAACACTATACAATGACTCTTAATTCCCTGGAAAAATTTACTATTCCCATCGTGTAATCTAGAAACACGTGCAGCAGTAATACACCAAATGTGCATATTATTTTGCGCTTATCCACCCGCTCTTAATGACTTTTATTAATGAAATCGTATACGGAGTATACGTCGACATCCGCAGGTGCCCGTATTTTCGGTCGCACGATGCGGATTCGTGCACTTCATCGTCGTACTCCACCCCGAGATGGGGGGCAGTATATCACGTGTGATTAAATTTCGTTTTCATTTATAACAAACGCCACCCTTCCGACGCCATTGTGGAGTGTGTGAGCTTTCTCTCTCTATCTCTCTCTCTCTCTCTCTCTCTTCTCTCCCTTTTCCTCTCTCTTTCTCCGGTTGACAGTTTGGGACTCGCCCAGATCGACGCTATGCCACCCTAAATCGTGCGTTGAGATATATATGTTGTGTTATAACAACTATTGTGTCCCCTACGGAGAGCTTGAGACCGTGTTTCAAAATCGCATGGATATTTATACATTCGTTATATAAATATTGATTGTTATCGTGATTTTAAATTTGATGTGAGATTTCCTTTTTTCTCGTATCAGATATTATTTTGATATTATTTTCATATTAGTGACATTTTCCTTTCTTTTCATATTATCAATATTATCAATATTATCAATATTATCAATATTATCAACGCTACATTTTATTGTACCGATAATCGTTTTAGCATTTAATATTCTCTCAGGCATGCGATTTTCCGTCAAACACAAATGTTTACTTATAAACGGCGCCTCTTAACACGAAGAACGGAATAAACTCGTATAAAACGTTTAAAAAATGATCGAAAGCGCCAACATGAGCGTCGTGATGAATAAAAACTCATTTCTGCTCGTGGCGACCCTCATGCGACCCTTGTCGAAATAAATTGGCGTTTTCGAGAAACAATCCTCGATCCACGCACGACTTCACGCATTGTTTTCGCACGTTGCTCGTTGAACGAACGCGTACACGCATCACGCCTCTTTATTACGCTTATTTCTTTCCCTGCTCCTCTCATGCTTCTTTCACGTCGTCCATCGAAAAACGCAAATACGATCTGACAGCGCTACTTGGTCCCCTCGCAAGTGGCACGGTAAATATTTTCCTCGATATGTATTCCATTCCAAACATATTCTACCATTGTTTTCCGCAGACAGAAACAAATTTCAATGATGTATAATTCTACTCGTCGTTATTTCGAGAATCTATTTGAAGTATTAAAATTACAGAATAAATTATGCAACGATATATGTAAAGAAAATTATTTTTAAAAAGCGAACATATTTTTATGCTGAATTCCTTCAACGTTTACTTCAATTATATATTTAGAATATTAATTATATCAATATCAATCATATTTTTAATAATTTTATAAAAACATGTTTGATAATTATGTACCAATGTAAAATTATTAAATAAAAAATATTTATTACATATATGTTTGCGATTGCATTAATGTAATTCAGAATTAATAGCGGTTTTTTAATTTTATCTTTAAATTATTTAATTAATGTAGATTTGCTTTCTGCAATTATCTAATAATAACAATAATAATAATAATAATAATAATAATAATAATAATAATAATAATAATAATAACAATAAGCGATTATCCAATAATAATAATAATAATAATAAGCGATTATATAATAATAATAATGATAATAATCAGTTAATTTAATCTAGATATATTTTTCTTTTGTAACATGTAGAAATAATTTATTTTTAATAGTAACAGTGTACGGCGATTATCATAATGTGATAATACCGTACTTTAGCACCATAAGGATTCCAAGCACAAAATAGCCAAGTACGGGACTAGGTGACGTTGCACTTAACGATGATCGATGAAGCGCAGCATCCATTAGCATAGAAATGTGATTTCGAATCGCGGTATCGAAACGCTAGTGTACCGTAACTGTTGTGCCGGAATACGGGCAAATTGAGACAAACTAAAAATTAAATCGCCGCGCTCTCCGCGACAATAAAGAGCACAAACGTAAACAACCGATCGCAATCTGTTCGCCATTCGCTTAATATAAAGAAACAAAATGAACGCTGCTTCCAATTGTTTTCGTCGTCGCGAGAGAAGATCCGTCCTATTAATCCGCAGATGCGATCCGGTGAGACGACCCGGTCAGTCATTAGGCATAAATCGATATGCATTTTAAAGCAGCTTACTCGCCCCTTTTCCGCAACGGCGGGGGGAGGAGGGAGGAAAGAGCGAAAAAAAGAAGCGAAGAATAGTCTGTTGCGGGCCCAGAACCGATCTTGCGAGTGTGCGTGGAACGAGCAGCGGCGATTGGTCAGATCGACAATGGATCCCTTAAGCTCGCACGTCATTGGTCAGGATTTTCGGAGGGTTAGACGCGGAGAATAGAGGGATGATATAGGGATGAGTCGTCACGAAGGGTGTCGTGGAATAAGCGTTAAGTAGGGGGCGAAATGCTGTGTCGGGGGAAGAGCTAGAATGCGCGACGACGACACAGGCGAGTAAATGGCTATTCGCTCAAGCTGCGACGAAACTTGCGTATGACAAAGTTACGCGAACCGGTTCCATTGATCCTTTAATTGTCGCCGACGATAAACAAGGATTTTTTTTAGAGATTGCAAGTACGATAGGGGCGGCTCTATAAAAATTAAAATCTATATTAAATAAGATTTCTTTTGGAAAGAAAATCAATAAATGTAAGCTACCAAAGGAAACCAACAATTGATTTAACAACCGATTAATTGTGAGAATAATTTATCGAATAATTTATACGCAGATGTATACAATGAGAGAGGGAATTTGGATGACAGTGGACACAGAGTGAATCAAAGTGATGATTTATTTATTTACGTATGTTTGTAAAAAGAAGTCGAATAATATTACTATTTTGTTTTATATACCTTGAAAGATAATATACAATCACCGGCAATCGCTACCATTTTGCCGGAAGTCACGCTGTCTCGTGAAATGGCTGTGGTAAAGTTACCGTTTCCACGACCGATCCGGAGGGCTCGCGATCGTGAGTCGCCGCCAGCCAGCGTAAAGGCAATTACTCTCGGCGGAGGCTGGCATATTTCGTACTCCTGCATCGTCGGGATACGAATAGGGCACGTAAAATGTCCTGGCAAGAGAGAAAAGGAGAGAAAGATGGAGAGAAACGGCGATGGAAAAGTACAGAACTGGTGCTTCGTTCTCGTACCCGTTTCGTGTCGAGCGGTACGAAAGATGCGTCTCGACGACGAGACGGAGGTAGGAAAGAAAGAGAAGCGAGAACAAGAGAAAGAGAGAGAGAGAGATAGAGAAAGAGAGAGGTGGAGTCGAGATAGGTAGAAAGGCCATGAGAAATTATGAGAAGAGAAGTACGAGGCCACACGAGGAGCGTTGCCCGAAGCGCGAGACGATATTTGCTCAACCGGAGAGCTACCGGCTGGAAATCGACGGCGATCGGCAGCATCGGGTGTATCTATTTGCCCGTGAATAATGACATTTTCGGAAATATCTGACGGAAAACGAATCGAGTCGGAACATGTATGGAGATTTATCGAGACACAGCGAAATTCGTATCCTTGCGAAATCAGACTTTGATATCTAAAATTTGATCTAGATAGCTCGAATGAAATATATGACGTCGGAAAAATCGAAAACCGTAGATTCGATATCTCATCTAAAGATATAAATCTCGTGCAAAAAATTGGTGCAAATTTTCATGCCTGACAGCGGAATAATCAATTAATAATATTGACATATTTTTTTTTACATTTTTTATTTATTACAAAACATTATCTTTCGGAAATATATCTCGAGATATAAATTATGGATCTATAAACACTTTGAAATGACAGCACTATTAGCGCCGGAAATTTATTACATAATGGATTAAAAGTAAGTTACACTTTGATCGAGAGATAAGCGTCCGAAATACCAAGAGGAGGGGGTGAGTAGGTTTCTGTACCGTTCTGTGCCAGCTCTTGGAGGGAAAGATACAAAGTTAATAGACCGTAAACCTATTTAGAGAGGCACGATTTAGGCGAAGAGGAGGCCACGCGAAATTTATGCGTTTTGCGTAACAAAGCCGAGGAGAGAAATACTTTTCTAGGAACGATGACAGCAGCATTGCACTGAGGTCAGACGGGGGGAATGATGCGGACGCGAGATTATCATATCGACGACTTATCGGAATCTTTTCTGTCGAGAAGATCGATGGAACGAGACGATGGTGCGCGCACCTCGATGAGATCGAGAAACTCGATTTGGAGATAAAACATCGTGAAATCAGACCGAATGGCGGATCTACGGTTGACAGATAATACAACTCTGCGATTTCGAGAATGCCCGACGAAGATCGATAGATCATGCATGCATCGCGTATCACTGACACCATCTCGCCAACAAAACGCAAAAAATTAATCTTCAAATTAATCTTCTTTGGCATCCATCGAATTATGATTATCGAGATTAAACGAAATGCAACGCTCGAAGTAAAAGATCGTCAAAATTTAATACATTGTATTGTGTCTCTCTCTTTTTCTTTCTCTCTTTCTCATGAGAAAAATACAATTGTTTATTCATTTATATAAGTTGCACAAATATATATACAATTTTATTTACGCTGATAAATTTACCGCTGATGGCACATATATATATATATATATACACACAAAATTATTGTTGAACGTTCTTGACAAGTGTTCTATAAGACTTTAAAACAATGATTAATATAATTCAAAAATTAGATAGACTTTAATTAAAATATATAATTAAAAAATTAGATAGACTAATTAAATTATATAATTCAAAAATTAGATAGACTTTAAAACAACAATTAATATAATTCAAAAATTAGGTCAAATAAAGCTTAAAATATAAAATAATAATTTGAATTGAGAGAGCTGTGTTTTCGCATTCTGGATTTATTTTCCGTAAAATGCGTGTAAATAAATTTTTCGATGGCCAAGATTTTCTCCAAGTGATTTTTTTCTTTTAATTATAAACTTTATGTGCGAAAAAGGTGCGCAAGGGAGGATAATGTTCGATTGTGCTTTCTCAACGCGCTGCAAAATGAATCACCAAGTGTCGCCAGTATGGTAAACAGCAAGGAAAAATCCACGAACAACCTCGTGGATCGATAAGGACCCGAGACAGTCCTCTTCGCGCCTGCACCTCGAAAAGCAACCGTCAATAAAAAACCACCCCTCGTTTCTGTTTATACCGCACGCTTTGTTACTTGACCGCCCACACTTTCATCGATCGTCCGACACGGCGTGTTCGCTCATCTTTGACAGTATAAAATACAAGGCGACAGAAAGGCGAAGAGACGAAACTTTATATGTTCCCGTTATATTATTGAAGACCGGATCGAATAGTAATCGAAAGAATCGCGATATATTAACCTTACACTTTGATCGAATTGAATTGAACTGCCAATGTATGCAATATAAAAAATTAATTGGGAAAAAATCTACAGCATTCATTTGTCGTAAAAATAATCGCGTTTTAGATTAGGCAATAACTTATTCTTGTATCAAAGAGAAATTAAAAATTGACCTATAGCCTAGTCATAAGTATTTATGTGTATAAAATTTTAGATAGCTAGATAAAAATCAAAATATTATAAATTTAAAATATTAGTTTTATAATAATCAATATTTGTATATAACTGCAATATAATCTAATCTAATTTAGCTTATATTATTAGTTTATATTATTAGTATATAAATTTATTTAATTTTATTAATTTTAATTTTTATAAAGTCTTTTTTATACATGTTTCTTTTTTCTCACAAGAAATCTTATTTATTCCCCTCCGAAAATTCCGAATTTCTCAAACAGTCTGTAACCTTGTTTATGTCAGCAAATCTGTCGCTGATGATAAAAACCTTTATTACATTCTTGACTAGAATATAAAATATTGTATTCAAACAATAACTAATGTATTTCAGAAATTTATATGTTACACAAACATGATTCTAAACATTATAAAATAACGTTTGCAAATAATTAACAAAACCGTATATAAAAATTTTATACGTAAAACGTTTTTAATAATTAGTTATACTAAATAAAATCAGCAAATCTATTATGCAAACAACTTTTCGACGAAATATTGACTGTAAATATTTATATTAAATCAACTATATCTCTTCCTCTCTCTATTATTTTGATACTAATACTATTCCGGGTCTCATTAAAAATCAAAATTATATAAGATCAATCAGATAAAGAAGATAATTCTTCGAGAAAAAATAAATCAAAAATGCAGGAAAACATTTTTTGAATCAAGCTTTGTTTTTTGATTTGAAAAAGATAATTAAAAGACTTTTTTTATTGTAAAACAAAATAAAAAACTTTAACTACAATTAGTTATAATTATATGATATTTTTTATATGCAATATTCTTCTAAACTATATCTGAGCTAGCAGATTACTCACACATTTTTGACAGTGAAAATAAATATGAAGAAAATAACAATAAAAAACATAAATTGTGATTGAATATTTGATCTATTTTTTAAAAATTAACATATAAGAAAAATTAAAAATACGAAAATATAATACAAAAAAAATCAGAAAATGGAGTATAACAAAGATCATTTCGTAGTGCATTCCGGAAAGCACATGCAATCGAGCTAAATAATCTTTTAAAAAATGCAAGATGTAAAAATAAAATTGAAAACTTGTCTGTTTGAAACTCGCGAACCTATAAATCGTACAAAGAAAAATACAAGTATAAGAATGTATTTTAATGTAAATTAAATAAAAAGAATTATATCAAAAAATATTATTCCATATTTTTGATTTATTTTTGCATAATAAATTATTCTTCTCTTTGATTGTATATGTTCCTTACTCTATTTTATATAAACTATCATATTATGTAATTAAATTCTATCAATTTAGATTATATTTTCTAGGTTTTATCGTAAAGAAAATAATTCTTTGTGTATTGAATCAGTAGGCCTAATTTACGAATGTTCTCTCTCTCTCTCTCTCTCTCTCTCTCTCTCTCTCTCATCTTTTCAAATTATGAGGGTCCGATGCCGAAACACTTATCTCTCACTCGAAACTGATTTAGACAGAAAGATTTGTTGCAAAAGTGGCGGGCGTCCGGTCGTCAGGCCATCTTTTAGTCGTGGCCTCCGGCATTCTCTCACCTATGAAAGCTCTAACGATCTTAGCTACGTGGTGCAGCGATGGTGTCGAAAGTGCGCCCTTAACCCGTCAATTTAGTTCGCAACGGTCTATAAAAATTGAATAACTCATTTTTCATGCGAAATGATAGAGTTCAAAAGCATACAAATAACGATTAATGCGATACGTATTAGTATGTAGCGTTGATGAAACTCAAATCACAGGTGTATACATCTTAAAATAATAATATTCGACTTCAAAATGTCACACATGTATTTTTAATATTATCATATTAATACACAATATTTTATATTAATATATAAGATTTTTAAAGAAACTTTCTTTACTTTATGCGATAACTAATTTTTATTTATTTGTTATCATTATTATATCGCGTATTATTGCTAAGAAAACATGCCATATGTTTTTAAAAATTAATCAAATAAAATATAATATGAATGTTAAATCTCAACAAATCTCAAAAAGCTGAGATGTGTTGCTTTTACATTAAATAATTTTTTCAAAGAAATTAATATTTTAAAGGGAAAGTAATTTTTAATATATAAAACATCAGCTCTTTCAATTGCTTCTTTCTTCTAACACATCAATGAACAATTTAAGATCAAAATAAATATATTCATATTCTATTAATTTTTCTATTAATTATTCATATTCTATTAATTAGAATATTAAAGGTTGACAGATGATACGGTTGCGCGTTAGAAACTCAAAGCCTGTCTCTGGTTTACCGGAAGCAAGCGTTGATGCAATTGATAGCATGCGTTAACATTGACAGGTAGGCAATAAAGATCGAAACAACTAAATCGAGATTCAAACGATGAAAACCACGAACGCCACGATTAAGTGAGAAACCACAACACAGATTAATAAAAATTGGTATTATTAATATTCGATATTTAGGATATCAGTATCCAGATACTCCTAGATTATTCGAGTGTGTCATTTAATTTATATCAAAATAATTAAGGAATTGAGAAGTGAAATCGATTTTTTTATAAGAGTTTTACTTTTAATATAAAATAAAATAAAATATTTGAGACATTTCCTGTTCGCGTAAACAAGTTAGTAAATATTCTAGCAATTTTTATACCGAATTTTCGGTTGAATATCGAATATGATCCGTGATTTTAGGCGAATTTTAGTGACGTATCCGCGTACAGAGATTATCCAATCTATGTAGGCAGCCCTATTAAGAATCGAACAGCACGCGAGTGGCTTCTTGAAAAACAAGACGAGATAATTGCCTCTCTAAATACGGGTATACTCTTTGGCGATAGACGCCTGTAATAGCTGGTTTCTCTTGATCACTCAGCTGAAAAAATAACGAGGTGCCATGCTTACCGACCCTTTTCCACGTAATCATGAACGCTTACTCTCTTTTACAATGTATAAAATCGCTTCCATCATTAACACCGAACGAA
Source organism: Camponotus vicinus (assembly GCF_025532165.1). Taxonomy (NCBI): domain Eukaryota; kingdom Metazoa; phylum Arthropoda; class Insecta; order Hymenoptera; family Formicidae; genus Camponotus; species Camponotus vicinus. The sequence continues at coordinate 8,206,016 of NW_028141946.1, forward strand.
TTAGAAATGAATTAGATGCTTTGACGTCTCTTATTTTTTTAACACGTAATTTTCAACTTACAAATTATTTTTATCTTATTTTCGCTCGCCTTCTTCGTCTGAAAAGTTTACATTGTTTGTCTTAGGATTATCGATTCATGATTTTAATAATTCCCGCTCGCTCGAAAGAAAATTATTTCCACATCTTATGATGTCATCACGTTGACATCAACGAAAAGATTCCTGGGATTGACCAGGTCTCATCGGCATTAATCTTCTTGCATTTAAATTGACAATTAGTACAATGTTTTTGAGAAATTCACGACGTGACAAACAGGTTTCTCATTAACGTTGCCGTTTTACGGCAGATTCTTTCGGGAATGCGCAGCGGTAATTGCTAACTGATGCGATGTCGTATAGCTACCAGACGCAGAACGTCTCTCGCTCGCGACGAAACGCTCGCGACAGGCAGCCGGGATATTAACGCTCGTCAACCTCCGCAACCTTATTTGCATTGACAACGCGTCCCCCGTTGTCATCGTTGTAAATCGCCCAACGCGCGATTATCAAGCGAGTCATAAATCATCGAGTAATTCCCTTCCGATGAAATAATGCGCATTCCACGGTGCGGGGCGATTAGAAATTAATCGGCGAAAAAATCCCCTGAATTTCCGATCATATGCGCGTCCGCGTGAAAATGTTCGGATTTCATTGCAAATATATAAATGTCGCCGTTCATAGAAATATTACGATAAGGGACGCATCTTAAGGGACGCTAAAGGCACAAAAAGACGTCCGAGGCGCCAGCCGAGGCTAACCATTCGACGATATATACGGCCCTTTATGTATGCAAACGGCGGGCATACGTTACGGATAATTATAGAAGAAACGAAATTACACAAGCCTTCGATCGGGTGAATCCGATCGCGTGGCGAGAACGCGTAACCGTCGATTTTCCCGCAAATTACGATCGTGCGTTCCCAATTTTTCGAGGTGCTCTCTCTCCGGGAGAGCGCCGGCTGACGCAAATGCGTAGGTGCGAGATGCGGGATGAGATATCCCGCGTGCGCCGGATGGATGGGAGGAGAGGGGGGAGGGAAAGGGGGGTGCGCGCGCGCGCTAAAAGAAATCAAACATTTCTGGTTATCTTCCAGAGCCGAAGATGAGCTGTTCGACAAGAAAATAACTCCGCTCTTCTGTTCGGAATTAAACGCTTTTTTCTCTCTCTCTTTCTTATTGCTCTTCCGTCCTTTTCTCCGACTGGATATAGGTTGCTTGGTGGCTCGGGCGAGCCGGATGAACCGGCGGTGTGGTATAAAATAGTTCGGAGGGCATTAAGCGCCGGTTAAGCGACTGTATATTATTCTGTTTGTAGCCAGACGTCCGCGGGCTGATGTTGCGATCCTCGAAAAAGTCCGCTGCACCAGCGCTTATTGGCGGCTGCTCTCGCACGTGATATTTTCCCGCCTGCTTCGCGGGCCGTTTTAATCGAAATCGGATTTTAACGAACGCGCGGAATGCGCCTACGTATTTATCCAACGATTATTAAATGCTCCGTGTTCCGGCACGTGATATCTTCTGAACAACACACGCATTTCAAGCTGTCTGACGCCTCTTAAAAGGATTGACAGATTGTGATAGTTATATATATTTAATTTCAACATACTCGTGTTAGTTGACAAAAATATTTTTTTTAGTGACTTTTGTGTACACGTCATCAACTTTAGCTTTTATCTGTGATAGAAATTTTGTAAAGAAATTAATTTAATCGTATATATATTTAGAGAAAGATTATGGAGAAGGTTGCTGCTCAATTAAATTTTAGTTAAAAAACAAATCAGCGTCATTCGGCGATGGAATCCGTAACCAGAAGCAAGAAAGATACATCTCTAATTATCACGGGGAAATCTCTCGCATTTAATTCCCGACTTTACTTTTACCGGAGGGTTGAAATGACGCGCGCGGCGGTCATCGAACGGTCTCTTGCAATTCCACGGTCTTTTTTTAACGGCGAATCACTTTATACGGAAAGGGAGAGGGAACGAGAAGGGGACATCTTAACGCTTCTTGTTGCGCATCAATATACACGAACGGGTAACCGAAGATGGGGTAAATCGCTCCGAGTTTCGCCATCGTCCGGTACGGTAGCTGCCGGCCGAATAATACCAGGGTGCTTCCCTCCGATCGTACGTTAAAGACGCCGTCGTACAATGACGATCATCGAGAAAATATCGAGTGTCCGTAACATTATACTTTCGGTGCGGTTTTTAAATGCCAGCGTCGGTGTCGAGGCGCGCGCGCTTGTCCTTGTAGAGGATCCAGGGTTGGGATAGGATACGCCGATCGTCACGAAAAAGTCTATCGATATCCATCGCATCACGATTTTTCCTTTTCGAGAATTCGCGTGGTTCATTATTAGAGAAACTTTGAATATTTCGGATACAGTAAACGTTTAACACCATCGGTATCATGGTGTCATATACGATGATGTCTAAAATGACATTTCCATCGACTATCCATCATTCTGCTCCCGATTGTTGCCAATAAAACGGATCTATAATATATGCAAAAAAGAGAAAAAGTATCTGAAATTTATTTGTGACACCAATTGCAAATCGCAATCATGCGTATAATTTATTTTCACGAGACGAGCTTTATATAGTTTGTGCGTACAGATGATATTAATAATCAACCCGTCCATGTGCAATAATAAATAATTTTAAAGATATCGAAATAAAATTTCATCTGTAGCTTTGATAAACATTTATCTCTTTGAAAAATAAATACACATGTTTAAATCTTAATGCACTTAATAATATGTCCTTAATAATACATATTTCAAGATATATGAAAAGAAATTTGAGTCTGAATTAATGTCCCTTGTGAGCTAAGAGATTAAGGCATTAGGCGATATTACACCGCCATATTTGCGATAATTGTTGGCCCCGAATATATACTACAACCTTAGATCTAATTCTGTTTTATTAGCAATGTATATCGATTTGATTCCAACCCGATGAAACGTCAAACTTGAGAAAAACCGATAATCACGTAACACAATCTCTCGCGAACGACGTGTCGACCGAGTCAGAGATCAAGTCGAATCCTTACGAGGGGCTCATTATCGTAGCCCGTCACCCTTGTAACGGGTCGCGCGGGTCTACGTTTTTCCCACAGTTCTCTCCCGTCAGAACGCGCCGGAGGAACATTGGCGGACGAAGATGGAGAAAGAAGACGAGAAAGGAGAAAGAGGGGGCGGAGGATCGGTCGGTTGTCTCCGTGGTCCGGTAGAAAAGGTCGAAAGAGGGAGGGGAGAGGGAGGGAGATAAATAAAAAAAAAAGAAAAAGGGAGAAACGCGCGCGGGGGGAGGAAAAAAGGAGGAACGAGCAGAGAGGAGCGGAGAAAACAAAACGGAATTGCGGCCTAGCTGCGGTGGATGATTTAGGGGGCGAGGGTCGCGGGTCGAGACCGGGCTCTGGAATGCCGGGCCCTCTTCTTCTCCTCTTTTCGAATATCTTCCTTTCTCTTGCAGCCTCTCCGTCTCTTCCTCCTAGCGTTCTCTCTCTCTTTCCCTCTCACGGATTCTCTTCCACACTTTCACTTTGTGTCTCTCCACCTTTTCGTCCACGGTGGAATCGTCGTCGGGAAAAAGACGGAGAGGAAGAAGAAGAAGGAGGAGGAAAAAAGGAGGAGCAAAGAATGATAAGAGACAAGGATAACAGATAGAACATTTACATAGGTCGTTAGTGCGGGCAGATGTAGGGACGCGTTCGCGTCGTATACCCACGGTGACCGCGTGTCCACCTTGTGCCTCCGGTTCCTGACCGTGAGACTTCGCAACTCGCCACGACGGAGATCGACTTCCTATTGTTGCTCGAATTTGTTCCGTTAGTCTTGTTAACGTCGCGCACGCGTGCGAGCTATTGCGAATAAGTAGGTCGTAATGAAAAATCGTCCGATTTCGTCTCGTCAACTCGTTGTGAAAGTAATATTTTTCATAAGGATTTAATTGTTTCAAAATAGAAAGTGTCTATATATATATATATATATATATAAAATTGATTCGTCAAATTCATGTCAATTATATAAGTAATCGATACTTATTGGGCAATCTTTCTTCCTTCAAGAAATGGATGGAAGCCAAGATTCGGTTCAACATAGATACTCTAATGGTTTAATTTCGTATATTTCTATGTTTATGAGCGGATATCCTGTCTTTTATGTTCAATGTATCCTGAGTTTACTAAAAAGAAAAAGATAGATCTCACTTCGATTTTATTTGTCATTAAAAGAAACGCAACAAAATGATAAAAATATAGTATGTTTAAAAAAACATGTTATTCGATATAAATTTTATCCGAAAATCAGCAATATATATATGTATATGTAACAATTTTAAATCTAATAAATTAAAATTTTAATGGATAAAACTCTCCCTTGGCATTTTCCTTGATGCTATAAAAATAGGGGCGTAAATCTATTTTTCTTTTATATAGCCAATGATGAACACTACAAATTTCTCTTCTAATCTACAGACAAGATCGGGCGAACCTCCTGTCCTACAGACTCACGTCAGAGATTGACCTACAGGGCTATGTCAAAAATTAAACGGATACGTGTCTTAGGTCGTTTTGACGGCGAGGCCATTTTGTGTATTGTAATTTAATTTTGTATATCCTTTCTGTCCGGGAAATTATCACGGATCCATGTGTAACATATTATAATTTTTTTCATAAGGACCTGATAAGAGAGTCTTGAAATTTTCAAAAATGGTATGATCTGATCTCTTCAAACGCGTAATAAAATTATCAAAAGTTACTTAAGAATAACAATTTTTCTTTGATGAAAAGAAAAAATTAACATTGTGTGCGAAAGTTTGCAGCGCGATACACATTATGAGTAAAAATTGTGAAAATTTACGCAGGTAAAGTCGATATAATGATTCAAATTTACGTCCCACAATCGTGCTAATCATATGTCGTAGATATATATTTGATTGAATGCCCAATTGCTTTATCACTATAATTCACTCAGCGATTTCAAAATATGATTTACTATATAAAAATAATTTCGACGACAATATTCTGTTAAGTATAATAAATACGCAGATGAAGTAATATTTTTGTTTGAGAATTGCGATAATATATGCCATAGGTGAAGATTGTTTAATTTTACGCATTGATTGCCAATTAACAAACGTAAAGCTTCGTGCGCAAGAATGTTACATTCATTGTAATTAAATGAAAAGAGGTAATAAGTTTTTTTAATAATATTGATCGCATATGTATGTGTGTAGAATTGCAATCTTATCTGGAATCAAGCTATTTTAATTATTAAAAACAAATAAAATGTGTCAATTATAATGTTAAATATAATGACATTTGAGTGTAAAAAGGGTGAAATTTACGATAATGTTTCTTCGAATAGTGATCTCAGCAACAAAAGGAGGGAAGATTATTTATCTACGCATTCAGATATTAAAGAAATAGGCAGTAAAATGTATTACGATGTATTATGTATAATATATTACGATTTTTATACAGACGACAATCGAATACACGTGCATGTGGAAAAACATTCGTTACGTAGAGTTGCGAATTTACGCGCATAAGAGCGATTCAATGCAGTCTCTATTAGTCATTGTTATCGCGAAAAAAGTATTACCCAAGTTCTTACGCGAATACAGCAAAATTATCTCGCGAGTGTGAAAAGTCTCGATAAATAAAATTGCACCGTGAAACGACATGCAGGCACGCTAACGGCGTATCAACGATAAAAAGGGGCCTGCGGCAACGTACGCGAATGTCGTGTCAATAAAAATTATATGTATAAAATACACAGATTCGTATCGTGCGAAAAAAAGTAAGTACAATCGCATAAAGATGTATATCTTATGGAAAACTTACAAAACATGTATACGCGAAAGAGATGCGAAGGTTGTCAAACACTTATATATTTTGAATAAGTATTTAAAATTGCGACGAAAATTGAAATATTGTTTACTCTTTCTATTTTTTGGGAGGAGGGGGAATAAAGTAATAAAATACGGAATAAGAAAAAATCAAATATCAGATGGGAGGCCATAAAAAAAGGCATATAAAATGTTTTCTCTCGCTCTTTTTTCGCTTCTTTTCTTCCTCTACTTTTCATCTCTATAAGAAAAGAGACAAGTCTCTCTCTCTTTCTCTGTCTCTGGCTGTCCGCGTTATATTTACGAAGAGTCTACCACTCTAATGGTCTCGATGCACTCGGACGCACGCGTACCTGTCCCATGAAACACGTGCGTGTGCACACGCACGCACATACACCCGCATGCCCGCGTGCGTAGGGCGATTCCTCCTGCGCGCGCGCGTTCGGCGCACACGCCCGCACGCACGATCTTTGCGACAGCGATGGGGAGGAAGGGACGGAGCGGGGGAGGAAGTGGGGCGCGGAGGACGCACGGGCTGCACGGGCGTGAATTATGCCTCGCGCGAGATGTCAAATTGCTCGCCATATCGTAAAATATACAACTCCGCGCGCTGTGGGAAACATTATGTTCTCGGTCCCTTTTCCTCTCCTCCTCTCGCTGTCCCCTCGCTCTCGCTCTCCCCCCTCCCTCGCCGTCGATCGTTCTACCTTCAACCACCCGCGTGTCTCCCAACCGCGCTTGTCCACCCTCTCACACGAGCCCTCCTTTCCCACCCTCGCTCTATCCTGTGTGTTCCTCGCGCGTTTCTCACCCCCGCGCGCGTCCAGACTGTCACGATTCGCAAATAAATTCGCGCGGCGCACCGCAATCGTATTAACGTCGAAACGCCTTCGAATGCAGCCTCCCCGAAATCTATTTTTCTGTCGGTCACGATATAACCGTGTCGTTACTCGATAAAATCATTTGCGAGAAGGCCCTTTTCGTGATTTAATTTTGAGAAATTTATTTGTATTGAGCCTACTTTTTTTTACATAATCTATATTTCGCGAAAAAATATAGAATAGAATTTCGTTTATTAATTTATACCGTGTACTTTGACTTTTCAAATATTTTTTCCACAAAATGCATAAAATTAAAAATTGAATGAAATTCAAATTGTAAGTCTAAGGCGGGGGCTACACTCGTCGAAATAGAATACACGAGACACCTCTATGTCCAAGTGTCACATTCACTGGAGAGATAACATTCTCCCCTATGGCCAAGGCATAATGTACCTGATCTGATTTAGCGATCTCCTCGCCACGCCTCGCGTCTAATCGCTAGATGAGGAAGAAAGAGCGAGGGAGAAGGAGAGCTCCGGAGCCGTTCATTAATAAGCCTAAAACTGGCCCACACACGAGAGCAGCCTGGAGTGAGTGCCCCGCCGAGAGAGATCTCCCGAGCCGGAGATGAAAGATCCATCGATGATACATAGTATGTATCGACGCGAGAAACCGTCGAATCATCGACTGTCAATAAATACCGATCGATCCCGCGCCAGCGTCTATTAATGACTAAACGTCGGCTAACCAAATTAACCGTGACTAAAGTGCGTTTAACTCGGCATTCCCCGCACTCGTGTAACATTGTTTCTGCTTCGAGCCGCCTCGGCCTTATGTTCCGATTATCACGCGATAAATCGCGACCGTGATTCGCCGATTCTGCAAAACGAACTAATAATATTCTTTAACGCGAACCTTTTTTGGGCTAATAAAAAATATTAATACACTCCTCTGCACGATATATCGAGTTTAATTTAACTGTCTACGATTTGCACAACATAATTTCATGAAAATTAAACGAATATTATATCTGACAATATTGGAAACTTGTGTGTGAAAAATGCTGCAAACGTAATATTATAAATAAAAGTTTCAAAAAACATAATAAAACTTTTCTAATTAATTGAAAAATAATATTCTGACAATATGTACACTTATAGTTATTTTTACATCAAAAGAGAGAAAGAATCACTTATTTTTGCTATTATGAATATATTCAATTAATAACAATAATCATAAATAATTTGATAAACAGAAAAAAAATCTCTCGAATCGCAATCGAAGGAATTTTATTTCCTTGACGTTTAATGAAATTTCTCCGAGATTACTTGCCGTTACCAGTTAATGTATATTCTCTCATTCTTAGTATATATTCCCCCTTTTCCTCATTTTTCCCTCTCGTCTTTATATTCTCTCAAGTATCCGTCGCGCGAGGTTTCCTCACTTAATCCCTGTCCGTACGTAAATCATGAACTTCCTTCTCGACGTCTGCGAGAGGGTACTTGGCAGGACTCTCCACGGAAAGAAAGAGCGAGGGTGGGATGCGAGAGCGGGGACGAGAGCGAATTGAAAGTTTTCTGGAGAAAAAGCTGTTTCCTCCTAAACTCCGCGTGTTTCTCGCTCTATGAACGGATAGAGTGAAAGTTATACAAAACAACCACGTAACCGCACAAAATCTTTCCTCGCTCGCAAAAATTGATCCTCGAAGGCGGCGAGAGATGCCCGAAAGAAGAAAAAGGCGGTATATTAGACGCGCGGGACAAAAGGGCCACGGAATACCGCGAATAATGGCCCGAGGGAATGCCGAGGAATAGCCGAAATACTATCGAAGATGAGAAAGAGATGAGAAGAAAATATATACATATAGAAGAGAAACATGGGGTACCTCTACGTAGCAGTATGTATGTGTATGTGTGTGCATGTATACACGCTGCTACTCGAAACACAATTCGTTCCGCTTCTCAAAACCCAAAACTGCTAATCCACCGATGTTTCCCTTTGACCGGTCACTCCTCCTCTCTCTGTCTACCTCCGTCCTTGTCCTTCCTCTCGCCTTCCCGCTTCCTCTTAAAAATGTAACCGGCGATCTCGGGCGGTTCGAGGCAGCCGCGGAAAAGCGCCTTCGGCTCATCGGCGGATTCGACGCGGAAAAGCTCCTCGACACAATGGGTCTCTAACAAGCCCTCTGTCGCGTCTGTATTCCAATGTTCCTCCTTCTCCCTCTCGCTCTTTTGCCTTCTGCCAGTGTCGTTTAGCACCAGTGCACAAAGCTGCAACAATACGTTCGCTGAATTCCGTTCGTGTAAGCCTGGCCTATTTTCGTTTTCCTCTCCAAGAATCTCGAAGCCATGCCCAAGCATGCGGCCGACGTCTGTTTGCACGCTGTTTCCAGAGAGTGCCACCGCGCAAAAGTTGACGAGACCTTCGGTAGCCCTTGAGGAATAAGAGCTACGCGCGCGTGTACCTTTCGCCCCGATGAGGATCTTTGATCCCTCTTAAGGACCCTCGAACGGCGACGATTGCCGTTCTTCCGGCTTATACCTCGCGTTCAAGGAGATACTCTCAAATAAGTCGGAATCTACCACTTTCAGTTGACATAAAAACGTAGAAGAAATCATATCGTCAGTTGGCTATATTATTTGCGAATTGATTATGCATTTAATTAATTAAATTACATCAACTTTATAGAGAATATTTCTCGTAAAAGGGTTAAGGGTAAAATCAATCAAAAAAACAACGAGACGTTTAGTTTAGTTCGCAGTCTCTCCTCTTCTCTCATGCTTCATTTCTCCTTGGAAGCTCACACACATCAGTGGTCTTAATATTTCGCAAGATCTCCAAACCGAGACGGGCGTTCGCGTCGCGAACAAGTTTTACGGGCGGCCGAACGATTTTCAGAGACGCGTAAAACACAGAAACACGTTTCCTACGGGGCATAGCCAAGATATACAATTACGAGTTAGAGATGGGCGCAAAGAGATACCCCGCACCGTGACAACTATATACACGTGAGTCATTCCGAAAAAATGCCACCTTCCGCGAATAAGTACCGCGCGCTTTGCATGCGAATATCTCTGCGCGTTCAGGGCCGTACAAGAATGCAAAAAAAAAGAATCCTCGATTTTCATCGATAGCATATGAATAGATATCAATCATCACCAATCAGCTGATCCTGATCCAACAAATAGGATTATAAATAATATTATATCCAGCAGTATTATAAATAAATTGTCATTTAATTGTCACTTTTGACAATCGCTTGAAGGGAAACGAGACTTCTAATATAAATAAAAACGGAGCTAATTAGCCATAGGATCGCGTTATCCGGTGTAATCTGTGGCAATGACAACTCGCGTTCGTCGCGTCGCGTCGCCCAAAGCTCGGCCCGTAAAAAATGCCCCGAGGAATGCTGTGAGAATTGTACCGATGTCCTTGTTCCGTGGAAGTGATAGGTCGACGGTACCGACCCTGGTAACTCTAGACGGACGGCATACCGAGCCTCGTGGCGCCCTATCTTTTATGCCGCAGTTTCTGAAAAATCTCCAAGCTTGATCTTCCTACAAGGGAGACGGAGATGGCCGGATCGCTGCGCGAGGGAGAAGCTGGGGAGGAGAAGGAGAGAGAAGGAGAGAAATCGGTTGTCAGCGACAGCGGTAACACGTGCGCGCGCGCTGGACCTGGCGGCGGGCGTTTACATAAACACGTATAAACGTCGTGTAAAACCGACGCGACACCAGCCTCCCGCTCCTCCTGGATGCGCGTGTTCCTGTCCGTGAGAGGGTCCGCAACGGTAGCGTCCCGGACTCAGATAACGCCCAGGGATATACGGCCCTAAACTGCGCCTACGTGCGGGGACACTGGGCTACCGAATTTTCAAGAAGTCACGACAAAACGTCAAGATAGAGAGCGGTTAAAGAGACGCTCGCGCGGAACCGGATCAAGGATGACGACGTTTCTTATGTTACTACCATGGGCCGTCGTTCTAGAGATGTTTCGCTGAATATTTCTTTTTTTTATGACGAAGGAAAACGTAAAATTTCATCTTTTTTCATATCTAGTATTATCGTTCGATCCCGGAATTAGACTCGTAATTAAAGAATAGAATGATATAGTAATTTCCTGGGCAATTTCTCAGAGAGATGGACAAAAAAGCCGAGACCCGCCTCTAGTTCCATCACGGCGTTATTTGGGTTAACCGTTATCTTATCCTGACGCGATCTTTGAAGGTAGCAGCAGCCTCGTGCTTTCCAATAGACATCAAAAGGTGGGTATATCATGGAGGCCCGTGGGGCCTCCCCGAGGCTCGACGAGAGCGAAACAGAAATATAGAGACGAAGAGAAAAATAGAAGGGAGAGAAGGAAAGAGAGAGAGAGAGAGAGAACGAGCAAACACTCGAATTACCTTGGCAAAGAAACATCTGCCGATGGCGCTCTCCCTTTCAAAGCCAACATGGCGGAATGATCGGCGCATCAACCGGTAGTTACGCTTACCCACGGATCTGCGGTTCTTTTTTTTCCTCGCCCGTGCTCTTTTTCTCTCGGCCGACTTACTCTCTCTCTCTCCTCCTCACCCCAGTTATCTGCTTTTCGCGAAAAAAACCCCGGTTACGCTCGCAGGACATTTCTCGACATCGAGCTTCCGACTCTTCCTCTTCGTCTCTCGCCTCCTCTCCTCTTCTCGTGCGGAAAGAGGAAACGTTCCCGCTAATACAGATCCGGGATCCCGTCCCGTCGTGATTGTAGTATCGGGAACGAATCTGTGGGTACACAGAACGCAGGTGCTACGTAAACATCCCGCTGTCGGAGAGCCGTCGAGTGACCCGGAATGACAGAAGAACGATTGGAGAATCGACGTTGAACACATCGAACACGCGCACGTTGGGTCTCGCAATTCGTATCCCCCGGAGATCGGTATCTCGTTCCATCCGGCATCGTGAACGATGATTAAAGCGCGGCCGATTGTTTTCATTCTCCCGCGGTATCACGCCGCAAATGAAATCACCATCTTCCCGCGCACGGCGCAGGTTAGAGATTTTAATTCCTCTCGAATATACGTCTGCGTATATATATCTCCGACTGGTATCGCGACGTTTATCACTCCCGCACTTCGACGTTTCTCCAACGGGCAAAAAAAATATCACCAATCTCGAATCTCCGCTCGCGAAAATTGCTCGGAATATAAACGGCAGCAAAAGAGAACGGTCGCAAATGAGATTTGTGAAACACGAGGCTCCGGACTCACGTAAAGAGATCCGGATATCTGGCGATCCTGATCCGCGCTAAGATCGAGTCGCAGCGATATTGCCGCGACTTTCGTATCTCGTCGCTCGATCGCGATGGTTGAAATCGATATATGTATATGTTTGACGGAAGAGGGAGACTCTCCGGGGATCTCTCCACTAATGCCGAACGTATAACAAGAAAATTATCCACTCGAGGGGCTCCCAAAAATAGGACGTGGAAGAAGAGGGAGGTCGAAAGGTCGCCGAGTAAAGGTGAGAAGGATTTCGGTTTTCTCGATTCGGCGAGCCTCGCAACAATGTCCGGCGGGCCCCAAGACTGCCCTCCACGAATACAATGGCCGCGAAAATCATTCATTATACGCGGGAGATGCACTATACAGAGAAGGGAAAGACGTCGAGGAAAGAGGATGAGGCTGCGAGAGCTCGGACCCTTGGACAATGGCGTACGCCCATATATCACTCGACCGATTTTTCCGAAAACCGGTGTTCAATGAGTCTTCCTCGGAGAAGAAAAGCCGAAATTCTATACTTCGGTTTTGCGACGCTCTTTTGCCTTTCTGGAGCTGATGAACCACTTCCGATCGTACGATTCGACTTTTATGGAAATTTGTTATCCCCGAAAAAATTTTTCACGAAGATCCTGTTATTTTAGGTTTCCCAAGACACGAAATTTAAAGAAAGAAAACCATTCATATGTTAAGAACGCCTGGCAATTTTAAAATTAAGAAACGTGATTTTGTTACACCGTTTCTCACAAAAAGAGAGACGCAAAGTAAACTGATCTATAAAATTATTTCAATTTATTCACATATATAAAATAATTCCCTAATATTTTTTTTTCATTTTTTATTATAATTATAAAGTCTTGCATCAAAATATCCATTATAAAAAATAACGATATAAATAATTAGCCTTAAATAATCTCGTTTTTTCCCTGCGTTACTTGAAGCTTTATTTAGTAGATGTGCAAAATATTTTTAAACTTTTGAAAATTGACAGTTCTATTTTACGATTCAGTCATATAAGTACCTTTGTGTGAGCACTATATTTCGATATAAAATACAGTCTGAAATATAGTGTCTAAATCTAGCACATCCATGACGTCGGAGCTCGCTCGCGCGTGTATCGCTCGTCGATTCCAGCCCCGCGTAGCCAAAACGATTATAATAACTATTTTATCCGGCGCGGATCTGGGCCATTGTGCCTCCCCATTCTGAAAGTCATAACACAGTCTGTGCCTACGCTACGCTCCTCGGGAACTGCCTCGATAGTTCCCCTTTGGCTGTGCTATATCACGACGTGTAACCTGGTGCACCATGAATTTCAAGTCTGGCGCAGGTATGCGTGTCCGGGGATGCGAACCCAACACACAATCGGAATTCTCTGTATCTACACATTTCGAGCCACGCAAATTCGTATTGTGACTGTGCACGTACACGTGTGTGCGTAACGACACGTATACACGAATGATTATCTTTCAAGTATACGTGTACATGCACAACGCTTGTATACAGGCTGTCTCGAAAGATCGAATGAAGATTTTTATAATCGATTTCCTGCCTCTCTTCTTTTTCTCTCAGAGAGAATCATTCAAGAGAAATTCAGATGTCTCGTAATCGAAACTGTGCGTGCGCAAAATTCATTCAAATTTCATTAAAGTCTCACCTATACTCGATTACGAAGAGTCCGAACACTTCGACGAGAAGGCTCTCTGTTTTAAATTGATTCGGAAACTATAGATGCTTCGATATATCTTAATTAAAATGAAAAGAGACCGGGTTGTTCGAAGGGTTTATTAAAATTGGAGGTATAAAGGATTTTTGGGACACCCTATATTCAAGCGATCCTGGTTCCACGCTGACGCTGTGTGCGTGGCATATCGCGGCGGTAGCACACATTGATCGCCGGCAATATTTCACGGCATATTGTTGCCATCTGCACACGCAACCCCGCGCGCACGACAGAATGCAACGACGTAGGAGAGACGCGCGCGCTTTTATTTATCCGCTATTTATTTGCCAACGCGCGCGCTACCGAAGGTCTCCCCGGCCCTGCCGGGGACAGATTTGAAAAGTTATTAATCGTCCTGTTTTGGAAAGGAGTGCCTCTCTCGCCCTCCTCCTCCCCTTCCTTCTCCCTAGAGATGGCTCCTTTTCACGCGAGCTGTTGGCTAACCAGACGACGGCGCATTGGCCGCGACGATGCGAACGTGCCCCTTTTTCGATCGGCACGAGAGGGTTCCTCTCGAGGAGGTGTGAATCGATGGGTGGAGATCGGTCACAAAAAGTCGAGCCAATTCTTTTGTGAAACAGGGATCTAGATTGAGACACGCGAATATGTCCCGGCCGCTGTCATTCGCTGCGAGTCGTAAAATCGTCGCGTATTCAAATTATTCGATAAAAATATACATTTAATCAGAAACAATTATAAAACAACAGAGGTAATTATTTTTCTTGGTTTTTTGATACATATATTTCCCGCAAATTGTTTCATCAGGTCACAATTTTGAATAATTTTCGATTAAAATTTTGTTGTAATTAAAAGATATATCATTAGGATATTTACTCCTAAAAAATTTTGTTGTTGATTATGAATTAAATATTGGATATATTTTGAACAAATTGTTAAAAATCCTAATGATGTATTTAATTACAAAAAAATTTTAATTGAAAATTTTGATATGATGATACAATTTGAAAGCATGAAATATATATGTAATATATTTAAAATAATATTATAACAAATTTCTTCAATATGTGTAAAAAACACATTAAAATAGTTCAATTTTTTCATTTTAATCATAGATTTTTAAAAGTTGACGTAATGAATTATTCTCAACATCAAAACAGCTACGAAAAATGATTATTCTTTTTCTCTTTTCTTTTTTTTATTAAATTCTATTGTTGAAAATTCCAAGTAATCACCACACCTTTTTATCCTTATAAATGAATGTTTATAAATATTCACATCACAAATATCTTGAATACCGTTAAGTATATATCTTAATATATTTCACGGTGCAAATACATTTTGCGATCGAGATAAGCAAAATGTCATAAAATCCGAGAATTGAGGTGTTTCCTCTCTTTAGCGAATAAGGAAAGGAAAATGAAACGGAGTTACAGCAGAATCGTTTGAGATAACAGGTGACACCGTGCGTGAAAACCGCTATCTCTCTCCACGGCTTCATAAATATTTAAGACACCTACTTATGATGCCCGCGTGCCGCAGATGCCCGTCGAACGATTTGAATATAATCTGTATCACGATATGTACGTGTCACTCTTGCCTTCGTAATCTTATCACATGTTTTTCACACGTAAAACGAATGACGTAATATCATTATGCATGTAAAATTAATAGGCTTCCCTAGAAACACAAGATTGTCAATTGCACGATACATTTCGCAAATTTCGAGTGAATGAAACGTTTAGCATTTGCCTCTTTGATGCAAAAATTCATTTTTAACAATAAATAATTATCTCTTTTGTAAGAAGAGGAAAAATTTACAAAAAATATAATGAATTAAAAAAATAGTGTAATAAAAAATTATAAATTTCTAATTCTAATCATCTTTTTAATATTATATTTATTTAATTTTATATTTTTTTCGAAGTATTTTGAATAGAAAAAAGGAGCGTCAACTTTTTTAATTTTAAATTCCGAGATATATACAAAGATCCGGGTCTGCTGGCAGAATTATTCCCCTTAGCGCTCGTCTTGGTTTTATGCGTTTCGGTAACACATATTCCCAATTCTAGCCGCGACTCGACCAAGGACGAGAGCGCAAGAAAGAGAGAGACGGAGAGAGAAAGAGAGAGAGTCCGGTCGCCATTTTTCCCATAAAAAATCCGCCAAGTTCGCGCTTCCTGTTCGCGCGTCTCCGCTCTTCTCGAGAGCGCCAGAAAGAGGAAGCTCCGGAAGAGGGAGTAGAATGCGGGGGTGCGGACCGACACGGTAAAATATATTCCAGTCAACTTCCGTTGGAAATAAATAAGAGTCACGCCACCGCGCGCGCGGTCTCGTTGCGCCCCGACTACGGCGGCCATTCGTGTGCAGGGGACCTTATCTCTCGATATCTCTCTTCTCCTCTTTGCGTGGCCCAAGCCAAGAGAAGCCATCGAAAGTTGCGCCGCGCCACTCATCAAGATACACTATAATCAAGATGAGGCTTTCTGTAACGCGCGCGTTTGCGTAATTACCGCCTTTTAATTACCGACAACTACGTAACCATGCGAATTGACACCTCTCTATTCCAATTCATTGCCTTTGTAACACGTCTGATTATCCTGATTCTTCATTATTTTGTGTATCTCGGTATTCTTATTAATTAATATTTATTAATTATTAATATATTTAATTTATATTTAATTTATATTTAATTTTATTTATTAATATATTTAATTAATATTATTAATTAATATTAATTAATTTTATTTATTAAATTCTTCTCGATTTTATATTTTACGTTTATCTCTGGCCTTGCTAAATGCTACGTTATATTTAATTGGAATGTTATTTAAATCTATATTGTTGCGATCCCTCTTTTTCAGGCGAGAAGCCCTTTAAGTGCGAATTTCCGGGCTGCGACAGAAGGTTTGCAAATAGCAGCGATCGGAAGAAACATAGTCATGTCCACACATCGGACAAACCTTACGTTTGTCGGCAACCGAGCTGCGATAAATCCTACACTCATCCAAGTTCTCTACGTAAACACATGAAGGTATATCACTCTTAACATAATCGTATATATATGGATGCTAAGTCATAGTCGATGTGAGAATGCGCTATTTAAAATTTAATTTATGTCTTCTAATTGTCTGTGTTTCGCAAGTGATATAAATATGTTCAGAAATTTCATTTCACATATGAATCTCTGCAAGATTTTTTTAAAGAGTTTTTTATTTAAGATGACGGAGTGTGGTAGGAGTTCCCAAACTATGTCGCCATCGTAAGTCTCTATGATTGCCAAATTATTGTGATAGATGGATAATTCATAATTTAATTCATTTACGCGCAAAAGATTCTGATTTATTTGTAATTTCCGTTTTTATAGAACCAATTTGCAAATAGAATAAACAATGATTCAAAATATGTACACTTCCAATTAGTAAACCTTATCGAGACCATTTATCGCTTCGTCTAATACAGATAATCATCAGTATAGAAAGAAGAAACACAGACGAAATGGGTGTATAATGACGCATATGTTTTCCACGCTTCTACTCTTATGCATTTGTGATTCGCAATGATTGTATGGATGACATCTCTTTTCTTTAGGTATTATCTAAAAAAATATTGGTATTTAAAATATAAAAAAGAAGAAATCACATATAAGTAAATATAACAATGCATTTATGCATATAATTTAATATAAATAAATATATTGTCATATAAAATTCCTTTGGTTAAAATTTTTCCGAGAAAATTGATTTAAAAAATTTATAAAATGTATACTTTTTTTAAACTTAATTGTAATGCTCTTCTATAGTGAAAAGAATAGGCTCTATTCTAAATAGTTATTTTGAAGACTTTTCAGTAGGCATAGAATCTACTAAAAAAAATCTTCAAAATAATTATTTAAGATAGGATGCAGTATGAATTATGAGAATTGCATTAACAAAAACATAAAAAATAATGTCTCTCGAATTGAATGTCATTAGAACAGATAATCGCACATATTAAGTTAAATTGAATGAAAAAATGCAAAGCTCAATTATTTTCACAAACATTCAGTCATGTTAAAATAAAGTAGAATCTCAAAAAAGATCTATTAATACAAATTTTCAAGTCAATTAATAAAGAACTTTAAATAAAAAATAATAGTCGATTTAAATGCAATCATTGAAACTTAAAAGAACGTGAATATATTAATCTTTTAATCTTAAAATTAATTTTCTCGAAAAATGCTTGATATAAAAAAAATGTTTATTCTAAAAATTTTGTCCGCAATTTATATTTTCGCACATGAAGACATTTTTTTTCGATCGCATTTTCTGACCCGCTCTGCCCGTAGTCATCCACGATAATCTTAATCACATTCTATTCATATCAAGATAAGCTCTTCTATATGTTTCTCTATATGTTTCTTCCTCTCTGTTTTTCTATACATTATTTAAAAGTTGAAGAGAGAGAAAAAGACTGTCATGAAATAAAAAATATCGTGGAAACAAAATCGTGAGCCGTCCGTAAGATTATAACGTGGTCTTTTCTCGCGCGAATAATCGTGGAATGTTAATAAGAAATTATTTGAGCGCGAAAAGACAGAGAAAGAGGGTGAAGATTCATGCAAACAGGCCAATTTTCGAAATATATGCGTGATATGTTACCTTTGACGGGGCGCTCTTGCTACTTCACGATTTTCGTAGACGTGATTCGGGGAAGACGGTCGTCGAGATTTGCTCACTGAATTATGAAGGAAGGTTTAAAGCGAATTCTTGATCCCCGTTGCTTTCGTCTTGGCTTTTACGCCAGGATGCTGCTCTCCTCGCTGATCTCCTCGTGATCTCTACCTCTACCTCGATATCCACACGATCGATCTCAACATCAAGCCTTTTACGAAACACAATATATGTTAATAAATAAATAAATAAATGTAAATTATATATATATATATAATATATATATATAATATATATATATATATATATATATATATATATATATATATATATATATAGGGTGTCTCAGACCATCCGTACACCCCTTTTAAAATGAAAATAAATGGCTTTTATCAAAAATCGCGAACAATTTTTAAGTAAATCGGGTACGCTCTATCAAATGGTGATGTTTTCAACTTTTGATTCCGACCGGAAATACGCCATCCGGATCGAAAGTTGAATTTTTTTAGGGGAACATGATACTTTTTATTACAGATTCGAATTGAAGTTCATTAATTCATCACAGTTACTTTCAACGTCAATTTTAAGATTGACAGAGGCACTTTCAGAAAAAACGTTTGGTACAAAAGTTTCTTATTTTTTCACGTACAATTCGAATCTGTAATAAAAAGTACCATGTTCCCTTACAAAAATTCAACTTCCGACCCGGATGGCGTATTTCCGGTCGGAATCAAAAGTTGAAAATATCACCATTTGACAAAGCGTACCCGATTTACTTAAAAATTGTTCGCGATTTTTGATAAAAGCCATTTATTTTCATTTTAAAAGGGGTGTACGGATCTGGGACACCCTGTATATCATAGAGTAAAGAATATGGAGGATAAAAAATTATATATGTATAATATACATATATAATTGCAAAATATAAATATTTTTGTCAGGTGAATAATAATTTATATAAAAAAATCATTAACCACCTGACGGAAAAAATGTTCATTTCGCAAATTTTAACGCAAGATGACGTTTTCTCCTCGCAGATACACGGTGTGACGATCAGCGAAGGAAAAATGGGGATGTATGAGAGCGAGGGCGAGGAAAGCAGCAGCAGCGTTTGCAGCGTATCGGTAACGGATCACACGGAATCGCCTCAACCACCTCCCGTCCCGACGACGACGACAACCAATCCACCACCGCCCACGAGTCACTCGTCGATTCGCGGGGGAACAGAGTTGGCGGAATGGTACGTATGTCAAACGCCGACGATCGGGCCTCAACCGGGACCCCTACCAGGCCCACCACCCCCCCATCATCTTGGACATCATTTCAATCAGCTAATACATCCTCAAGCGGCTGCCTATTAACTGAAGAATGAATGTCAAAATAGTCAATAAAATAGTAAACAAATATGTAGGCAGAGCTACGTCCAGAGCACGAGATGAACTCGTTTCCGAGTACTTGTTTCCGAAACGTTTCCGTTCAAACGTTGGTTCAATAATCGGAAGGCTCTAGATTTGAGTTCCGCAAAAGTAGGACGCGCTCCGAAATTTTTGCTCGCCTCTGAAGGCTTTCAGATTTTTGGCGCGAATTGGATTTCAGTGAATTTGGAGATGTGTATGTTGGCTGTGTGTCTCGTTCCGTTTTTTATGGTGAACCGTACTTGCGAATAATGCACAAATATACGGCCAAGAAAATAGCGAAACTATATAAAAGGGAAGAGATCTAGGCAAAGGAATAGATGTGCGCTAAATAAAATGATGCTTGTCTGATAATCGAGAGGATTTAACTCGATATAGTCGCAGACATTTTTCCTCACTCGTGAAAATCGATAATGATGTCTTTTTTACATCTTTATCTCTTCTCATATTTCTTAATACGAGATATATGATGATATGAAACAAAATGCCTTGCTGAAAATGTTTTCACGAAAATAAATTCGAATGACAATCACCGAGTCAAAATCGAATGATCTTTCGAGAAAAAAATTCACTTACTCGACAACGGATAAAGGAAAAAAAGGATAACCAAAGTGGGCCCAATTTTATATTCAATCAAACATGATTCAATTTTAAGCTTATAATGAGTACAACAAAATCTATAAAACTATAAATTTGTGAAAAATGTCTAATTCTCATTTTCTTATAAAAGATTCTCATTCTTATTATTATCATTACTTTTCACGATTACAATTATGTCATTTATTTTGATTCAAAAATAATTTTAAATTAAAAATATTTTTCAATCGAAAAAGAATAATACATATATATTATCAGAGTTTGATAAAAATACCTCTAATATTTCTTGTTATACAAAGTAGAAAGAATGAAATTTATTTCTAGATATATTTTAATTTAATGCTCTCGCACAAAGTTGCAAAAAAATAGCCTGAAGCAATTTTACTAATAAAAATTTTAATTTGAGTTATATTTTGTTGTTGTAAAATTGAGCTTAAAAATAACTTCCTTCGAGTTTGTTCATATATGATGCATCATATAGCCTGGTTGATCCTCATTGATCATCATTGATCCTATAAAGAAGCTTACGAATATTTAAGATATATCAAATAAAATATATTTGAAGCTATGTAAATACTTTACTTCTATGTAAATATTTCCCATTGATCAGGATAGCTATTTATTAATTTTATTCTTTTAAATCCATGAATCAAAAAGAATTTGTAGTATATTTTACTAATGGTCGTATTATAAAAAACTAATTTATTTCAATATATTTCGATAAAAAATTCATGATCTCTTACTTTTAATTTTTTACTATTAATTTTTTAACTTAATATACTTCTTAATATACTGTCAAGGAAGTCTTAAAAAATATTTTTCAAATATACCATGTTTTGAGAGATATATGTCAGTTCGTCTTGCTTGTATTTTTTAAAACTTTTTATATTTGAAATGAGATGAATGTATGTTTGGACATTGTAATGATAGGCAAATAGAAAGAAAGAGAGAACGAAGAACTTGGATTTAGAAAACACAAACAAAATGAAAAGATCTAAAATTATATATTTAATTATGTATAATTATGTATTATATATTATATATATACATGAAATACTTTCGAGATTTAAGGTGATTTTACTTTTTAGGTAGAATTAACATTCTACTTGCTCTTTAATAAAAAAGGATATTAAATCAATTCTCCTTAATATCTCATCCCATATAAAGTATTAAAATCATAATTAAAAAAATTAATAATTTACATAATACATATTTATTATTTTATACATGAAATTAATTACAGAAAAAGTGTATGTATAAACATGATATAAATAGATGAAAAAAGAGCCAGTTTGATAACACAAGCGCAATATCTAATTTTTATAATTTAAGAAAATTTTATTTGCATCAATAAATAAACAAATAATGCATCAATAAATAAATAAATAAATTTATATATATTATATGATGTACACAAATATATATTTTAACAAGAAATAAGTATGTGAAATCATTTCATGTATAATATGTAAGTATATGTAATACTCTATTATTAATATATAATATGATTAAATATAATATTATTATTAATAATATTTTAATATAATACATATTAGTAATATATATTAGTAATGTATTTCACATATAGATATTATGAAATATTATAAAGTATTTTAATACTTGTATAAGCGGAGACCAAGAATCAATTAATATGAAAAACTAAAAAAAAAAAAAGCTATAAAATTCTATCTCAAAAATGAAAATAACCTTAAAATTTCGAAAGCCAGAATAAAAATATACATGTCGCATAAAAGTTATCCGTTTTGAAACAAAATAATCTTGATTTGAAGTATGTTTTTCATTGATCTTAATGACATTTTGATGAATATCAATTGTAAATTTCTTAAAAACTCAGGAGTATAGACTTATTAAAATATAATAAATTAAGATATTATTAGCAAGACACTCCAACTGACATAATAATGGGCATCCTTATAATTTAAAATATTATTAGATATAATTTAAGATAATCATTAAATAAATATAGATATGATAGAATAATATTAGATATAATTATTAGATATAATTTAAGATATAATTATTAGATAATATTATTGGATAAAATTTAAGATAGTATTAAAATTACATGACGCTGATAACACAGAATTCTGGTCACTTAATCATTTTATTTCTTACTTTAAAAATTATTTCTACTTTAAAATTATTATGTATTTATATTCAATATCATGGGTTTCATAGAAGAATAATATCTCTAATTTTATGAAAAATGAAAAATTAAGATATTACATATTTCCTTACGAAAAATAAAATATTAAATGAGATATTAATACTCCTAATGCCTTTTTATCCAAAACTTATAGAAATTGTATCTATAAAATTTGAATTTTATAATGTTTTTTCTCATTCCTATAAAGTTACGATTTTGGACTTACGTCTTTTTGTGATAGCCCCTCGATATGTATATATTAATATTATTGCATGTTTTTTTTATATTGTTTCATTATTATATTATATTATTATTATATAATTATTACATAATCATATTACTTTTATTCAAAAATTTAGAAAATGGATTTCAGAAAAAGAATATTTGAACAAAAGTAGTAAGGCTTCAAATGATGCATCAAATGATAGTATTATTTCGAGTCTTTATGAAAATCATACAACGGTCATTTTGATTTCTTTGAATTGAAATCGTGTTATTTTTTATTGCATATTTTATCTGATGTTGAGACATTTTTTTCAGAATGATATGATAATATATTAAAATATTGTTATAATTTTTTTTTAATTATAAATTATCGAACTTACAGTACTGCCCACATTAGCGTTACCTAAAGTATGCCATGTGAGAAGGCTGTTTAGAAACCAATTTTTGCAAAACGCAAGGCATTTTGAAAATTAATCTTCCGATACAAAATAATTGATCAAATATAAACGTATAGAAATATACGCGTCACGCTCGTGCCTCAATTTATTATAATCGCCAAATAATAGCGCAAGTCACATAGTCCCATATTTGTTCATTTATAAATCAACGATTTCTTGTATCTTATGCTTCTTGTATTACTCGAATCTAGCGATAGACTACGCTTGTAATGTCAACAAAAAAGAAATGAAACTGATTAATTTTTACTGCTTTATTTTTAGGAACATGAGTATGTATGTGAAGAGAGAGAGAGAGAGAGAGAGAGAGAGAGAGAGAGAGAGAGTGTGTGTGTGTGTGTGTGTGTGTGTGGTGTGTGAAAGATAGAGAACATGTAATTAAATCTTGTACATATATAAAATTAAAAATATGAACACGCACGGACTATGATGGAGTAAGTGTTCAATGTAAGATACTTAAGTAAGTTTTATGTGTGATATTCTGTATATTGAAAAGATTTAAATAAGGATGATATAAGTGTAGCATTTATTGTAATAATTATTATTTCCATCGTGTACATGCTTAATGTCGATAGCGAAAAAAAATGTCGCGAATTGTATTATATTATAATTGTTTTAAATATATATGCGAAAAAAATATATATATATTATACAAGACAAGTATATTTAAATGTGTGCCGTCTTACTTATTTCAAATATATAAATAAATCCTGCATTAGATGCATCCTACACTATTCTCTTTAAAAATGTAACATAAAACAGACATTTTAGATAATTTCATTATATCTTTTAAAAATATAACAATTAATATTCTTGCAATTAGCATCTATATGTATCCAAATTATTTATATATTAATTATTTGTATATCGATACATTTGAGTCTCGTGCTTTAATGAGAGATTTCTAAACTAAATCATGATTGAAGAGAAACATAGTCGATATTAATTAATAAATTCTACTGATGACAAATAAAAATTTTTTCGATTTAATACATACATCTCTTCCCTTCTCTCCTTTTCTTTTTCGATACGAATAATGATGGACGAAAAATCTCGGCTCCAAGATTCCTAAGTAAGATTATAACAATCGTTTCTTCAGTGAATTATAGATATATTATAACGGATACAAGGTTCTTATTTAACCGGCCTCCCTGAACTTAAGGAATATCTCGTGAAGCGTATTGAATGGATAAAAAAGTGAGCAAGAAACGGGGGGGGGGACATATATACAAACTGGAAAGAGTTTGGTTCGCATGGCGCCACAATGTGTCTAGGCACCTATGTATCTACCTACGCGAGAAAGAGAGAGATAAAAAAAGTAAAGGAGAGATAGCATCGGCATCGGGACGACCGCGGCGTTTTATTGCTCGATAAGCAGATGAATTCGTCAGATAATTTCCAGTCTCGATGCGGATGATTTTATTAGCCGAACCATACGAGACCCCGGAATTCTTTGAATCGAGAATTGAGATGACACGGGCTTCAGGGAAGAGATCACCAGAGATAAGATGATACCGATGGAGGTCAGGCCAAGTGTCTCCGCGTGAATTTGTATGATCGATGATTTTCGGATATGCTAATCTCTGGCGATTGGCAGCGTAAAGAGCGAACGGGGAAAGGAAGAGAGAGAGGAAAGAATATATTCTCTTCGAACGCAATTGACGAGCATTTGCGGCGGATAAGGATTCGCTATCAAGGCGAACGACGCAGAACAAAGGATACGAAGGCGACGAAGCAGGAGGGATGGATGCGAAAAATAATAATAATTCCGTAGCCAGGTACACGCGCTTTTGTCTCGCGCGTTGCTATCGCTCTCCTCCTCCGTCTCCGCTTTTTTTCTCCCCTTCACAAAGGCGAGATTCGTATTAAAAGGTACGGCACGTATAATTAATGTCCGACGGTCACGAAAGGACGCGGAGCCGATGCCCACGATACCGATGTATACACATCCCGATTTACAAAGAAACACGCATTCTTGCGGTACGTATATACGCGTGTCGCACACGTAGGCGCGTATGCGTCGCGTGCCGCGACGCACGTGCGTATCAGGGCGTGTGACCGCGGAAAGCGTTTCAATTAAATTTGTGAATTAATGGCCGAGTAATTATCCGCTCCTTTCTCGTCGCGATATCACAGGATACGTCGTATAATTCTTTCTTCTAAACATTTCATATACTATAATCTACAGCTGTTATAAATAAAAAAAAATATGTTGTACGAACCTGTATGCAAAGCTCTTGCAGATCAAGTCCAATGACTTTATAGTCCGAGAAACCTACATCGCAACTTTATTATGCAAATATGCGAATATGTTTCCGAGTTTTAATCGTATTATGAGTTGCCATAAGGTTTTTAAAAACACGAGGGAAGGGAGTACGCGCTGACTGGCGTTATAAATTAAATCTTTATCGGTTACGTCTCACAGTTAAAAGCGTGAAAATCGATTAAGCGGCAAGGAGTCGCAGCTTGAGTCGCAGCTCGTGGACACCATCGCCGACGCACTTCCGCGGAAGCGGCGTAAAACGATGTAAGAGGATTAACAGGCTCAGCCGATTGGCTCCCATTACCGGTCTCTGTCCCGGGGGTTGTAAATCCTCCGTAAAGCCGTTGATAAATCACGCTCAACATCGCGTTAACGATAGTTCCGCGAGCCCGCGGGCTTACGGAAACTTTAACGACGAATCGAAATTTAAATCCAAGCCGCGCGACAGTAATCGAATAAATGCTATTCGAGTCTCACGTTATTGATCGAGTGATTAATCAGAATTTCTAATGACGATTTCAATCGATCGATGCCGATAATAATTATCAAAAAGAGAATTTTTGTGGTATTCGACCAGTTCCGCGACTGGCTTCGCAAAATATATAAATTTTATGTAATCATTGATAAATCACTGTATAATATCATACTTATATTGTAGCGCAAGTTATTTTAAACTATTCTGGAAGGAAAAATAATTTGAAATTTTTACCATTTTATTCTATGAGGCGATTAATCTTTTATCTAAAATTTTAATTCATAGATCGAAAATAAAATAAAAATTGTTGAAGATTATATCTTATACGATTGTTGACGAATATTCAAAAAAATTATAAATATGAAATATAAATAAATATATATATAAATTTGATAAAAGATAATTTGATATAGATTTATAATTTAAATCGACAATTTAGAGAGAAAGAGAGAGAGAAAATTTCTTCTAACATAATTCTTGCGATATTTAATAGACAAAGAGGAATTACATTGTCCGTAATAATTTTTACGCATTTTACATAGATTATAATAAGCCAATAAGTATAAGATTACAAAGATAATTACTAACATCTATATATATCATTAATTAACGGTAGTTCGTTATTAATCTCACGTTTTCATCGCGTCATCCGGTCTGACTAACGCATAATGATTTATTAACTCGTCCTGTCTATTAATAAATTCTCAAACATCATATATCTATGTATACATACTCCTTGTTAATTATTAATTGGATGGTATTCATATAAGGAGGAATCATGTGTGCCTTTCTACATCAAACATGAAAAATAGACTCTTGAAATTTTTTTTAGAAAAAATTAATTTGATTGGTGTTTTCTATCATAAGAATATTTTTTATGCAACAGAAATATATAAGATTCTGTTTATTTAATAAAACAATTATTGAATGTGTAATATTTAATGTGAGATAATAACGTGTAAAAAAGACAATATTTGCATGTAGACTTGTCAGATTATATGTTCTCGCTCGATGTACTTCGCTTATCAAGTAAAATTTGAATTGAAATTTTATTTCATCGTACGTGCTCGTGATAGAAATCAAATAGCCTCGAATACTTTGCGCGAAAATATTTGCGAGACAGACGCTGTCAAGAGGTTAAAGGCTGGTTTGTTATGAAGTAGAAAATACATCGTTACTGGAGTTAGATCGTTCATATGATGTTCAATTAAAAGTTAAATCGAGTTGGATACATTAGATGTTATAAATATTTTATAGAAATATTTTTAAAAAGAATATATAAATATTTACGCCTCATTTCTAATAAAAAAAATAAAATAAAATAAATGGTAACTGGTTTTTATATCGCATCTTAAATATAGGAGATTAAAGTATAACTAAATCATATTTTAATAAAATATAGTCCTCTATATAAAAAGAAAATTTATAAAAAGGCTGCTCTAAATTTTTATATTTTATACATTGGATTTTTAGGTCTAAGTATATCTTATCAATGTTAAAATTTTTGACAGCTATCAAAAAAAAAATATATATATATAAAATTTCAATAATTTTCAAAATATTATAATTTATTTTCGTCAGCTGGCGAGTAATTTGAGGAGACGAAAGATCAAAGGAAGACATTGTTACATTAATCATAATATAATAAGATCTTATCGTTATCGTACCTGTTTCCTCCGCATTTTTCTTTCTCGTTGGACCGAATGGATTCATATAATAATAACGTTTACCTATTTCTTTGCAAAAATTATAGCAAAAATCGTCGTCATGCCTGCATCTAGACGCGTGTTGATTTGAAAAGCGTTTATCTAGCGAATGTTAAGGCATATACGACGCCCGGTGTACGCGGGACAGGTACGTGGGCGTGTACGTGTGCCGGTATGATCTACGGGGGTTATTACAACGGCAACGAAGCACGACGCGAGATGTTCACCGGCAATACCACATCGAGCGCTTCTCTCTACTCTTTGGCCCCTGCCACGATATAACATCCCAGTCCCATCGTCGTCGTACCGAAGTCCTTACCGAGTAAATACATAGGTCGCGGCCGACTGCTGCATTCCGGCCATAACGGGGCAACGCGAGTGCATATCTCCTTTTGCTTTTTTTTTAACGAGAGAGAAAGAGAGACAGAAGAAGAGGGAGAAACGATCGATATATTTCAGAGATATTGAAGCGCGAAAGGTCGATAGGCGTTCAGATTAACGTGTAGCGATAAAAGTTTAATGATGAGTGAGAACATGAATAGAAAGATGTGATAATTATGTAGTATATAGAGAGAAGGTATTCGATAGATAATAAATAGAGTATCTGTATTGGCATATCAAAAATTACATAACTCGAAAATGATGCATTTTAAAAATATTGCCAAAGGGAAAAGATATTTATTCTTTGACAAGAAATACATTAGTATCGATCTGTACCCTAGCTATAAGACAGGATATTATACAGAGTGTTTTTTAATGAGTGTGAAAAATTTTAGATGATTCTTTGTCGAAAATTAAGGGGGGTTTTTCATATAAACAAGAAGTTCTAATAAAAAATTGAATAGGGGTTGCTAGTTTTATCCTTTTATAACAATACGGGAGACTGAAAAAAATACTAATAAATAACCTTCTTACTAGTAGAAAATATCCATCTAATTTCATTTCTTTAACTTGTTTCAAATTTGAGAAAAAAATAAAAACCTAATTTTTATCCCCATTTTTGGAGAAGTGTAACTCCGCAGGATGTAGAAGTATATGTTTATATGAAAAATCCCCCTTAATTTTCGACAAAGAATCATCTCCTAAAATTTTTCGCACTTATTAAAAAACATCCTGTATATGTATGCATATGTGTGCATTGTTCCTCCCGTTTTCATTTCCTCAGAGGAAGATAATATTTTTGAAATGAAATTTTTAACAATATTAACCACATAATAATTTTTTATTTAGAAAATAGTTCAAAATTTGAAACTAATTCAACATAAAATGTTGAATTATTGACAAGATATTCGGCGATAAGACACGAAATTTATATTATTATGCGAGCCCAATATATGCGTCGTATATCGCGCTCGTCATCACCGATAATTGAAGTTGCGCAAAACCCGCTGAGAGTGCTTTTCGTTATCCGCGAGTGTGAGGTATTATCGCGAAAGAGGATAAATGGGGAGAAGTCCGCGAGAGAGTGGAAGAGAGGCGCGAAAGAAGAGGAGGGCCGAGCGAGCGTTTACCCGTCCGCTCCGATCCGGTGAATGAGAGAGGCAACCGGGGGCAAAGGAGAAGAGAAAGAAGAAGGAGAAGGAGGTGAGAGGGCGAAACGAGAATCGAATGAGAACGAGAGCCGGAGAGCGCAATTTGTAGTCGCTCTCATTTGTCACCGCGTCCCCCTCTGAATCACCCTCTCGCCCTCAGTCACCTACCATCTTGCTCGGCTCTTCTCCGATTCTACTCCATCTCCTCCTTCCACGCACATTATATCTACACACGTACACCACTTCCACTGTTACCACCGCTAGGTAGGTAGGTAACTCCCTCGTTCCCTTGGGTTTTACCTTCTCCATCCTCTCGGTCTGTCGCTTGCAAGCTCCTTCCATCGTTTCTCTCGCCCTTGATTCGTATCTCGGATTTTCATCGCATAATTCTCGCTAGATAACAGACTGATAAAGAATATAAAGATCCATCATAAAACGCAGATGCATATATATGACACAAGTTAGGAATAAAACTTTTAAAATCATGCAAAGTATGAAATTTATTTTTGAAAAAGGATGTTTTTGTCTTGTATCAAGTTCTAATAAAATGTTATGAGTGTAAATAAAGGAAACTTACAATTTACGTTCCAAATATTTAATTTCGCGTGTCTTTTGTCCAGATAAAAAAATTAAAAAAAAAAAACAAGAATAAATTAAATAATATAACCGATAATGATAAACAGGATGATCGAGAGCAATAAAATTAAAAAATTATAAAATTAAAAAAGAAAAATGCTGCTTAATCGTGGTCGAGAATCATACCTTTCCCGAGGCGAATTAGAATCGGGAGAATCGACTGGATTCGGCGAACGGCGCATTTTGGGTATATTAACACGTAACATATCAACGGCACCATCACACACCTGCGCCCCATCGGGCGGGGGAGGAAAGGGCAGGGCGCGCGTGTGTACCTTATTTATATCCCGTAAAGAGCCGTGCTTTTCGACTCGCGCTTGAATCCAAGTGGAAACAGAAACGCGCGACCCGTTCTCACGTGGCTCCGGTTATAAACGTCCGCGTAAATTCGAGGCTGGTTAGAGATCGTAAAGTGGTGCGAGACGATGCGGACCGGTGTGGCATGGCATACAGAATCGTAAAGCCGATCCATACGAAAGAACGAGGGGGCGGCCCTGTCTACCGAGCCGATTGCTTGTCGACTTTTGTGTTTATTCGTCTTTGCCCGTCCACACATCGCACCACGAGACTTACATTGTCATTTTAAAGCGCACATATCTCGCTTATTGCACGATAATTAGGAATGATATATATTCGCGTTCAAGCATTATGATATTTTAAATATATCATAAAGCTGTAACATATTTGAAAGAATTGGAGAAACTGAATATTTTCGTTAGTCGATATCTACTTCGTTTTTCGTCTTCATATCAATAAAATTCCACGTCGTATCGAAAAATCACGTTTTATAATTTTTATAAATATATTTCATTTTTGTAGAGAGAAGGAAAGACAGAATATTTAATTCTTAATTTCTTCAAAAACTCATAACTAATGCAAAATGTGTATATTACTGTACATTGTTAATTCATTTAATTAGATTTCTTATCTTCCTAATTTATTCTTTTTATTTTTTGGATACTATAATTGACATTAACATGGACACAATATTATTTATTCAATAAGAATTTATATATTTCTTAAGCGAGACGTCAGAAGGAACGTTGAATTATATCAATATTTTTATTTTATTCAATTTATAGATATGTGTTAAAAGTGCACGGATATACTTTAAATGTAAAATTTTTTTGTCATCAATATATATATTACATTAATATTATTACATATATATTACATTAATATCGCTGTAGCGCGTAGAAACAAAAAAAAAAAAACGTGCTGACTTTTATTGATAGTGAAGAGCAAGTGACTAGCTTTTAGATGTCTCGATCGACCCATCCGACACAACTACGCACAAAAACCATACTGACGTATCAATGTGTAGCTGCCACAACAGGACGCGCGCGCGCGTCCGCTCTTATTATTATAAATTATTTATTTGCATTTCCAAATGATCCTTGAAGAATCACGGTATTATGCTAATGCGGAGATTAACATATAGGGAGGCCCGGTGCGATATTTCAACTCGCCTCACCATTTAGACTGTGGGAGTCTAGCCACGGTATTTGATCTCCACACGACTCGAAAGAAAGGCGCGGGCCAAGGATATTTTATCATTTCTCCCGTTACAAAAAGGCACCTACGAGACGTTAAGGAATTCCTATAGACGAGAAGGGGAGAGGGAGAACAATGCTCTCACGTTGAAATGTTTAGCAGTTAATCGAGTTTTTTTATGCAGCGAAGTGATCATTCAACGTTCCTAATTTTCGTGCACTGTGATTATGATAAAATTCTGAAATTTCTCGCGCGCCTGCGTGTTTTTACTATATTATAATTACTTTTAAAAATGTCGAGCAATTTTTCTCAATTTTTCTTGTGTAACTTGAATAGATTATCATTTTTCTAATGCATATGTTCCTTTTTAAATAATTTCATTAATATTAAATGTATAATAAAATTGTTTAAAAACACTATAAACTAAAAAAATTCTTACCTAGGACCTTTAATAGGGCTGGAGCAACTAATTTCGCAATATAAGCCAAGGACAAAGTACCTCTAAACTGTAAAAAAGATTGATACTGTATTATTAAGGGATTGAGTTAGGGAACGGCGCTAATGACGTGCAAGAATTATCATACTTATTAAGGGACAATAAAAGCACGGCCGTCTTTTATTCGGAATTCGATAAACAGTGAACACATTCTAACCTTTGGCTAATTTATTGCAATGTAGGCCGGCGCGGGCAGAAATTTTCGCGCATCCCTCGCGAGGGGCCCGAGAAGCGCTCATAAATGACTTAACCAAACGTAATTAACGACGGCCTATCATTATGTAGTAGCGGGACCACACCCTCGTCACATTATATGTTTATAAATCAGCCTCGCAACGGCGACTAAAAACACGACGAAAATCGAGTGTCCGGAGGCGCCTCCTCACCACCGACCGGACCGTCCCGCATCTGAGCAGGTAGAGGAATTCTTATGCTAATGATTTTATGATCGTGGAAATGAATGCTCGTCATATTTTTTTAATCGCCTGGGTTTCCACGTACGCGAGCCAGGCAGGCCGAGACTTGGAAATCGTTCCTTGTCTCCCAGTCTGCCTACTTTATGCCTGATCGTTTTTTATCCCCGTTGTTGCAGTCTTACGGGTTGCGCCGCGTCTTATATGCGCTGTCATAATCGTAAAGTAACTCCGAAAAAGGGCGACTTTCAACATTTCCGAAGATTAAACAAAAATGTTGGCCCGGACAAGCTTAAACTCAATAATTGAATGCCGAATACGTTAAACGAGGGCATTAAGTGGACGTCGCTTAGCGTGAATACAAATAAGCCTTGTACGCAGCAATTGAAACATAAAATATGAATGGTTAAAAGCAGGGATAAACAGGAACGATAAACATACAGCGAATCCCGTCATCGAGAATTTAATTCCACGTTGTTTCAATAAAAAAAATATATTTATACGATTTTACTCCCCGCTTATGTATTATTTCAATCATGATTCATTTCAGGAGATTTAATATTTTTTTAATATTTAATCGTTAAAAGAATATTATATAATATATGTATATGATTCTATATATATATATATATATATATATAATTTTTAATTGTGTCAATTTTCGCACACTAGATAGACAAATAATTTCTCGTATATAAAAGTATATTTTGTTAGTTATAACATACAGAAAGATTAAATGTAAATGCCACGGTATGAATGTATTATAATTATGATAACTGATACACACACACAGTTCGTTTCTATATTATAATATTTTCAATGTAATATTTTCAAAGACATATTTTCGTTTACAAGAAATAATCTTGACTTCCAATATATGAAAACAATATATTTATATAGAGCACGTTTAATGCTTGTATTAAATCGTTCTCGATTATATCTCTTTTGGTACACTAGATGGAATCAAATAGGAATTATTTCTCGTGAACAAAATTTTATAGATTGTTAGACATGGATCATCATCTCGAAAATATTTCCTTTGGCCTAGAGATTTATGCTCACAAATTTTTGAAAAGCAAGGATTAGCACGTTCGGGCTTTATCACAAAAATAAAACAAACAAATTATAAAATTTGGAGCATAAATAAAGATGATTAAATTATTTGAGTAGACTCGAAAACTGGAGTGAAATTTTGTAATCGCGTGTAGCTCGAGAAAACGCAGCCTCAGCATTGCTCGCTTTATATATAGTATACGAGTAAAAATGAATGATACTTTATAATCTTTTACAACAAATAATAATGAAAAATATAATTATGTAATATTGATTAACATTGATACATTTTACATTGATTATCCAACTTCATATAGTTTTTCAAATCAGAAGCAATCGATCAAATCCGTTTTTGTAAAGTATTTTTGTCTTTGTCTTTATAAAATTGTTTCACATCTTGAGTAAGCGAAATTATATCTACATATATTAAAAATGAAACAAAAAGATTTACAAAATATATCATATTCCTAATTTTCGAAGCAATAAAAAGTTGTAAAATTTTTAGCTTACAATATTCCGTTTAGGTACATACCATTATTACAGATAAATTAGAATACGTTTATATGAAAATGATTGAGAACAGATATCATTGAAAACAATACATAACACGAGCATTGATATCTCTATCCCTGAAGATACTGTTTTCGTACACTAGATGGAGTCAAATAAGATTTATTTCACGAAAATATACTTGGTACATTATATTATATTATACCAGAAAATATACTTGGTACATTATATTATATTATACCAGAAACGACTTACACCAGTGTGAGTTAAATTACCTTTAGACTTAAGTTAGATTTAAGTTAGGTTTAAGTTAAAATGTTATTTATTTATTTGTGATTTATTTGAATTTTGTAAGGACATTTTTTGGACCCTTTGATAGTATTTTTGAAAAGTGGGGACTTGCACATACGGGCCCCATCACAAAAATGAAGCAAACATAAATAATAGAGTTTATAAACGACGATGGCTAGATCAATTGAATAGATTTGAAAAGTCTTCCGAACAGATAAATGTTCTGATTTGTCATACACACACACACACACACACACACACACACACACACACACACACACACACACACACACACACACAGAGGGTGTCCAATAATAATCGTATCACCTCTCGTGTGCAGGTAGAGCGGATTAAACTGAATAAAAAAGTCTTCTACCGTTTTGCTACCGAGTGATTTTCCCAATAATTAATGAGAAATTAATTAAAAATGATCGACTAATTCACGCGTGACGCGAAAAAACAACTCACTGTTACGTTAGATTTCCATATCGATCTGTCACGCGTCTTTCTTTTCATCGAAATAAAAAAATGTCGCGGCAAATATTATTATATTTTATCAAAAATATAAAATATTATTTAAATAGAAATTATAGAAAATATTATGCTATCATTTCGTCATCATCTTGCGGCAGATAGCACGGCGTATTTTTTTTTAAAGTGGTATCCCCAGTAGGTCTAAATTCACTCTCATATTTTAATGCAACATTGTTCGAAATGCGCATTATCCGGACAAATGGATGGGTCGAGGCCCAATCATTTGGCCGATCGTCAGATCTTAACGTGCTCGATTACTTCGTATTTTCGTCATATTATAAATTTAATCGAGCACAAGCATGATACATAAGCTGAAGTACAAGAAGCAATTCTTGCAGCTTTCAATATTTTATCACTCTGGAAATGACGCATCGCGTGATGCGCAATAATCGAAGAGCCGAACTTTGTTTACAAGAACGAGGAAGGCACTTCGAACAATTATTACATTAAAATATGAGGATAAATGTAGACCTATTGGGGAGGATACTACTTGAAAAAAATACACCGTGCTATCAACCGCAAGGTGATGTGGAAATGATAGCATAATATTTCCCATAATTTCTATTTAAATTATATTTTACATTTTTGATAAAACATAATAATAATTGCCGCGACTTTTTTTTATTTCGATGAAAGAAAGACGCGCGACAGATCGATATGGGATTTTAATGTAACGGTGGATTGTTTCTTCGCCTCGCGCGCAAATTGATCAATCTCTTTTAATTAATTTCTCATTAATTATTGCGAAAATCACAAAATGATAGAGAACTTTCCTACTCGGTTTAATCCGCTCTATTTGCATACGATATGGTTATTCTACGGACATCCTGTATATACACACGCACACACACACATTCTTGGTCCAATCTTTATCAGACCTGTATATATATGTATGTCTCAGATTATATCTATTTGTACACATATGTGATAGATGGAGATGAGCATGAATTTTGCGTAAACAGCTATTATAATAACGCAGGAATAGTATTACGAATTTACGAAGTTGAGAATATCAGAATTGTGTGCTTGTTTAATTATCAATATTTCATCTGACACAAAATTATTTCAAACTGTAAAATTGGTTAATTAAATTAAATTTGATTATTCATGTCTGTTTCCATATATTGTATAAAAGCAGATACAATCAGATATACACACACGCATAGACGCACATATTGAGTTAATTTTGTTGACAAAAATTTGAATTTAAGTTTGATAAAAAATCTCTCGTTTAATTAAAGTTAAAATTAAACGTTCCGGAAAGCACTTTGTTATAAAAAATTATATAAAAAAATTACAAATATTAAATTATGTACATATACGTACACATGTGTGCACACAATAAAAATTTTATCAAATTCTTGACATCATCGATACTGTCAATCATTTTCAAAAATGCAATAAAACACTTCAATTGAGTCTCGTTCGAGGAAGACGTCAAAATAAACGCGGCGAAACATACATGGAGTAAGTATTATGAGGTAACAATTACATTGTGCTAGCGCGAATTGCGTATGCAAATGCACGGGATCGCCGTAGACAGCGTTTTACAAAGGTGCTCAGCGCAAGTAGCGGCTCTCGCGCATTCCGGGCAGGTGTACTAACAGCTGAGCCCGATCACCCACCCACCCACCCACACACGTATATACATCTAGGCCGACCTGACATCTTGATGGATACTATCGTGTCCCTCTCTTGCGTTGCATTGCATCGCGTTGCATTGCGCAAGGTGCGTCTGCTACGATTGGTTTCTCTAACGAAACTCAATGCAACTCTTGAAAGCGCGTTGCATAAAACGAGTGATGTAACAACGGAAAGATGCATAGATATGAATCAATTAGATTATCACCACTTTTTTCTTTCTCTTTCTCCCTTTTTTTCTTTATGTGTAGTACACGGAATAGATAATTAAATAGAATATAAATATGACATATATACTTTTATACAAGAATTTATAAAAGAGATCAGCGTAATTATACATATTAGATAACATGTAGCTATTAATAAACATTAGTTATGTTCATATAAACATTAATTAATCTTATTTAAGATATAATGCATTATCTTTTTTCAGAAGCACAATGTTGGAAAACTAAGCAACAATTATTTAATTAATGTTATATAAAGATATATGAATATAAGTTAAAGAGAGCACATAATTTAAAAATCTTAACAACGTAATTACGTAATAAAAAATTACAAAATATTAAATTTTTTATGTACTTTCATTATTAATAATGATATTTTTAAAGTGTAAAATTTTTTTGAAAAGTACAGGCTCGACACGGATATATTTTCTGATCAGATATGATGATCCATAATTATAAAAACGACAGGAACAGAATATTTTCATACGTCCTTCCAACTTTGTGCTCGACTCAAAGATCGTGGCGGTCGTTAAGTGCCTGAAATACAACTTCCTCTCATCGTTCGTATGGGAAACATGCATCGCGGCGGCGACGTGCTCCTTATATGTATCGCCGAAACCGCGGATTATTCTTCCGGATTGCATCGTGACCAACGTCCAACGGGTGTCGGACCGATAACGAAATTCCCCGAGCAGGTGGCTGATTCGCGGGGCCAACAGGTTAAATAACGCGCTCCTCGAATGACTATTGTATTGCACATGCTCTCGCATACGGACATTTTTACGCGCTATATAGGTCAGAATTAGCATTTCCCGCAAGTTAATTGCGAACGAGCCGGCTTCCCGACACTATCGTCTCCCTCTTTCTCTTTACCAGGTTGCAGCGGCGCGTGTCAGTTCCGACGCACCTTGGTTAACTCGGGTATGAAAATATGGTGCACGGAAATTACCGTCCGCGCGTAGGAGTACCTTACCGCATAGAAGCGACTCAAACAGCACGATCAATATCTCGCTGTGCGCGTTGCGAGAATACGCTGGCCGATTCCCCGACGAGAGGGAGGGTCTATATCGATGACGAATCTTGATGGACTTTGACGGTGTTTAGGGTTAGATTACCGATCAATCTAAGGAGCAATTCCGGCAACGTCGTTTAACTTTAACGGTAGCTCAATTGTCCCTCTCCAGAAACAAAGAGAGAGAGAGAGGGAGAGAGTTTCTCCATTGATTAATTTTAATCTCACGATCAGTTTAATTGCTGTCCTTCCTTTTAGAAATGCGATTTAAAAAGAGTCGAGGAAGAAAATAGAATACGATTCTTTACAAAGTTAATCGACGTTGAAAAAATTTTTTTTCTTACACGAGAAATAATACAATTTTTTAACGATTAGTAATTTTAAATTTTGAGAATAGTAGATATGTGATCGAATAAGCTCGCTTAAAAAATCACAGCAGAAATCTTCTGCAGGAATTTTTTCCCATTTTCGCACTTTATAATTGTTTTTTAAGGTTAAACAATAAAAAATAAAGATAAACAATAAATTCATGATACATTTCAAGAGCTATCAATAAAAAAAAATTTTTTTAAAGCAAAATCAAAAAAACAATAAATTATAGTAACGCATAATTGCATTAATTTAGCGATGGACGTTTTTGATTATTTTTTAAATTTATTTTGTGAACAATATAAATATGAAATTAGAACAAAAAAATTATCGAGAAATTAGCATTTAATCAGAATATATATTCAAATTGCAATTTTTATGATCAAGATGTCAGAATTAACGAAGATTCGATCATTGATGCTATCATGCGCATAAAATTCACAGATATATAAATGACTGTCTAAACGTAAATATGGGTTAGAGAGTTCTAAATTTTAATATCTCAAATATATATATATATATATATATATATATATATATATATATATATACAATATTATATTAATGCCTGAAAAATTCGAAAATAATATCGGAATTTTATTCAGATATTATTTTCACATTCCTTCATAATTCGCGTCATGCTACGTGATATTACGCGAATTAATTGCTAATTGAAAGGCGACAATGGAGAAAATTAATTAATAGTACAGATAGATAATCGTTAATCGTAATAATCATAAGAAAAATAACCGCGTTTCAAAATATAATAATACGACGGAGAGCTTCGTACTACACGACCGACTCGGTCGACTAACGCGGAGCAAATGATAAGGTATTTAATCGTGTTTTGAGAGTGTTATACATCACAAGGCCGAATTCCATTATTGTTTACATGCCGTGGCCTTGTCATTTGCGCCGCGAGACAAACCGCCTCGGGCGTACACATAATAACCCGAGGCGCTCCATCATATTATTCTCGAAACGCGACTATTTTCTATGATTATTACAATTTATTTTTTGCGTTATTTTATGTCACGAAAAGCAAAGGCCGAATACTGTAGATATGATTTATTTGTTGCCAGCACGAAATATTTAGAATACATATTGCAAATAAATTTATACGGCATATATTATTATATTATATTTCTCTCTCTCTTTTTCTATTTTAAATTAAAGTATTAATAAAAATTGGATGTATCATAGCTTTTTATTGTACACTCGACTCAACGATTCATGTATAATTACATACATTTAAATGTATTATTAAATTTTCTCAATCTTTCTCTGTGTTGTTTGTTTAAGGAATATAAAAAATAGCGTAACACGTCTTTGTTTATATATTTGGCGTATGTCAGTGTGACGTAATAAAGTGCGATTTACTATAATGAGAAGCATCGAAAGAGAGAAAGAGAGAGGGAGAAAGCATAAAATTCGATACGTGCAGAAAGATAAAAAAATTATTATCTAATTAAATATTATTATATTTATTAATAATATAAAGTAATATTAATAGTATAAAGTTGATAAGTATTATTAAATAATGAAATAATAAAGTATTATTAAATAATATTATTATTCTGTCAAAAATCTTGTTCGCATATTAAATAAGTATCATATGTTGTTCATCAATAAAATTCTATTATAGCATCTTTTGATGAGTCCATCCAGCTCTTTTGTAAAATTAGTTTTCTTTACAAATACAAATAGAGGATCAATAATAAATCAAATTTATTGAAATTTTTCAAAATGTTCTAAACATCGGAAAATATTGAGGTTGAAAATAAAAATAAAATTTCGATTCGAGATCCAGAGAAATCACAATAAAACGATAATTTATACAGTCTATCCTTTTGATTCCTACTTGATATACATACATATAATAACAATTAATTGTCATATGATATTTGGCCTTTGTTTTTTTGCAACGCATAATAACGCATTATTATTTACATATCTTGCAATTTCGCGAGATTCGAGCAAGATTAGTAACGCTTCGTTACATCATTTATTTATAATTAAGAATATTATATTATTTTTCGTGATTATAGCTTCTCAACTAGCTTGTGTAATAACGCATAATAATCATGCAATTTAAAAAGTTACAGATATAATTTTTGAAATTATTAATAAAATATCATGAGTATAAAACAAATTGATTCGAATATCATTACACGTTTATAATGAGGGCATACATATATTATTTATTAGCAATAGAAATAATCTTGTATAAATTCGATCATGCAATTTTCCAGTGTCGAATAAATCGTTATTTTGTATAATCGTGATTTTCACGTTCGCCCGAAAGTAAATTAGTAATTAATGTGTGCACCATTATAATTAACAATATTTTATGCAAGCATCATATAAATGTCATAAAAGAACAAAGAATAAACAAAAAAAGGACACTAAAAAACATCAGGCGATGATACAGGAATCATGAATAAGATGATTTAGAATTTTGTTATTTGTAAAATTAATTGCTCGTTTAATTTTGCACTGTATCTATGTTTAGATGACATATATATGAATTACGCATACGAATAATAATCTCACTTTAAGATTTTTGTTAATCTGACATTTTCAGAAAAAATTAATTAGCATATATATATATATATATATATATATATATATATATATATATATATATATGACATAATTAAATGTTAATTTATTGCTTTAATTTAGATTTTACTTCTCCCAAACAATATTAAATTCGGAATATATAACATACGTCTGGAATAATTAATTTAGAAAATGTTTTAATATCAAAATAAAAAAAACAATTTTTTTAACATGCTCTTTGCTATAACAAACTAATACCATCACATATTTAACCTGTTTAAAAAGTTTTCAAATTAAACGGAACAATAAATATAGTGTTGTTATATTTCGAGAGTAAATAATTCACTTTTAATATCAAAACGAAAGAATCATAATTAATTATATGTAACATAATCAAGTTGATACATCGTGATATATTTCCCATTATTTTCTAAATTTATTTCACAATAATCCGAAAGTAGAATATTTCAAGTAACAATTTGATATCAAGCTATTATTATTAAATTTTTATTTTTGATCATCTTACTGTTATATGATTATAATAGTGCATCTATAAAAATTTAATATTTGTAAAATCTTGTATCATCTTTGAGCAATTAATAAGCAATTAATTATGATATATCTGTTTTTTGTTTACAACTGACTAGCATAAAAGAATATTAACACCCCGATCTTTAATACCAATTTCCTAGATAGGAGCAATAAATATGGAATTAAAGCAACAAATGAACGATAAATTAGCACTTAATCATGCCATACATTCGAATTTGATTTCCCCCGGTAGGCCTAGGATACCGACGTCGCCGATTGGACGGCGATTCGGGCAGCAAGATGCGTTTCTCCTCTATACGCGGAGAAGCAAAAGAATGAAGAAGGGACGATCGTGCCTCCGGGATGAAACAACAATCTAATCGTAGACGCCATTTTGTTTCTGCCTACCGGAGCAGTAGTTGATATATGATCCCATTGGCTACCAAGCTGTTTGGTTCCCAGCTCTGTACCGGACGGCAGGCACGACCTCAACCTTATGCTTGCTCCGCTATATAGCTGTACGCCTCGACGCTCTCTTCGGGTTGCCCTGGCAATTAAAATTCTTTTCCTCCCGCCATGGCTGCTCGCACTGCCTCCCCGTCCCCGTACTCGTTTCTTTCTCGATCTCTTCGTTCCCGACCCCAGCTTTCTTTCCCCGTCATTCTCTTTTTCTCTCCTCGCGTCTCCTCGTCATCTCTCGTTGCCCGACGCGATACGCACCGGCAATTAAAAGTGCCCGTTTGCCCCGGACGTTTACACGATCCTTAACTCCTGGTAGCGCAGGGGTTAAGGGAACTGACGTGCTCGCTTAAGTAGCTGGTCAAGGGAAACGGGTAATTATGCGAAATGTCGGCGTTTCCGAGCGCGGCGCGAGCCGCATTATCGCGGACTCGAGAGGTCTCGTCGATTTCTACCGGCGCGGTGTAGCCGCTTCTTCGTTAACGACCCACGAGGATAATCCGGGGGAGGAGGAGATCACGATAGCGACGGTATTAAGCTAACGGCGTCATTATAACGCATTAAAATCCTCGCGGGTATTTAGTCGTCGCTTTACGCGCGCCGACGATTCCAAGGAATCAAACGTTTAATAATAACGTTAATTCCCTGGGGTCACGTTTTTATGCAGAAAATCTTACGAGCAAATTGCATCCGAATGCAGTGATTTTTATATCTCGATCGCACGAAATGATTTCGTTTTGATAAGGTCGTCAAACAAGAGTGGAAACACTCGCGATTGTGGTTTCCTTGATTTTTATATATATCGTTAAATAATTTAATATAAATTTAAGTTTCATAAACACGAAGATATATGTTATTCGGTGAGGCCTGGTGACGCGGTTGTATCTTCAACAGCCTTTACAATCACGATGCAAATGAGGAATCGTGCGGAGCCGCTCGACCATCATAAAGCTTTATAACCACAAACCAGATTTCTAAATAAAAAGTATGAGAACACGATCTTCATTAAACCGTATGCAAATAAGTGGCTTTCTGACGTGTTATCGTTATGACGGATCGATACCACGTTTCGTGCGCGTCAGCTGATGGTCGA
Source organism: Camponotus vicinus (assembly GCF_025532165.1). NCBI lineage: Eukaryota > Metazoa > Arthropoda > Insecta > Hymenoptera > Formicidae > Camponotus > Camponotus vicinus. Next base: position 8,248,468 of record NW_028141946.1, read on the forward strand.
AGCGAATAAATTTGCGATACACTTCGCCCACTCTCTGGATAAACTCCGGCGAATTGAATTGACGAGTTTGCGAGATACATTTAAATTCGACCTAAATTTCTGGCCGTTTTATCAGCTGGTGGTTCAATTGCCACGGTAAGCAACTTGCATACGTGCGAGCAGGTGAGACCCTCGATCGACTCTCGCTTTACTGGGTCGGGACTTATTCGCTTACATTTGCTCTGCGCACAGAGTACATCTGTTTCTGCCAACATGCAGCGAATACCGGTACTCGTTATTGGTATTTGTACTTCTACGCAAAGATGTTCAGAGAATTGAAGAAATATTAAATTTATAAAAACAGAATATTTTTTTTAAATATATAAGAAGACTTTTTAGGTGAACAAAAAATTTTTGACGACACTAACATTCTTTTTTATGCACAAATCGCAATTATTCGGGCAAAAGGATCATGCCGCAAGATGTATGGCTTTAACTCGGTCAAGTTCAGGGACAAGTGTATAACCAGGTGATGCATATAGAGATTTGTCACCGTTATCGCGGGGGATATCGCTTTACGCGCATTTTGGTGGCACACGAGCGGCGCCTAAGACCGGGATGTTGTTCCTTGGCCGAATGCAAGGAACTAATTGCCGTATCTTCTTCCTCGCGATCATCGCATTCTCGAAATGCCCGGTCGTGGCGATACGCGACCGATTACGAATGTATAAAATACCTTCGCCGATCGTTCTCTGCATTCTCCAGTCATAGCGGGAGACAGATGGCTCTTTACCTGCTCTGATAAATCGTCCCGTCCCATCGTTTTATTTGCCTCTTCTCTTCCAATCCCTTAGTTCGCGCTTCTCTATCCACGACGAATCACGAGAAATGGCGCAGAACTAATGTCGTCGCGACAAATTTTTTTTCGATTTAAATGAACGATAATTATTTCTGCACGCATAGGTTGAATCTTTGTATTCTTAATTCGCCGAATAAGTTCTCCATTTTTCCTGTAATACTTTTCCACGGTTTACATCCACATTTCAATGCATATATGCACAGAATAAAAATCTTTTAATTACGCATAACGATATTTCCATGCAAATATGAAGGAGCAGAGCACGCAAAAAATTCCAGATATGGAGAATAAAAGTGAAGTCCAGATATAGAATCGTTAAGCATGTAAAAATTTAACAAGATGAATGTGAGATAAACTACTAATTTATACATGCTTAAAAGAGTGAACAGAAAAATAAGAAGCTTTTAAGGAAACAATAATTTATGAAAACTAATCTATCTTTTAAAATACAAATATTTTTATTGAATTAATTTATAATAGTCATTTACTTTATATAATAGTCTTTTACCTTCTAATAAATTAATTTATTATAATAAAATATTATATTTAAAATATATAAAATGTCAATTTATATGTACATGCAAATTTAATTTTGATCAAATATTCAAAAATTGATAACATTATGAATACAAAATGTATTTCATAAAAATTGACAACAATTAAATAAGCATCTATTTATCTATTTACCTATAACATACAGACTACATTATATTTTTTGAGATTTTATTACTTCATTATCAGGGAACGCGATTTCGTTATTAGAACGCGGAGGGAATTAATTACGGCACCGTATCGGATTATCACAAATTGCTGCGCGCGCCCCGCGACAGAACAAAGAAGCGAGTTACTAATTTCGAACAAGTCTATATTTGGGTTCTCGCGTGTGCGCGCCTCGCACTCCCTTTCTCTCTCTCTCTCTCTCCCCTTCCCACCGTTATCCGGCGCTCGTCCTTTTAATATCGTCGTCGGGCCCCGAGACTCCATAATATGCGAGGTCCGTATACACGACGGGGCCAGGGCCCGGGGTCCCGGTGCTTGTCGGCCGGTATAGGATATAGTAGGTACCGGGGCCTTAACCGTCTCTCCGGTCGCTAAGGCTAAGCGCGTGTATACACGTTCGGTGCATAAATAAGGAGCGCAGAGCTCGGGAGGCATTAAATCACGCGCGAAGATCGCGTGTGTGCGGACGGGACGGCGGAGGGAGGGAGGGAGGGGGAGGGAAGGAAAGAGAACACGGGAGAAAGGAGAACACGGAGGCTGAGGACGGGCAGGGGGGGGAGCGGATATACTCGAATAACCACCGGATCCGCGGGAGATGCATCCTCTGGACGGATTTGCCGCGGCGCGGACGTTCCGCGCGCACCCCCGCAGTGCCAATGATGCCCCTCGCATCAACCGTTTGCCCACCTTCCTGAGTAGTCCCGCGATTATGCCGGGAAAGGGGGCGGAGAGGGGGGTAGCTGCGGATCCTCGCGAGAGGAGACGCGGGCCTCCTCCGTCCGGTTTCACGAAGGAACGAGGAGGACGCGCCGCGGGCGTCATAATTAAGCCGTTACGCGATCGAATCCTGTCGCGAATCGACATCGACTTTCAATAGCGCGGCCAGTGTTACCCCCTTCGCGCCCGAGAGCAAACTGGTATTGCTAACGAGAAGCATGAATGAAAGGTTCTCACAGAGAGTTATAAATGGATTTTGATGTTTGAAGGATAAGGATTTGGAATTTTGCATGTAAAGACAAAAGTTTGCAACACATAAAATAATTAAATTTCACATTAGATGCTTGTATAAATTTATGTCATATTTTTAAAAGTGAATAAAAAGCTTGACTAAATTAATTTAGATAAATAAAATGCTTAGAAATTATCCAAAAGTCCCTATTATATTTTTTTATCATCAGATTATATGTAAAAGGATATATATGTATGATAAAATTTGACATTAGATGCTTATATAAATTTATATAATATTTTTAAAAATGAGTAAAAAGCTTGACTATAATTTACTTTTATTCAATAGCTTATTTGGATAAATAAGATGCTTGGAAATTATCCAAAAATCCTTATTATATTTTTTATCATCAGATTATATGTAAAAGGATACACATGTATGATAAAATTTGACATTAGATGGTTATATAAATTTATGTAATATTTTTAAAAATGAGTAAAAAGCTTGATTATAATTTACTTTTATTCAATAGCTTATTTGGATAAATAAGATACTTGGAAATTATCCAAAAATTCTCATTATATTTTTTTATCGTCACATTATATGTAAAAGGATATATATGTACGATAAAATCGCAGAAATTTAGAAGAATATTTAATTTGAAAGGAAATTTGACCGCTAAAAATGAAAAATCTTACATTCGACGCCAAAGGGGATGAATTAAGACAAACTGAGGCGCAAACCGAGTAGGTAGATAGGTATACACATACATCAGGAAGGGAGTTCTTGGGATGGAGCTCAATCCGCGAGTGCGCCGTCCAAATCCGGTAACGAGACGGCGCGCAAAGTGGAGAAGAAGAAACGAGGTAGACCCGCGGACGGTATCCAAAAACGCCTCGTGCAATCTATCACGCGCAAAGAGCGCAGCAAGAAGCAAAGTTAGGAATGTTAATGTGGGCAGCAGGAGCAGGCAGTCGGTACGCATGCGCCACCCCCCGCGGAGCCAATCACCGCCCGAGAAATGGTGGTAGCTGCGCCCGAGTCAGCTCCTCGCGAGCAACCATAAGCCTCGGGAAGATGGAAGAAGAATCGCACGCTCCTCTCACGCTCTCTCTCTCTCTCTCCTCTCCCCATCTCACCCTCCTTCCATTTCGACATTGGATAAAATGCGCAGGAGGAGGGAGGCGTGGAAACGAGGCAGCGCAACGCGGCGAGAAAGTAATGAGAGAAGAAAGAGAGAGGAGAGAAGAGAGTCGCCCCGTGGACGCCGAAAGGACCCAGAAGAAGAGGAGGAAGAGGCTGATTGCGTCCGGGGCGCGTAAATCTTGTTGATGGAAATTGTTCGCGGACCTTCAGTTTGTTCGGCGATTACATCCTGCGGCGAACGCGTTCGCCGGTAGCGGAGAGAGCCTCCTCTCTCTCTCTTCATCTACTTCTATCTCTTTCTCTCGCTCCCTGCACCTATCCGTCCTCCGAAGGACCTCTTTCTTCACGGACGCCGAGATTAATGAGCGCACCGCTCGGTACTTTTAATTCCGAAGAGCGAGTGCAAATAAGTACCACCATCCGTCTTGCCCGCCAATTACCACCGGGCAGCCCGCACTTTCTGTCTCCTGGACTCTCCCTTGCGTATCTCTCTGTCTCTCTCCTTCTCCTACCCTTTACGTCTTTACGCAACGAGTACGCATCGCACGTTTGCGTCGAACATTTCTAGCCGACACGAGAGTTCGAGAGGCTGTCTCTCGCGAGGTTGATGGATACTTCGGGTGCGTTGGTACTAACTGGTAGCGCGTAATGAAGACGCCGTTCCTGCCCGCGACTTTTTCTCCCCCGACCGTCTCTCTTCGATCCTCTTTCTCTCTCTTGGATTTTAATTCGCACATCACGCGCATTAAGTTCAACGTATGTTGCTCACGGTGCGTATACTCCGATTTGCGTCTCGCGGAGTAACGAATGCGTTGAATTTGCGAACGCGCGTTAATGTTTCTCTCTTCGGCAAAGTACGAGGGGAAAAAAGACTCTCACGCAATGCCCTCGCTAATAGTGAAGTGTACGCGAACTTCGTTAACTCTCGAGTTTATTAACTCTCACGCTACAAAGTGTGGAAATATGAGATATATAGCTCACTTATTCAAGCGACAAGAGAGAGTTTCTGTTTAAAACATGTTACACAAATATAATTACGTTTTTCATCTCCTCTGGAATTACATATCGATTTAATCTCGAATTTTATTGCCAAATGATTTCCGATCGTCGCGCAAGGGATGAACAAGCGATACGTTATATCTAGATCCGAAGTTGTCTTTAGATGCGGTCTCGTACCGCACGAGGATCCCAAATTAGAGGAATGTCTGATTTACATCTCGAGATATCTCGGATGAAGCTATAAATAATTTCGGAATGCTGGAATGTTAATGCGATCCTAGGTCAGAGAAAGGACTGAGAGCGAATAGTCCGCGGACCTTCAGTCCGCGCTCGACGTCTAGTCAAATTAGAAATACTACCACCACTATTAAGATCCCTCCGCTTCCCACAAAACCGGTGACGAAAACAGTTCGCGTTACCTACGCATCTGTGATTAATCGAATAAATATTAATAATCCAACAATCACTCATTATGTCGATTTAATTGTAAACGCGAAATTTAATTAATCCTCTCTTTCTTTTCTCATAGAATTTAAGATACATGATTTATTTTTTTTAATGACATTGATGAAAACGATTCAAAGATTGTTTATCTAAGATATTATTACTGATTATATGTGATGTGAATCAACCCTTAAATAATTATACATCAAAGATATTTTTAAATACATCTTCTTCCAAGTGGAATAAGACTTTACCAAATTATTCGCATGTCGCAAGAAATCATCCCTTTCAGAAATTTCGCAATCTGTACACGATGTATATCTCGCTGCAGCGATAGGTGAAGATACGGGGAGATGCGCGGAGGCTGAGATAGGGACAGAAGGAAGCGTGAGGCGGGGAAGGGGGGAATCGATGGGATCGAGGGGGAGAGGGTGGCGGCGCGGTGCGGGGGGAGAGTCGAGCTGTCAGAGGCAGAGACGTTCCGGGATGGTCCCCCATCTCCTAGTCCTCGCTCTCGTCGTCCTCCTCGTCTGTAATCGTGGGGGCGGTAACGTAGTCCTGTGCCCGACAGGATCACATCGCCACGCCGCTACTGTACCTATACCTACGTACGTACAACAACAACGCGTGGCGTTGCCCTCCGCCTGGCAGGCAAGTAACGCGGATCTGCCAATCTCGACCGCCTAACGCAAAATCAAGTCAGAGATTGTCCCATTGTATAAGCTAACGCGAGCCTTCGAGATAACGTTTGAGAAAGGACGACCTCGCACGTTGTTGGATGCGTCTACCGGAAGGCACCGAAGATTTCGCGTAATAGATTCTCGTCGCGATAACGCGAGGAAGATAGATGAGACAAAAACGAATGGAGGAAAGAGCAAAGAACGAGTGTATTTGTGTGCGTCGATAAACTCTATTTTTTCCTTCTACAAAGAGTAAAAATAAAATATCCGATTAATATAACATTACATTAATATTCGCGACATGTAATGACGTGTAAACCGATTAATTCGATAAGCGATTAATTTCCCGATGCGATTAAACACCGCGTATCAGCGCAAGATGAAGACTTTCTTCGTGACGTAGACGTCGTGATTAGTGGATGAAACAGAATACGGGACACGATCGATCACAACATTAGAGATATCATCAAGAGTAATCTGATCCGCAGGAAAAGATAAATAATAAGCCGAGAATGTATGTTCGCGACGAGAGGACCGCGAGAGAAATGTACTCGGTGTCTAGTATCTTATTTATAAGAGAATCATATATACAGGGTGTTTCTTAATAAGTGCGAAAAATTTTAGGAGATGACTCTTTGTCGAAAATTAAGGGGGGTTTTTCATGTAAACATATACTCTTACATCCCTCCCTGTGGAGTTACACTCCTCCAAAAATTGGGGTAAAAATTAGGCTTTTATTTTTTTCTCAAATTTGGAACAAGTTAAAGAAATGAAATTAGATGGATTTCCTACTAGTAAAAAGGTTATTAAGTAAAGGTTAAGAGGATGAAACTAGCAACCCCTATTTAATTTTTTATTAAAACTTTTTAATGTTTATATGAAAAACCCTCCTTAATTTTCGACAAAGAATCATCTAAAATTTTTCGCAATTTTTAGTTTGACATGTCTTTGTATAATCTCTCTTATTTATATTATAAATTTAATTAGAGCAATATTTTTTATATAATTATTTATTTGCCATCAAATCAGAAAATAATTTGCATTTTTCTGCACCTTATATTATTGCAATTTTTGCAAAGGCTGTCACAAAAACGAACATGGTATAAAAATTAAATTAAGAAAGAGACGTAGATTAAAATCCATTTTTACTCAATCTAAACCTAGATATCGATCAAAGAGCCATTTGCAATTGAAATGATCATAAATCAATATCCCATCGCCGGCACAATTCAATGCGGAGATTCGCGTTTAATTCGACCGTATTTTCCAACGACGCGCGTGCAAGGGGTTAAATCACGGGAGATTAAACACGGAGAAGATATCCCGTCCGCGTCGAAACAGAGCGGCAATCCGTGATTTCGCTCGAGGATCGATCGATCGCGGTCGCTGGCCGTCGGGATTAACGGGCCTCCTCGCGGAACTGCCGATATTTCGTCGCATTCCGCCGCGTGATCCCTCGGGATTCGGAACGGATAACCTCCCGAGCCCCGGGGATGAGAGAAAAGGAGGGATCTCTTGACGGATCTCGAGTACACACGATCGCAATAATCTCGGCATCGATCATTCGCGAGGCGAAAGCCCGCGCAAAAGCGTCGACGACTGTCACAAGCGGAGAATCGTCCGCGCGCGACGCCGCAAAAAGAGTCCAGATACACGAGAAGGGGGAGAAATACTTTATTCATTCGCGACGAGGGCAAAAGGAGGGAAGCAGGGGAGGTGGGTGGGCTGGTACGCAGTCATGTTTCAACGATAGAGCAACGTATAGAGATACCAATAAATATATCCACGTCTCGGACATGCAATATGTATGCCAGCGCGTCTGCCAATCCGCGGATTGTCCTGTGGACCCAAATCGCAGCGCGTCGCGACTCCGCTTCTTTGTATCATTTTCTTCCTCGTCTTCTTCTCGGAGCCCCCGGACGTCGTCGGCTTCGCAAAAAGGGCCCCGCGCGAGAGGGTCCCGGTTAGACGTATTGAGACGAAATGTACCGCCACGAAGATGATAATCGATACTTAAGTCGGATCTTGGTGGTCACATGTTTACACGAAATTCTGCGTTATCCCGTGTCGCTCGACGCATGTCCTGTGACATACGTGGGCAGCGAGTAATCTCAATAAGATTTCTTGATATATATTTTTAAAAAATTAAGTGAAAAATCGTTTATATATCATATAATAATTATTATTTTATTTTATTTTATTATTATTTATATATTTTATTATTTTTATTATTTTTATTATTTTATTATATTTTATATTTTATTATATATATATATATATATATATAATTATTATTTTATTATACAATTGCTAAGATACATACATCTACATTCTGTGATTTGTGCTATTTTTTAATATTTATATTATTTATATCTTTTATAAAAATATTATAAAAACTTTTTCTTTGGGAATGTGTTGTTAAATATTTAAAAATAGAAATAATCTGATTATAACAAACTCTATATATCCAGATATATGTATATAAATAGACTGCAAGTTATTTAAAGTTATATATCACACTTTTCAACTGAGAAGAAATGGAATAAATATATCGAGTATAAAATCGGAAATAGCTTGAAAAATTCCGGGGATAGAAAATTCCGGAGGCGAAACTGGGCTCTTTCACCTCCGGAATCTTCAAAGCTGACAAAGTTGACAAAGCAAGCTCATTTAAATGGGCCGTGAGAAAAAGAGAGAGAAAAAGAGAGAGAATTGTCGACGAAGTCGAGTCCCTTTTTGCTGCGAGGGAAAGAGGACGAGGCGCATCGGGTGGTCGCCGATCGCGACGGATAGACGTCCGGTCGGGACAAGCAAAACATTCGCTGATCGGCTGTATTAACGATCTCATCAATAAAGCTTTCCTTCGCGCAGGGCCCAACAGAAGCGCAACGCGAGTTGGTGGGTCCGGTGCCGGAATCGTACAAGAAAAATCGCTAATTTGTTGAATGCACCGATCGCAACTCTGCGAGAAAAACCGTGCATCTGCATTTCATATACGTCATCGGTTCCATCAGAGGGAGAGAAGAACCGAGTATACACGCCGTTTCAAACGTCATGTATGACTTAAGGACAAGGCTCTTTTTCGGCTGACATATGTATTTTATCGTGTCAATCAAAGAGAGAATAATTACAAAAATTCTCATCATCAAATATGCTCAAATTAAAAATGTTACTGATTAAAACAGGGTCATAATATTTCACAAAAAAATAGTATAAGTAATTTCACTAATTTTTAATGAAAAAACCCTCACACTTTGCTTCTTCGTTTTGTATCTTATTTATTATAGCAATAAGATTTCATTAGAAAATTAGTAATAACTATATATATTTGTAAAATGTAATTTGTAGTTTTTTTTAAATTTAAATTGCTGTTTTTTGAAAGAAGATTCCATATATTATATGTTTCAGATTATATTTATTTATACACACAATAGATGGAGAAACATGAATAATTTCGCGTAAACAGCTGTTATAATAACGCAGAAATAGTATTACGAATTTATGAAGTACTATTTACATGTCGGAATTATTTATATGTTTAATTATCAATATTTCAGCTTGTAACAGTCATTTAAAATTGAAAAAATTCATGAGGATCAATGGAAGCGAAGCACTCACGCGTTATATTGAGAAAACCATCTACATGTTTAGGTCTTCGCATTAGCGCTTTCGAACTGGTTAATTGACATTAGGCAGATGCGTACTTACTTTTACCGTCTTCCTAACTATATCAATTCTACGCGCTCAGCTACGTAAGCAAACGAGATGTATTTTCAGATGTTGATTCAGAGTGAAAATGAACACCGAAGAAATATTTACTTTATTCTGTATACTATTGCGTCTTGTATGTGTGTGTGAATACCACGTTTCTTCAAACTGACCATTCAGATTTGATTAATGATTAAAAATAATCTTCTTCTACCTGAATTGTTCCATGTTTTACTCACAATAAATAATAGCAATTATTTTCAGTCACACAGAACGATTGCCATAAGTTATTCACTCTTATCTATGCGCGAGTCTATTGTATCAGTAATTTACAAATATAATAAGGTATGAGCGAGTATAATTATAATGACGGTAACATCCTATTCCGCTTATAATTAAACACTAAACAGCTGCTCTACAATACTTAATGTTTATGTATAATTCGCGATACGTCGGCACACAAGTACATACTCCAAGTTTAAAGCACTCTAGATTTATTTGCTGCGCAGAGGGAGGTTTCGCGGTTTTATTTTTATTCCTAGCCTTTGCGCGCGCGCGATTTAAGTGTGGATTTCCGGCGAGTCGCGCGAGATAACGTCATGCGAGGAGAGAAGTTCCGCTTCGCGATCGCCCAACAAAAAGGAAATATAAAGGGGAGGGCTTTTCTTCCCGTGCTCGTATATCAGGGCATGGTCTCGTTATAATATCTAGTCATTTCCGATCCGCGCAATCGTAAACACCACATGACATTACGTCACATGCGCGTGACAGTCATTCTCAAATTGTCATCGGCCTGTTTTATGAAGATTCCCGAAGTCAGGAATATTAATGCGAAATTAACACGAGTCTTTTATGCATTTTGAAAAATCATAGATGTCGACGGAAAGGATAGTCGAAATAAATCAAAATAAAATCAATAAAAATAAAATCAATATATAAATAAAATCATAAAAATAAAATCAGTATATAAATAAAATCAATATAAAATTCAATATAAAATTTATAAGCAAAGTTACATTCGCATATACAATTTTCTCGGCCGCGACCCTCTAACGTGTAATTATTTTCATCTCGTCAATCTGCGGCCGCGCAAAAGTATATACATAGTGCGTAATGTCTATTCGCACACAAAAACGCCACGTGGCCGAGGCGTAAAGTATTCACGTGTCGATGCACACACTCTCATAGAAGCGTGTAACGCGTGCCGAGTATATTTTAGCGCGGGGTATCGGACATCCTCTCTCTTTCTCTCTCTTTCTCGTTATACGACAGGGTCACGTTTTTGTTCGTGGGTAACGAATTCGCGTCCCGACGCAGTCAAACGCACTGATGGAGAGGCAGCTTCGATTGTTCGCATTATTTATGATAATCTTCGTCGACGCATTATTTTACGTGGAAATTTTCCCCGAAGCACGTTTCGTAAGATATCATTTTGCTTCTCCTTTTTATTTGCATAAAATTATGACTTTATTTGTAAGCTTTTCTCTCTGTTGAAGTCTGGAGGCAAATTTTTTACGAATCGCTGTAAAATGCGAGTCGTAATTTTATCGAGACATGATAATTAACTTTACAAGAGTACTCGGGAACTACATGATTAAATCATTTTACGATAATGTCATGTTTTGTAGGAGAATTAAGGAGCTTTACTCTCGGCGAAAGTATCGATTAAGGTTGTATATTGCCGGAATATTTTGGTGAGAAGAGAGACAGCTGTGTTAGCTGGTAAGCTATTCTTAAGCTAAACTGTTTATCGCCCAAGGTTATCACCCACGTCAGTGAGAATTGTGCAATTACCGTGTCGTTTTTACCGGCTAATAATTCGTACAGAAACTAAAATATGGTAAATCGTAAACTTCCGCCTTTTATGTGCGACGAAGCAAGAACCTCCATCTCTCTCTCTCTTCTCTACACAAAGACAATCTACTCAATCAAATTAATTTGTGGTCCGCACGTCTCTTTTTTGTCCCCTCAAATTACTATAACTTTTACTATTTCGATGATCGTTATAAACAAGTACTGCCTCATTCGAGATGTGAAATGTCGTTGAATGAAAAATAAAGAACATCAAAGCACGTAATGTCAAACGCGCATATGTTATTTATATGATAAAAAAATTACATGGACGAATCATTCTTGCACTCCAAATTTGTTATATATTGAATTGAAAGTGCGAATGGAAATGGACGAGATATGATAGCATCGGTTATATTTCATCACGAGCGATAGAGGACGAATTCATGCGCAAAGTTGCGCGGAACGATCGGCCCACCGTATGATCACCGTATATATATATATATATATATATGGGGCGGAGAAACGAGGGATGAACGTGTCAGAAGCAGCCCCTGGGGTCTAATTATGAGTTTGTACAGAGGGTCGGTTAGTCGACTTCGCTGTGTAAGGAAAGGGACCCTATTGACTCATTGACCGAAATATCTTCATTGAGTATCTCGAATGAATTAATTGCGCGCAGATATGCCAAGTATATCGTAATAAACGGATATACATATAATGCCTCGCGTCTTGTCACAATCGTGCAGAATCGAAACGATTCGATTAAACCAAGGGCAAGTTTCTCTCTCGTAGCGTACATACATCTGCATGATATCGAATACTAATTTAAAAAAAATAGCATTAATCAATCATGAAATATCAGAATCGAGATTGAATGTGATCGGTGAATCATAAATAATCTTATAGCAATAATACTGTCATTGAAATCTCGTCGTTCGATTCGGCCGCGCGGCGTGCAAGGTGCGTGTATCCCGGAGAAATAAAGAAGAGCGAAGACGAGAGAGGGATGAACGCCGGGAGAGAGGATGGCAGGAGGTGGAGGTGAGGTCACGAGTCGACGGAAAGTTCACCCCGGCAATATTTCGCGGCGTGGTCGGACAAAAGGGGACACAATGCCGAGGGCAGGATCGATTCTCCTCGCTCGGGAGAAGAGGATCGCGGAGAGGACCGGGCCGGTTACGTTGCGCGAGACGTTGCCGAGAGACGGGCCAGGCACATTGTTGCCGAAACGATGCTCACCGGGTCGGGCTTGGGGAAACAACGAGCCACCGGACTCCCGAGAGGCGTAATTAATCACTTTTTGTTGCGCAAAGCAAGGTGGAGAGAAAGGGAGAAAGAAAGAAAGCAGACTCCCGCGCGTCGGGAAGCTCTCGAGGTTTGGCATCGCGAGTCGATGGCCTTGCACCGAGACTCCCGAATCAAATCGATCGATTTGAACGCGTTGGTTAATTGAAAGGATTCCCCGAGAAAACATTGGGAATATTAGATCTCAGTGGGATGTATAAAAGAGGTGTACTTGTAGAAGAAATCAATGATGAAAAAAAAAACAAAATAGATATATTAAATTAATTATTTTCATTGGAAAACAGTGTCCCCTATTACACTTTGGCGATATTATAGATTAATTTTATTCGCAGTAAGCATATTGCTATTAGTATCATTAAACATGTCCTAAAACAACCGGCAGGACCACGTCGTCAAAGGAATTTCGAGCGGACCTTTACGAATGGCTACGTCGCGAGTATAATCCTAGAGCGAAATATTCGCCACTCGTCCCTTCTGTCCCACGTTCCCACGACAAAGATCAGCGACCGATGGTCGCGCGGTTCCCTCGTGAGAGGCCCGAGAAGCTTTTCGGCTATGATCCGGTAATTACCAAACGGAGCTAGAGGTCGTTGGGGCTGTTAACGTTCGGCGGCTAATGGTATGCACGCCGGCAATAAAAAAGCCTGGAACAACGGACAGAAATCAAGGGAAAAGAAAATAGACGGGTGAGAGGAGAGGAGAAGCGAGCGGCGGCGATGGTCGGAAAGAAAGAGAGAGAGCGAGGAGAAGCTGAAGGATGCGCGATGAAGAGAGAGAGAGAGAGAGAGAGAGAGAGAGATAGAAGTCGCGTACGCTTACACACATGCGGCGGCTTACACAGCCGGGCGAAACAGGGCCCCGAAACGACTTTACGGGAATTACACCCGCGAAATCGGGGAGATATGGAGCCGCGAAATGCGATGTGGCCATCCGTCACTCCCGCGGCCTGCGATGTCCGCGCCTGCCCAACCGGCCGACTATGGACCGGCTGGTGCCTCCTGCCTGCCCCCGGTTCCTCTCACCCCATCTCTCCCGGACTGTACAGGTGGTTACCGGCTTCTCTTGCGAGAAGCGACCCGATAATAGCGAGCCATGGATGTGCATTGTCATCCGATAACGGCTGACCTACCGATGCTCGCTTTCGCGTAAAGATTAATATTCCCCTCCCCCGCGTGTGATATATGCGCCTCGCGATTTTATGATCGAGGAATTGAGAGAGATTAATATATGATTTTGAAGAATTTTAAAAGCTACGAGAATATATGTCGTCTTATTATTGGAAATAGCATCGAGGATTGAATTTGAAATCACGATAAATTTAATTAGATGAATTTAAAAAGCACATGGCTCTTTTAATTTCTGATGTATGCAATATTAAATACAAACGAAAATAGAGAATGTAAAATTTAAACAAGATCGCTCCTGCGTAATTGGAGGAAATGATCCAGATAACGTCACGCATACAGGTTTGATTTACGAAGCGATGACACTTTAAATGGATGCTCCAAGCGTGAATCGCGACGCGATCTGACCGCACACGACGCGTGTTTCTGACCAATATCATTCGCAATACCTCTCTTATGACGTGTCGAAATTAATACTATCCTTAATATCATGTAGAATTTTTATTACTGATAAACGCGAACGCTAAAATCACAATCGATGCGAGAATATTGCGTTGAAACGTATACAACGCTCATAAGAATAAATATTTCTTTCAGAAAGAACATTTTTGTATTTTTTTTCTTTCCGTCATCTTGTTTTTAACGTTCGCACGCGAAGACATCCTCAAAGAAGAAGGACAAGGAATATATCTCTCTGAAATTCCATGTGGCACGTAGAACGTGATGTTTCAGGCAAAAACTCATTAAGACGATCCTCACAGAGGACTCCTAGACAAAACTGACAATCCTGATGATCCTGATCCTGGCAGACAGGTTGGAGCCTTCCTTACAGCAGATTCCTGGAAGGGAATCCGCCTACCTACCTGGGACAGGTGCGCGGTTTCTGCCCTAAGGCGAAAGTGGACTAGCTACGGGTGTCAGAAACGTATCTCTTGAATTATTGCATTTCTCTCGAGTTCCAACTTGGTAGTTGCCTAATGATTTCCTTCTTTTTTTCTCGAAAGAAGAATATTCTATCGCCGGACGAGTCATCCTAGCGCGCTAATCACTTTGTCTCCGCACCTCTCATTATTTCTTAAGCTCAAGACTTGTATCATGTAAATTCTCTTTTGTCGCGTTCTTAACTATATGCCCTAGGTGAATGTTATTGATGAATAAAAATCAATTACGCAGTATTGTAACTTGAAACAATAGGAAAACAAGAGTATCTCTGACATTTAACATTTCTTTATTTTTCAAATGTCTAATTTCTTTTTTTCACTTGTAATTAACTATCAAATAAAATTATTTCGAAAGATAATTGCCTCTCTATTTCTATTCATTCGTAGCTTATTATATAGTTTGAAGGAAAATTAGAGATTATTAGAGATAATTGATGCTCGAGAAATCGATTATAAATCATAGAATAATATTGACTAATAATTCTACTTTTGAAGATACGTTTCGACGCTTTAAATATATTTTTATTAATTATTTTTTATATTTTTATTAATTCTAAATTATTTTTTATTAATTATAAATTATTTTATAAATTAATTTTATTTATTATTTATATTCAAAACTATTTCTCATAATTTATTATTAAAAAACTTTTTTTAGCATGATGGAAAATATTTATCAAATCCAATATTTACACCATCAAGCCTCATAAAAATTTATTATTTTCGAAAAAATGATTCAACTCCGAAATAACAAAACGGAGCGATCAACGGAAGATGCTGAAGATCGTCACTCGTTGAGGTGAAACGATGAAAAATGCCAGCCGGTCGAATGATAAACGAGCGCAAACTCATAAACGACCGAATGATACACTCGAGAACTCATTGTCCGAGTGAAGTTTTCAGATGGTTCCTTTCTATTGTTAGCTGCACAGCTACGTATTGTTGCGACGCTGCCGCGTGATGAGACGACCGAAAAAATCTTTCGCGTTCCGAGGAAAGAAGCAAAGGATGCGAGATTGAGCGATAGATACACACATACATTAGGAAAAATAATCTAGATGAAACACACACACTTCGCAAGTTGCATGAATAACACGTAAAATCAGAACGATATTAGCTCGAAGCAGATTTCCTCTACCTTTATCTTCGAATCAATCGATTCGTTCAGCTATGCTTTTCTGCCCTTTCTTTCACGCTTTTTGAAAGTCAAAAACTAGAGAAAAAAACATGGATCTTCGTAACTGATGAATCTTTAAACTCTTTTCACCAACGAAAGGAACGAAATAATCTATTTACAAATCTAATATATAAGCCTAATATAATAAATAAATAAATAAATAAATGTAAATCTAATATAATTATCACAATTATAAAAAAAAGACCAAACATCATTGCGATAAAATTGATGAAAAAAACGAGGAAATAGAAGTGTAATAAATTCATAAGACTCTATACATGTCTCTCATAGAAATGTACCATGATATTATATAGATTTATAAATAGATATCGCTTACACATATATATTGATATCATCTCAGTTATAATTCATTGCCAATCGTCGTTCGAGCAGAACTGCAACACACATATATACGTCCTTTTACTTCGGAAGTAGAAGGCGCGATCTCAGGCTCGTACCGCTCGGAGCCTCCTTCCTGCGGTAGACATCGTCATTGTTTCATTGTGTTATAAACGCATTGCGTGCGCTTAGTGCGTGGAGCGAGGGTGTATCGATTGCCCCGCCCCCTGCTGCGTAGCCATGACGACACACCCTATCCTATCTAACCCCTAGCCTAACCTCCGGGGTTCTACGTTTCAGCCCCTCATCTCTCTCTCGCGCGCGCGAACACGGGGTCACCCCCTCCGTCATCGGAGCCCGAAAAGCCCTGAGTCGCGTCCTCGAGCAAGGAGAGGACGAAGTGGCAGTGGACAAGGAAGCCCCTGTCGTCGCTCGACAAAACAAGCGACCTGTCACGACCTTCTCGCGCATCGGAGCAAACTCATCTTCTACGATTACACGTTTGAAGAGCGACAATATCTCTTCGCTTTCTCGGGGACAATCTCTTTAAAGCTCTTGCATTGCAGAACGAAATATCGTGAGCATTGCCCATTTTTTGCATTATCATGAGGGGCAGATTAATAGATGTTTAAAAATACTTCGTGAAGAAAATGTCAACGATATTAATTTAAGAAATTTTTTTAAATTAAATTGTATTTCATTTTCGCTGCAAAACATCATATCCAGTGCGTCAGCAAAAGCACAGGATCATTAAGTATTTCATCTGTGCGAAGGATTCAAATCTATTAATTTCTCGGTTGAACAATTTTCATATTTTTGAATAGAAGCGACAAACGTGGGTAAATAGGCATAGAGAGCGAAAACCTTCATCGACAAAGGAGAGGATTGCGTCGAGGAGGACGCGCCGGGAAAATCGGCAATTCGTGGAGCGGGAAGAGAAGAGAGAGAGAGAGAGAGAGAGAGACGTTGCTGACCAGAATTTTTAGGGATGCGGAGAGAGGATCCCGAGGGAGAGTTCGTCCGGGCCCGGTCCCGGTCGAGAGCACAATACGTCTCATTATGTTATCCGCGCATCTCTCGGCACAGCCATTTATCATTCCTCCGCCCGTATACCAATATATATCGATCCCCTTTCTTATATGCGCGTAAAACTCGGGGCCCGTGTTGCGCCGACCTATCTCGGGAGGCCCGGCGTTCTCGCTCTCGCGCGAGCCTTTGTCTATGAGGGAATAAAGGCTCGACGAGATGCGACCGTCGCGTAGAAACGGGAAACGATCATCCTTCGCCGATCGTGCGAATGGATGCCGGGTTCGATTTACGGATAGCCGCGACCGCAACTTTGTTAATCCCGACGAGAGAATTGAAGAGAAAGCATAAATTTATTCGCGAGTGTCCGTGCGCTTTCAAACCGGGGTATAAATAATATTTCTGCGCTTACGCGCCTCGACAGTAAAGTCTTTAAAGCGCGAGAGATACTCTCGTATGACGAAAGATTGATATAAAATACATCTCTCCCGAGTCTTGCGAGGGGATGACGAACAAATCATCTAGAAAAGGTACTTGAGAAAATTCTCCGCATATACATACTTTGGATATCTCTACAATGATGATCACGTTTTCCAGGATACGATCAGGATTTAAAATATTGCAATCTGCTGCTGCACAGAATAATATTTGTCTTTTAAAGATATGCTTTTACGCTTTAAACATTATATATTCTTTTACTCTTATAAATACATGTTTCTTCTGATTTTTAGTATTAATATAATTTTATTTAAGACAAGGTTTTGAGAAATTTATATTTTTTAAATATATATATTTATTAAATATTATATTTTTTAAATATATATATTACATATTATTTTTTAATATTTATTGAATGAATATTTTTTAAATATATATATTTAAATAATTTTTTTTTTAATATTTATATTTAAATTTATATATTTAAATATATATATTTAAATAATTTAATTATTAAATTAAATAATTTTTTTTAATGTAATAAATTAATATAAAATTATACATATAATTTTAGATTAATTTTTTACTTGTAAAAATTATTAAATTTCGAAATGACAAAACGCGAAGCAACTAAAGGTGTCAGAAATCATTATACAAGAAATGAGGGAATATATATGCAATATGAAGAATGATAAAATATGTCTTTCGACAAGAATCGAGGATGATCCATTGAAACACGCACAGGTTTCAGTGCAACGTAATCTAAGCGATATCAAAACAGAGAGTGCGTTCGCGCTACTTATTATTCATGGAAATGCGCGCTCGCTAATGTGTCGGGTGTATCCCGTACACGCATACGCGTGCACGCGTGCACACGCGGTGGTTGCACATGCATGTGGGTGGTGCGCAAATGAGCGCTAGCCCTGGAGAATCGTTCTCGGCTTCACCAACATGCATATGTATGTGTATACGTATGGGAAAGAAAAATCATCCATCACGTTCGAGGCCATCCGGAGTTGGCAGTGGTGGACGGACGATGTTTTGGGCATCGTTTCTCTATGGACGCGCGCACGTCATAAAATTGATGAGCGTCTTTGACTAATTTATTACGCTTTAAAAAAAAAACGCACGAAATTCGTAATGATCGCGCAGGGTAAAAGACTTTTTTTCTTATACGCCCGTCTACTCGCACATTTCATCTATCGTTCTTGAGATCAAGTCATAGAGCTTCGATTGTAAACATTTTGCATACATATTAAAAGCTTTGAATTATTTTGTTAAATTAGGTAATGAGAAAAATATCAATTCGAGTTTTCCTGTGAAAAATATAAGATTCTTTATAGATGTTTAAGATCCTCTTTTTTAAACAAAATTATTAATAAGCATGTATGATAATGGAAAAAAAAATTGTATCGAGATGACATGTTGCAATGATACTTTGGACAAGAGCTGCAATTATCAATTGTCAAAATATTTAATTTTAACAATAAATATCACGTCGATTGTGTTTTTTTTCAAAATTCTGAAATATAACTAAAATGCAAAATATAATGAACGAACGCGCATGTTTATCGGAGATTTCAAAGCCCTCATTCAACTATAGCGCTTAATTAATAAACTTGCGATCTTATCGAGCGCAACAAGACACACATCCTCCTGCATCCTGTTCCTTCGTCGTTCACTCGGCATTTTTCTCCTTCCTTCCTTCCCGAAGGAGAGACGCGATTTTTGAATCGGGCAAACGCGCGCTCGCAAGCGTGAAAAATGATGCAATTTTCGCGGCACGCCTCCCATAGCGCGCCTGAATCTCGCGTATAAAGGTGCCTATTAGGTATACCCACTTGGTCTCCAAGTGTACGAGGCGTTGCGTTGATCGCGCGCGAATCTACTGGGTGCTCCCGCAATTCGCAATGCCGGTAAATTCGTTCCGCCGTAACGAAATAAAACGAAAAAGTACGAACTCGTTCGAGATATTGCTTTTTATCGAGATTTATTCACATCATATCGCTCTAATGGCTCATTCATGTCGGCGCGTTGACAAATCTACAAGGATAAGCGCCTTTTTTAGTATCTTCAAGGGAACAAGTATTTTTTTTAAGAATAAAATTATAATGTGTGCAGATAGTCAGATGTAAATAAAGAGAAAAATATAATCGTGAATTGATCAATGATAAACTTGGTTTCCTTGTTTTTTAAAAAAATAAACAGCCGAATATGCGCTCTAATATTCGATCAGATTTAAAATTATTAAGACACTTTTTTGCAATAATTGCTATGATATATATGTAATAATATTTAAAAGATAATAATATTTAATATATATAATAATTTCAGATAATAATATTTAATAAGATTTAAAATTATTAAGACACTTTTGCAATAATTGCTATGAGATATACATATAATAATATTTAAAAGATAATAATATTTAATGTATATAATAATTTAAGATAATAATATTTAATAAGATTTAAAATTATTAAGACACTTTTGCAATAATTGATATTCATATAACATTTCATTGTTAAAGAGAATTATTTACGTCTTCGATTTCATGGCAGTTGTGGGAATCCGATGCATACTATCCGATGTATAATATAATAGTTCACACTTTGCATTGTCTGCATACACATATACACAAATCATACAACATATATATATGTAAATGCGCGCGAGTATGTGTGTATGTGTATGTATATGTATGTATAATGCAGGTATACACGTACCCACCGCAAGCCCTCCGCCATATACCAACAGTGGAACTTTATGAAAGAGACAGATGGAGGTGTGAGGGCGCATTCGAACATCTGCCGGTGATGTACCCTTGATATCGATCAATTACATCGTCATGCATACCGGTCGGTCGAACGATAAGACAATGTCGCATATAAATATATATATTTAAACATATACATCCATATATATATGCGTATAAAACACCAGTCTCATATTTCTAAAATAATAATTTAGTGAAAATTATGAAGGAAAAAAATTTGCTCGCAATTTCGATAAATGCAATATCAAAGAATGGTACAAATATACGTGTACAGTTTTTAAAAATGATACTAAAGCAGAGAATGATTAGAAAATGATATTTTTTATTAAGCTTCTCGAATATTGTTGAAAGAGTAAATACTTGAAGAAAAGGACTGAAATCAAATTCCCTCGATATAAAAAGATACCGGTCTCTCTTCGGTGTTAAAGATAGACGATCTACGAGCCGAAGCATCGAGGAATCACATGGATCGCGAGAGGCCCCACCTAACAGAGAATCGTGCTCGTCGAGTAAGCTCCTCACCTCTTCTGCTATTGGTCGACACCTGGCCCGCCATTGTTTCATTCACGCCTGTTGCACGTTTCTCGTTTATCTCGTTCAGTCTCTCCTAGTCAGCTTTTACATTTCCAGAGATATATTGTAGTATCTTCGCTTCCGTAAGTTTACTGTTGTTTAATTAACAACGGTAAGAATGAGTTGCAAACTACTGTACTCGCAATCACGTTAAGTCGAAACTAAAGTATTTCTTTTATTTACATTCATCTCTAACAGTTTATTTGCGATTAGTTCTATTTACAGAGAACGCTATTTTACTTTTAAAGACAGACTTGTGTGTTATTTTGTTTTATTTTATAATTTCTCTCGTTTAAGCGAATAAATCTTTCAGATATTAATATACACGAAAATAAAATAAAATTGTACTATATATTTTATTTTAATAATATTAAAATTAAATTAATTATTTTCAATATATTTTATTTTAATAATATTAAAATTAAATTAATTATTTTTCTCAAATATGCATAATGCGAAATTATTGGAAAGCCACACAGACATATTGAATTTAAACAAAGTAAAATAGTATATTTTTGATATAAATACAATTGTAATTATTACATTAAGATTTTTTCCAATGTTTAAACTATTGTATGAATTTGTTAAAATTATTTTCACATATCTTTTAGCATAAGAAATTAATCATACACGCAAATATATATATTTCACATAATTAAAATAAACAAAAACGCTAAGCATAAATTACACTTGTATTAAATAAAGATGTATACCATATCAGCCTGCAAAAATATCTAATAACTTGAATTATAGAAAAGAGAGATGTGAAAAATAATATACGAAAGATATTACGTGAAAGAGTGTTTTGACATTATGAGAGGATGAGAAAAATGCAAAAATGCAGAACGAAAATAGAAATAATCCTCGGAAAAATTTAAACCTGTGTACCTCAAGCGGTGCAAAAGACCGTAAAAAAGACGGACGCGTTCCGAGAGAGCAAAGAGCTACAAGAGAAATAAAGAAATTCTTGTAATCTCGGAGAACTAAATCGACAAGGGAAAAAGAAGGATGATCTTTGCTCTGCCTGTCGTAGCAACGGCTGCTTTCCTTCCTGAGAATAAACGGTGCAAAGTCAGACCGAGCCATTCAAGCCTGTGCGCGATGCATAAAGGACCAATAACGACGAACGATGCAGCAGCTGGGCTTGTAAAACACAGAGATCCTGTGAAGATATCAGAGAATATTTTTCAGACAACCGCGCTCGTTCCACGATGGTTGTCCTGATGACTGACGGTCCTTGATGGTTGACTCGGTTTCAACGAATCTACCGATATAATAGAATAAGGATGAAAAATACACGACGGTTTTCTCAAAAGATTCCATAGTATATGCAGAACTCTATGAAAAACAAAAAAAAAATCACTCCATAGCTTAAAAATATTCAGCGTTAATCTCTGTCTAATGGTAAAAAAAATTCATTGATTCTTGTTAAACCTCATTTTTTCCCGGAATTTTTTGATATTTTAGGCTTCTATTGAAAGTGAGTTTAAAATATTTAAGGTTTTTTTCGACTTTCGAATAATAGACACTAGAACATTAGAAAAGAAAAAAAATTCCTCAACATTATAGCTGCTTGATTCAATAGCACGATCTGCATAAAACAGAATAGAGTACACGTTAATTAATTAATCCGGTATACTCAAAGAATTTACCTTGCGATAAATGATTTTCAAATTCTATTTTCTTTTTTAAGATAAATAATCGGAATATATTATTAATTATAATATATTATTAATTATAATATATTATTAATTATATAAGCGAATGGGTTTTTTAAATATTAATGAAAATAGATCTGAATGTAAATGTAATATATAACAATTCCAATAAACACGAGTTTATGGTAGTTTCAATTTAACCAATTCGTTGGAAAATCTTTTAAGACCGATATAAATATTTGCACTTGTCATATATCATGTCATATTTGCACTGTCTATGTATCATTGAACAACATAAAGGTACATCTGCGACGAACGCAAACATTCGAATTTGCATTTTCGCTGTATCATACTAGTACAAATAGTCTTCACCGAAATTACCTCGTTGCCGGAAAAGAAGAAAGAGCTCGGCGACAAAGTTGCCGTCGCGGATGTGGAATTTTTGAGAGATTCCAAGACCCGCTAATCCGCAGCAGTAACAAACAAAAATCTGAAGGAGAACCTCGATGCCGAAAGGAGGAGGACTCAGGGGAAACTAGAAAAACTCGGATCGTCGGGTTACTTGGCCCGAAAGGGCTTTTCACAGGAAAGATCGAGCTAATCCGTGGGGTGAATAATACGAAATCGTTCACAGATGAACGAACCACGATGGGGCAACGCGTGGTAAGCGGTGGATTCTCTAATCTTCTTAAAGAGGTTTGGCAAACCTCTCGTAGCGATCAGCGGTACTTAACAAGTTCCTGGAAATCGACAACGACAAAAGAATAGATCCTCCGACGATTTAGAGATCTAAATTTTCGAAGAAGCTGCGGAAAAATCACAAAATATTTAAATAAGCAATTTAACGACTACATTGCTTCTCTTTTGTCAAAGAAATATACATCCAATAAATATCGTCATGATAATCATATAATAATAAAGTAATAATGATGAGATACAAATTGATATTTATATTAACACTAGTATAAACATGAGTGCATTCGATAAAAATCAAGGCCTTCAAAATATATATTTTGAAAATAAATAAATAATAAATTTTGGAAATAAATAAATAATAAATTTCGAAAATAAATAAATAAATTTCGAAGCAAATTTCAAGGTCCTTTCTCAGAATCATCTATCCAAATGTATCGATTATTTCAAACTCGTACCAATAATTATAAATAATGACAAGAAGTAATATTTTTCTCTCATCGAAATTCTTTTTGTGTGCAAATGCTTTAGATGTAAAATCACAACTAAGACAAAAGAAGAATGCTCGTTTATCACGATTCTTTTTCCGAGAACGAGTTCACCTGTCATCGGGCAAACAATGGAAGACGACCGAAAGAATGAGAGGATGATGCGAGCCAGAGTGTCGGAGAAAGAAGAAGATGGAGCGCGTAAATAAGTGTATAAAAAGGGGCAAGACAGGATAGGGAAAAGCGGGATCGGGATGTATGTGTTCCCTGTCGTTTCCCTTCTCGTCCTAGTGCCATCTTCCACCGGTCGCGGGGCTATAATTTGGTCCTTGGAGATGCCACGCCCACGCATATACATCACCCTACTATCGAGATCTCGTGAGTCAGATAAGGCTTGTCACTTTGTCGGCGTACGTGTATGTACGCCGCACACACGCGCGGGATGCGCGGAATAGTGGAGAGATGAGAATCCGGATAACAACCGAGAAAGTAAGAGAACCTGCGAGAGGCTGGTGCAGAGAGTCCACGATTTCTCCAACTCGGATTCTACACCGAGTTGAAATCGAATTCCATATTGGTGCTTCGGTTGCATTATCCTACCTCTATTGTATGTAATTAAAACGGACTTATTCTTGCGGAATAAGAAGATGCGATAGGCACAAGAAGCCATGAAGCACATTTATGAATATTTATGAAACAATACACGCAGCTCTATGCTCACTAGCACAAAACATTACTCTTCTAAAATTCGAGCCATGAAATCAACATTCAAATTAAAATTCAATAAATTATAATATATATTGTATTATAATAAATTTTTTATAATATATGTATTGTTTTTTTAATTTTATTATATTTCGTATTTTATTATATTTTTTATTATATTATATAATAGAAATTTTCTTTTCTTATCAGAACTCTAGAACTTACTCTTATTTTGATCGAAAAATATTTTATAATTAACACGATTCAATTACATTTAGATTTGCTAGGCTGCATATGTAGTTGCCAAAAGAACATTTGGAAAGAGAAAATAGTGCAATCGCGTAATCGGATTCTTGATAATGACCATTTCAAATCTGCTTTCGCGGGGATACGTGCATCAATGTCGCGACAAGGAACCTTGACGCTTTTGACACGCGTTACATCCGTGTAGCAGAGTATCAACCTGTCAGGGATGTTGCGGGGTGTGAAACCCCGTGAGTAGGTATATACACGCTCGGATATAAGCGCGTATATATAACGCATAATATACCAGGTGACCCTCCTCAAACCGAACCACGCCTAGTTAGCCACCATTGTGCACTGTGAGAGTTTATGAACTGGAAACGAATAATCGCGGGCTCTCTTGACAACTTGATCGTTATACGATTCTCTGGTAAAATCCCACTTTCTTCGGGAAAAAGTTTGTCTCTCTTTCCGAACTGATCTATTTATATATATATCCTATATACACCCTAGACTTATATAAAAATAATAAAGTATCCAATTGTATATATATAATTCAATATATATTTCTTATTTTCTAATGTTTATTTATTTCTCATCAAATCACCGTTCAAAATTCCATTCTACGTACAAAAAAGATTTTATTATATAAATTAAATTCTAAATAAAGATTTAAAATGAGAAATAATTTAATAGAAAATAAATAAATATTTATTAGTTTATTTACCTTGCTTTTTATTACAAAATAATCAAAACCATGTATTAAATCGCGTTGCTAAAATTATCGCAATCATGCCAATATTTTTAATCAATTATATAGCATATATTTGTGTGCAATTTTCTACTCTACATTTTATTATTAATTTAAATCGATAAAATTGATTATAAAGAGAAAGCGCGGGCAATTATTTTGAAGGAGAAATCATTTCTTTCGCGATCAATCATTCGGTCTCATTTGACTTTATGATTTTTCGCGATTTTATAACGCCATTATTGAACCTATTGAATTATACACGATATAATCCTACGTGTCAGGCGTTCTCGCGATGAAATGAGAAACGTTGCGCTGACCCACCGCAATTTTAATCCATCGTCGAGTCACGTGCTGTCCCCCATCGTCCCACCCCATCTGCGGTTGTATGTGGAAGATCAACGTATTATCTTGATGCACCAACAACGCGCAATCCCGCGCGACTGCTTTTTATTCGTCGCGTTATTCGCAAACGTGAATTCTTATACGGGAGAGATCGTCCTAAGTAAATAAAATCGCGCTCTACCCTTGTGTGCGCACGAATACGTGGGGGCTAAACTTCTCGTTTGCGCCGTCATATTTAATTCCAAGTCATCCCAGCACACGTGTACGTTCATTTCACTGCTATCGCGCGCATTAATATGGCATAAACTCGATATAAGAAAAGAGAATAGAAAAAAGAGGGAGAGACAATTTAGAATAATTTTCAGTATCATTGCCATGTTGATATAGCAGCGAGGTATCGTGTAAATATATACATGGAAATAAATAGCGAAAAAGTATCTAATTTAATTGAGCAATTATTTAATTCAATCTTTTTTAATTTTTTCACGAATGAATAGTCTGCAAGTGTATGTTATTGGTATTGCCGTCGAGCGAGGGAAAAAAAGAATAATCAATAAGGGTCGCAATCTCTCTCTTGCTCTTCCCTTGTAACCCGAAATAATAAATAATAAGCAGTATTTATGAATTCCGTAAATTCATGGCACGTGCGCGCGAAACTTTTGTACAATCTGATTTACGCTCTTCGCGTGATCTAACGTTATGGAAATTTTCTTTTAACGAACCTCTGCAACACGTGCGTGCAAATCATTTCAGGTACATATGAAAATTTATGTATATATAACAGAATTAAACGTGTAATTGAAGAACAATACATAAATTACGAATTATGAATTAATATATACATATGTTGTTCTTGCTTCGAGAAATACGAAAATTAGAAATTATAATCTCAAATATACGTGTGTACATATATAACGGGGTTTTTCATATAAACATACTACATCCCTCCCTGTGGAATTACACTCCTCCAAAAATGGAGGTAAAAATTGGGTTTTTATTTTTTTCTCAAATTTGGAAGAAGTTAAAGAAATGAAATTAGGTGGATATTTTCTACTAGTAAAAAGGTTATTTATTAATATTTTTTTCAGCCTCCCGTATTGTTATGAGAGGATGAAACTAGCAACTCTTATTCAATTTTTTATTAGAACTTTTTAATGTTTATATGAAAAACTCCCCTTAATTTTAGACAAAGAATCATCTAAAATTTTTCGCACTTATTAAGAAACACTTTGTATATATATACTCCTGGACAAAATTAACGCATATTGTTTTTTTTACTTTTTCTTTAAAATTTTTCATTAAAATTTAAATATCAGCTTTTAAAGAAAAAGTGAAAAAATATTATGCGTTAATTTTGTCCAAGAGTATATATGGAGTAAAACGATATTGTGCGAATATTAGTTCACGAGCGATGGGAAATCATATAAATTCGTGCTCTACATTCGTGCTTAACTTTCCTGAAATGTGATCGCCTGTTCGGTTTGTCCGGTCGAGAACTGTCAAATGTCATAAATTGCCTCGACCTGTGTTCGGTCTGTTTTAGCGGAAGCGGAAGTAAAATGAGAATACACGGAGCAATAAATAATAACAATAACATTTAAACTCGCTTAGATGCGTCCGTAATTATTACTCATCCGTTGCCACGAGTAAATATAAGCGCGCGGGTGTAAAACGAATGCTAAGGCGATCTCGTTCCTTTTTGCTCGCCGGCGGAGAATGGCAGTCAGGATGTTTTTCCAACGAGAAGCGATAAAGGGACAAAGTTTTCGTGTCCGAGCAATAATACTATCGTGTCGGAGGCGGAGCGGCGTGGATATGTCCCGAGGGTATCCCGCCCATTAAACCTGCTGAGCAAAGAAGTATAACAAACCCGGCAAGAGGACCACAGATGTCTTCTCTAAATCCCCTTGAAAAACCGCAATCCGATGAGCATAAATTCGTGTATAGTTAACCGCTTCGTCTCATAATCTCGCTGCGATGTGGAAATTCAATAACTACAAATTATGCTCGAGGCAGCGAGTGCATCGAAAGGAACCTTTATTGACAGAATTGGTTGATCGAACGATCATTTTTAACAGTCTTACGACAAATCCGTACAAAACGACGCTATTCGTTGAAACGTCAAATAACCGTCGATCGTGGTCCGTCACGTCTCTGAGACGATTGCAAAATGAAATTCGACCAAGGAACGGCCGACAATTGACCGATGAAGTGCTCCCCTCGACCCACTTTCTTAAATAAGCTCATTTATTCTCCTTGATGCTCGTGCGATTTTTTAAATTATACATTACTCGCGCGGGGAATACCATATACG
Organism: Camponotus vicinus; assembly: GCF_025532165.1. Taxonomy (NCBI): domain Eukaryota; kingdom Metazoa; phylum Arthropoda; class Insecta; order Hymenoptera; family Formicidae; genus Camponotus; species Camponotus vicinus. The sequence goes on from NW_028141946.1 coordinate 8,276,642, forward strand.
TTGGATGCCGGTTTTTTGTCAGAAAATAATAAACTAAAAGAAAATTTTACGGTAAGCGCATTTTCTAAGAGATTCGACGAGCGGCTGTTATTTATCGCGCAATATTTCTCAACTGTCATCGTTAAATATGCCGATTTCTGCTCGAAAAAGATTTGCTCAAAGATGGCTGTTTTAAGTGTGCAATTTAATGATTTATATTTTAAAAAATTAATTAATTTTCAGATGAATTTTCCAAGAATCGATTCGACATTTATTAAAGCATCTATCATCAAATAGAAACAAATACAATAAAATGGCTGATAATGTGAAGAATCAAGCAAATCTGTTATTCGAAATACAATCGATAATGATAAAACGAAACGCCGGACATATTGAAAACACATATTGTGTAATCAATTATCGACACGTCCGAGGAAGAGACTAACGTCCTTAAATAATTCATCCGGAGACCTCGAGGATGAATCGAAGGCCGTTCGGGATCAGATGCAAATCGGATTCATTAGCGTTAAGCCAGAGACGGGGGTGGAAGAGGTGGAGTCGACCCCTCGACGTAAACACGCTGCCGGCTCTACTCCTGCTTTCGGAGGGCTGTTATTGCGCGGTTACATCAACCCCTACCGGCATCTGTCTCTTTCGCGAGTACATTTGCACTTTATCCTCGTGCTAATCCTTCTATCTCGGCTCACAAATGCAGAAATACTTGAAAACTCTTATCACTCCACAGAAATTAAATTACGACACGTTTGCAGTCGTTGCGTTATCCCAAAGATTGAAAAAAACGGAGGACTTATCTGTACAAAATTCTCTAAAAAAAATATTATTTATATTATTTCGATATGTTATATATCTGTATATATATGTATTATATATATGTCTTTATATATATGTCTCTAAAAATATGTATTATCTATCCATAATAATTTATCGGATAATATTTATTTTTGTTAAAGAAAGGGAATTTCCTACAACTTTTTAATTTTATTGCGACAAGAAGATCTCGAAATTCGTTCAAAGTGATTAGCATAAGTAAAGCACCGATCGTGACGCAATAAATTTTAAAAGAGAAGTGTGCTGTAAATCGCGCGTCAATCACGATAACCGAAAACAATGATCGCGCGTAAACACTTCTGAATCGGGATCAGTTCGGGACTTTTCCCTAGGGCGGGTCACGGGAGCACCAAGATATACCCTCGAGATTACAAGGATTACGCGGAGATTGAATCACTTCCCAGCCACCCCGCGCGAATGCCTAAATGTGTCTCCGGCAAGCTGTCCCTTAATCATCGTGTCTTTACCAGAGGTCGTTATCGCGCTTCCGATCCCAAGTTATACGCTTCGTGCTCCGAATTGCATATCGTCAAAAAGCGCTCGTTGTCACGCGTCACGTCGCCGCGATATTATTTCCACATGAGAGTTACAAATTTTTTTTCCCTTTAAATATTTATCGCGAAGTTTGCATACTCGCTCTACGTCCTACGTAAACCCTTCTCTTGAATATTAATAGTGCATTTATCCAATATAATAATATTGAAGGTAAAACATCTACGATTATTTATTATAATTGATAAATATATAATATTTATGTATATTTTTCTTTTACACACATTCTTTTATTACAATATCATATTTAAATTTTTTTTAAACACATCGATTAGATTTATAATCTCTTTAATTAGATCCATTGTTTTGGTTCTGATTTTTAAATCTGATTATTAATAATAATAGAAATAGCTAATAATAATAATAAACCCAGGTAGCAAAAGTAATATTAAAACATGCATTATCCCTTTAATAGAGAGAACTCGTACAAATTAGATTCGATGATTTCAACAGGTTTTCGCAACAAGAGGAAATTTCCAAACACATCACGAAACTCTTGTAGAGCAACATATACAAATAAAAAGAAGAGAAAAAAATTCCAAGAAGGCGAGTGGCCAAAGTTTTCTCGTCTCCGGGCGAATGATCGCGTCAATTATGCGAAACGCGCGTAATGAAAGCGCCGTCATGAAAACCAGTTGAAAACAAACTCTGAAAGGATCTTGGCAACCCCTAATCAAGTCCCGTTTAATAAAACCGGGTCCGGGGATCCCTGAGTCTTGCACCCCCGGCGTCGGGGCCGAGCTCGGCTAATCTGACTTTGATTAAACTTTTAGCGACACCGAAAAGGGTGCCGGGCCGATAGAAACGCGTACGCGCTCTCGCGCGTTCGCACACATAAATGCACGTGCGTGCGTGCGTGCATGCGTATACGTGTGTGTGTGGGTGCATCAACGGAACGGCCGATGTGTAAGTCGATTTTTATTACGTTCCATCGCATATATTATAGCAGGGTGCGCGGTTAATGGGTTTATCGACGCCGCGGGATTACAACAATAAAGTTTTCCGATGCTCCGAAAACCGCATTCGATATGCAATGTTCCTTTAAGTCGCTTTTTCGCGCATCAAGATTTTCCCGATGCATTAGCACCAAATAATATTCAACATCCGATATAAAATGCATACGTTGCATCGGTACCCTATAAATTTTTTAGAAATGTATTGTGTAAAAAAATTTATCGTTTCCCATACAGTACAAAACATTGCAGCAATATTGCGGCAATATTGCAATGTTACTGCATCGATTAGATTTATAATCTCTTTAATTAGATCCATTGTTCTGATTTTTAAATCTGATTATTAATAATAATAGAATTCTTGTTCTGGTTCTGATTTTTAAATCTGATTATTAATAAGAAATAGCTAATAACAATAATAAACCCAGGTAGCAAAAGTAATATTAAAATATGCATTATCCCTTTAATAGAGAGAACTCGTTGCTGCAATGCCTTGTGCTGTATGGATTGTATTTTTTGACAACATACACATATAAACATAATCACACACACATACGCACACATATATGTATATATATTTTGCAATCTTAGATGCTATTGCAGATATAAGTATAACCACACCCCAGCAAACACCAAATAACGTTTATATAATTGTTAGTTATAATTTCCCACTCAACAATATAACTGTTACATGTTATATAACAGTTACATAAAATTACAACTAACAATTATATAAATGTTGCTTGGTGTTTGCTGGGACATATAAAAAGATACATTTTACTAATCTCCACTTTTACGTTAATTTTTTTTGTATAATTTAAGACGACGAATTCTTCGTATCGTGCATACATATTGACTTACCACAAGCAGATATACGTTGTTCAACTGTCCACGCCATTATCTACGTCATCGAAAGCATCGAGAGGATATGCTCGAACATCGGGACGAATTCGTTATCACACACTATCAAACACATAAAAAGATACATTTTACTCGTCTTACTAGTCTCAGTTTTTACCTCTTGTATAATTTAAGACGACGTATTCTCTTTGTATAATTCAAGACGACGAATTCTTAGCAACTGCATACTACGTCATCGTACCGTGCATACATGTTGACTTATCACAAGCAGATGTACGATGTTCAATTGTCCATGCCATTGTCTAGTCGTCGAAAGCATCGAAAGGATATGCTTTAAGCATTGGAACGAATTCGTTATCACACTATGACAATACACAAGTACGATTTTGATAACGACACTACTTTATAAATCTTAATCGTGCACGTTCGCGCGCGAAAGTGTTCGGACTAGTAGCTCTCTCTGCTGTCAATTCAATGAACTAGTTCAAGCATACCAATAGAAGCGCTCTTGTTACTGATTACAGTATTGTTCCATACCGTCATCTATATCCGCTTCAGAGATTAGGTAGAATTACATAAAGCCTCATCCATTTTCCGACTGTTGGTAAAATCATTTGCTACGTGTCCGTACATCGATAAATTTTTACATCAAATCTGAATGTGAAATATGAATTCAATTGTATAATTCATAAGGAACCTTTCTTTATTTTAGCAATTATTATGAACATTAATGTATAATAAAATGCACGCTCACATTCTAGATGTTATTCTTGATAGAGAGAAAAAAAATAATGTGTGTGTTGTATGTTTAATAAATTTTTAGAAAAAAAATTTCATAAAATAAACTAAATTTTTCTAGACAAAGTAATAATAAAACTTATTTTGTATCTAAATTTTTACTATTTAATATTTAATATTCATTAATGTAATTAATGTAATTATATATTGATATATTAACGCAATTAATAAAATATTTTATTAACTATAATGTAATATAAAAGTTATAATAAATAAAATTAAGTTCTTTTATTCTTAAGTCAAAAACATCAATATCTCTTTCAAATTACTAATAAATATAAAAGACATCTGACTAAAGGATAAATTTTAAGTTACTTTTAAATGTCTTTAGGGACATGAGTGTATTGTCTGGATAATAGTTAACAAAACTAATTTCAATTTTTCTTATTTCTTAAAGAATAAATAAATTTTAAAACATGTAAAAATTTCAAAACTTCTTACTAAATATAGTTAATTGATTAATTTAGAAAAATTAAAAGTATTCAATATTGGAGCAATATTATTAATATTGTTGTAATACATTGCTATAGCATTAGAATGTTGCCATAATATAATTTTTGAAAACTTTCCTAGTTCATAGATTAGCTAAAAAAAGAAATTAGTTATTAAATTTTAATCAATTTAAATCAATTATAAAATCATCTGTAATGACAAAATTCCAATTACAAATGTATAAAATTTAAGATATTTCTGTCAAATTCTATAATCGATAACAATTGTCGCATATTATATGAACATTCGCGATTTTTCTAAAGCAAAATATGTATTAAAAGCAAACTAATTGATTCAATGTTCTTGAAATATATTACACAGGAAGAATCGCTAAATGTGCTTTGCATCAAACGTACAATTTTATTTCTTCCTTCCTTTCGTAAAATTTTATCCTGTATCATTTCCAAAATATAAAAAATAATTTCAAAATAAAATAAAATTAAAGTAAAATTTAAAATTTATGATAACAAATGTGATTATGTAAATAACTACTCACTTCTGTTGCACGCATCTTCAATGGATTAGCCATTGATTGACATTTATTTATGACAAATTTACAGATTAAATTCATCGTACATTCAATCAATATTAAAACATCCTTTATATCCTATTTTCTATAATGTAACTCATGAAAATAACTTTAATTCTAACTCTAATTTGTAATAAAATAATAAATTTAGATAATATACATAATTATATACATAATATACATAATTACAATTTCAGTATATTGAAAAATAATTATAATATTTATAATAGTTTATAATAAAAAAAACTACAGTACTACTATTACTATTTTATAATAAAAAACAATATGACATAAGAAAATATTTCGCTTATATGTTCGCATACATCTACTATCTAAAACTATCTAAAAATATTATAAATTATTATTATTATTAAATGTTCTGCGAATAATTGCGGCATCTCTTGGGTAGTGTCTCGCTAACATTTGGTTTGGTACGTAATGGGTATTTGTAATTTGACAGAAATATCGCCCAATCTCTGTATTATATATACACCGTGGCATGAATATCGATGTTATAAAGCCTAAAACAGGACATATATTGTTTATACGTTATACAAATAATACATAATAAAAATATATATATTATATGATATATAAATAGAAAGAAACGTTTGATATTCATACTTTGTGGTACGTAACACATGATGTCATTATCTATCAATATGATATAATACGGTTGTGAATGGTTCCGAATGTCACATTCGAACTCTAATTGATACGGAGGAAAAGAAAACCATTCAGTTTGATATTTGTTATGCCATCCAATTATGACACCGACGTAACTACCTTTACTTTCATAATGATCTTCAAAACTAACGACCATTCCAATTGCGAATTTTACTTTATTCGATCTTCTTTCGCAACACTTTTCAATAAGAAGAGATGTACACTGAAAAATTAGAATATAATTGACGTTTCTTTTTTTAACTAAATTTTAAATCGCTTTTCGTAGTTTCGATTTGGATTTTAGATAATAAATAATTTACAATTATAACGAATATGATTATATATTAATATGCTTTATGTATACATATAATAAACTACCTTCAAAGTGATTTATAATAACATATGAAAAAGTACTTACCATATCATTATTTATATCTATTTCTGAGAGAGGGGTAAAAGAAATATCTATCGGCATATAATTTTTGAAAACTTTTCCTAGTTCATAGATTACCTAAAGAAAGATTAGTTATTAAATATTAAATAAATTATAAAATCATTTGTAATGACAAAATTCCAATTACAAATATATAAAATTTAAGATATTTTTGTAAAATTCTATAATCGATAGCAATTGTTGCACATTATGTGAACATTCACGATTTTTCTAAAGCTAAATATGTATTAAAAGCTACTAATTGATTTCAATATTCCTAAAATGTACTATAGAGGGAGAATCGCTGGGTATTTTCCATCAAATATACAATTATATCTCAGAAAACAATTATATTTATGAATAAAAAGCAATGATTTTTGTCTAAAACCCTATTCAAATAAAAAACCGTAATACAAATAATTACTCACTTGTTTTATAGATATCTTCATCCGATCGGGCACGTCTTCAATTGATTGACATATAATTATGAAAGAAGTCTGCCGATTAAATTGATCGTACATCCGCTCAATGTTAAAATATTCTGTATATTCTGTACGACCTCTGTATCGACAATAAAGAAAGACATATATATAAATAGATGTATATACAGATATATATAGATATCAGTACTATATCTTTTAATGATAAATATTTTAGTCTATTTAGAGCAATTATTTTTAAGCAAAAGTACCGAAAGAAATTATTATTTATTGTAATGCTTTAGTCTATTAGATTATACATCTTTTTCTTACATTGTGTACATGTGTGAATGTAAACATAATTATATGTGTATATGATACGAGTAAAAGAAAAATTAAGTGATCTCAAAACCAAGATCAGATACATATATTACCTCGGTTTCCACGCCAAACAAGTTTCTGAAGAAAACATATTGCTTGGGTACATTACTAGTTCGATATGTAAACCCATTCTTCTTGCCACGCAGATATATATTGTTAACCATAACAGTTTTCTATTATGTAACTCCTGAAAATGGCTTTCTCTAATCTGTAATAAAACAATAACTTAAAATAACTTAAAATAACCTTATAATTTCCATTTAATGGGAAATAATTACAATATTTCCGGTAGTTTGTAATAAGAAAGAATATCACATAAGAGAAAATATGCTGCGTATGTGTCCGCATATACCTACTTGATCCAATTTCCACGGATAATCTATGTCATAGCAATCGAAATTTAAAATAATATCGTCCAATATGCATTTAATTTGTCTTGCATTAGTTTCACCCCAATAATTTTCACGAATATTATTATGTTTCCAAAAAGAAAATTGCTTAGACGATATCGAAAATATTTCATGAGTGGGATTTTTCTCTCTAAGATGCTTTAACACGTTTTGCATAATATTTTCAATCAATTTATTTACATGGGACAAAGAAATATACTTTTCTGGTTGACACCATTGTAATACTATAGCAAGCAGTTTTTCCAAAATTTGTTGTTGATGGGGCTTATTCATAAATTTCTTCCAATTTCTTTGAAAATTTTCTCTAATCCAGCATCGAAAAAGTTTTATACTGTAGTATCTATGTGTCAAATCGCATTCCCTGAAATATTCACAATTTATTGTATATATGATTAATATATTAATTTATTTTATAACTATAAGAAATTAGGCTCTGTATAGTAAAATATAAACTTAAATTTAAACAGGCCATCAGAGCTAAACGCGGATGGAAGTGCGTAAGTTCAACGAGAATTAAGTTTTCGTTGAAATTTATTTGTGTGCACAGGGCACAAAATTTTCTTGGTACGATACCAAGCAAATTTTAAATAATTCTCAATTCGAGAAATTATTTAATTATTATCCCTCTATTTCCCCCCTGTAGTGTTGTAGGCGAGAAAAATATCGGACTGAAAGTCGCTGAATCGGGAATCGATAGCTCTGATGGCCTGTTTAAATTTAAGTTTATATTTTAATATACAGAGCCTAATTTCTTATAGTTATTTAATTCACGCCGGCGGAAGATGGCGTTATACTTTAATTTAATATATATTTGTAGGCGACCGAGAAGTATCGAGTTGAGGGGTCTGAATAGCTCAGTGGTAAGAGCAGTCGCCCGGCAAGCGAAAGACTCGGGTTCGATTCCCGATTCAGCGACTTTCAGCCCGATATTTTTCTCGCCTACAACACTACAGGAGGGATAATAATTAAATAATTTCTCGAATTGAGAATTATTTAAAATTTGCTTGGTATCGTACCAAGAAAATTTTGTGCCCTGTGCACACAAATAAATTTCAACGAAAACTTAATTCTCGTTGAACTTACGCACTTCCATCCGCGTTTAGCTCTGATGGCCTGTTTAAATTTAAGTTCATATTCATATACATATACATATATATTTTAATATATATCTTGAGTCACATACCATGGAGATTGTGTATAAATGCTTCTAATAAATTCATCTTTCAAGATAGCACGATGCATAGGATGCGCATCTGAGCAACCTTTATATAGGCTAAATAATGAAGAGAATTCGTCCACATATTTATGATTATTAACATAATAGTAATGCTTTTCGGACATGTGAGATACATAAGCCCACAATTCTTTTGCGCATTTCATACCGCTTTGCACATCTGTAATATCGGCCTCATAAAAATTTTTATCATTTTCCTCATAATATTTTTTCACAGAAGGCCATCTAAAATTTAAACAAAAATATTTTAACTGATTTTCTTAAATCATACCAAAAATTGTACAATGCCGCATAATATCTAAATCAAATTGAAGAAGATATTTAAAACGTTAATATTATTAATAAATAGGAAATATGAGCGAATAATTTTTAAGCAAACTATAGCAATAATAATATAGTAATAATAGATATTATCTTTATAGATTACAAACTTATTTATTAACTCTTTCTTTACTTGTCTTTCTTTTTATCAACCTATGATTTAAAATTTTTTCGAAGGCTATTAAATTCTTTTTCATAAGCATATAATAGACTGAAAATTTATTGTTTAAATATGTAAACATAATGCATTCCTTATTTAAAAGTGTTGGAGAAAATGCAATTAATGAATATTATTTTTATGAAGAACATAGGCGGCATTATAGTTTAAATGTTACGATATTACAATATATGCAAAATTCATTTGGAATGTCAACTGGATTTTGATTTATAATGTCTAAATATCCATGGATGCGAGATACGCCATACTAGTGACTTTAAGATAAATGAAAAACGTAATGTAAAACATCTTGAGAAACACGTTTTTCAAGTACATAATTCAGCATGTTCTATATAATGTTTTATTATTTGACAAATTAATATTTTATGATCGATAGCATTCTTGTGACAAAGTATATAAACTATACTAAATAATTACAAAATGCGCAGTTTATTTTTACAATGCAGCATGTGACGAACAGTTTATATATTATATTATAACATATAAAGTTTGAATTTCTTGCACATACGCACAGATATCTGCAACAAATAGTTTATGCGTATGCTCAAATATTTTAAACTTTTCGCATCGATTATCATGTAATTCATGTGGCATAAACGATAAGATTTAAAAAACGATTTATTTTGTGTATAAGCTACGCACAGTCGTGTTTATGGTACAACTTATGTATTATGTGTTAAAACTTATAAAATAATATAAAAAAATTAATATTTTTTTATGAGAAAATTAAAATATCAAGTGGCCTGAACAAAAAGTAGGGTCTAAGATGAATCATCAACTATGAAATTAAAGTTTTGTACAAAATTTACATATGGGCCGGATGATTTGTCGGTAACACACATTTTCATTTTATTATATATTTTGCATATATATTTAACGTATACATTATCTATGAAAACTGATAACATGTAGTATTTTATATTACTGTTTTTAATTTAGCTAAAATATATAAATTTCGTATAAAAATATTCCATGAAAATTTCTGTATCTTAGATTTAATCTTGTTCGAAAAATCATCTCCTTCACAGTTATTCCTATATCTTGCACGAAATAGTTATTGATAGTGAATAAATTATTCTATATTTTTTATAGAACCTTGAAGAGCTTTTTCGAAAATGTTTGGAAAACTTTTAAACAAAGACAGACTTTATATCATTTGTAGTTTTTAGCTAAAAATTTTTAAAATTTACATGATTTCATCAGAGACGCAAAAGAATCGATGCTTAAAACAATGCGATAGCTTCAAAAATTTGCGAATTTTTGAAAATATTGCGTAGGAATTAATTTTAAAATTTCTTGAATTACATTTTTTATAGTTTTCGAAATATTCAAAATGCGAGGGATTTGTTTCAAACGGTTCAAGAAACGATTTATTTGGTCTGATGTAATTTTTAATTTTTGGCCAGATTTTTGTCAAATTTTTTCTCATATGTGTGATAAACTACTCAAATAACAAATAAAATAACAAATAAAAAACTTACCTCTGGGAAAACTTTTTTCTCCATAGACTTTTGTCATTAATAATTAATTGGCGGAACTGCTTGGATGTGGAGCTAAAGTTTACGATGTCTTTAATGGTGATATCTTTATATTCTAAAATTTTGGAAACTATTTCTGTAGGCATGTGTATTAGCATAGCCATTGTTATTATTATTAAAAATTTAGAAAAAAATTTTAAAAACTTTTAAAAAATTCTGTTTTATTAACGAATTTGTCGATACACTTTAACTACGTTCAAGAATAGGGCACGATGTTCACTGTACGAAGCCAAATCACAAACTGAACCGTTCGGGGATCTTCTAAGGAATGGTTCTAACAAAGCACGACTATGTTAGGTTTATACTAGGAAAGACTAGTAAAGACTAAAAAAGAAAAGGAAAAATGCATTTAAATGATATTTCTTTTCTGTCTCTTTCGAGCATGCGCAATGAGTTTTATGGGATTTATCTGTCTTTATGAATAGTGGTAATTTTTGACTATTTACTTTTTCCGATAAAGGAAACAAAGAACGGATACTTTCTCTATGCATTCTTTAATACTTGTCTGTGATTCATATTTTATCTATGTCCAAAAATAACGGTATTTTTGCTCATAGTAAGATCTATGTGATTTATATAGCCTATTTGATTCTCTTCTGTTAATATATTTTTAACATTGTCTTTATTTCTGCACAAAAGTATATCCTAATCTTACTCATTTATCTATTTATTAAGTAGCTTAAAAAAGATCTTTTTTAATACTCATATTAAATCTTTATCAAAACTGATTTAATTCTTTTATTTATAAAGAAGATTTATAAAGAATATGAACCATGCTTGGTTAATAAAAAACTGATGTGCAAAAGATGACACCGAACTATGTTATTGTCATCGAGAATAGCGATAAGAACCGATCCGAGCTCGATGAAACGCATACTCCTCTTTTGCCAACCGTAGATTGGCAGCAGTCGGAAGTAAAAATGCTTCTTTATATCTTTATTTATATTTATATGAAAACTACTCACATTTTTTAAATGAAATTTTATCGTTATAAATTACAAATGCTTTACATGTTGTTTTCTCTAATTCGAAACAATTTTTTATGTAATTATTACGAGAGAAGACAACCTCAACACAATCCTTGCTTATCTTCCAATTTTCAATTTATCATTATCAATTATAAGTATCAGAGTATTAATAAAAAGGATATACAATTTTTGATTTTTTTTCTTGTCAGCTTCTCAATGTATTAAAAGAATACTGAAAATTTTATATAAATTTACAGCTTTTTTATATAAAGTCTAAAAAGAATTGTGATATAGAAGGTGATCAAAATACAAAAAAACTATTGAATTATTACTTTATCGTCATATGTCATCTGTGATATCGGGGATATCCTTTATCAGATATATGATGCTGAATCATTTATGTTCAATTATGCACAATTATTTATGTTCTATACTTAATCATCTCGCGATCTCCTATCGAACTCTGTAAGTCCGAGGCGACAGTCTTTAAAGTGATCTATAAGTCGCGATGTGGAATGAAAATGAATATTATTAAATATATATATAATTAAAAAAAATGAAAATATAATATTCATATTTTGCAATGTTTATTTTGAATTAATTTAGATTTCTTCGATGTTTTTAACATTCATGGAACAAACATTCATGGAGTTCTTACCTGAGTTTCTCCGAAATGTTGTTTACTGCAAATATACTGCTTAAATTCTTTTGTGATTTATGCTTTTTTTGTTTCTTTTTCAAAACGAAAAGTGATTCATCTTGTCTAACGCCATCTGTTTCGTTTCTTAAACATGTTCTCTTTCTTTCTCACTTTCTCTGCTTTTCGTTTTGCTGTTCTCTCCCTTTCTCTCTCTCTCTCTCTCTCTCACTCTCTCTCTCTCTCTCTCTCTCTCTCTCTCTCCCTCTCTCTCACACCCTTTTTGTCGTATTTTCTAGAGAAATAAATTCAAACATTTATCATGATTTACGAGTTCCGTCGCGCGTGCGCTGTTGTGTCTTCAATGATTCCGCGAAATGTAATATAGTAAAATCTTGTGAATGAAATGTAATATGGTAATCTCTTTTGTTTATTTAATATTAATAATAAAACTGTTTCGCGCGCACATGCATTATTTTACGACCGACTTGTAATTCGTTTTAGAAGATATGGGATGATGTTAAAGAAAACCAATTTAACCGAAAATCGTGTATTTGAAAAGAATACTAGAGGTGAATCTACCCATACAGCATAGAATATTGAAGCAATATTATTAATATTGTTGTAACACATTGCAATAGCATTGCAATGTTGCCGCAATATTTCTGCAATTTTCTGTACTCTTCTGGGTAATTAGATACGGTAATTAATGCGGTACAATGAGCTTCTCGCAATGATGGATCAAAATCGGCCAAAAAAATGATACGCAATCGGACCACAAGCAATTCCCAAGATTTATCCAAAATGTACGAATACATCGGAAATACGAGTTGTTCGTGAGCTTACGAGATACTATGAGATTGCAGGGTCACTTAAGTTATATGATGGATTTCTTTCTATAAGAATATTCGATAATTCAAAAAAAGCTAATACATAACATTTGTTCCAGTCTGGAGGACTATAACTTTATTTTACAGTTAATATAAATTTTATTATTAAAACGCGATGGAATGTTCGCGAACCGCGTAAAACCGCCACCTCAGCGAACCACGCGCGAGTTGGCCGGAAACGCGAAAGTGCCAACAAAGGGTTTCGACTTTGAACCTCCTTCGCTTTGACCGCCACGAAGTTCTCCATGACCGTATATGGTCATGTCGCTAGGCGATCTCCTCCAAAATACCCTCAAAAGCGAGGTGTTACAAACCATCCACCGAGAACCCGCGGCGGACAGTCGTTAATTAAAAATCGATAAAATAAAATTGATAAGGGCTAGTCGCTATCTAGCGCGAGTAATAAGAGAAAATCTGTTCGAACTCGAAATCTAACGGAATCAAGAACGAAGCTGAGGATATTAATGAAAGAGGTTTGTATTGATTTAAGAAGATTTATATATGTGTATTAATATATGTATAAAAGTGATGATAATAATAATAATAATAATAATAATAATAATAATAATAATAATAATTACAATTTAAAAACAACCGGCGGTCTCGAGGCCTTGTTCTTTCCTTCCGGCTACCCCACATCCTGTGCCGGGAGCGGCACAACACATTCATAAATGCTATTTTAATTTATTTCTTTAATAAAGAATTTGAGAATAATTATAATAATTTATTTATATGTATATTTTGAAAATTAAATATAAATTATACACTACATACATAAATAATACTCAGTAAAAAATACAATTAATTGATAACATTAAACATAATTAAAATACCAAATCCCAAAATGGTATCTGTTTTATATGTAACAAGTGGCATCTGTTTTATATGTAACAATGAATTTATTTAAGGAACGCTATTTTATCTATTCTAAAATTATTCTCTATGTAAAAAAGGAAATTGATAATTACGACTATTAGAATATTACAAAATACGTTATATGCAGTTTATTTTCTTGTAATATGTGCAATAAACTGCAATTATAAAATATCAAATTAAAAAGAGAAATATCTTTAATATATAAAAAATATATAAAAATATATAAAAATAGATATATAAAAATAATGATATATAAAAATATAATTATATTGAAAATAAATATATCTAATATCTCTATTAAATTGTATATTTTAATCATATATCAAAATAAACGTATTAGCGATTTTTTAGAATATTACAAAACATCTTACATGCGGGTCATTTATTTCTTCTTGTAACATATATTACTTAATAAATTACAATTATTGCTTAAACGAAATTATTCATTTCCATTATAAAGGCACACACACACACACACACACACACACACACACACACACACACACACATTTGCTTTTAATATTTAGCTTTAGAAAACTCGCGAATGTTCACATAATGTGTAACAATTTCTATCGATTATAAAATTTGTTAGAAATATCTTAAATTTTATACATTTGTAATCAGAATTTCATCATTACGGATAGTTCTGTGATTGATTTAGAATTTAATAATTAATTCCTTCGGATGATTTTATAATTTAGAATTTAATAACTAATAATTGATTTAGAATTCTTTCCATTTTATAAAAATGTATATAAACTATAATATGAAGTATTTTTTATGCGTCATTATAAAAATTATTTTGAAAATAGCTATAATATATAGATAATAAATATATAGTATTATAAATATTTAATATTATAAATACATAATATTAATTATAATTATCTATAATTCAAATTATTACAAAAATCGACTTAAAATTTAGTTGAGAAGAGAGACATCAATTATTTTCGAACATGTACTTCTCTAACTGAAAAATATTAAAACAAGATCAAGTAAATACAAAAATTTACAATTGGAATGATTGCTAGTCATAAACATGGCGGAAGTGAAAATAATCATGTTGATGTCATGTTGATGGATAATAGAATGATCTTTTTCGAACTGAACTTTCGGTTTTCTTTTCCTCCTTGTATTTTGGATTTCAAACGTAATATGCAGAACTATTTACAACCATTTTACATTAATGAAAAGATTAATAGAAAATGACAGCATGTGTTATGTGTCACAAAATATAAGAATTTAGAATACGCATTATTTATTAAACGAAATGTTAACAAGACATTGTCAACGAGATGCCGCAATTATTCTCGAGTTAATAACAACAATTTATAACATTTTAAAATGATTATTGTTTGATAATTTATAATAAAAAGTAGATATATAAGGAGAGTTCTAACTCAGGTCCTCTCTGAGTGGTGAGGTGCGAGGGGATCTCAGTGGAGCGGGGGATGACGTCACGCGGGTTCTAACTCATGTCCTCTCAGGGATGACGTCACGCGGGTTCTATCTCATGTCCTCTCAGGGATGACGTCACGCGGGATTTCGATGGCGCGGGGGCTGCGGGGCGGGGGACGCACGTATAAAGAAAAATGGCGGTATTCCTTTGAAGAAGATTTTTGGCCTCTCTCTATCCCTCCCTCTCTCTCGCTCTCTCTCTTTCTCTCTTTATCCCTTTTATCTCTCTCTCTGTCATCTCTGTATTATCGCAAGTATACAATATTACCAGTTAATAAACAATATAAATAGAAGTATTCTTTGAAGGATTGGGTGGATGGAAATACGTGTGAAAAAATTACATCATCATTTAGATTTAAAACTCTTTATTCTTTGTTTTTACATATTTTTCTTACGTACTATGGACTAAAAACTAAAGCTGCCAGTTCGCAATCGAACGAGTTGATGTTTGTTGAAGTTTGTTGAAGTTTGTTGATGTTTGTTGAAAGCATCACTCGCGCGTATTACATTTGATATTTCTTTCGGATTTATTACAGTGGACGCGATATTGGAGAATCTCGCTACGATACACAGATTGCTCGAAAAGGTCGGACCCCGAAATATCTCAAAATATAAGTTTATGACATAAAGTTATAAAAATATATATAAGGTTATAAAAGGTTTTTTATGTTAATGTTATCGAGCCCACTCTAGCATCGCTGGAAGAATTTCAGAAACGCGATAGCGGGTGGGCATTGTCGCGAATACAGAATTTGACTGTAAATATAAATAGGTATAATCCTATGCGCGCGGGATGTCACATTAAATTGCCGCGGGAGATTATGATGAAAAGAGCGGTAATAAACATAAAATCAAAAGACAATGCGTGTTTCGCGTGGGCAGTGGTCGCCGCCTTATACCCCGCCGAAAGGAACGCGGAACGGGAATCCTCGTATCCACATTACGCGACAGTGCTAAATCTCCGGGACATTGAGTTTCCAGTGACTGTAAATCAGATTAAGAAATTTGAACTTGTTAACGACATTTCTATAAATGTGTATAGCATCGAAGACAAGAACAGCATTGTCCCGATACGTCTTTCGCAGCAGAAGCGGGACAAGCATGTCAACTTGCTGTACATTGAAGACGACAACAGCATCGGACATTTCGTTTGGATAAAGAATCCCGGCTCGTGAGCTCGCAATTGAGCAAACACAACGGTCAAAGATATATCTGTGATCGGTAAGTTTAATTTATATAATTATAATTTATATAATTATAATATGGATTGTTTAAATCTTTAAAAAAAAAATTTTCTTTTACAGATGTTTACATTACTTTAATTCAGATGACAAGTTGCAGTCACATATTGTCGATTGTGAAAAGATGAACGACTGCGCTATCCGATTACCGAGCGATAAGGACAAGTGGCTCGAGTTCAACAACTTTAATCGGAAGGAGCGGCTTCCATTCATCGTAAACGCCGACTTGGAATGCGTTTTAACCAAAATGGAGGAAGAAGAGAACGCGTACCAGCACCATCGGGTATTTAGTATAGCGTATTATGTATATTGTTCGTACGACGAATCGTTATCCGCGTACTATTCTCATCGCAGTGTCGATTGCGTTTCATGGTTCGTCGAAGGCCTTAAAAATTTAACGATTCATGTAAAAAATATTTTAACCACTAATGTCCCTATGGTAAATTTAACGTCCGAAGAATGGGAAAAATTTTATCACGCTACTCAATGTCATATATGCGAAAAACCGTTCGCGCAAGACGATACACGCATACGCGATCATTGTCATCTGACCGGGCGGTACAGAGGTCCCGCGCATTCAAATTGTAATTTAAATTATAAAGAATCTTTTTGTATTCCCATAGTTTTTCACAATTTATCCGGTTACGATGCACATTTTATTATCGAGGATATAGCTACGGCGTTCCAAGGGAAAGTCGAGTTACTTCCAATAACGAAAGAAAAATATATATCGTTTACCAAAAATGTTGCCCTTAAGGAAGACAATTGGAAAAATCAAGTAAAATTACGTTTTATCGATTCATTCAAATTTCTTGCATCTTGTCTCGACAAATTAGCATCATTTTTAGATAAAGATAAGCTCAAAATTTTAAAATCGGAATTTCAAAATTTACCAGCCGACAATTTCAATTTATTAACACGGAAAGGTGTCTTTCCGTATGAATACATCGACTCTGTGGACAAGTTGCATGATACGTGTTTACCACCGCGCGAATCATTTTACAGTTCCTTGACCGGCGAAACTATATCCGAGAGCGATTACGCGCATGCCGAAAACATCTGGACGCGATTCTCCATTCGAACGCTAGGCGAATATAGCGATTTATATCTTAAAATCGATGTCTTATTATTAGCCGATATTTTTGAAAATTTTCGCGATAAATGTATCGAAAGTTATGGACTCGACCCCGCGTATTACTATACTTTCCCCGGATACACGTAGGACGCCATGTTGAAACATACGAAAATTACGTTCGAGCTGCTTACAGTTATCGACATGGTTATGTTTATCGAACGTGGTATACGCGGTCTAAGTCAATGTTCCCCACAGATACGCTCATGCTAATAACAAGTACATGGAGTCGTACGATCCATCGAAACCATCGTCGTATTTGATGTATTTCGATGTAAATAACTAGTACGGATGGGCAATGTGTCAGCCGTTGCCCTATACAGATTTTCGATGGGTCGACGACGTGTCGAATTTTGACGTATCATCGATCGCGCTAGATTCGCATACAGGCTATATCCTCGAAGTCGATCTCGAGTACCCGCAACATCTTCACGATGCGCACACTGACCTACCGTTTTGCCCGACACGCGACAAACCACCTGGCAAGCGAGAGCTCAAGCTGCTCGCAACGTTATACGATAAGAAGCGTTACGTGGTACACTACCGCAACCTGCAGCAGTGTATGCGTCACGGTCTTCGTATAACAAAAATACACCGAATATTACAGTTTTCACAATCTCCCTGGCTTCGAAATTATATAGAACTAAATACACATTTTAGAACATTGGCTAAAAACGATTTCGAAAAAAATTTATACAAACTGATGAACAATGCAGTATTTGGTAAAACAATGGAAAATGTGCGTAATCATGTTGATGTAAAATTATTAACAAAGTGGGACGGACGATACGGTGCAGAGGCAATGATCGCAAAACCAAATTTCCACAGCAGAAGCGTCTTTTCGGAAAACTTAATCGCTGTGGAATTGCGCAAACTCGAGGTAAAATTCAACAAACCAATTTACGTGGGTGTGTGTATACTCGACATATTCAAGACATGTTTATACCAGGTACTCATTGGGTAGCGTATGCAAAGAGGGGGAATCGCGCTATATATTTCGACAGTTTCGGCAATCTTCGACCACCGAATGAATTGGTGCGATATCTCGGACGAAACGTAACGAAGATACAGTACAATTACACACCTGTTCAAACTTATGATCAGAATATCTGCGGACAATTGTGCTTGCAGTTTCTTCGAACGGTCGATGCATGTGAATTTAAAGACAGATATTGCGCTATTTAACTCAGTATTCATTAAACAGTTTCGTCGACATGTCTATGACATTCACATTGACTGGGAAGAGTAGCGTTCTCGCGGCAAACTTCTTTCCCACCGTAGATTTGAGCGACGACGAATACGAGCTCGGTCTAACGGATTTTGAAACTTATCACACGATACCAAATGTGAATTCCTCGAATAATAAATTTTACTTTGGCAAAGACAACGAGGAAATTACGATTCCCGAGGGATCGTATGAGTTGCACAATATATATGAATTTTTGAAACGTGCAATTTCACGGAAACATCGCGATAAGAAACACATTGACGGCAGTGACTATGAAGATGGTGAATATCCGATAGTGCTCCGCGCTAATTACAATACAATGAGGAGCGAGATCAAATGTGCCTACAGAATAAACTTTACCAAACCCGACAACATTGGATCGCTGCTAGGATTCTCGAATCGTATTCTCGAGCCGCGAAAATGGTACGAATCAAACATGCCGATTAACATTCTCAACGTGAATATTATCCGTATAGAGTGTAACGTGACCGCGGGTGCGTACAACAACGGCATACTCGTTCATATGATACATGAACTTTCACCGAGGGTATCACAGGGATATAAGATATCGGAAACGGCTGCCCAGATCATTTACCTGCCGGTCATCACGCGGAGCATTACGGATTTAACGTTACGCGTTGTCGATCAGAATGGACGATTGCTCGATTTTCGAGGAGAAGAGATCACCGTAAGATTGCACGTACGTATGCGACGTATGAGATGCTCGTGTTGAACGGATCGAAAGACGTGAGAGATAACGCAATCTTTACAAGATCAGCAACATCAACATCAATAACAACAACAACAACAACAACGTCGACGTTCGCTAATATCAAATCATCCAAGAAAAAGAAACTCAGCACATCGAACGTTGCGTTCTTACAATCTTTGGGATTTGCGGTGCGAAACAGCTGAACGATGACCGACATTCTCAACATTGGTGATGAATCGATCTTTGACGATCGTATCATCAAGATTGAGACTCACACGTACAATGCGTTCGCCAATACAACGTTCGGACACAGTGACGAGATAAGAATACCCATACAACAATAGGATCTGTATACGCTGCCGTACGAGAGTTTCCTATACATCGAGGGACAACTAACGAAAAACAGATCAACAGCTGAAGGAGAAAGTGATGTGGTACTGGGAAATAATTGCGTCGCATTCATGTTCGATGAGATTCGATACGAACTTGATGGCGTTGAGATTGATCGCAATAGAAACGTAGGAATAACTACTACGCTCAAAAACTATGTAACGGTATCATCCGATAGAAACGTGATTATGAAAAACGCCAGCTGGGATGCGTCGATCAATGCGAATGGACATTTCAATTTTTGCGTACCGCTCTACATGTTATTCGGATTTTGTGAGGATTATAAACGAGTTGTGATTAACGCTCGTCACGAATTGATCTTAATACGATCGCGCAACGATAATAATTGTCTGGAAATTCAACGCTGGAGCCTGTGATCAACATATTCAAGATACAATGGCGATGCTGCGTGCTCTGGAAAGCGGACGATATCTCAGCATGGGTTTTCGCTCGTGGGATCTGTACGAGTATCCGCTATTGCAGCTTACAACCAAGCATTCGTGGGCCATTAAGACCGCGACTCAACTGGAGAAACCACGATACATTGTCTTCGCTCTGCAAACAGGCCGGAAGAATATCATGTCTGCGAATGTGAGTCAATTCGACAACTGCAAATTAATCAATGTGAAACTCTATCTGAATTCGGAATGTTATCCGTACGACGATATGAATCTGGATTTCGATAAAAGCAGATATTCCATTCTGTACGACACTGTACGCGCGCTTCTGCAAGAACTATAACGGATACGAGTATCCGTTATATCGAGCCGAGTCTCTCCATCTGGATGTTTCAACTTCACGGTCCGTTTGTGATTATCGATTGTTCTCGACAAAACGAATCGGTCAAAAGCGCAACCGTGGATGTGAGATTGGAATTCGAATGTAAGGAGAACGTGCCGATGAATACCACTGCGTACTGTCTCATCATACACGATCGTGTGATCCAGTACAATTCGTTGACCAACTGCTGCACTAGAGTATCATTTCTTTCGTTGCTTTTCTGTGCTTCGGTGGTCTTGTGCAATGGCTGAAGAAAACGTAATTATCATCGACGATGATACGGATGATGATTACGATTATTGGATAGATCCAGTTGTGGCGGAGAGGATGGAGATAGTGAGAGGGGAGAGAGAGAGGAGAGAGATGGAAGATGATAATCTAATGGATATTAATGATCTCCATGAATCATCAGACGAGGATGGGTCTGATATAGAAATAGAACCCTTGGAGGACAGTGATTACGATAGTGACAATAGTGACGATATTGTTGAAGAACCGTTACAAAAGAAACAGCGAAATTTAAGCTTGCCTGAAATAATAACATTAGACGAAGCAACAAAGATATGTTGCATTTCCTATTACTATATGGAAAATGGATCGAAATATTGTATCGAATGCTTTCTTAGACTATCGTATCTGTTTCTAGAAACTAGATCTGTTCGGGAACATAGAACCATAGCTTGTGGCAATATGGATAATATGTCATGCAAAGAGTGCAAAAAATGTTTGAATCAAATATTGCCCTGCAACATGTGCCCTATTTGCACAAATTAAAATAGATGAGTCATGGATAACACTGTAAGTATCTTTTAATTTATTATATATCAAAAGTATCTTAAAATAAATTATTAAATAATTTAAACTAATGAAATGCATATGTTTTCTTCTGTTTTCAGAAACGGCTTCCCCAACATAGCCCGACGGCCTATTTTATATATTATTATTTTTCTTTTATATTGTATATTTTTTTATTAAATTTTAATCATTAAACTCACACATACACACATTTAAATAAATTATATATATTTTTAATTGTAACAAAAAATTGCAATTATTTACACGCCTTTCCCTTGCGCTTCAATTCTTTGTGCGCTCTCGCACTAATTATAAGTCTCGCTATCGTTCTCTCTCGTACGCGTTCTTTTCGCACTCTTATCGTTCTCTCTCACACGCGCGGCAAGGGCACAAAGCAGTCGAAGGGTATCATAAACAAAAAACAAAAAATGTTTATTCTTGTCATAAAACATCCAACACGTCCCCAAGCGTCTCCCGCCACCGAAATCCCCTCCGTCCCGCGTAATGTCGTTCCCCCGCGCCACCGAAAACTCCCTCCATCCTGCGTGACGTCATTCCGCCGCGCCGCTGAGATCCCCTCGCGCCTCACCCCCCCTGAGAGGACCAGGGTTAGAACCACAGATATCTATACTATAATTAGATCGCTAATTCCCATTGATTTTGTACATAAAATGTGTCCCCGAAAACCATGTAATATGGCGGTCGCGCATGCGTAATATTGGTGGAAAACTAATATGGTGGACACTTGTAACCAGCTAATATTTAAGTTTTCACCTTAAAACTTGTACTTTTTACATTATAAACTTTTAATTTTGTGATAAAATAGATATAAATATATATATAAATGTTATATACATATATTTTTAATCTTTATATATTTTTAATCTTCTATATATATTTTTAATCTTGATTTTAATTATATCATATATCTTTTAAATATATTTTGATATATTTTATCTTTAAAGGCTGTAATAAATTTTAGTTAAAAATGAAGAACATTATATATTATTTAAAAATAACTTATATTCATCTGTAAGTTTATACACAAATTACATACTTATGTACATTGTACATAACATCAATCAATCACAAACGTGACTGCTGTTCACCAACGTTGCGCATGCGTGAGAATTTAGTACATAAATTTCGTGGACATGTATTTGACGCAAGTTAGTGGTCTAGTATATAGTATAGATGTCTGTGGTTGGAACCCGCCTTGTATACCTACTCAGACGTATCATCGCTGTTACGAACACTACAATCAGCCGTGGCAGGAAACGCACATCGACGGTCCGGCGCCGTTGATAAAGAATTGCAGCGAATGTCAACGAAAATAGGTAGAGGCCTATTAAATCACGCGATAAACACACTTCCGATCGAATTCCATATTCCCGGCTATCAGTTTTGCGGACCAGGCACGCGGTTGCAAAAGCGATTAGTCAGAGGCGATCGAAGTATAAATCCATTGGACGCGGCGTGTCGCGAACACGATATAGCATACTCTCGGAGCAACGATCTCACCAAGAGACACGCAGCGGATAGGATACTCGCTGAAAAAGCGTGGAATCGCATCGTTGCGAAAGATTCGACTCTCGGTGAGAGAGCCGCCGCCACAACTGTCTGGGCAGCGATGAAAGCCAAAACAAAACTCGGTATGGGTCTGAAGACGACGAAGACGAAGAAAGAAACGGTGAAGAAATGGGTACTTCCGGTAGCGAAATGCGGCGGTGTATTGCCGATTCTACCAATGTTGGGTGCGCTCGGATCCCTGATCGGTGGAGCGGCTGGTGTAGCAAAAGCGGTGAACGACGGAAAAGCCGCGCAACGTCAGTTGCAAGA
The DNA here is from genome assembly GCF_025532165.1 of Camponotus vicinus. Lineage (NCBI taxonomy): Eukaryota > Metazoa > Arthropoda > Insecta > Hymenoptera > Formicidae > Camponotus > Camponotus vicinus. The sequence continues at coordinate 8,300,184 of NW_028141946.1, forward strand.
GATGCTGTGTCACAATTGCGCCATGGAAGGTCGCGGATTATATCTCGCTCCTTACAAATACGGACCAAGAGCCTCAACGAGAAAAAAAAAAACGTCAAAGAGACGCTAAAAATGCCGCAGGGTGCAACTACCAACGTACAATTGCTACAACTGACAAAACGTATGCGCATATTTTAGAGGTGTTTTCATGCGCAACTCGTTACCGATCGGTGATATATATCAAAACGAGAGCGGCATCGTAAATTTGGATAGCGTCGAAGAACCAGGTACTCATTGGGTAGCGTATGCAAAGAGGGGGAATCGCGCTATATATTTCGACAGTTTCGGCAATCTTCGACCACCGAATGAATTGGTGCGATATCTTGGACGAAACATAACGAAGATACAGTACAATTACACACCTGTTCAAACTTATGATCAGAGTATCTGCGGACAATTGTGCTTGCAGTTTCTTCGAACGGTCGATGCATGTGAATTTAAAGACAGATATTGCGCTATTTAACTCAATATTCATTAAACAATTTCGTCGACATGTCTATGACGTTCACATTGACTGGGAAGAGTAGCGTTCTCGCGGCAAACTTCTTTCCCACTGTAGATTTGAGCGACGACGAATACGAGCTCGGTCTAACGGATTTTGAGACTTATTACACGATACCAAATGTGAATTCCTCGAATAATAAATTTTACTTTGGCAAAGACGACGAGGAAATTATGATTCCCGCGGGATCGTATGAGTTGCAAAATATACATAAATTTTTGAAACGTGCAATTTCATGGAAACATCGCGATAAGAAACACATTGACGGCGGTGACTATGAAGATGGTGCTCCGCGCTAATTACAATACAATGAGGAGCGAGATCAAATGTGCCTACAGAATAAACTTTACCAAACCCGACAACATTGGATCGCTGCTAGGATTCTCGAATCGTATTCTCGAGCCGCGAAAATGGTACGAATCAAACATGCCGATTAACATTCTCAACGTGAATATTATCCGTATAGAGTGTAACGTGACCGCGGGTGCGTACAACAACGGCATACTCGTTCATACGATACATGAATTTTCACCGAGGGTACCACCGGGATATAAGATATCGGAAACGCCTGCCCAGATCATTTACCTGCCGGTCATCACGCATTTACGGATTTAACGTTACGCGTTGTCGATCAGAACGGACGATTGCTCGATTTTCGAGGAGAAGAGATCACCGTAAGATTGCACGTACGTATGCGACGTATAAGATGCTCGTGTTGAACGGATCGAAAGACGTGAGAGATAACGCAATCTTTACAAGCTCAGTAACATCAACATCAACAACAACAACAACAACAACAACAACGTCGACGTTCGCTAATATCAAATCATCCAAGAAAAAGAAACTCAGCGCATCGAACGTTGCGTTTTTACAATCTTTGGGATTTGCGGTGCGAAACAGCTGAACGATGACCGACATTCTCAACATTGGTGATGAATCGATCTTTGACGATCGTATCATCAAGATTGAGACTCACACGTACAATCCGTTCGCCAATACAACGTTCGGACACAGTGACGAGATAAGAATACTCATACAACAACAGGATCTGTATACGCTGCCGTACGAGAGTTTCCTATACATCGAGGGACAACTAACGAAAAACAGATCAACAGCTGAAGGAGAAAGTGATGTGGTACTGGGAAATAATTGCGTCGCATTCATGTTCGATGAGATTCGATACGAACTCGATGGCGTTGAGATTGATCGCAATAGAAACGTAGGAATAACTACTACGCTCAAAAACTATGTAACGGTATCATCCGATAGAAACGTATTTTTGAGTGTTTGAAACGCTTTTCTACAATCGTCGGTAAAATCATATTCTACATCTTTCTTCAACAGGTTTTGTAGCGGTCTTGCTTTAAGTGCAAAGTCTTTAATAAATTTTCTGAAATAACTGGCTAACCCAAGAAATCTTTATAATTCCGCTACATTTTGTGGTTTGTTGAATTTACATATTGCTTCTGTGTGTCGTGTGCTCAAAGTAATGCCACTACCCGAAATCATATAACCAAGAAATTCAATGTGATTCTTTAAAAATTTACATTTATCAATGTTCAGTTCAAATTTTATTTTATTATTTATAATTTAATTTTTAACGTATTTTTTATAACGTATTTTTTTAAAATAATTAACACTTCTTTTAATACTGTTAAATTTTCCTCCACTGATTCAGAAGGGATCAAAATATCATCAATGTATACAAGAATTTTATCCTGCCGAATCAACGGGCTTAGAATTTGAATAAGACGCTTTTGAAATTCCGCAGGAGATTCTGAATAACCAAATAGTAATTTTGTAAACTCGAATTGACCGTCGGGAGTTGCAAAAGAAAAATATTTAGTACTATTCGGATGAACATTGATTTGATGAAAACTGTCTTTAAGATCAATTAATGTAAAAACGGTTTTATTTTCTAAACGCGTTAAGCATTCTTCAATTACTGGAAATGGAAATTTCTGTTTTTCAACTCGACTATTTAATGGTCGTAAATCCACACATAATCTTATCTGACCATTTTTGTTTCCTTACTGGTATTACTCTGGTATAATAAGGTGACACACTGGGCTTTATTATACCACGATTCAATAAATCATTAGTAATATTGCGTATTTGCTGCCTTTCCCCATACGCAAATTTACGTGGAGCATACGCGTAGACTGAAGTTTCAAATGAACCTCTACCATATAATCATCGTTAACTGGTAAAATCTTTTGTATTTGAATTTCTCGAAATATTTCTTTTAATCTTTCTTTGTGACTCGCTTCAAAATCTATTGAAATGTTTTCGACTTTCTCCTCTAGATCGTCCTTCGCTTCATGATCGCAAACATAGCAAGAAGGTAATACGGAAAACAACTTAATCCGCTCGACCTCGTCCTGACATGACGGTGAATAAACAAAGGTAAACTTGTGTTTCTTGAAAAAGTCACGACCTATGATGATTGCTTCTAGACTATTCCGCAAAATACAAAATTCAATTTTAATCTTAACCTTTTATAACGGATCGAATTTTAATTCTATTTCCGCGACGCCGACTATATCTAATGGACCTCCTAATATTACTTAATCTACGACTCGATTTCATTAATTTTAAATTACCTGAATTGACAAACTTATTATAAACATCTAAACGCAAAAACGCGCGAGGCGGGACTGCCCGTGTCTATGAGAGCAGACAACTCACATATTGTTCCGTTGATTTCGATTACAGATACCCTGGCATTGTCGTCATCGATCTCGTTTTCGAAGTCCTTGATGGTGGCAACTGACTGCGTAGCTGGAGCTTCCTTTTCCTCTGCTACCGCTGCAACTGCCTGCTGCTCCTTTCCTGGATGAACACCTTTCGTTTCCTTCTTCTTAGCTTCTGGGCAATCATATTGACGATGACCCTTTGCTTTGCAGAAAAAGCAAGTGATTTTATTGCGACGCTCCAGGTGTGTGTGGCCTTTTTTACTGCAATTACGACAGGTATCGTCTTTCGCCACTGAACGTTTTGAAGTAACTTGATGTTGTTTTCTTTCTAGATCCGGTAAACCTTCTGTGATGTGCCTCATCTCGTCTAGAAAGGATTCCACTGAACTGGCTTTAATTGATAGTGCTGTGCAACGCACTGAATTATGTGTAATTTTACCAGTTAATAAATTTATCATATCGACAACCGGCAAGTTTAAATTATTCATTAATGCCAACTTGTCTATTGCGTAGTGGTCAAATGTTTCTTTTGACGGGTACCACTTCCTGGCTTCTATTTTTTGCATTGCCTTGAAGAATGGTATTCTCCGTTCGAACATTTTAGTCAGACCATTTCAAAGAGCGATCCAAGTTTCGATCACATCTCCGGATTGCACATACCACTTTCTTGCATTATTAGTTAGCCGGATGGATGCGGCCAATAACGTTGCTGCATTCGTCGCACCGTGTATTAGCGCAACTTTATCAATTCTTCTTGTCCATGTAACGACATTCTCATCTTCCGATCCACCGAATTCTGGAATTTGAGCTGCAAGCCACTTAATTGGGCATCCTGCTGCACCGCCATCGAGTAACCTTGATGCTGGAGACGGCCTTGTGGACGGTGTCTCCGTCGACCTGAGCACCATATCGCCTGAACGTACGACCGACCTCGTTTCCTGTTGGCTTGACCCCGCCGTTTCATCCCGACGAGCCGCCGTTAAAGATTCAACCAACCTTGTAAACTGTTGGAGCATTTCCTGTTGCTGAGCCTGAATATCCATTGTCACTGCGGACAACGCTTGCCGTAACCGGGAAGCCGTTATTGGGGCGTCTTCCGCAAGGTCTTCGGACCCCCTCACGACCCCCGTCTGTGGAGTCACTTCTCCACGAGATCCTCCGAGAAGATCTCCCACAGGACCATGACTCTCTAGATGAGTGATGATACTGTCGACTAAGTCCTTTCGACCTCCAGAAGAGCTGAGACGATATCGCCGGGCCTCTTCTCTTGACTGTTGCACTGTCATGGCTTCCAATATTTCACGATTCATTTCGCGAATATTTTCTAACACTCGACACTTTCGACTAATCGACTTCGACTTAGTATACGGAAAAATTGATTTAACTGTCTCGACTGACTCTCTACTCCGGAATATTGCTCCGGTTTATTACTCCGAATTCTTATTATGGAGCACGTGGCACCGACGTGGCACGAACAAAGGATCTATGGCGTGCGAGATATCTCGAATGCACGAAAGATCTTTATCCCGCTTCTGAGGTGGCTGTAAGGCTTTTTTCTTTACTGAGAGGATATGTATCAGGATGGAATATATAGATGGATGTAAAATGAGTAACTCGGTATTAGACCTTATACGATTCACTGTCTCTTTATCAGAAAACTCCTAAATGACTCGACTGAATATTAACACGTGTGTTCTCAACGACGCTTGGAGTGAGAGTGCTTCGTCCGGTTTCTCTATGGAACTTGATCCTGATCTCGAAGGATCTCGAGCGATTAGGAGGTGACGTAACTTCCGATAAGTCAGCGCCATCGGAGAGCGCTGCGCTCTCAGTATCGCACGCATGGCGTCCACGCACATGCTGTGAGGTGCTGACCTCTTAACGACGATTAACGACGCCAAACTCATAAGTCTCGAATCTTCAAACGTATGCATGATGATGATCGAATCGACGTTACATCGCATGTTCGATCTCGATCACTCCATAGATGTAACTTTTGATCGATTGGATAAAATTATCCAAGCAGTTGATGTGAAGTTTACGCAATTTTCCAATATCGCGTCCACTGTAATAAATCCGAAAGAAATATCAAATGTAATACGCGCGAGTGATGCTTTCAACAAGCATCAACTCGTCGATTGCGAACTGGCAGCTTTAGTTTTTAGTCCATAGTACGTAAGAAAAATATGTAAAAACAAATAATAAAGAGTTTTAAATCTAAATCATGATGTAATTTTTTCACACGTATTTCCATCCACCCAATCCTTCAAAGAATACTTCTATTTATATTGTTTATTAACTGGTAATATTACATACTTGCAATAATACAGAGATGACAGAGAGAGAGATAAAAGGGATAAAGAGAGAAAGAGAGAGGGATAGAGAGATAGATAGAGGGATAGAGAGATAGAGGGATAGAGAGATAGAGGGATAGAGGGATAGAGAGAGGGAGAGAGAGAGAGGGATAGAGAGAGATAAAGGGATAAAGGGATAAAGAGAGAAAGAGAGAGAGCGAGAGAGAGGGAGGGATAGAGAGAGGCCCAAAATCTTCTTCAAAGGAATACCGCCATTTTTCTTTATACGTGCGTCCCCCGCCCCGCAGCCCCCGCGCCTTCGAAATCCCGCGTGACGTCATCCCTGAGAGGACATGAGATAGAACCCGCGTGACGTCATCCCTGAGAGGACATGAGTTAGAACCCGCGTGACGTCATCCCCCGCTCCACTGAGATCCCCTCGCACCTCACCACTCAGAGAGGACCTGAGTTAGAACTCTCCTTATATATCTACTTTTTAGTATAAATTATCAAACAATAATCATTTTAAAATGTTATAAATTGTTGTTATTAACTCGAGAATAATTGCGGCATCTCGTTGACAATGTCTTGTTAACATTTCGTTTAATAAATAATGCGTATTTTAAATTCTTATATTTTATGACACATAACAGATGCTGTCATTTTCTATTAATCTTTTCATTAATGTAAAATGGTTGTAAATAGTTCTGCATATTACGTTTGAAATCCAAAATACAAGGAGGAAAAGAAAACCGAAAGTTCAGTTCGAAAAAGATCATTCTATTATCCATCAACATGACATCAACATGATTATTTTCACTTCCGCCATGTTTATGACTAGCAATCATTCCAATTGTAAATTTTTGTATTTACTTGATCTTGTTTTAATATTTTTCAGTTAGAGAAGTACATGTTCGAAAATAATTGATGTCTCTCTTCTCAACTAAATTTTAAGTCGATTTTTGTAATAATTTGAATTATAGATAATTATAATTAATATTATGTATTTATAATATTAAATATTTATAATACTATATATTTATTATCTATATATTATAGCTATTTTCAAAATAATTTTTATAATGACGCATAAAAAATACTTCATATTATAGTTTATATACATTTTTATAAGATGGAAAGAATTCTAAATCAATTATTAGTTATTAAATTCTAAATTATAAAATCATCCGAAGGAATAATTATTATTAAATTCTAAATCAATCACAGAACTATCCGTAATGATGAAATTCCGATTACAAATGTATAAAATTTAAGATATTTCTAACAAATTTTATAATCGATAGAAATTGTTACACATTATGTGAACATTCGCGAGTTTTCTAAAGCTAAATATTAAAAGCAAATTAATCGATTTCAATGTTCTTGAAATATATTATATAGGAAGAATCGCTAAATGTGTTTTGCATCAAACATACAATTTTATTTCTTCCTTCCTTTCATAAAATCTTATCCTGTATCATTTCCAAAATATAAAAAATAATTTCAAAATAAAATTTAAAGTAAAATTTAAAATTTATGATAACAAATGTGATTATGTAAATAACTACTCACTTCTGTTGTACGCATCTTCAATGGATTGGCCATTGATTGACATTTATTTATGACAAATTTACAGATTAAATTCATCGTACATTCAATCAATATTAAAACATCCTTTATATCCTATTTTCTATAATGTAACTCATGAAAATAACTTTAATTCTAATTCTAATTTGTAATAAAACAATAAATTTAGATAATATACATAATTATATACATAATATACATAATTACAATTTCAGTATATTGAAAAATAATTATAATATTTATAATAGTTTATAATAAAAAAAACTACAGTACTACTATTACTATTTTATAATAAAAAACAATATGACATAAGAAAATATTTCACTTATATGTTCGCATACATCTACTATCTAAAACTATCTAAAAATATTATAAATTATTATTATTATTAAATGTTCTGCGAATAATTGCGGCATCTCTTGGGTAGTGTCTCGCTAACATTTGGTTTGGTACGTAATGGGTATTTGTAATTTGACAGAAATATCGCCCAATCTCTGTATTATATATACACCGTGGCATGCATATCGATGTTATAAAGCCTGAAACAGGACATATATTGTTTATACGTTATTCAAATAATACATAATAAAAAAATATATATTATATGATATATAAATAGAAAGAAACGTTTGATATTCATACTTTGTGGTACGTAACACATGATGTCATTATCTATCAATATGATATAATACGGTTGTTGGTTCCGAATGTCACATTCGAACTCTAATTGATACGGAGGAAAAGAAAACCATTCAGTTTGATATTTGTTATGCCATCCAATTATGACACCGACGTAACTACCTTTACTTTCATAATGATCTTCAAAACTAACGACCATTCCAATTGCGAATTTTACTTTATTCGATCTTCTTTCGCAACACTTTTCAATAAGAAGAGATGTACACTGAAAAATTAGAATATAATTGACGTTTCTTTTTTTAACTAAATTTTAAATCGCTTTTCGTAGTTTCGATTTGGATTTTAGATAATAAATAATTTACAATTATAACGAATATGATTATATATTAATATGCTTTATGTATACATATAATAAACTATCTTCAAAGTGATTTATAATAACATATGAAAAAGTACCTACCATATCATTATTTATATCTATTTCTGAGAGAGAGGTAAAAGAAATATCTATCGGCATATAATTTTTGAAAACTTTTCCTAGTTCATAGATTACCTAAAAAAAGATTAGTTATTAAATATTAAATAAATTATAAAATCATTTGTAATGACAAAATTCCAATTACAAATATATAAAATTTAAGATATTTTTGTAAAATTCTATAATCGATAGCAATTGTTGCACATTATATGAACATTCACGATTTTTCTAAAGCTAAATATGTATTAAAAGCTACTAATTGATTTCAATATTCTTAAAATGTACTATAGAGGGAGAATCGCTGAGTACTTTCCATCAAATATACAATTTTATCTCAGAAAACAATTATATTTATGAATAAAAAGCAATGATTTTTGTTTAAAACCCTATTCAAATAAAAAACCGTAATACAAATAATTACTCACTTGTTTTATAGATATCTTCATCCGATCGGGCACGTCTTCATTTGATTGACATATAATTATGAAAGAAGTCTGCCGATTAAATTGATCGTACATCCGCTCAATGTTAAAATATTCTGTATATTCTGTACGACCTCTGTATCGACAATAAAGAAAGACATATATATAAATAGATATATATACAGATATATATAGATATCAGTACTATATCTTTTAATGATAAATATTTTAGTCTATTTAGAGCAATTTTTTTTTAAGCAAAAGTACCGAAAAAAATTATTATTTATTGTAATGCTTTAGTCTATTAGATTATACATCTTTTTCTTACATTGTGTACATGTGTGAATGTAAACATAATTATATGTGTATATGATAGAAGTAAAAGAAAAATTAAGTGATCTCAAAACTAAGATCAGATACATATATTACCTCGGTTTCCACGCCAAACAAGTTTCTGAAGAAAATATATTGCTTGGGTACATTACTAGTTCGATATGTACACCCATTCTTCTCGCCACGCAGATATATATTGTTAACCATAACAGTTTTCTATTATGTAACTCCTGAAAATGGCTTTCTCTAATCTGTAATAAAACAATAACTTAAAATAACTTAAAATAAACTTATAATTTCCATTTAATGGGAAATAATTACAATATTTCCGGTAGTTTGTAATAAGAAAGAATATCACATAAGAGAAAATATGCTGCGTATGTGTCCGCATATACCTACTTGATCCAATTTCCACGGATAATCTATGTCATAGCAATCGAAATTTAAAATAATATCGTCCAATATGCATTTAATTTGTCTTGCATTAGTTTCACCCCAATAATTTTCACGAATATTATTATGTTTCCAAAAGGAAAATTGCTTAGACGATATCGAAAATATTTCATGAGTGGGATTTTTCTCTCTAAGATGCTTTAACACGTTTTGCATAATATTTTCAATCAATTTATTTACATGGGACAAAGAAATATACTTTTCTGGTTGACACCATTGTAATACTATAGCAAGCAGTTTTTCCAAAATTTGTTGTTGATGGGGCTTATTCATAAATTTCTTCCAATTTCTTTGAAAATTTTCTCTAATCCAGCATCGAAAAAGTTTTATACTGTAGTATCTATGTGTCAAATCGCATTCCCTGAAATATTCACAATTTATTGTATATATGATTAATATATTAATTTATTTTATATATACATATATATTTTAATATATATCTTGAGTCACATACCATGGAGATTGTGTATAAATGCTTCTAATAAATTCATCTTTCAAGATAGCACGATGCATATGATGCGCATCTGAGCAACCTTTATGTAGGCTAAATAATGAAGAGAATTCGTCCACATATTTATGATTATTAACATAGTAGTAATGTTTTTCGGACATGTGAGATACATAAGCCCACAATTCTTTTGCGCATTTCATACCGCTTTGCACATCTGTAATATCGGCCTCATAAAAATTTTTATCATTTTCCTCATAATATTTTTTCACAGAAGGCCATCTAAAATTTAAACAAAAATATTTTAACTGATTTTCTTAAATCATACCAAAAATTGTACAATGCCGCATGATATCTAAATCAAATTGAAGAAGATATTTAAAACGTTAATATTATTAATAAATGTAGGAAATATGAGCGAATAATTTTTAAGCAAACTATAGCAATAATAATATAGTAATAATAGATATTATCTTTATAGATTACAAACTTATTTATTAACTCTTTCTTTACTTGTCTTTCTTTTTATCAACCTATGATTTAAAATTTTTTCGAAGGCTATTAAATTCTTTTTCATAAGCATATAATAGACTGAAAATTTATTGTTTAAATATGTAAACATAATGCATTCCTTATTTAAAGGTGTTGGGGAAAATGCAATTAATGAATATTATTTTTATGAAGAACATAGGCGGCATTATAGTTTAAATGTTACGATATTACAATATATGCAAAATTCATTTGGAATGTCAACTGGATTTTGATTTGTAATGTCTAAATATCCATGGATGCGAGATACGGCAGACTAGTGACTTTAAGATAAATGAAAAACGTAATGTAAAACATCTTGAGAAACACGTTTTTCAAGTACATAATTCAGCATGTTCTATACAATGTTTTATTATTTGACAAATTAATATTTTATGATCGATAGCATTCTTGTGACAAAGTATATCAAATCGATAGCATTCTTATGACAAACTATACTAAATAATTACAAAATGCGCAGTTTATTTTTACAATGCAGCATGTGACGAACAGTTTATATATTACATTATAACATATAAAGTTTGAATTTCTTGCACATACGCACAGATATCTGCAACAAATAGTTTATGCGTATGCTCAAATATTTTAAACTTTTCGCATCGATTATCATGTAATTCATGGGGCATAAACGATAAGATTTAAAAAACTATTTATTTTGTGTGATATATCGTGTTTATGGTACAACTTATGTATTATGTGTTAAAACTTTTAAATTAATATAAAAAAATTAATATTTTTTATGAGTAAATTAAAATATCAAGTGGCCTGAACAAAAAGTAGGGTCTAAGATGAATCATCAACTATGAAATTAAAGTTTTGTACAAAATTTACATATGGGCCGGATGATTTGTCGGTAACACACATTTTCATTTTATTATATATTTTGTATATATATTTAACGTACACATTATCTATGAAAACTGATAACATGAAGTATTTTATATTACTGTTTTTAATTTAGCTAAAATATATTAATTTCGTATAAAAATATTCCATGAAAATTTCTGTATTTTAGATTTAATCTTGTTCGAAAAATCATCTCCTTCACAGTTATTCCTATATCTTGCACGAAATAGTTATTGATAGTGAATAAACTATTCTATATTTTTTATAGAACCTTGGAAGAGCTTTTTCGAAAATGTTTGGAAAACTTTTAAACAAAGACAGAATTTATATCATTTATAGTTTTTAGCTAAAAATTTTTAAAATTTACATGATTTCATCAGAGTCGCAAAAGAATCGATGCTTAAAACAATGCGATAGCTTCAAAAGTTTGCGAATTTTTGAAAATATTGCGTAGGAATTAATTTTAAAATTTCTTGAATTACATTTTTAATTTTCGAAATATTCAAAATGCGAGGGATTTGTTTCAAACGATTCAAGAAACGATTTATTTGGTCTGATGTAATTTTTAATTTTTGGCCAGATTTTTGTCAAATTTTTTTCTCATATATGTGATAAACTACTCAAATAACAAATAAAATAACAAATAAAAAACTTACCTCTGGAAAAACTTTTTTCTCCATAGACTTTTGTCATTAATTATTAATTGGCGGAACTGCTTGGATGTGGAGCTAAAGTTTACGATGTCTTTAATGGTGATATCTTTATATACGAAAATTTTGGAAACTATTTCTGTAGGCATGTGTATTAGCATAGCCATTGTTATTATTATTAAAAATTTAGAAAAAAATTTTAAAACTTTTAAAAAATTCTGTTTTGTTAACGAATCTGTCGATACACTTTAACTCCGTTCAAGAATAGCGCACGATGTTCACTGTACGAAGCCAAATCACAAACTGAACCGTTCGGGGATGCTCTATGGAATGGTTCTAACAAAGCACGACTATGTTAGGTTTATACTAGAAAAGACTAGTAAAGACTAGAAAAGAAAAGGAAAAATGCATTTAATGATATTTCTTTTCTGTCTCTTTCGAGCATGCGCAGTGAGTTTTATGGGATTTATCTGCTTTTATGAATAGTAGTAATTTTTGACTATTTACTTTTTCCGATAAAGGAAACAAAGAACGGATACTTTCTCTATGCATTCTTTAATTCTTGTCTGTGATTCATGTTTTATCTATGTCCAAAAATAACGGTATTTTTGCTCATAGTAAGCTCTATGTGATTTATATAGCCTATTTGATTCTTTTCTGTTAATATATTTTTAACATTGTCTTTATTTCTGCACAAAAGTATATGCTAATCTTACTCATTTATCTATTTATTAAGTAGCTTAAAAAAGATCTCTTTTAAAACTCATATTAAATCTTTATCAAAATTGATTTAATTCTTTTATTTATAAAGAAGATTTATAAAGAATATGAACCATGCTTGGTTAATAAGAAACTGATCTGCAAAAGATGACACCGAACTATGTTATTGTCATCGAGAATAGCGATAAGAACCGATCCGAGCTCGATGAAACGCATACTCCTCTTTTGCCAACCGTAGATTGGCAGCAGTCGGAAGTAAAAATGCTTCTTTATATCTTTAAGTATATTTATATGAAAACTACTCACATCTTTGAAATGAAATTTTATCGTTATAAATTACAAATGCTTTACATGTTGTTTTCTCTAATTCGAAACAATTTTTTATGTAATTATTACGAGAGAAGATAACCTCAAGACAATCCTCGCTTATCTTCCAATTTTCAATTTATCAATATCAATTATAAGTATCAGAGTATTAATAAAAAAGATATACAATTTTTGATTTTTTTTCTTGTCAGCTTCTCAATATATTAAGAGAATACTGAAAATTTTATATAAATTTACAGCTTTTTTATATAAAGTCTAAAAGGAATTGTGATACAGAAGGTGATCAAAATACAAAGAAACTATTGAATTATTACTTTATCGTCATATGTCATCTGTGATATCGGGGATATCTTTTATCAGATATATGATGCTGAATCATTTATGTTCAATTATGCACAATTATTTATGTTCTATACTTAATCATCTCGCGATCTCCTATCGAACTCTGTAAGTCTGAGGCGACAGTCTTTAAAGTGATCTATAAGTCGCGATGTGGAATGAAAATGAATATTATTAAATATATATATAGTTAAAAAAAATGAAAATATAATATTCATATTTTGCAATGTTTATTTTGAATTAATTTAGATTTCTTCGATGTTTTTAAAAGTGAGAGCGGAACAAAGATTCATGGAGTTCTTACCTGAGTTTCTCCGAAATGTCGTTTACTGCAAATATACTGCTTAAATTCTTTCATTCTTTTGTGATTTATGCTTTTTTTGTTTCTTTTTCAAAACGAAAAATGATTCATCTTGTCTAACGCCATCTGTTTCGTTTCTTAAACATGTTCTCTTTCTTTCTCACTTTCTCTGCTTTTCGTTTTGCTGTTCTCTCCCTTTCTTTCTCTCTTTCTCTCCGTCTCTCTCACCCCCTTTTTGTCGTATTTTATAGAGAAAGAAATTCAAACATTTATCATGATTTACGAGTTCCATCGCGCGTGCGCTGTTGTGTCTTCAATGATTCCGCGAAATGTAATATAGTAAAATCTTGTGAATGAAATGTAATATGGTAATCTCTTTTGTTTATTTAATATTAATAATAAAACTGTTTCGCGCGCACATGCATTATTTTTCGACTTGTAATTCGTTTTAGAAGATATGGGATGATGTTAAAGAAAACCAATTTAACCGAAAATCGTGTATTTGAAAAGAATACTAGAGATGAATCTACCCATACAGCATAGAATATTGAAGCAATATTATTAATATTGTTGTAACACATTGCAATAGCATTGCAATGTTGCCGCAATATTGCTGCAATTTTCTGTACTCTTCTGGGTAATTAGATACGGTAATTAATAGATGCGGTACAATGAGCTTCTCGCAATGATGGATCAAAATCGGCCAAAAAAATGATACGCAATCGGACCAAGCAATTCCCAAGATTTATCCAAAATGTACGGATACATCAGAAATACGAGTTGTTCGTGAGCTTACGAGATACTATGAGATTGCAGGGTCACTTAAGTTATATGATGGATTCCTTTCTATAAGAATATTCGATAATTCAAATAAAGCTAATACATAACATTTGTTCCAGTCTGGAGAACTATAACTTTATTTTACAGTTAATATAAATTTTATTATTAAAACGCGATGGAATGTTCGCGAACCGCGTAAAACCGCCACCTCAGCGAACCACGCGCGAGTTGGCCGGAAACGCGAAAGTGCCAACAAAGGGTTTCGACTTTGAACCTCCTTCGCTTTGACCGCCACGAAGTTCTCCATGACCGTATATGGTCATGTCGCTAGGCGATCTCCTCCAAAATACCCCCAAAAGCGAGGTGTTACAAACCGTCCACCGAGAGCCCGCGGCGGACAGTCGTTAATTAAAAATCGATAAAATAAAATTGATAAGGGCTAGTCGCTATCTAGCGCGAGTAATAAAAGAAAATCTGTTCGAATTCGAAATCTAACGGAATCAAGAACGAAGCTGAGAATATTAATGAAAGAGGCTTGTATTGAATTAAGAAGATTTATATATGTGTATTAATATATGTATAAAAGTGATGATGATAATAATAATAATAATAATAATAATAATAATAACAATTTAAAAACAACCGGCGGTCTCGAGGCCTTGTTGGTTCCTTCCGGCTACCCCACATCCTGTGCCGCTCCCGGCACAACACATTCATAAATGCTATTTTAATTTATTTCTTTAATAAAGAATTTGAGAATAATTATAATAATTTATTTATATGTATACTTTGAAAATTAAATATAAATTATACACTACATACATAAATAATACTCAGTAAAAATTACAATTAATTGATAACATTAAACATAATTGAAATACCAAATCCCAAAATGGTATCTGTTTTATATGTAACAAGTGGCATCTGTTTTATATGTAACAATGAGTTTATTTAAGAAACGCTATTTTATCTATTCTAAAATTATTCTCTATATAAAAGAGGAAATTGATAATTACGACTATTAGAATTACAAAATACGTTATATGCGTGCAGTTTATTTTCTTGTAATATACGTCCTTAATAAACTGCAATTATAAAATATCAAATTAAGAAGAGAAATATCTTTAACGATATATAAAAATATAATTATATTGAATATAATTATATCTAATATCTCTATTAAATTGTATATTTTAAGGCAATCATATGTTACGTCCAGCCGACTCCACGATTCCTTCCTTTGACAAAGTTGCGGCAACGATCGTTCGATTAATGATAAGCAAAATCATTGATCAAATAGAGCCTCTTGTGGCTCATAATAATCTATATTTGTCATCTGATATCTATGAGTAATCACGAAAAAACACGCAGGAAATGCTAACAATGAAGCAATACCGATCCCTTTATCAAATAATTATCTGAAGATAAAAAAACATAGGCAGGGAAATAGAGAAATATATCGATGATAGATCAACATAGATCTCCCTCTGTAAATAAAAATATTAACATTTCGAAACTTATCAAAGAGTAAGATAAGAAATCGATGACGAATTTAACTGACCTAAACCGACAAATCTAATCAACAATAGCTAGATAAATCTTATAAAAGTTCGAAACCTTAGTCACCTGAACAAATTTTGTGAATCTAAAATATAATCGAAGGATAAGATACGTACCGGAAAAATAAATCGAATCGGGTAAAAAGAGAAGCTCTCAAAGAGCATCGGTCACTTCAGTCAGTCACTTCAGTCAGTCACTTCAGTCAATCACTTCAATCAATCACTTCAGTCGGTTACTTCAGTCAGTCACTTCAGATCAATCAGTTCAATGGGACACATCAGATCAGTTAGTTACTTCGGATCAGTGAGTTCAGTTCGTCATTGGTCTTTAACAGTCCATCTTCAGTTTGCGTGATGTGGATACACACTTTTGGTCATCGAATAAGCGTTACAAGCATCCCATCATCCTCGATGCTAAAGACCAGGAGTCCACTGAGATTCGCAACTCAACCACTAACGCCGTTTATTGCAAAACAATAAGTCCATCTGATCTTTAAAATTTACTTCTTTTCTCTTTTTTACTTATTTTTAATTTTTATATTTTAAACTCTGACGTTGACTCTTAATGGAATCCTCTTTCTTCCCCTCTATTTTCTACACACGTCCACAATTAATTTTGTATTTGCAAGAGAAACCTAAAAATCATTGTAATCTCCAGTCGAGCATAAAGATAAAAAAAGTATTCCCCCTTAATCTGCTCGACTGACGACCTCCGTACTCATGTAACACCCGCGAGAAAACACACATACATCCACACTCACACACTCTCATCACACAAGATAATGCGCTATTGGTTATAAAATTTTAATTATATTATTACCTTTTATGTTAAATTCAATCAGTTATTTTCATGAATAAATGTAAAACTTTGTGATTAAATTTCTCTATTAATTAATTACCCTACACTCATTCTTAGTCATTAAAGGTTGCGCATTGGTCCCGCCCCATGTAAAAGGGATTAGATTCCCTTATCGAAAAGGGGACCACTGAGCGAACACTCGAAACGGAGTAATAGCGACGCAACGAAAGTCGTTTACCTGTTTTCGAAGCTCAAAGTTCGAGTCGCTTACCTCTTACTGCGACTTCGGGAAAAAACATCTCTGTTACGTCCTTCCTTCGACCCATCCTTCTCCGGGCCTGGACGTAACATATACAATTTTATCTCTTCTTTTCTTTCGTAAAATCTTATCCTGTATGATTTCCATAATATAAAAAATAATTTCAAAATAAAATTTAAAGTAAAATTTAAAATTTATAATAATAAATGTGATTATATGTGTATTATGTATAATAAACTTATACATTGTACACAAAATAACCATTCGATTCATCACTCTACATATTTTTGTTTTAAGGATTTCATAGAATTATCAAAATACAATTACCTTTATGAATAAGACGTAATTTTTGTCCGAAACTGGATAAAATTGTACATAATTATCAAAATTTTATATAAATAGCTATTCACTTCTGTTGTACGCATCTTTTTTGGACTAACCATTGATTGACATTTATTTATGACAGAAATCTGCAGATTAGATTCATCGTGCATTCAATCAATGTTAAAATATTCTTTATATCCTATTTTCTATAATGTAATTCATGAAAATAATTTTAATTCTAACTCTAATTTGTAATAAAATAATAAGATAATATACATACTTATAATCTCTCAGTATAATGGAAAATAATTATAATATTTATGATAGTTTATAATAAAAAAAACTACAATAGGGTCTGACTACTATACTTATAATAAAAAAAAATGTGACATAAGAAAATATTCCGCCTATATGTCCGTATATATCTACTTGATCTGACTTCCACGGATAATCTAATTTATAGAAATCGAAATTTAAAATAATTTTGTCCAATATACATTTAATTAGCTTTAATTTCATCTCAATAATTCTCATTGATATTACTATGCTTTTAAAAGGAAAATTGCTCGCTAAGATAATGTCGAAAATACTTCATATGTGGGATTTTGCTCTCTAAGATGCCTTAACAGTTCTTGCATGATATTGACAATGAATTTCTAAATTTAAATGTAAATAAAAAATATATTTCTCTAGTTGACACCATTGTATTATAAATATAAGTACTTCTTCCAAAATTTGTTACTGATGGGATTTATTTTTAAGTTTTTTCCAATTTCTTGTAAAATTTTGTCTAATTCAGCGTTGAAAAAGTTTTATACTGTAATATATTTGTATTAAATCGTATTGCGAAATATTTGCAATTTATTATATGCTGTTTTACATATTACAATATACAAATGTTTTACATAGAACAATATACAAATGTTGTTTTACATATAACGATGTTACATATGAATTTGAGCCTATAGCAATACTATTTTAACTATTCTAAAATTATTCTCTATGTAAAAAAAACTGATAATTACGACTATTAGGATATTACAAAGCATGTTATGTATGAGCAGCGTGATTTCTCGTAACATATTACTTAATATAAAACATATATTATTTAATATAAACTGTTATTGCACACTTTATATTATAAGCCGACATTTTAATATTTTTACAAATTATTATACATTCTATTCACTACTTAAAAATGTTATAAATTATTATTATTAAATTATATTAATATTTCTGCGAATAACTGCGGCATCTCTTGGATAGCGTCTTGCTAGTATTTCGTTTGGTACATAATGGGTATTCTTAATTTTACAAAAATATCGTCCAATCTCTGTATTATAAATCCACCGAGCCATACATATTGATGTTATAAAGCCTAAAATAGGACATATATTTTTTATACGTTATACATTTAATACATAATAAAATATATATATTATATAATATATAAATACAAAGAAACGTTTAATTTGATATTCATACTTTGTGGTACGTAACACATGATGTCATCATCCATTAAGATTATGTAATATGGTTGTAAATGGTTCCGCATGTTACGTTCGAAATTAGACCTACAAGGACAAAAAGAAAACCATACAGGTTGAAATCTGTTATGCCATCCAATTATGACACCAGCTTCATTTCTTTGATTTCCGCGATGTTTATGTGCAACGACCATTCCAACAGCGAATTTTAATTTATGTGATCTTCGTTTCCAATGTTTTTCAGTTAAAGGAGTACATTCCCGCTGAAAATAAAATAATAATCCACTGACTTTTCAACTAAATTTTAAATCAATTTTTGTTACGGTTTGAATTACAGATAATTATAATTAATATTGTATAATTATGATTATATATTAACTTTCTATATTTTAATAAGCTTCTTTCAAAACAATATTTATAATAACGCATAAAAAAATACTTACCACATCACTATTTATATATTCTTCTGTAAGACGGGAGAAACTAAGTTGTGCCGGTACATCATCTTCGAAATCTCTTTCTAGTGCTTTGATTAGCTAAAAAGAAGATTAGTTATTAAATTCGTAATCAATCACAAAATTATCCGTAATGACAAAATTCTGATTACGATTGTATAAAATTTAAGATATTTCTGTTAAATTCTGTAACTGATAGCAATTGTCACACATTATGTGAATATTCGCGATTTTTTCTAAAGCTAAATATTAGAAGCAAACTTATTGATTTCATGTTTTTGAAATATATTATAAAAAAAGAATCGTTTAGTGTTCTTCTTCATCAAACATACAATTTTATCTCTTCTTTTCTTTCATAAAATTTTATACTTTTTCATTTCCAAAACATAAAAAATAAAATTTAAAATAAAATTATAATAAAATAAAATTATAATAATATAAATGATTATGTGTGTTATATATAATAAACTTATACATTGTAAATAAAGCAACCATTCGATTTATTATTCTATGTATTTCTGTTTTAGAGATTTGGTGGAATTATCAAAACACAATTACATTTATGAACAAGACGTAATTTCTGCCCGAAACTGGATAAAATTGTAACCATCAATTTTATCATGTAAAATTATAACTATTAGAATTGTATATAAATAACTACTCACTTGTCTTGTATCTATCTTCTTTGGATTGGGCATTGAGTAACATTTATTCATGACAGAAATCTCCAGATAAGATTCATCATACATCCAATCGATGTTAAAATGTTCTTTATATTCTATATGATTTCTGTATAAACAATAAAGAAAGAAACATGTATATATAGATGTATTTCATACAATATACTGATATTCTGATGATTCTTTTAATGATAAATTTGTTAGCCTATTTAGAATCAAATTTTTCTTAGCAAAAAAAAGCACCGAAAAAAATCATTACTTATTATAATTCTCCAATCTATTAAATAATTTTTTTTTTACATTGTTTATGTGTGAATGCAAACACGTATTTATTTGTGTGTATAATAGAAGTATAAGAAAAATTAAGATGTGTGATCTCAAAACTAAGATTAGATATTTACTTCGGTTTCCAAGCTACATGAATTGAATCGTTATTTCGACATTCATAATGTATTGATAGTTCCATATGTATGCCCAATCTTCTTGCCACGCAACTATATATTGTTAGCCATAAGCTTTTTCTATTTTGTAACTCACGAAAATAATTTTTTCTAATCTGTAATAAGAGATAATAACTTAATATACATACTTATAATCTCAATATAATGAAAAATAATTATAATATTTACGACAGTAATAAAAAAAAGAATATCACGTAAAAAAATATGCCGCATATATGTTCATATATACCTACTTGATCTGATTTCCACGGATAATCTAAGTTATAGGAATCAAAATTTAAAATAATTTTGTCTAATATGCGTTTAATTTGTTTTGCTTGACTTTCATCCCAATAATTTTCTTTAATATTATTACACTTCCAAATAGACAATTGCTCCGGTGATATCGAGAATATTTTGTGCCTGGGATATTCCTCTCTAAGACCCTTTAATACTTCTTGTACGATGTCATCAATAAATTTTTCTATATGTAAATATGATATATATTTCTCTGGTTGACACAATTGTATAATAATTGTAAGCAGTTCTTCCATAAGTTGCTTGAGATCCTCTTTAAATTTGTTTAATTTTCTTGCAGCATAATGTTTAATCCAACATTGAAAAAGTTTTATACTATAATATCTTCGCGTTAAATCGCATTGCCTGAAATATTCACAATTATTTGTATGATTAATATATTAGTTTATTACATGCTGCTAGTATTTTAATATATATCTTGAGTCATACTTTGGAGATGTGTAAATACTTCTAATAAGTTCATCTTTCAAGAAAGCACAATGCATAGGGTGCGTAAAGCAACAATGTGCAAACAAAAAAGAGAAATCGTCCAAATATTTATGGTCATCTGAATAGTAGTAGTGTCTCTCGGACATGTCAGACACAAAATTCCACAATTCTGTTGTACATTTTACAGCCGCTTGTACATCTGAAATATTAGCATTATAAAAACTTTTCCCCATTTTTCTTTCGTAGTTTTGTGTTGCAATGGGCCATCTAAAATTTAAACAAAAAATAATTTAATTAATTTTTTAAAGTCATAACATAAAGTCATAAAAATTGTACAACGCCGCAATATATATTTAAATCAAATTGAAGAAAATATTTAAAAGGTTAATCTTATTAATAAATATAGAAAATACGCCTAAATAATCTTTAAACGAATTATAACAATAATAATTTTTACAATACAGCGTGTGTGACGAAACAGTTTATATATTATATTATTACTATGCTATATTATTACATATAAAGTTTAAATTTCTTGTGCGCATCCGTGAAAAATAATTAATGCGTATGCTCAAGTATTTTAAACTTTTCGCATCGATTATCAAAATCCACGAGACCTAAACGATAAGATTCAAGAAACTTTTTATTTTGTGTGATATAAGCTACGTATTGTCGTGTTTATAGTATAACTCATATATTATGTATTAAAATTTATAATAATATAAAAAATTAATATTTTTCTATTAGAGAATTAAAATATCAAACAGCCTAAACAAAAAGTCTAGAATCAATCATCAACTGAAATCAAAGTTTTGTACAAAATTTACTTATGGGCCGGATTTATCGGTAGCACATGGTATTTTCATTTTATTATATGTTTCGTATATATTTAACGTACATTATCTATGAAAATTGATAACATGAAATATTTTACGTCATTGTTTCTCATTCGGCTAAAATATTATCAAATGTTACTTTCGTATAAAAATATTCCACGAAAATTTCTGTATATTTATTCTGTAGATTTATTCTTGTTCGAAAAATTATCTCTTTCACAGTTATTTCCATATCTTGCACGAAATAGTTATTGATAGTATAATAAATTATTCCATATTTTTTATAGAACCTTGGAAGAGTTTTTTCGCAAAAGCTTTGAAAACTTTTAAACAAAGATAGACTTTATATCACTTATAGTTTTTAGTTATAAATTTTTAAAGTTTATGCGATTTCATCAGAGACGCAAAGAAATCAATGCTTGAAACAATGCAATATTTTCAAAAATTTGCGAATTTTTGAAAATACTGCATAGGAATTAATTTTAAAATTGTTTGCACTACATTTATTTTTCGAAATATTTAAAATTTTTAAAAAACCAGAAATTTATTTCAGATGATTGAAAATTTTGTGTGATATAATTTTTACTTTGTTTTTTAACCAGTTTTTTGGCCAAATTTCTTCTAATATATGTAATAAACTACTCAAGTAAAATAACAAATAAAAAACTTACCTCTGGGAAAACTTTTTCCTCCACAGATTGTTGTCATTAATAATTACATATCGGAACTGCTTGGATGTGGAGCTAAACTTTACAATGTCTTTAATGGTGATATCTTTATATTCTAAAATTTTGGAAACTATTTCTGCAGGCATGTCTATTAGCATAGCCATTATTATTATTATTATTAAATATTTAGAAAAAACTTTGAAAAACTTTTAAAAAATGCTGTTTTATTAACGAATTTGTCGATACTTTAACTCCGTTTAAGAAAAGCGCACGATGTTCACTGTACCATGCCAAATCATAAACTGAACCTTTTGTGAATGTTCTATGGAATGTTCCTAACAAAACATGACTATATTAGGTTTATACTAGAAAAGACTAGTAAAGACTAAAAAAGAAAAGGAAAAATGCATTTAATGATATTTCTTTTCTATCTCTTTCGAGCATGCGCAGTGAGTTTTATGGGATTTACCTGTTTTTATGAATAGTGGTAATTTTTGACTATTTACTTTTTCCGATAAAGGAAACAAAGAACGGATACTTTCTTTATGCATTCTTTAATACTTGTCTGTGATTCATATTTTATCTATGTCCAAAAATAACGGTATTTTTGCTTATAGTAAGATCTATGTGATTTATATAGCCTATTTGAGTCTCTTCTGTTAATATATTTTTAACATTGTCTTTATTTCTGCACAAAAGTATATCCTAATCTTACTCATTTATCTATTTAAGAAATAGTTTAAAAAAGATCTCTTTTAAAACTCATTAAATGTAAATCTTTATCAAAATTGATTCAATTTTTTTAATTATAAAGAAGATTTATAAAAAACAAATTCTTCTTTATATATGTATAATTATATTTATATGAAAACTATTTACATATTTATAATAAAATTTTATTATTCTAAATTACAAATGCTTTATATGTTGTTTTCTCCAATTTAAAACAATTTTTTTATATAATTATAACAAAGTCTAATCCTCATTTCTTCCAATTTTCAATTTATTAAATAAATCATAATTTTAAAAAATGCAGTTAATAGCATTACTTAAATGGCTTTATAAATCATATCAGAGTATTAAAACTGATATAAAATTCTCGTCGACTTCTCAACATATTAAGAAAATTCTGATGATTTATATAAATTTATAGCTTCTTTTATATAAGGAGTAAATCGAACTATGACATAAAAAATGATTAAAACGCAGCAAAATCATTGAATCACTTTATTGTCACACGCCATCTCTGGCATCGGGGGTATCTTTTATCAGATATATGATACTGGATACAGTCACTAACGTTTTATATTTATTCATCTCGCGATCTCCTACCGCGAGCTCCGTGAATGAGGCGACAGCCTTTAAAGCGATCCGCGATTGGTCGTACGCGGTGTGAAGAGAGAGAAAATGCATATTATATAATTGAAAAAAATTAAAATATAACATTCATATCATGCAATGATTACTTTGAATCAATTCGGATTTCTTCGATGTTTTCGAAAGCGAGAGCGGAACAAAGGTTCACGGAGTTCTCGGCTGAGATTCTCCGAAATGTTGTCTAAACATACTGCTTAAATTCTTTCGTTCTTTCGTGATTTATGCTTTCTTTCTTTCTTTTGTTCAACGAAAAGTAAACATCTTTTCTAACGCCCACTATTTCCTTTCTTACACATGTTCTCTTTCTTTTTCACTTTCTGTGCTTTTCATTTTGCAGTTCTCTCTCTCTCTTTCTCTCTCTCTCTCTCTCTCTCTCTCTCTCTCTCACCCTTTTTGTCGTATTTTTTTTAGAGAAATAAATTTAAATACTTATCATAATAAAATTATAGAAATGTACGAGTCCCGCCGCGCGCGCGCGCAGTTGCGTCTTCAATGATTTCGTGAAATATAATATAGTAAAATCTTTTTCTTTTTATTTAATATTAAAATAATAATAAAATTGCTTCGCGAGCGCGCGCGCATTATCTTACGACCGACTCGTAATTCGTTTTAAAAGACATCGGATGATGCTAAAAAAAAAAGCAATTCAACCGAAAATCGTGTATTTAAAAAGAGCGTTAGAGGAAAATTTAATTAGAATGTCCGGTAATATTAATACGCGCTTCTCGCAATGATCGAGAAAAATTAAATTAAAATTAAAATCCGTTAAAAAATTGACACGTAATCTGATCGCAACATTAGTTTTCAAGATTCGTCCAAAATATCGCGAATACGAGTCGTTCGTGAGCTCACGAGATACAAGATTAGAGATCACCTAAGCTACGTGATGGACTTCTTTCTATGAGAATAGTTGATAATTCACTTTATAGCTCGACCTTGCCGATGTGTTTACGACGTTTCGTTTACGACGTTTAATCCCTTCCTTTTTTTTCGCTGGATCGCACACACTTTCACTCTCACCTTTTCTTTCCAATCCCTCTCGCACGCCCGACACACACGTATACACACCCTATTGTATTTTATTGTAAACCTAAATTGGCTCTCTAAATTTGACAAAAGTGGTACCCCTTGGCTCTCAGGCATTTTCATCCGTAAGTAATGTTCTTTCATCTTTATTATATTTTTTTTGCTAGATCTTTTCTCTCACGATTTTTTCTTTTTTTTTTCATGTTCCAATCTTCGTTAGCTTCTACTATTCATATCGATATTAGTACTCGAGGTTTCACCCCGTACTTTTTCATTAAGTTAATTAATAATATATATAGGTACAAAGTCGGATAATAATTTGTATTCGCGCGTTTCGTAGTTTAATATTATGTATATATATGTGATTTTTTTCACGATACGCGTTTCCGATCCTAGAATTGAGCATGCCTATATACAGATGGGCATGGCAAGAATAGAAATCGACGTATACTTCTTCGAGCTGTTTCTTTTGGCAAATCAACATCTTAATCGAGATAGGCAACCATAGGCATACAAATTTATTTAGTATTATTACTGAGAATAGTCGCGACGCAAAGGCCAATTATTCTCTTAAATTTTTGTAAATTTCCGTCAAATTTTTACTGATTCGGAGAATATATCATTTTATCATTATATTGTATTGCGATACGTATCAATTTGCGTATTAAATGTGTATCAAACACGTGATGAATTTCTCGAGTTCGCTCAATCACTTGGATAAGTCTCCAATCTTTGTAAATTTTTTTTATATTGTACAAATTTTATGATTTTTCTTAACTCTAAAAGTAAAATTCGTTTTTTTTCTGTGAAATTTATTGATCGTTTTATTAGTCAGAAACGCAAGATCGCGCACAAGAAACAGCTTACGAAGAGACGAGAGCGTCGAATTAATTTTGCGAAGAATCTTACAGCCGTCTCTGTATAAACGGCGCGTTACAAACTGAAGAGTTACGTTAGTAGTAGTAATAGTAGTCTTGTATATTTTATCAATTAACTATTACAGAATTATATTTGTGTATTACGTCATCATTGTCCCACAATCTTGATAAATCCGTGCATTTGCAAAATATGTACTTAGAAATGAGCTTATAGTAATATATTATTTTTTTTTCACAATACTTTACATATACATCTCTTCGGATTAGAACCCTACTTTTTGTCTTTGTTTTCTCACGAGTAAAAAAGCTTCTTTCTCTTGCCGTACGTCTCTAATTTAAGCATGTTATAGATATGATAAGATACCACCCTTCTCTATACAATTCTCTCGTTCCCTAAAAGTCTCGATCGGTCTGCCGATTTACGAGAAAAGTTACCTAGAATTTATATTCATGAACATTCGGATTATCGATGACGTACCTATATGATTCGTCTGTAAATCAATGATACTTCGTTATCTCGTTCTTCTCAAACTCTAAGCTAAGTCTTACGTTATAGCTCGCTTAACGACGGATGCATGTATTTCGATGGCAATTCGATATAATCTCAGCACGCGTATCAAACGCGCTTACATTATCCGGTATTAATTCAAAAAATTCGCGTTATGGATCGCGTAGAAATAGTCGTATAGTATCGAAGAGCGAAAATGCGAGTGTGAATGAGACAATCGTTTCAAGTTGTAAAGCAAGATATTATACTTGGTCAATTATTGTAAGACTCGTGATAAGATAGATGTTGACATTGCTGTCGCTTAATCTTACGACTTTAATCACTCAAGAAACGTGACGCGAATCATTCCGGATAGAAATTCTCTGCGTTCGAACCTATATCTCTAGCGAATTGTTATCGGTAAATCGGAGATTTACAAAAATATACGTAATATAGCCGCTTGAAGCTACTGCATTCCATTTATCAGTTTTGTCGGTAATATCCAAGGAGTACCTTCCACGCATACAATTACAATGATTCGTAATTTCAAAACATGTCACGTGAAAAAAAGGTTACTTCGCTAAAAAATTAATAAGACACACAAAGAAAATTCGCGCAGCGAACTTTTCGATTTAGCATTCATTTAATATATCAATTTGGCGAAAGTATACGTAAATATCGACATAAATAGCAATATATGCTGTTTAAAAAAATATTAAAAACTCGTTTTCCTTCGCACAGATATTCTTTCTCGTCCTTTCAAAAATTTCTTCTCATAATTAAGTTGAAACGTTTGTCTTGTACACGAAGTTTACACGCACCAAACCTTAAATACTTGACAGAAAATAATTTTCTTTCTCTCTCAATCTTCTCTCTCTCTCTCTCTCTCTCTCTTTCTCTGATTCTCTTTTACAGGGCACGAATGTAATTATTTACTAATTCACAGCAGACACTTCACGTGCATGTGCATACTCGCTGATGTGTATCTTCGCGAGTGTTTGAGATACGCACGAAGAAAGATCGAACACATAGCACGATAATCAAGATATATAAAATTAATGGCAAGCGTTTACGCATTTCTTACAGAGATTTACAAAGCCTCTTAAATATTTAGTGTGGCGGTCACTGCTTATTATTTTTGTACAAAATCAGTACGAAAAAGAATTTTTGCCGCGACGCGCGTCCCGTTTACACGAGTTATATGGGCGGTTCGTTTTTTTTTTCAATTTGTTTCGAAAACCTTTCTTTTTACTTAAATAAAATTTACAAATCAAATTCTTTAAAAACGAAGCTAATTTATAATTTGTTCGAATATATCTTTACATCCCGGCTCCCTCGAAATTGCTAATTTCACAAAAGCAGCCAAACGTAGATATCATAGGAATCGATTTATCAGTCTGCTTCATATTTGAAAAATGTGATACTATATAACACTTGCTCCACATTTTCTACATTATAATGGTATCTCATTTTGGACGAGTTACTAAACGAAGCTTAAAAAGCTGAGTAACGTGATAGCGTGTACGATGACGAACAAATTTTATTATAAAAAAAGAACAAACTGTATAATTAAAAAATTAAACTGCGCAATTAAAATTATATCATCGTACGTTCTACTTACTCCGAATTATATTAATTTGGAAAAGATTAAATCAGATCAAAGTTTATAGAGAAAACGCGAAAAAATCATGACGATCGTATATTGTGGAAACCGATAAGACAACGAGAATGTAACGCAAACATTATTACTCATTCAAACTTGCGCGCACATATATCGCACAATTTTATATAGTTATATTATTTACATTAAATAATATATATACATATATATTATTTCTGACGGTGACATTTTTGACTAAAAATTTGACAACGATAAAATGTCTTTTAGCCGACCATTTCGGAGATCGGTATTTATAGTACTTGAACTGTCCTAAAATTATATACAAAGTTTGGAAACGTCTTCCATAAGCATATATGTAATATATTTATATTTATATATACTTATTCTCTCTCTCGCAACATTTTTAATCTTTCTCGCATGTTGATTAAATGAAGTCCATGGACCGTTCGTCGCTTCATTTTTCACAGTACTCATTAATCTCTTTAACCACTTAACCACACACATACACTCACACATATACACGCACGCATACACACATTTAGATTCACTGAAAACGAACGTCATTGTAATCGTTCGCATATTATTAATCTAGTACACCACATTTGAGTTCACATCTATCCCGAACTTGCTTGATTTGGTTGGTTTTCACTGTAAATGAAATAAACAAACGTATTACTAATTGTAAACGTACATTATTACTAATTCATTACATGAAATATTGAATGATAAAGATTCTGTGTAATATTTATTCTCAAATATTGTCGTTACATATATATAAATTTTACATATTAAATGATGCCGAAAAAATTGACTGATATAATCAATCTTTTTGACGCCATTCGATATATAAGATTGATTAATGTTTTAAGAATATCTCGAGAAAATATACAAGAGGATATACATATAGGACTCCGAATACGGCACAAACTTACCTTTGCTTATATATATATTTTCACATATTTTTATATCGACAAAGATTCAAACTATAAATATATTAAAAACTGTCACGACTTGCTATGTATTTAGAAGGAAAAATTCAATGGGAAAATCATGAAGAAAAATGCAATGTTGTGCAAAGCTGGAAATTAATACGTGATATATACCAAGCAATATATCAGGAAGTTTATGAAAGTAGTTCCTATGCGTGGACAAGTGTGGAAAAATACAGTCGTAAGATGCAAGTTCAAAAATTGCGTTCCAGGATTAATGACAAAATCGAACTTTCTCACGTCGAATCAAATTTCGGAGGCATATCTCGTGTACACAAGTTTGGAAAAGTAACAATCGATATAGATAAAATATGAGGCAACGAAGTACATCGAGGGCGCATGATAACGTAATCTTGCATCGTTTATCGGTTATCTAGACTCATGTCGACTACTTCGAAGCCGAATAGAATTATTTTTGTATATAATAAGACAGGCACTTTCAAAGAGAAGAGGAGATTTTTACAAAACGTAATGGAAGTGGAAAGAAGATATTGGCAACAACAAATGTGTATCAAGATTTCACATGGGTACTTGAGAAAATCGAATTGAAAAACGTTATTAATTAATAAACAGGCTTAACCAGCGACATTCGATTATCAAAGTACATGTATCGCGAATACAAAAATATTTATAATTGTCATCACGACAGATTGCAATCGCATTATCTGTTTCGTACCCACGTTAAATCGTTGTCCAACTATCTACGAACGATGCCTTGATTCTCAGTGCGTACCTAAAAACTATCTGGCGCTCCGGGAACACATGGCTGGCTACGTCTACATCTAGTCCTACATACAGACTAGTGGCTCGTCTGATATGCCGTACATGATATGTGATGTACTAGTGGTGTTTCTAGAAAGACATGTCCTCTCCCGTACGTTTTTTCACACTCTTTTCTCGCATCGTTTTTGCGTTATCTTTCGATTTCACTCTTCCCTTTGTTTCTCTTTCTGTCTTCCTCCCCCGCGGAACCTTCTATTATCCGTACAATACATTTATTTCTCGTATACTGCATTTAAACTGACTTTACCGTATTCAGAGCCAAACGTCAGTCGTTAAGTAGTCTTAGGCTTCAACATTTAATTTAGCTTACGAGGAAGATACGCGTAGCGTGTTTAAGATTCTTTTCAAATTTTTGTTATCAACCATAGAATGATAATATTATGATACGATAAACAATTATCTATGACGCTATCCTCGATTCTTTTATACAGTAAATATAACGATAATCTTAAATAGTTATTTAACTTCAAATATATACTTTACATTTGACTACATCATAACATCATCAAACGATGATTTTCCGAATATGTCATTTAAGATGTTAAAAATGTTTATAACGATTTTCACTTTCAATCTCTCTAGTTGTTTATCGATAAATATGATACTACCTTATATACATCGAGACTCGTGCATTTCGGTATCCTATTAATGGTGGAAGCGACTATAGGTGCACCGCGAGATAGGAGCTCGAACTCAATCTAGTGTTACTTTTTTGCTCTACTTTGCTCTACTGTAAGAAACTCAAACATCTCCTCGTTAAATATAGTGTAAAAGGAATTATTTCGGTACGTTCTTCGGACAGTCATTCTTTTAAATTTTAAAAGAATCGAGAGACGTGACCGAAGATCGACGGGACAAAGCAAGGGATGGAGCTCCACTGACCAGGGCTTGGGTGTCAAACAGCTTGTACCATCCGAACACCATCTGATTGAGGTCCAGCTCATCCAATACGATCTGTGCAATACCCATG
Source organism: Camponotus vicinus (assembly GCF_025532165.1). Lineage (NCBI taxonomy): Eukaryota > Metazoa > Arthropoda > Insecta > Hymenoptera > Formicidae > Camponotus > Camponotus vicinus. Next base: position 8,330,972 of record NW_028141946.1, read on the forward strand.
AACACTTTTTTCCCTTCTATCCGACCGTAGTCGCCCCACACCGTCACCTGAAATCACGATATACGATAGAATTATAATCAAACGATCGAATTATAATCGCACATGCGTTAAAAGTGCATTGTAAAAAAGTTAATAATAATCAATCTGTAAAAAATTAATAAGACATACCTGTAATATACAGCCCCGACAGTTCTCCTTGAAAGCCAACAATTGTTGATAGAACGGATCTAACGTCTTTCTGGCCATCATGGTTTTCGCTTTCTCTATACATCTTTTACCGTTCACCAGGTAAAGCTTCACGTAAGGAGCTGGAATAAGGATCATCAGCACTTGTGCATCAAGCAATATTTATTCGAAACGACTTACCTGGTGTTACTTTGCTGCCATGTTTCGCTTTAAGATCTTTGGCACGTATGACCTCTACTTCCAGGTAACCCTTTGTGTGGCTCAACGACAGTTGAATCTCACCGAGGCAACGGGCGCCGAGGGCCTGCCTTCCGACTACTTGGCCCGGTCCAAGGTCTTCGATGAAGTCTCTCAACTGCCCTTCGCCTGCCATTCGCAGACTCGGAGACCAGCTGCGGTTTTCAAAATTATGTATTTAGCAAAGATACGCAACTCCTTTATTTTGGAATACTACGGAAAGTATATGAAGTATGATTTGATAGAAAAAAAAACGCTTGAAGAAAGTAAAAGAAAACGCCGAGAAAGAACGAAAAAACCTGTGCTCACAGTGCTTATTGTACGAGCAATGGAAATCGAAACTGTATTTTATGACTTTGTGTCCTTTTTCCATTCTCTTGCTCGCACATAAACTTTATCGATCTAACGTAGATCTAAGAACGCGCCGTAATGAAGAAATAAAGCGCGAAAACTGCAAGCTGAAAATCAGAGTATTACTCGAAAGAACTGAGATGCGATAAGAGAAAATTGTGAGGGATATAAAAATCATAAACGAAAAATTAATTATTCCGCAGGAGCGAGGGACAATTCTCGCAAGCCTTCGACGAAAGTTGTAAAAGAGAGAGAACACACCTCATTCAGTTTGAGAAAAGAAGAACTCACGCTGAAAGTGTAGTGTTGGTGTGTGTAGTGTAGTAAATATATATCATATACACATGGAAAAAGATCATATATATATGTATAAAAGTTTAAAAACATATCAGATTATTGGTGCATGCATTTTAATCTAAATACAGACAGAAAAGAGAGAGAGAGAGAGAGAGGAATAAATACGATTTTTTAAATAATTCTAAATAACAGTAATCAGTCTTCGATATGATTAATCAATCTTGCAAAAACTTATATAAATGCGATAATCGATTAGGAAAGTACGATTACAATTCTTACAATATTTAACGATTTTAATACACGACTGAGTACTGTTTCGTTGTTTCAAACTACATTTATCTACTTAACATGCTTCACCAGAACCTTGGGAAAAAATGGAAGAATTAATAAAAAAAGTTATATTAAAACTTACACTTACTTGCCGTGGCTATGCTACGTGTCGTTGAGAAGATTCGCGTTATTAACGCTAAACGGAACTTTTCAATACAATTTCTGTTATATAATAAACATATCCATATATATTGAGTGTATACATGATTATATATTCGCACAAAACTGTCATTAATCTAACTACTAACTACAATTATTGTTAAAGATCAGATTTTTTTATAACACCTTTGCATAGAAAACAGCGCAGATCTCTTTCAATTGCACAATAATGCGACTTAATTATATCGTTAATCAATGACGAATATATTGCTATTATATAATGATTTTAATATGATGATATATTTAAAGTATCGGACAAAGTTGTACGAATATAAAAGTATTAACACACCCGATTTTGTAGCCAATCACTTTCTCCGAGATTTCGCGACCATAATTAGGACATAAAATACCGCTGCCAAGGATAATAAATTGTCAGAATTATTATTCGTAAACGTCGTGCGCCGAACCGACAAAACGTTTGCAAAATGCAATTTACATTCTTTAATTGACACGTAGACCTTGTCTACATTTAATCTATTTTAATCCTCGACCGTTTTCTCGATCCGGCGAGTATATTCTAAGAGATACACCGCTGTTAGAAATACCTATTCTACGATATATCAAAACACACTTTATATGAAAACGGTAAGACAGAGAGATCCATAAGACAGGAGGAAGGGGGCTGCTTTCCGAGGAACACACGCATGTCGATCTCACAATAGATAGTACCTACTATATAAAATACAATGAATCGTACGGAAGTATATGAAAATCATCGGGGAAAACGATCCTCCGCGAAGACATTCCTGGGTGATATTCCTGGGTTATATATTCACAGTTGTCCTGCTTACCATATGGATAGAGAATACAGACTCCGCGACAACGATCACATTGACATATATTTATATAATAGATACAAAAGTGCGTGTGTGTATGTGCAATGGTGCTCCGAAGTAATGCGACACAATCATTTGCCACACAATCAAGCAATTAAAGCCAAGACGACAACAACACCGATAATGGACGATAATAGTTTTTATGGGCGCTTCTGTTTTTGTGGAGAACTCGGGAGTGAGAAAGAATTTTCGAAAGAAAGTAGTAAAAAAAAAGGAGACGGAAAAAAGATACAGCGAAATATAAAACTCAGTCAATTCGTCGAAGACTATACTTTAATGCATACTTCTTCCTCGCATTATAAAACCGACATAAAATAATCGTATAATACAAAGACTGCTCTACCAACATAAGAAGAAGATACTACGCCTCGTAAAATTCAACTCTGATTACATAAATTATTACTCGTCACATCATAAATTCAAACTAAAGTGATAAGAAAGAAAAAAGATAAATAAAATGTGCAAAAAGAAAAACAAAATATTTGCTTCAGAAGAAAACATGATTATATAATGTACCATTTTTAAATACGCAAGTTTCTGATTTTTACATATGACTACTGTGCTATATTCATGAGAATCGAAAAGGTATGGTTAAAAAAAATTGCAGAGAGATAACAAAAATACATAATTGAATTACAAATTGATAGAAATCAAGGAGACGTGAGAAAAAGCACACGTGGCCATATAATTACACAATTCAAATCATGGATACATATTGATGACGCATCTTCAATTACATGTTTGAAGATGTAATAATTGATCTGAAGCGATTTTCTGTGTAGATAAATCTTACAAGGAGAGTAAGACAAATGTGTCAACAGGATTATTCTTTGTCTCTAATTAAGATAGTCCCATACAATACACACGATAAAAATAACATTTATTTTATAATAATCTTATAATAATTATTTCATTCGGATAATACAATTAACTAACGGTTCTTTTGAGGACGACAAAGAATAAGTTCCATTGATTGAAGAATGTGAGAAGACAATAAGCTCATATGTACATTGGCAAACGAGAGGCAATGAGCTACGAGCTGTAAGTGCTTTGAAATAATGGGAAAGCTCGCTTATTAAATAAAATTCAAAAACAGATATTCATTGAGGTGTAAATCGATGTTAAGCATTATATTCAACGCTCGATATCATTATTTATAATTTAAATCTCTTTCAAATTTACCATACAAGAGATATGTATTTAACTTTATTATAATTTTTCATATACAAAATCAATTTTCTTAACCATTTTAATAAGTTAACATAATATTACTCCAACAAAAGATTAATCTAACAGAATAATTATATAAAACACACACATACATACACACAAATAAAAGACTATACGTAAACAAAATTTGATTTACTCCTATCATAATTTCATTATTCGTTTCATATAGTATAAATGTATTGATAAATCAACTCTCTCTTTTCACAACAATTTTACAACTTATAGCTCATCTCGTTTAGTCAAGATGCACGCGACCTATAAAGGAGCAGAATGTATATGAAACCGATAAATCTGGTATAGAGAAACAAGGGCGAATAGTAGAGAATAGAGATGATAGAAAAGGAGAGATAGAAAAGCACAGGAGGAGACAGAAAGAAAAAAAGAGAGAGAGAGAGAAAGAGAGAGAGAAAGAGAGAGAGTGTGGGTGTATGTATCGGGAATCTCGCGCTTCCGCTTGCAGAATTGGTCGCCACAGGTGTGGGGTCCACTACTTACGAGCTTCCTTCGGAACTAGAGATCGAGTTGAGACTCCCGGCGGTATCGCTGGCTGCCGATCCTGCCTGTTTGCTGTCAAAGCGCTGATAGGCCGGCATGATCTCCTCGGATCGTTGTATGCTGCTCGGCGTGCTGTTGCGCTTCCGGCTCGCTAAACCGGCGCCGCGTGCCACGGCGCCGCCGCCGCCGATGATCATCCCGCCGCACTCTGCGTTGTAAAACCAAACAAGAAATACCGCTAAACTATTGTCTTTCACTAAATACGCCGCCGGTATACAGGCCGCAGCAGCTGCCTCGTCCAGGTATCCAAGGGGGTTGCGCGCCCGAACGGGCATCTTTAATCAACGTGCAGCGACGGAATCGCAGAACAGAACGGACGATTTCAGCATGTAAGATATGTATATCTGTAGTTAAGCTACCTCTCTCTCTTTCTTCCGCTCTCTCCTTCTTTTTCTTTCTCTCTCTCTCTCTCTCTCTTTCTCTTTTTTTCTCTCTATCGCGTAAACTTCCCCTCACGCTCTCTTTTTCCCCTTGCTCTATCGCTTATTCTCGCCCGATCTTTTCCTGATCGCTTCTTTGAGTCGGTCTAATGATTAGCGATAAAATGCAGAGAGGTCTTTGGAGAATGACACCTTACAACCGAAAAATGGGGAAAGGGAATGTGAGAATATATCGAGGTGTCGTGATATTTGGAGCGAAATGCAACGAGATAACATCGCGCGGGCACACATTTGCATTTGACACCAAAACAAAAAATATGCTTAATCTTACAATATCCTATATATATATGTCAAAATTTAAATTCTCTGACGTCCGTCACAAATAATAATAATAACGATAGCGTATGCATGAATCGTAACAGGACTTTCTCTGGCATTATATAAAACATATTTTTAATAAAATAACTCTCCATGAAAAAGAGAAATATTATTATCGATGATCCAGTAAGAATTTGTTTGAATAATTCTTGTCAATAGACGGACGTAAAAGCAGAAATAAGTGGAATCTTCTTTCGCGCGTAGCATCTTATTAACTTCCGCAGGCTCTATCGAGACAAGAATTAATCGTAACTACGTCAGAAAATCACTAGTATGTTTTTTTTTTTATGTATATATGTACGAAAATGCTGCATGTAAAATTTAATCAGCGGCAACTCTAGAAAAATTGCTTAATATGTATATACATCTATCACTAAATAAATTTATATAGATTCTCCGGATCCCCCTTAAGTACACGGATAATTATATACACAGATATATACATATTTAATATCGATTCGAAAGCTTTGGAGTCGTAATTTATACAAAGAAAGCTAAAGAAGAAGGCAGAATAAAGATTTATAATTATCAAATCGGTGTACGTAAGGATTGTCCGGCAAATATCTGATTATACATTCAACGGATTCGTAATCAATAATCTTAAGAATATGAAAAAAAAACGTAAATATACGCTTGTAAAAGCACTGCAACGATTCAGGACATTGAAAAATTCAAAAGCCGTGTGAATAGCGCACTCTCACCTGAAGCACGTATCAACACAGCGGCTTCTAAGAAATAATAAAAAAAATAATCAGTATCAAAGAGAGTGGTGGCCAACTTACCTCGATGCTATCGAGAAATTCAAATTGACCACGCGACGATCTAGATTGGAAAAGCTGTATGGAACGGAACGATTATAACGTGACACACGGTGCCGACACTATTCTAGAGTCACGAAAAGACGCCAGAGCACAACTATACTTGTGCAACTAGAATGTGAGTTTCCTGATCTGCGCTTCATACACAAGCATGTAATGTAATAAATCAACCGGAGATGCGTACGCGAACTGCATTTCCACAGAGAGGGAAAGACATTAAAAAAAGAAAATTAAAAAAAAAAGACAAATAACTTGATACGACACGATGATGTTACAGCCCAGGAAACTCGTGCGAACGTTTCTCTAGAAATAACGTATCAATACTACGTAGAAATAGCCTCTACGATCTAGAATAAACGAGAAGGAAGGAATCACCTCGTGACTATTTGGTAGAAACGTGCAGATTCGCAAAATACTTTCTTCGATTCGTCTAGAGAAAAAAAATTAAAGAAGTCACATTCGTCGACAATACGACGAGGATCTTTCGCAGATCCGTCGTCTGCTAGCAAAGTCAGAGAGCTTTAGTCGCAAGAGAGTATTTTCCGACAACAATCACGAGAGACTCGCAATCGACCCCGACTAAAGCACGGCCTCTAAAAGAGTGATGTGTGGTGTGTTTTCATTGTCGCTGTCACAACATTTGGTGTCGTCCGATTGAACGATAGCTCTTGTTCTTTCTATCGCAAGTCCTCCCATCTGCAACGTGTACTCACATATTTCGTCGAAGGCTTGATCCAATTTACGATTAATGAAATCAAAGTATCTGATTAAAAAAGACCTCTGACAATGTCTCACTTTAGCCCGCGCATAATAATCTCTACGATCGATATCGTATCATTCATATATTCAAGGATTAAATATGGATGACGAACGTCATCTCATGTGTGGATCTTCGCACAAGAATTCATCGTCATCGGCAGATAAAGTTAGAGACGCGCGTCCTGCGATAAGGTCTCCCTTGGTCGATCGCTCCCGCGCGACAACGCAAAAATTTCATGAGGAAAATAAAGCGAAAGATGATGAAGAAGAGAGATGTGATTCTAATGTGTGAGAGAGAGCTGTCGGACCTGTCCCCGTCGCCGCTCCCCTCGCCATCGCTGCTCGCGGAGCTCGGTTGCCGTCCGCTCCTACCACTGACCGTATCCTCCGGCAGAACCTCCTCGCTCCTGTGAACTGTAAAGGACGACTTCCCCTTCTTCCCGAAACCCAGCCGCCGTTTCCGTCCTTCCTCGCCAACGCATGTACCACCAACAGACGCACGTGGTATGTTATGGATTTTGCGTGACGTGATATAGTTTTTGTTGTTGTTGTTCGATGTAAGTTGCGGTAGCAAGAGCAACAGTTGTCGTGAGCGTAATGTCAGTTTAGCAGAACGATTTTACATGTGTACATATTGTTTTTTTTTTTCCAATGGTGAATGTGACAGAGTATCGGTTCGTGGTTTTTTTTTTTTTGCGTAACAGTGACGATCGGGTCCAGCAAATCGATCGATGATCCGTATGGAATGTTCCGTGAACACACGATCGGGCCGCCGCGATGAAAAATCGTGCAGGTGGGTGCAGATCGATGACGTGAATGGTCCCCCAGCGTCGAGAGGTGGTTGGTTGGTAGAAGTAAAGTGTGAGTGTGTTTCATGTCGAAGAGAGGCGGATAAAGATGAGGAGGGATGGCGGAGAAAACAAGAATACAATTAGAATGTACATACTGCCCCGCTTACTGGGTTTTTTGCTTGTCTACGGTATGCTCTTGTTATCGTTCAAATGTTGCCTGTCGATGATGTTTGAATTATGGTAACATGGCTGAAGAAAAAACAAAAAATCTCAAGAAAAAGAATAATCATTGCTTGTAATTTCTTTCATGTTCAATATGACTTTCTTCTCGGAACACGCTATTTTCAAAGAGTTATTTTAACATAATTTATCATGTTGTAGCTATGGTATGTGATGTGCTAGGAGAGCATTTTATTCCATTCAAAATTATATATTGTTAGAACTATGAAAACATACGTCTCTTTAAAAAAATTAATTTTTCTAAATTTCAAAAAATATCTGTTTTAAAGATTAATAGAATTTTTATAATCTTATATTAAATTTACATCGTAGAATGTATTCGTATTCTATTTTAATCTAGTCAATTTTGATATTAAATTAATATCAGTAAATTTGTATCTGAACAATTCCTGTTTTGCAAAAGAAAACTTAATTTTTATTAAAAAATATTTACATTTATTGCATTAATTTCACTATATTAATTTTTCTAATAGTTTTAAATTTATTGTTCGATATTAAATTTATATTTAACGATTTGAGAAACGATCAAGTTTAATTAAACAATTAAGAAATGTTCAAAATTTCAATCTGTATTCACCTCATCGTAAAACATACTGGAAATAATTATTCTTTTTCTTGGATTTAAACAAAAAATTATTTTTTGTTAAACTATATTGAATTAATGAGTGTCCGATTGTAAGAACCAAGACTCGTGAAATAGAAAGAATAAGATATAAAAGATAAGCAAGAAATGAACAAATGTGTCGAATATTTCTTGTATATCATTTCAAATTTCTTAATTATTCTATAATGCGAATATTTTATATCCGTTCGATGATTATAACCAATTATATTATTGTATCGCAATTAGAATCGCTCGAGAATTTAATCAACACAAGCATTTACAAATACAATATTCAATAATTGCATTGATTCTAATTATTTAGCAAGTAATATTTTTATCTATAATTCTTGATCTCTCTTATTCTTATTCTTCATTCGTATTTTGGCTATAAAAATATATAATTTAAAAAATTCTATCGCTCTCCCGCGCGCGTTATATTAAATCTATTTTCATTGCTAATACGCTTATAGAATACCCTATACAGATAGAATACAGACTGTGTTACTGATACACACATATTTGTTGTCAAAAAATGAGTATTTTTCCTATGAAAATTTCCAAAAATATTCGTTTTCGAAATATTTTATTTTTCGATATTATTCTTCGTATGAATATTCAGTTAAAGACAAATGGAAAAAAAGCAAAAACTAAAAACTGCATAAATAAATTTATTTTATTTATATCAGAATTTAAAAGCACTCTTCGCTGCCACAAAAAAATTTGTTTTATATTAACTCAACTAAAAATTTTTAAGTATTTTATATAAATAAATATATATTAGAGACCTTTAATTATTAATTACCAAAATTTGTACATAAAAAAAATTTTACATGAAAAAAACAATGTGTTATATTGACATATTAAACACAACAAAATATTATAAAATAAAATACTTCAATGCATTTTTAGAAATTTGGTCAAACGAAGAAGATGCTTATTTTTTGACAAGAAATATTGATCTGTACTCTACTTACACGAGATACACGGTATATTAAAAATACCGATATGTCAATGATATATTTACATCATCCTCATTTATGCACGTAGCGAGAGCACACCGTTATTATCTACACACTAACGATACTAGACTACGCTATCCTAATAAATACGAAATATCGATGTTCTGAAGAAAATGAAGATTTCCTTTTTTTCACTAAAGAGAGAAGATATATAAATGTCAGAAAAATAGAAAACTGTCTAATGTCGCGTAAGAGATAGTATCCATACATTAATCAAATCGCTTCTAACATCGCGCACCGAGGGAGGGAAACGTCATTATGTTCGCGTCAACGATCGATCTTTACGAAAGAATGAACTACGTAACACGTAGAGAGTCTAAACGTAAACTTAACTAGAAGTAGCCAATGTGACAATGTGTTACCTGTCGCAGATAATTGGCTGGTGCTGTTGCTCTTTTTGCCCAGACCCGTTTGATACTGCACCGCGCTTCCACTGCTACTGCCGCTTCCGCTCTTACTTCCTGGCGAGCTTTTACGGCCTCGCTTCGAAGCATCTTCGACGTTCAATGCGATTGCCGTGTCGCTAAAACTACCCGTGTCTGCGAAACGATAAACGTATTTGTGTGGATACTAGAATCAGATCAGCGCGATCCGAGCTTCAGGTATAATGATTTGTTTTACATTCCCTCGAAATGTTTTTCCCTCTTTTGTTTCTTTTTTGCATCGCGTCAGAACTTTGAAGATAAAAGAGCAAAAGTATAAAGTTGTGGAATAATACAAACATAAATCTACACACAATTAATTTTGATAAATTATATTAGAAATTTTACCAGGATATGAAACGTATAAAAGCAATGCGTGTTCAATCTTTATTATTGTTGAACGACAGACAGAGGAAGACGTTCGTGACTTTGCGAACTCAAAGAAAACTTTCATAAAACGTTTGCATGGACGTATGTCCGCAATTCTCTAACTACCCGACTAAATCCGAGTGTAACGAGTTCGTGACTGCAAATCTCGACGAAAATTTATGTTACTACTCCGCAAAGCTCTTACTTTTTCGGCTATACGTCACTGCATCATGACGGTAAATCAATGCCATTCTTACGAAGAATTAGTACGCATCACAGTGAAAGACCGAAGCTAGGTATCGAACAGAATTTTCGTTAAAAAGGTCTAAAATATATAACAGCGACAGGTATACAAAATTTTAATACTCGAGAATCGATTTAATTTTAATTAATTCAATTTTCGATATTATCAAAAGCACATAAACATGCTACGGATACAATATTTATTTGCGCTAGTAAAAATAATTAAGACGCGCTTTTTTAATATCTACAAGAAGAAAGAGCGAAAATTAAAAATATCAAAGCAACTTTATCGATCTTATCTTTTCCATCCGCGTAAAAAATTGAACCTTTTTTAATCCATCTAATTAAGCATCTTCGCTCACCTTTCTCGTCTTGGGGCACATCGGCGTTACTGAGACTCCTAGTGAACTGGCTTCTCTTGTCGTGTCCGTCGTGCCCGTTGTCGGTGACCTGATGTCTGGACGTCTTCTCGTACGAGCTCGATTGGCCGCTGTACTCGCTGCTTTCGGGCATGGACGAGGAACGACGAGTCCGTGCGTCGTCATCGTCGCGACGATCGGCGGCGGTGTCGACGTCGACGTCGTAGACAGATTTTTTTCGGAAGGATCGTCGCCGGATGGAGGACGTCGGTGGCCGCGGCGGCAGGTACGTCACGTGGACGTGCGGCGACGTTTTCATGTTTTGTGGGTGTTGGTGGTGATGATGATCGTCGACCCGTGGGTGGTAGTTTTTAGCAGTGTCGGAGGTAGCGGTTTGGGAATCAAAGAGACTCGAATTAGCGTTACCAGGGCGGGGTGCTCGGTTACGGGGCCTACGCGGATCGCACGGGCCAAATCCGCAGTTCTCGCTGCACTGGCTCTCGCTCTCCATCGAGTACTCGTAATACTCGAGGGTGTCGCTGATCGCCACGTTCCTCTTACTACTTCCCTGCGGTTGCTGATGCGGGTGTTGCTGCTGCTGACTCGGACGCCTTGGCTGCTGTTGCTGCTGATGACGCTGCGTGAGCTGTTGCTGCTGCTGCTGTTGTTGTTGCTGCTGCTGCTGCTGTTGCCTCTTGTCGAACAGTTCGAGATCCCTAGCCTCTGGACAGCTGCTGTTTCGCCTACGATATCTATGCTTCGATTCGATCGATGACCGCCGAGTGTCGTCGACCTTTCGCGACAGCGATCCCGACCTACCTAACTCCGAGGAGGACAGCTCACGACACTCGGGGCAACTACTCTTACGCCTAGCGCGCGACGACGCATATCGGGCCTCGCGACCCGAGGAACGCTGCGACCCTGACCTAACTAGCTCGCGACTGATCTCCGCATAACTGCGATTATCCTGATAGCGATTTTCGTAATCGTATCTTGCGTCTAACAAGTAGCTATCACGATCTTGTTCCGCGTCGAGGAAGCCCGATTTCCCGTTCGCTCTAGTCTCCGTCACGAAGCCCGAGGAAGTGATCCGACGGAAATGATCGGCGCCGACGACCGTCTCCATGGAGCCAAACTCCTCGTCGGAGTCCAGCACGAAACTCGACATCCTTTCGTCGTCTCTTCGCGTGCCGTATACTCGCAGATCTCTGCTCTCTGGACAGCTGCTGTTTCGCTTGCGGCGGTACATGCGTCTGGTGCGATCCGCAATCGAGCTTAGGTCCTCGTCCGAGTGTAGAGTCGGCGTAGATTCGGTTCGTTGAATTATCAGCCTCCTATTGTCCATCGACCCTCTCGATTGAACGTCTCTGGCATGCGGACTATCGTAGTCACCCTCTCTACTGCCTCTTCTGCTTCTTCGTCTTCGTCTTCGCGGCACGGTAGACGAGGAAGACTCGTATTCGTCGAGGGGACGATAACTGATGTAATCGCTCGTCGATGTAAGCTTTCTGCCGTCATCGTCCGACTGTGCGTAATCGCATTTTCGCTGAAAATACTCGTCGTCGTACATCGATCCAGCGATTCTTAAGTCTCGGATACTTTCATTTAGATAATCAAATCGCCTTTGCTCATAATCGTCGACTTTCTCTCGCTCTATGAATCCTTCGTCGTAATCGGCGTCCCAGTTCTCGTAATCTTTATATTTATCTCTTTGATAGGAACGGTCAGTTTCTCCGCGAGATCGCAAAATACTTTTGGTGTCTTGCGACATCCACTCCTCGTCTACGTTGGAAGTACTATGGACCTTCTGGAGAATATCGCGATCATAATTTTTACCAGACGATAGAGCCTCTTCGATGTTGCAGTAGGTGTGATCGCCGATCGTGTTACAAAGGTCACTTTCTACATTCTTGATTTTCTTCTCCGAGGATATATCTCTGATGTACGAAGATTCGTGATTCAAATAACTTTCGTCCATGTATTTTCTCTTGCTGGTATCGTCCTTATCCGAGATATTCCTCAAGTTGGATCGCTCGCTGTCCGCTAAATACGTGGACTGATAATCATCGATGCCTCGTTTGTCGAAGCTTGGGACGTAAATTTCCGTCTCGCCGCAGCTAAGTTCGGAGTCGTATCCATAAAACGGCTTATGATCTTGGGAAAGAAAATCGTAATTCGTTTCCTTGCTCGCGAGATCTGTAGGCACTTTGTCGTCGCCGTTAGAATCGTAGTAGGACTTGCTCTGATCGCCCAGCGCCGGTATCTTGTCGCCGTAGCCGGCGTCGCTGAGAGAGAGATTCCGCTTGAGCTTTCTCCGGGCGGTCCTGAGACTGTCGTCGCTGAATATGTTGCTCGAAATGCTCTCGTACTCGAAACTCTTGGCCCGGCGCGATAGCAGACCGACGGATCCTGGCCTAATACCGAAACGATCATCACCGTATGTATCGTGCATCACGTCGTAATCGAAGCTCCTAGCCTTAGCGGTTAAGAGAGACCTACGTGGATGCAGACTAGCGTCTACGTTCCTAATATCGAGATGATCGGGGAAATCATCGATCGGACCTCTCGAGACAATCGTCGTCGTTGTCGTTGTCGTTGTCGTGGTCGTCGTTGCGCACTCGTCGCGCGACTCTTTACGCAACGACAACTTGTCGCGGCTACCCGCGTGACGCGACAAATACTCGGAGTGAAACTTCTTCACGAAACGATCGTTAAAGTCGACTCGAAGGCAGTCCTCGACGTATATCTCCGGTATACGATTCTTAGCGGCTACGAGTCTCTTTGGCCTGAGTATGTACCCCTCGGAAACGCTGTACTCGCTGGTCTCGGGGCTGTAATATCTCAGCATGTTCTCGTCGACGGTCTGCGATCTCGTGAAGGGCGTACGCATCTTTTTGTACAACGAGCGCACCACTGCGGACTTGCTCCGTACGAGGGGACGCGGGAGGAGGGAACATTTGCCGGGGTTGTTTTTGGGCTGTTTGGCGGGATTGCTGTTGCTCGGACAATGGCATTCGCTGCAGGGTACCCTAAGTTTGTGCCTGCGCCTATTGCGCCTAGGGGGCGGGGGCATGGGAGATATGACACCGGGTATTAATACGTTTTTAACTGTCGGTCTGCAAATAATGTTTTTCATATAGAGAGATTTAACGCTCTTGCGGAAACATATAAACCAAAGGGTGAGCCCATTCCGCTTTTTTAATTTTTTTTTTAATTTTAATTTTTTTCTTTCTTTAGCGTCTACCGCGCGTTCGCGATCGATCGAACTCGTATATCGTATCATGAAATCTCAGAACTCGACTCTGCCGAGAGCAACGGGTCGGCATTTCAGAAGAGACACGCGGCGATCGATGTGCTTTCTTTATTTTCTATAACGTGTCAGATGAGGCACAACTAAGGCCCTAACCGTTCGACCAACGCCACGCATTTATGATATCCCTGCTTTCTTAGAATGGGGCACATTTATTAAATGGACATTGACACAAAGTGCATAGGAAGTGCAATCTATAATCGCTTCGTAGAAAAGGCGGGGAAGAACATTGGAACGTTAACACGCAAGCAGGATGTGAAAAAGTGCGACTACGGGATGTCCATTTAGTCGACAATGTCCATTTAATCCAGGGATTATCCTTGATTTGAGAGATCGAGCTGGTGAGTGTGCTATTTCGCGTCGATCGATCTTCATCTCATCGTGTGTGGAGACAAAAGTTGAGATCTACAATATCGATACATCGTGATGTTGTATTTAACAATAGACTACACACTCGATGTTCGATCTCTCCCTAACGGGGTACTCTCTTGACTATGGAATCAGCGTTGCTTTGCACATTGACGTTGCAACGCGAGGTCGTCCGTACGATAAGATAGCGTAATGATTACAAAACTATACTCACATTAGTGCTCTCGATCCACGTGGTCGTTCCGATTGCGTACTAAAGGCACTGCTCGTTACCGAGGCTATGCTCTCCATATCAGAATCACCGAGATCACCGAGCACATCTTTTTCGGGACTCAAATGTCCCTTCCTGGGTCTGTGCATCCTATAAGCGTGACTGTGCGACAACGTTAATGGATCGTGTCCGATTGAGGGAAGATCCGAGTCTGAAAGGCCACTATAATGCCTTTCCCAGCCTAGAAATAGATTATAATCAATATTATTTAAGATACAGTAATTCAAAAAACCGTGTACAAAAAGAATAAATTACAGTTAGATGTAAAACATACAAAATTAAAATAAACGACGAAACTTTATTAATATGTTTCATGAGTAAAAATAAAAAAAATGTAACATAAACATTGGCCCGAAAACATTTTATTATGTTAAAAAAGAATACGTTCGCTTAATTTTCCATTTTAAAATGCCTTTGTTTCTAATACAAACTTGACATTATTGAAATATTGAATTTAATACTCTACAAATGTTATGTCAACGTTGCTGTAATTCATTGTTAGTAAAATGTTAAATTAACTTTCTCAATTCATTTTTGTCTCTTATATGATACACTTTTGCTCTTTCACAGTTTCTTGCAGATAAAATTCAAACTATAATTACAAAAGAATATAATAAAAATAATAAACAGATTAAATAAATATTATCCTTGCTCGTTATGTATCAATAATGAATTCGCTATAATTTTTATGTTTAATATTCTTATTGTAACTTTCTCTAATAAAACATTTTCAGATTAATATTTACATTTTTTCCTTGTTTCTAATCATAAAATATGCAAGCATGATTGTTTAATTTTCAGACATGTTGTATATTTATTGTTTTAGACCAGATCTATTTCTATTCTTTTTCAGTCGAGAGTGTGAAATAGCAAGTATTATGTAAGACAGATTATCCATCATTTAAAGCACCAACAGAAAAGTGAACCGAGCTTACCTCCCATGCCTGTGCTTCTGTATATCGACTGCCTGTTACGGTGTCTCATAAACCTTGCCCGTTCTTCCAGATCTTGCGCGACCCTTTCCTTCAAGGCTGCCGGGATTTGAGGTAGCTGACGTTTCTTTGGCGATCCAGTGGGTGTAGCAGTTGCCGATCTCGAGCCGAATCTAAATAAGCGCGGCGGTAAACCCGTATCGTCAGTTCTCTCTTGCAAGTTTCATCCTCGCGATGAATGAATCGAAAAGTTTCCAATGATATATCTCATACCTCGTCGTGTGGACGTATCCGTGAGAATAGGGAATGGATCTGTGCTCAGGCGGAGACAAGGAACGATGACCGGTGGGACTCTGAGATCTTCCTCGGTATCTGACGCTCGGAGAGTCCATAGGCGCTGCGCTGTGCGACCTATGACCCATCATTCCCCGATGGATGTCGTCCTGAAGATACGCATTTAATGACACAACAATATTATCAATAGACATTACTTAATTGTACGCACGAGATATCGATAGATCTTGATGTGTCGATCCGAATATGCGAATATTTCTCGCGAGTGTATTTTTTTTCTCCATACATAATTCATCGATCGATCTCTCCTTCGTCGAATTGAAATTAAAAACCGAATCTTTTCGAACGTCTTACCTTACGATACGTCTGATAACCGGACGCGATGGTAGCAGGTTGGTCACGAGAAATCATGAGGGCCGCCCTTTTGCGTCCTTGAGGCGACATGTCCCTTCGACTCCGATGCTCGCCGTCGACGCAGAGCTCTCTTTCCGGTGGCGGGCTAGAATAGTGGCTGCTCCAGCATGCGTTCATTTTTTTTATCAATCAGTGAGTATTGCGTGCCTTATAAGTTAAATGAGGCGAGTGCTGTGAGTCTCGCGCTAATCTCAAAATGCATGCGGCCAGGATGGTAAAAGAAGCGGAAGGGAAGGTATGTTTGGAATGCTATAAAAATGAAAACAAACTACGTAGCACCGAGGAACGTAAGAAACGAGATCAAGGTAAAAATTCAG
This sequence comes from Camponotus vicinus, assembly GCF_025532165.1. Lineage (NCBI taxonomy): Eukaryota > Metazoa > Arthropoda > Insecta > Hymenoptera > Formicidae > Camponotus > Camponotus vicinus. The sequence continues at coordinate 8,347,442 of NW_028141946.1, forward strand.
TGAGACTTGTCTCTGAAAAATATTCGTACGCATTATTTAAATATTCGGCGTATATATATAATAATATTCTAGCGTGAGCTCGATTTCTTAAATCGCAAATTGCGAGAGATGCATATCTTCTAATTTGGCGCGAGAAGCGGCTCCAAGTTATTCGGCAATGCAGTCAAGTCTCCTCGGCGTTTACACAGCGTTCTCGATTGCGAGGCGCTTTTCGTTGCCAAAAATCAAAGTCGCGCCATAAAAAGAAGAAATCGCGAGTCGCCGTAAAACTGAGAATATGCCGTGTAAGTGCGTTCGATGGGTGCCAAGACTGCGTAAGTAGTCGACTATTGCACGTCAATGATCGATCGTGCTAAATGTGTGTTGATAGAAAATCCCGAGATGGAATTTTCACTGTTTCTGGCAACGAAAAGCAAAGTGTCCGTGCAAGACAGTCTCGAAAATTGGATAGCGCCCGACGTATAATTGCAGTCATCATCAAAAGCTCGCAAAGAGAGAGAAAAATTCAATCCACCCCGGCCGATGCGTCGCGATGCACTAAGCATTCTAAAAGCCATGTCCCGTCGCATCTAAGATTTTAACGTACATAATATGCAAGAAGCAATGACAGTATGACGTCTAAAGTGCCTACATGAATGGCGATTCGCTAATTTAATTAATATTCTTTCTTCGCGCGTTTCTTTCTTAGCAAAGAACCAAGACAAATTGCCCCGAGAATTTTGTGAAACACTGTACATTTTTATACATTTGTGATATTCATGTCATGCGCAAAATATTGCAACAGGAAAATTGATAGAAAGTTGAATGCCAATGATTGTTTTTTTGTCACCAATGACGTCTGTATCATAGTCACTGTTTCTTTCTTTGTCCGAAAACACTTTTCCTGCTCCCCCCAACCCCCCTTTTATCAGTCCTTAGAAATATATCCCTATCGAATAAAGATTTCTCGTATTCTTGTTATCTGTTCTCAGATTGAGTTAGTTACGTGATCGCGTCAGTTTGCGTTGTCCCGTAGTCTCGTCTCTACTACTTTGCGAATTCTCTTTCTTGTCACATGACTAACTGACTGATCTACGCGCGACATTGTAACCTAGCGAGGTGAGGATGCAAGACGTGTGACTGCGTGATGAAGGAGGAGAAAATATAAATTGTAATGGCCGTACCGCTTATAATTTGACGGCATATTATGAAACCTAAAAAATAAATAACAAAGCACACGATTAAAATTAAAATCAACGAGCGGGCGCGGCCGCGGCCAACGCATCATTGTATCTATAATGTTTCTTATCTCGCCTTATTATACTTTAATATTTGAAATATTTCATACACATATTTCATACACATTTGTCTATTCAAAAAATATTGTGCCTGATATAGATTTCTATGTACATGTATATATATGCTGAAGAAAGTTGCCAAAACCGACATTTCTCAGGCTTTAGCTTCTAGTTAAAAATTCAAAATAAGAATTTATACCCGCAGATATTTATTGGAAACTATTCTTTATCAGTTTTGATATCATTTTAAACTTTTGAATATAAATAATCTTTTTGTAAAGTGGACAAAAATTAAAGTGTGAGAAATTAATTTTGATATATTCACTAAAAATTATAGAAATACGATAAAAATATGCAAAAAATATTGTAATCAATTATTTAACTGAAAAAGAGTTATTGAATTTCAGATAAATTACATTACTACGTAATTGCGTACTATTCTATTTATAAAAACTAATATTTATAAAAACTAATATTATAAAAACTAATATTTTTAAGATTATATACGTACGTCTTTTTATGTTTTTAAATTAAAATCTTTTAAATGTAATTAAATTAGTCAATTTACATTACTTATACTTTAAAATTGACATTTCGAAGCAAATGTTAATTATGTCGATATATAAACCACAGGATATGTCAGAAAATTCTAATTGAATTTTTTAACCGTATCCTCTCTGCAAATAAATAAAGATAAAAATAAAACAGAGATTAAATTAATATATAAAAACAGATTCAGAATATAAAAGCAGATTTAGAAACCTTTAAAAAAGCAGAAAAACATAATAAAAATAGTTATAAAATATATATACACTTATTATTATTTAGATTGTACAATGCAATGGTCAAAAGAAAATCACAGAAATAAAAACCTTTGAACTTTGAGAATTCGAAACAAGCTAATTCAGCATATAAACAAGTTATAAATGCATTATATATACTTCAAATGAATAAATTATAAGCAAATAAAATTCATATCAATTCTGATAAAGTATTTCATTTAATTAATGAATTATATTAGAGAATTTAGGAGATCTATATCGGTTTTGGAGCGCTTTTTTTCTACAATATCTTACTCAATATTTATAGCATCATAGCAACACGATAGAAAAAATCAAGTAAGATATATACAATTACGAATGTGTATAAATTCCTTTTGCAAACAATTTTTTTACATACATCCGCCTATTAAAAAAGCTACCTTTCTACTTTGTCATTAAATATAATAATTTGTGCGTGAGTGCTCTTGGATAGAATCCTTAATAAAAATATTTTATCGAATTGCATCGTCCATATCGTATTATCGACTTGACGAAAGAATTATTAATGTAACCGGCGAAACCCTTTCGAATAATCTCATTAGACGGTACTGAAGGTTGTTAAAAATGCGCAGGATGTCCGCCGTTCTCTCAGGGGAACACCGGAATGTTTCAATTACTCGGGACAGCTTTTACAGAGGCTGATGCGCGCTTAGGGATAGAAGCGCTCACTTTGCAGATCGAAGCTGTTCGGTATAAAAAGAAGTGCAGAGCGATGCCGGATAGTATCTCGGCTTATCCCCATCTCTGCCACTCCACCTGCCAAGCCTATCGAGGATAGCACACGTTTTTTCATTCGATCCACTACATTGACTCGATTTTTCGCGTATCATCGACGAAAAAATTTATAATCAAGTAACTCTTTAAAATAATCTAAACGTTTGGGAGATGTAAATTTGAAAAATTCAATTTGCCAAATATTCGATAATTATAAATGTCGCAAGTACATTTAATAAATGTCGGTATTAAGCAAGTTTTTAATGTCGTTATTAAGAAAGTTTTGTCATTATTAATGATGAATACTTGCATTGATATGCAATATGTGCAAGTTTTGCATTTACAGCAAATAAATAATTCATCGCAAAACAATATCTATCTCTTGTCTTTGAAATAATTTAATATCCGTGCAATTTTGAAAATGATTCCATTATCACAGATGATTAACATTTTATTGTTGAGTAATTTTCTACCTTATTTCATTTCGATATGTACTATTATTTCTTCCGTTTGATAAGAGAACGAAGACTCGAAAGCTTTGGTGAAAACCACACTTTGTACTCACAAATAACGATCGGACATCACCGTTGGAATATTAATATGGATACGAGTTTTAAGGCTGACTTCCGGAGCTGACGATGGTCGCGGGCCAACTGCTATGTCAATTGGCTTGTTGCCCAGTTTTATAACTTGGCTTTTGCCCTCTCTCTTTCTTTCGATTACCCCTTCCTTGTTCGACTCTCATCTTTTTTTTTGTTCGTAATAATTTATATTATATAGTATATTGTACTTGTGTCTGTTTCTCTCTCTCTTTTCCACTTGGCTTGCTTATTAATCGTATAAAAAAGGAAGAAAGTTGAACCTTGTACGATCGCAACTACTTTCATATCATTACAAGAACTGTGATATAACTTTGCGATGTAATTATTTGTTAATTATATAATAACTTGACGACAAACGATTGATAAAAATAGTTCAAAATGCGATCTAGTAAAAAAAAAACACCAAAATTTCCATTTTTATACAAATATCCCTTTGTACAAATTCTAATAATTATTTAATTACACAACTTAGCCTCGTTTTAATGGAAGAAAACGGAATAATAACGGAAGAAATCCTCGCGCAGAAACTTTTTTAGGCCAAATATGCCTCCTCTGTTATCGATGGAAAGGTCGCGACGTGCAAGCAACACGAGAATGATTGTTACGGCAACAGCTACATAGAATGGTTATGAGATTTGTAAACAGGATCTTAAGTCGTGGGAGGGGGGAGACAGTAACGCTGTCAGATTAACACAATTCCCACCGGTCAGGTATATTGACCGCAGTGCATACTTAAACAATTAGAACTAATCAATTTTCGACACAATTGTATAAAGATATTATTAATCAATCCAACACGCGATCTTGTGTTTCCTATTAAAAAGAATTCCGGTTTATACACGACGAATTTACAGAGTGTTGGACGCAAAATCTAAAGTTGACCGATCATTTCCGTCGACTTGATATAATACTCTTTCGCCAAACTGAGATTTATATATGTTATGTACTACAGAGAATTCTCAAGAGATGATATTACCTAGAGGAACTGCCGATACTACTTATGCTGGCACCGTCAGCCGTTCTTCTTTGTTCCCTCGACACGTCGCAGTCCGTAATATCGCACTCCGAGGTGTCGGAATCACTTAATCTCGAAGTGGTCGACGGTGGACTGAGATGATGATCCGGCACGTCATCAGAATCTTGGTAATGTCTGCAGAAAAATATAATATTAACACTCTCTCGATAACGAAAGTCTCCCTTCGCGATATTAAATTTATTCGCAGTCCCTTTAGAAATAAAACTGTCAGAGGATTTCAAGATCCATTTTCGATATTCTCGAGTTTTGGCATGCAAATTTCTGGGACTCGCGAGATAATGTCGCATCGTAAGCAGGGACGAGAACATTGTCGAACATCCCGCGGGAGATTCGTATCGATGCGAGGTATTTATTTGATCGCTTTTAGTATTGGCATCTCGGAACTACTAGCATCCGCGAGTGCGATTCATACCTGACGTGCCGGTGTTCTCCGTGAGCGGTCAGAGAATGCCATTCTGGTTCCTCGTCTAAGAGACATACTGCCAATTCCAGGACAACCTCGCCGAGAAAATCGTTCGCCTCGTACCTCGCGTAGTCCCAGACCGTAATCTCCAATGCCCTTTTCCTCAATTCCGAACGTCTGACTCCGTTATAAAAGAAGGTCTGATTCCACCTAGGATCGTTTGTATTCGCCACGGTCTTTGTACGCCGTTTCGATTTCTCGCTGCAACATTTCAGGACACACACATAAATATCAGTTTTAAGAACCATCGATCGAATAATTGTTCGATAATTAAGTTGGAGTGGAATTTTTAACGAATCGGAGAACCAAAACTTCATCAAACAATTTGTTTTGTTTCTTTATCTGCAGCTTTACAATAATTTAATAACGATCGCGCGACTCGATTTAGAATCTCGATTGAAAATTCCCAATTGATCGAAACAATTGACCTGCATTTGCGTTACTCACCTCTTGTCAGGAAGCAGAAAGATTTTGGCGTAAGGGTTTCTCGGTTGGCCGTTGCTCTTGGGCGTGAGTCCCGCGGCACAAATTATCGTGACGATCAGCTGAAGTCCCATGGGATCGAAACCCAGCTTCACTTGAATGCTGCCGCCCACGTTCGCATTTCCGGTTGGATGTCGGGAGTGTCGACCGCGTCCTTGGGCATGCAGGTCCGGCGAGCCGGGTGACGTCACTAAAACCGAGGGTTTCTCACGCCTCGCGTCGTACAACTCTGCAAGTGATCGTGCGGTGTCGACTAGGATATAACGTTTCCGTACCTGCGATCTTGGAGCGATTCACGAAGGGGGAAGGGTGTGCTCGGAGGGGGAGAAAACGACAACAAAGGCAAAATTAAAAACGATATAAATGAATGAATACATAAGTAAAGAAGAGAAAAAATCGGGGTGATTCGAGTGAACGGAAATAAATTTTCATCCCTTGCGTGTTAAATAAATACAACAAAGAAAACAGAACAACACAGAAAAAAATCAAAACGTAAGATACTCGAGATACCTTTGAAGGATTAGATCGTCTGTTTGGAACGTCTATCTTAGAAATTTGTGCCGATTGTAGATACTTTAGTGAAATTATAGTCACGAAAATCAAGTTCTCTATTTCTTGCGGCGTCATCGAACCCCCGAGGGAAGGGGGATATTACAAAATCGATAAACTATTTCCGAACAGTTCTGGAAACACACCCACGTCCTTTAAAGAAGTGCAATCCGCATGCACAGGTTCTCATGATCACGGAAATCCGTGACAACGAGTTAAGAAAATGAAAGAGAGGAGAAAGCTGTTGTAATAATGTTAGATCGATACACATTGATAATAGACATAGCGGTGAATTACAGCAAGTTATACTTATTCGTAAGGATCGTACGGAAATATTCATATTCGTTACAAGTAGAGAAGAAGTACGATGGGATATTGGCGGTTTTATATTTTGCATATATATATTTATGTGTATATAATATATAGTTGTTGCTCCCATAAGACTATACCTATACAACGGTGCTCTTTAACGAGGGGAAGGGGTGCATTAGCATTACGATCTACGTCTACGTTAAACATCGACGGTTTATGCTCAAGGCAGAATAAGTGATAGATTAATTTTCGTTGCTCCGCCATGCGATTTATCGATTACGATTTGTAGCGTAATAATGATGTAATTATCTCTCCGGTTCCGTTTATTGAGATTTAGAAAAAAAATCCCACTAAACGGACCACAATCGGAGCTACGAGGGGGTTAACGATACAGGAAAAAACAGACACCGAGATCAATTGAAATAGTTTAAAGACAGAGCCTTGTCTGTGAAGCCTACCCCATAGAATACATTTCTTAAGACCTGGAATGCGAAAAATCATACAATCCGTGTGACAATAGCGTCGGTTCCAATAATATAATGCTAATAATAATGCTTAATGTATACTTATGCGAGGAACACAGAGTATGCGCCTCATAATTTCGCGTCACTTCAAAGAATACGGCTAATGGGATTTAATTGATATCGATAAATATTCCATCGAATCGGAATAATTAATTCTCAGCCCTTTCATGATCTGTCCAATTAAATCGTCGTAGATATTACGCGTACTACTTTATTCCCGGCATAATATATGCTCGCAATCTTTCTTATTATTTATATATTCTGTATATGAATATATATGTGTATTTTTAAAATGTTAAAAGGAAAAAATCGTAGATTAAAAAACACAAAACGCATTGATCTATCCGAAAGAATTTATAGAGATGAGTGCCAGGAATACTTTTGACTCCTAACTAATCATATTTAGCTTACAGCAACGTATTTTCCTAACATATTTTTCTATAGCTCCTTGTGCATATGTACTACATTTAAATTTACATACTCTATAAGAAGTAAAGATCTAAAACACAGTCTACCTCATCTCTTTCTACAATTATATTCATAAGATTTACTTCTCGCAATGTTTATTAAAATAACATGTGACACCCTATGTGTCAGCCTATTGTAGGAGAAAGAGATTTTAAATCAATGAGATGATATGCATATGATTTTAACATACATATATATGTTAAAATCATACGCAAGGAAAATCTCAAGTTTTGAAAGTAACAGGTGATGAAATAATCTATATTCACGACATATTTGATACACAGAAGCAAAATCAAGAATCGGAAAACGAGACGTGCCGAGCGCATAGTCACCTTTGTGATGCGGCTGTGATCCGGGGATGGTCTCGTGTTTCTGTCGCCATTGGCTCTGAGCGACAATTCGCCTGGACGCCATGGGCGTCGACGGGCCCGGTCCAGCAGGCGTCATGCCTGTCGTCGTCGTGGACAATTTTCTCTCAACTACGAGCTCGATTTGCGGCTCCAGTCTCGACTCGGTGATGATGTCGTAAACTTCCCGGAAGCTTTTGCCCTGCAGGGACCTCCCGTTCCACGCGATCACCTCGTCACCTGAAACAGCCGCAGGGAATACCCGAGAAATCGTCGAGCGTCCGATTCGTTCCTACGGATGTTTCACGAGAATGGAAATGGGGCACGCGATTGTACGGTGCGCTCTCAAAGCACTGAAAATATTCAAAGTGACGCGAGCGCAAGATTTTTGTCGATATGACACGCGATGCAAGGAAGATTCCGTTACATTGTCACTCTGTACATCGGATATAGTCTATTTTTCCCGATCCTCTCAGCAAATAGAATAAGCTCTTTTCATTTTCGTTTTCTCGTAATTTTATAGAGTGATTCAAGATATATATATATATATATATATACATATATATACATATGTCTGGCAATTAATTATCGAAATTGCAATTTCTCTAAAACGTAGCGTCAAAGATGTCTCGTGTGTTTTCGCTCGCGCGCGATAATCGCGATTCCTATGAGTAACATACATATTGTCCGCGACTCGCGTGTTTCGGAAAGTCGCCAAATCGCTTGATTTGAACTTTGTAATCCTCTTACCGGGTCTAAGTTGACCTTCTACGTCCGCCGTACTACCCTTTTTCACCTTCTCGATCAAAGCGCCTCTGGAACCGTCTTCCAGTAGCTTGCCACCGACAACTTTTAGCCCGAGTATACTACTGCAGCTTCCGGAACCGGCCGATTTTCGCAAAACCATGTGGCCGATGATCTTCTGACCGTCCTCACTCACTTGCCAGGACAGTGGGTGCTACGGAGCGCGTATAGTATTTCTTTTACTGATAACGAGTGTCGCATGCTTTCGTAAACCAAAAATCACATGGAACTTACGTCCGAATTCTGGAGAGAGAAATCTTAGATTTAATTGTCAGGAAAGGATAAAATGTTTTTCCAACGCATGTTGATTAGTTACTTTTAATGTCTCATTTTAAAAATAATTTGTTATAACTTGCAAAATGATCCAAAGACACATGTCGTTTTTATGAGATATAATTTTCAATTTCCAGTATTCTGGCGTATTTCCACATTATAATGATCTATTAAAACAACTAAAATAAAAAATAAATACTACACACATTAACTTAATCCTACTGAAAAATGCATTGCAACTATTTGCATTCAATATTCATTACATACACATACATACGCACATTGCGTTTTGCAATAATACATTTTTCACGCATTATCAAAAAAATTTGAGCATAAAGAAGGCTGCAATGTGTCATTCTTCGAGTCAATGAAAGATTTTTGAGAGAATACACTTAGGCAACTTGCGTCAAAGATTCAATAATATTAATATAATCGATAAAAAATAATATAATATAATATCATTCAATAAATTATAATATATTATAATAATGAGAATAGAAATTTTAATTATCCGAGATGAGCTGCTCTCTTTCTCTCTCTTGGAAAATAAAAATACATGTCTTTTTCGCGTACTCTCTCAACGAAAAAGACTATCTACATAATTCGACGAGAAATTTTATAATTTAATATTATAATTAATATTATAATTTAATAATTAGACTATAGAGAATAATTAGCGTGGCAAGCAATACGTGCTGTTGTAATATGTAGCATATATAAGAATGAAAATTAGTAGTCACACACTACTACATGCGATACATGCGTGAAACTAGCAAATCTTGTACAGTGTACATAAGACATTCCATACTGGCAAGCGGTACATCCAGTCTCCGAAAATCTTCGAAGGCAAATGCAAAAAAAAAGTGTACACACAGGCATGCAAGTAACACTGCGTGGTCGTCGGATATGCGTAATACTGCGTAAAAATCCTGAGCGCGTGATGTATCTACCTGAGAACGATACGTCACACAAGGTGGATCTACTTTAGGGAGAGGGGTCGCCTCGTTTTGGTTTCTATCCTATCGAATAGAGCTGCTCTATCATCGATACACGCGATTCACAACAAGCTCGAGGTCTTGTAAGATCGAATTTTAACTCAAACTTCCATCCGTAGCGTTCTTTTTTTCTTTATTATAACGTGTTTAATTATAGCAATAATAGTCGCATTAATCCTGCTTGGACATTATTATGATAAATTAGGGGAATTGATCCACAGAACTGGCCATAATAAAAAAAAAACCGCACAAATGTTTTTATAGATTTACATTTTTATAATCCATTTCTGCTTTTACGCCAGTAAAATGTGTGAAATAAGTTTGGAAATACTAGTATCATTACAATAAAACGATCCTTTCGCTCGTATTTGTATTAATGATACAAATTGCAAAAGGTCGGAATTCCAGCAGACATATTGAAATCGTAGAACCGGCAGGATCGAATGTCAGAACAGCAATTACGCTATTCTTCGCTTAAACGATTAAATACAAATCTTTTACAATACATTGGTACAGCAGTTAACCGCTCGGAATCGTAACAATTGAGAGAAGAGATATTTAAAAAAAAATCCTTTGCTCAGATCGAGATGACAACTAACGAGGTCGTCAAGCCTCGTCCGTGTTGTTATACCCTTTGGCCGCGTTCCAATTCGATTAATTATGAAACAGATACGCTTTTGTTTCAAGAGCCTGGTAATATTCGCCGGTTCCTTAATTGGATCATTTTGGATCGGCGCGATAGTCCGCTTCGAGTCAAATTTTTCAGATTTACCAAGCTACAGGGGGATGACAACAAGGTAAATGCGTAAATAGATCCGCGTCTGCCGAGATGATTATCGATCGATTGCGTGAATTAATTTCCCGCGTCGCCAAGTCTTCTGCTCCGATTGGCTCGTCGGTAGAGATACGCGAATACGATTGGTATTTAATTTCCTCGCTGCTTTTTATACCTTCGCGGGAGCGATTTCCACTCTAGTCCGCGAGAATGAAAGCCAGTAACGCAAAGCAACGTGACTCGTTTGGGAAATAAAAGCGAGAAAGATTGACCGCGATCAGAGTCATTTAGAGAGATAGTACGTAAGTCGTCGCTAAATAAATTACCCGATCGTTTACTCTCGGCGAATTTAATCCTGATTATTTGCTTCGTATAATTGGAACGCGACCCGCACGTCTATCATTTTCCTTCATATATCATGAACGATGAGCCGTGTACGCAACATTGTTCATAAACTTTACTCAAATCACGGCATCTGTCAGATTCGCGGTCGTAAAATCTGTTTTTTTATTTTTTTGCAATCACTTAACACGTAAATCTGTGTGATATTCTTGATAAAAAAATTAAATGAAATATTCTTTAGGTGATTTACTTGCAGCACATTTCTATTTATTCGTCTCTTAATTGGAGAAATAAATCTTATATATCATTACAATTAATATAGTTGGAAGATACAATTGGGAATATTGATCAGTAGCTATAAATTGTCCGATAGAAATAAACATTAAATCAAATAATCTTTGTTCTCATATAAAAGTATTTGTAGTCAATTATATAATTTGATTCGATTCACATAGATAGTGCTCGAATCACTTTAACTGGTATTTTCAACCGAAGAATAGGAACGATAACCTGCAATCAAGCCGTAATTGCTTCTTTTTATCGCTTATTTTTATTATTTAAGAAATCTATTCATTCTTTTGCGTATAATATCCTCCGTTTCCGCGAAATTGTGCAATCACAGATTAAATTTAAATAAAATTGGCAAAATAGATTACATATGAAACGAAATGCTTCCAATTATTTGCAGAAGAATTCAGACCTCTAATATCGAATCGATTACCTGCAATTATATGTTCTTTTATATATTTTTTTTAGTTGCAAATTAAATTCAACTAGATAATGTATTTTAACTTGAAAGTGGCGTAGAAGAGAAATGAATGTCAGAAATGATATTCATTGTTTAAAAGTACATAAATCTTGTCGTCGTCTATTAAATCTACGTTGCAAAACTCTTGAAAATTACAGTAGATTTCAGTCGGAAAGAGGCACAATGGAATGGATCGAAAAAAGTCTGACGCAAAAGAGTTGTAGTTCAAAAGACGATTTTCTCTCTACTTAAAACTTATGAATTCACGGAGTATTGTGAGTAGTAAAATAATCCTGTTCTTTTTTTTCACAAAATTCCATTAAAAGATTTCGTTAGGAATGATAATAAATAATTATTTGTGTGTCAAATCGATCATTTAAGAATCGAAAATCAATAATCAAGATATTCCGTGAGTTCAGTTTCAGGGATTTAGATGAGCTCAAATTTTTTTTTATATACATATGTTAAATATAAAAAAAGTCGATGTGATACAAATAAGTTATACAAATAAACCTCGAGATCAAAAACGAACACAAGCACACAAGCCTTTAAGCACGAAGTTTAGGATTAATCGAGCAAAAGAGGTTCTCTCCTGTCCGCACCAAGTGGAGGAAAGAAAAGAAAAAAAAATCAAATGTTCAGTAACTTGATAATTACGGCGTATTACACCTCTCTGAATTCTCGCACATCAAATCAGTATCTTGGCAATCAATTCAGCATAACTTTCCCTCCCTGAAACTTCGCCTCTCCTGGCACACATTGTAATCCGAAAGTAATAACTAATTACACGTGCTGCACGCTAATTGCAATCAATCAATAAGCCATCCCTCCAATGCCTCTTTGCTAACGCTATCAAAGCGAGGAGCTGGAAAGAAAGTAACCGTATTCCACTTTGGACGACGTTATTATTCCGCTTTGACGTATCCGGCGCGATTAGCGCCTATAAAAGTAGCGTGAGCGCGTAATAAAAAGTATATATCATCTGTATCGTGCGGTCTCTCGATCGATGCAACAAAAAAGTACCGTTGGAAAACCCCTTTTACTCGATCTCCGGCGAAAAGTACCGGCGATCTATTCTTAGACTCCGTCTATCGTAGGCCCCTGCCTTCTACACCACCATCGACCGCGATCTACTCGCTACAAACTCGAGAAGCGTTTCTCTAGCGTTCTTACGAGCCGGTTGACGTTACTCGCTCGTAACCCGGCCCCGTACCTTGGGCAGATCGCCCCTGTTGCTGTCTTCACTGCTCGTGAACGTGCTAGAAGTGTCTATCCCGGAGTCTTTGGTCGCGCTGTCTTGGCTACCCTGCCGATCGGCCTCCCAAGACCATTCCTCCTCCTGAGGGCCGCCGACATTGGTCCCACCATCAAAACGCACTGTCTTTTTCCCCCTCCTCTCCGTGAACCTAATAGACACGCCATATACACAGAGAGACACGGATAGGTGGTTCATGTGCGAGGGTTGCATTTTATTTATCGTGTATATTATTCCCGCGCCGCATTTGATTCGCAAATTTCGGTCCGAGTGTTTGAGCTCAAAGTGTGTGATTCAAATATCTATCTCTTGTTTTCCGAATGTTTAGTTTATAATAGAATATTAATAAAGTGTAACGAGAGGAAAATCTCCAATTGTAAAAGTTTGTTTCTCGGTTTACGTTAATTTATTACAAAATTTTCACACGAAGCGTGCGATAATGTCATTTCAATAAAAAAATTTCGATAACAATCATGTCTATTTTGCGAACATAATATATATTGCTCTACGCTTCATCTTTTCGTTTGATATTTTTTCGAATTCGTTGGTCAAAAAGTTATTTTCGCATTTAAATATAGTTTAGATATGAATGCAATCTTTCATCATCACAAAATTGTCGTCAAAAATAATAAAAGCATTCTATATATGTGTTTTAAATTATTGTATATTACATTGAATCAAAGATACAAGAGAGAATTATAATATTGAATTAGGATATTCAATTTATATTTTAATGAAATATTTTAATGACGTAAAAAGTATTTTACTGAAAATCAACTTATCAAACTCTCATATTTTTAACAATTATTGTACACACGTGCAATGAAGATTCACATGATTCTTGTAGAATATAGAGAAATTTTGCAAAAAATAAATCGCTGAGATGGATCAGAACACGAATTTTTAAAATACGATACGGATAGATCATATTTATATGGAGTTCACATTTTATTTCAGTTAATTTAATTAATGACGTTTATGAATATTGTCAGAAACCTTATATGCTTCACATTATATATGTAATTGCAGCTTAAATTTGGATACAATTCTAATTTCAAATATTTTTCATAAAAAAAAACAAAAATATCACTTGATAATATTAACGCGATATCATAAACGATATAAAAAACTTTTCAATTTTAAAAGCTCCATTAATAAAAGTTCGTCATATTCACCTAATTCAACAGATTCTCGCAGACGAAGCGCGCGATAAATTGCATGGTAATTTTGACAGGATAAGTAGCAATATATCTGTAAATTCAACTACGACATTTATCATAGTTTCTTAGATTTAAACAGAAAATTATTATTATTTCTATCGCAATATTTTCTCGCATAAACTTGACAAATAACAGAGACATTGTTTTCGTGTTGCAGATCGAAAATGGCTACCTGAGAGATGCTCAAACTTGTGCAATCGGAGATTTCGGGCGACGCGCGATCCCGTCGTGAATAAATAAATAAATATTCCCGCTGCACCGTCCGGGTCCCCGTCACGCGTTTGTAAAATCAGTGAGGAAGCGAGAAAAGAAAAAGCGACCTCGCACGCGATCTCCTGTGAAAAAAAACGCACCTCCTACTGTCGGAGCGCCACTCGTCGCCGCATCTTCGGAAGCTCCGTCTGACCAGAGTGTTCTCTTCCTTTCGCGGCTCTCGCGGTGGATGGTGGCCGTTATGCTCGACGGCCGTGCCCGCGCCCGACCCATGGTGCCCATTGTGGGATCCGTTGTGCCTACGCCCACCACTGGACATCGATTTTGGACCTCCCGCGTGGTGGTAGTACCCCTTCCCTACAGTAGATCCAAAACGTTTTTTCGTTTTCTCTCTCTCTTTCTCTCTTTTTTTTGACAGTCCCCTTAATTTTACTACAAAAGTACTCTCGTCATCTCCGAGAAGCTTATTCTCTCGGCCTTCTTTCTCGGCGTACACGCTTTTTTTTTAATTTTACCGTCTTTCGGAATGATCGAGAACAGGTCTATCGTGTCTCGAGTTTCGGTTCTTATTTCTCGAATCATGGACGCACCTTCTTGCGATGCCTCTCGTTCACCTGCTCCTCTCTTTCTCTCTTTCTCTCTCTCTTTCTGATTCGCGCATCAGCTTCGTGTGTGTGCGTTTTGTGTATGTAGCGATATACCTAACAGAAATGAAATAAGGCGGTGCAAGCTTGCCCGCAATAAATGTGCGATAGACGATTTCTGGAAGCATTAAGTAGAATCGTAATACGACTTCTGAATTTGCGTACACGACTGGCGAGAGACGACTATGCGTAAAAATATGCAGGGGTCGTGTGATTGTGTGTGTACATGTGTGCGCGTATTACGTGCATAACGATAAGTTACAATTTGTCCATCTAAGATTCTGCGTTAGAACAGATTTCCTTGGAACAGCAGGATTTAAGTGGTAGACATAGAGATTCTTATTCGTGTATTACACAAAATTGAACAGAGATGTAAAACACGAAAAATTATAATACAAACAGAAAGATACAGATTTATTTTTAGCCTCTGTACGATTACATCTCGCATGCGCCATTGAATAATCATCGATGCTCTTACAATTATTCAGGAAATTAGGATCAAAAATGAGTTTAGGAAATTTTATTAAAGTTTCAAATTTATAAAAAAAAGAGAAAGGAAAAAAATATAAATTTTTAGGACTTGTACATTACCAGAAAAATATGCCCGTATAATATAACCATATGTATTTTTAAAATATATTATATATTTCTATATAATTATTTGAAACTTTCAAAATTCTTGCTTTCTCAGTTTCGTGAGTTATTATCTAAAAGACGATACATTTTTTTAGAACACGCAAACCATATTATTACCCTAATTTTATTTTAAAAATGCAGCGCAAATGTAGATCTTTATCGTACGGATGCCAATAGCACTTTTTAAGACACGAGAGAAAAATAAAATGTAACATAACACAATTCCCAAATTTGATAAAGAACATAATATTACTATCACAGCCGTTATTACCCCTCAATAACAGGTATCCACAGTCTATGCAGATATTGAAATATGTAGCGAGCGAGTAGAAGATATTTCGAGAGGCGCAATATTTGTGAGAGTTGTACGTGTACGTATTTTTTTGAGGTGTAGAGTGGATAAAAATATACCTGTGTGCACGATTCATAGCCGTCCAAAGTAGAACAAATAAAATCTATTACAATTCTGTGCCGATCGGTCGCGTCACGCGATACGCGAGCTTATTTCGCGAGCTACGCGCGCGCAAGTAGGCAAGATTGCATTTTCTCCGTAGAAAAATTTACTTTGGCACGTACTCGCATTATTCTCACATTATAACGTCACATGGGTGTGCCCCGAGGCCGCAAAAAACGGACGGAGAATTTTGCAAAAATATACGCGCGAAGGATAATATAAAAGAATTCTCTAAAAAACATACGCAATTAAGCGCGCGGACGGTATGTTTCCCCGATCAATCTTTATTTGAAATTAAATTAGGCGGAATTTTAAAAAAATATACACGTAATTTATACGCGTGTAATTTTTAATAATAATAAATAAAAAGAGAAAAAAATAAATTCGGTTACTCAACATGCGCGACCGTTCGGCAGAGATACGTACACACACATGCACACGCATACGCACAGATATACGTATTATATATGTTTATATAAGTATACATACAATTATATATATATATATATATATATATATATATATATTTATTTATATTTATATAGTATATATATAGCAAAAGATGATGTTTGCTTGGTATTTTTACGTAATAAAGTTATTAAGTACCGCGGAAAATTGCCGCTCACAGAATTTCATTCTGTCTGCTACCTTCTCCCGCGAGCCCCTGGAAGTCATCACTAGCTGCGGCGGCTTTTGCCCTAAAAGCCGATCTCCCTTTAACTATATACATCACACAACACACTGTTGACTTATCGCTAATCGCGAGATAATGCGCTGCGATGTCTCTCATTCACCTACATCAGGAAGATGGATTGATGCTATATAATGTACCACAGTACGATATGCAATTGGAGGAACACAGAAATATCTACGCACAATTTCGTGCTCAGTGTTTAATTAACGCAAAGAGATTGAAAAACTAAAATACGAAAGAACACTGCAACAAGTTGAGAACGTTGAACATCTGTGAATTGAAAATATCGCGCGAAATAAAATAAGAAAGCTTTGAATTTTAACAGTGAATGATATATTTTGTACAATCGCGCGGCGAAAACCGCAAATGCAAATGATTCTTTGACGTTAGATGATGTTGCGCAAGAGTTGTGATCTGTTGTTAATTCTTTCACTGAAAGAAACGTACAATTAAATCTTTATTGATCGTACATTAAATGTCAGCGATCGGAAATCATATATGCAAAAGAATATTTTTAGATCGAGGGAATTGTAAGGATTATATTGAGTGGAGAAAATCTCAAATGCGCCATATACAGGCTGTCTGACAAAACAGATGTTTTTTTAATAGTAGATCCTCTGTTCAATTTAGAGAAAATTCTTAGAAAAATGTGGAGGGAGAGCATCATTTTTTGCAAATTTATAATTTTTTATATCTTTGTTTAACTAAGCTTCAAATTAAAAAATTCTACTAAAATAAATTCCAGCAGAAATTAATTAAAAAATGCAATTTTGATCCTTTTTTAATACTTTAACTTTACAAAGTTTAATTTGTGAAAAGCTTTTCTTTTTCAATCGTTTTTATAACTAAAAAATTATTAATGTTTCAACATTCTTTCTAAGAAAACATCATCTTCAGATTGGCCAGAAAATCTGCTCTTAAAAGAACACATCTGATAATTTTCAACGTCCTGTATAATATACAAGTACATACGTAGCGCGATAAAGATTCATGTAGCTCGTAAAACTAACAAATTGGCTATACGATCGCCAAGAGAGAACATCCTTATATCATTCAATGACACTTATATATCCATGTTCCGCGCGATAGTGTGCATTTGATATCCGTAAGTCGAAATGCGCGATCTCTCGATATTACGGCATAACGAGAGACAATAAAAGCAATAGTTACGCTGCTGGAGAGAGTTGCTCCATTGACGATCGAAGACGCGATTTAACAATGGAACCGATTTAACCGCGAATAATATTACACTGATACGCTCGGTTGCGTCCAAGAGACTCGATTTCCGCCATTGCGTAATTCCGAGTGCGAAATCCGAGTCAAAATTTTGCTCCAATTTTCAATCCCAATTTTCTCACATTTATAGATTCTACAGGATTTCGATAAAAAAGTTTAATTTATATAAAAATTGAGCTCTCCTATTTTATACCCCAATAGACGAAGGTTTCCATTCATTGTCGGAGATTTAAAAGAGAACCTTTTAACAAAATTATAAATTATATAGGTTCAAAATATTGCGATCTAACTGTGTTTGAGGTATCAAGGTAGACATTGGATTGAAAAACTGAGACAGAAAGAAAAATTTTGACTCGGGAATTTGTCCACGGGATGAAAAAATCTGGAAAGCCTCCCTTTACATTGGGACCCACGTCTCATGAGGTAACGACGTTCGTTCTCGTAAAACGAGGAAATTGGAGTGATGGGAGCCGATGGACGTTTAAATCGCGCGTTTGTAAAGTAGACGAAATAAAGAGAAAGAGAGAAAAAGAAAGAGAGAGACAGAGAGAGAGGGTCATGCATCCGCAGGTACCTGATGACGCTCACGCGGGTGATAAATACAGAGGGGTGAACGCGAGCAGATGTCATTACGGCAAATACGCGCGCGCGGGAAAGAAGACCGGGGGGAAAGGGATGAGGGGCGGAAAAGGGGAGAGGGGGAGAAAAGTGCAAAGAATCTTAATTTAAAAGTTAGATGACACCGCGACTCACCGCCGTATAAATCACTCTGAGATTTTACCGCCCCATTCCCGGCGCCACCTTACGCCCACTTTCGCGTCGCCGTCACCGTCGTCGTTGGTATCTCGTTTATGCTCCCATTTCTCGCGAAAAAAATGTCTCGCTAAGCTCCCCGGAAGTTCGGAAGCGTTGGATAAAACTGCGCCTACGAAGGCTCATTACCGCGATAACGAAATTGAGCAAACTCGAAATGCCGAGTACCTCCCTCGCTCGCTATCTCACTCGACGAGATAGCGTGATCGATAAGCGAAAGAGGTTTTTTTTTCTAGATATTACGGCGGTTTTATAAGCGTTATTATCCGTCGTGTCGAATTACACACTATCAGTCGAATGTCAGGAGCGGATTATTTAATCTGGATTCGCTTGCCGATAAACGGCGCGAGAAAAAAAAAAGAATCTTCCCCTAATATCAAGTCCGGAGCTGAAAGATGTAACGTATACACGGTGGGAAAAAAAATTGCCGAGAGGAAACTGCTAAGCCAAGTAGATTACCGACAACTGCATCAATTGTACAGCAAACATCTCTCTCCTGACAATTAATTTATCCTGTATAAATATTTTCCCCTTCTCTTTCTGTGTCCATTCCGGAGACACGTGCCTTGTTTTTACACAACTCAGGTTATCCAGATATCAAAAAGAAGCAATTGCCTGAATATAATATATAAACACACATAACTCTCTCTCCCTCCCTCTCTCTCCCTCTCTCTCTCTCTCTCTCTTTCTTGAGTTGCTACATACACACGCAAACTAAATCTCTATTCTCTAATTGTATTGTGCATCTACGAATGGGAGCAACAACAACCGTCAGATTAGGCCGTCGCTTCTCTCGCGTTCATTTAAAACGATTCTCACACACGATTATTCATTGTGACTCGGCCCTTAACTTATGATTTTGTCGCAATAATCATCTCTGCTCGTCAGGCTTCTTAACAAAATACGTTCAGTTATGTGCACCTTGTCCTATCTCTTGTATGCTTTTCAATACTTTTAATTTAACTAAGTCCGATTTTTTAGAATCAAAACTGAAAAGGGACAAATGATCAATTAAATTAAGATTATATCGAAATCGACCATTGATCTCGCAGCTTGAAAAATGTGCGATCGATCATCCAATGCACGTTCTCCATTGCATCATTTTACATCTCTTGCGATTCGTTCGAATAAAATAATATCTTCATAATAATGAAGATATTTTATATGGTTATTTAAACTTTTTCTGCAAAGTTTACCGTCTCCAGCTTCATATAAAAGAGATATATAGAAAAGAAAAAATACGAGACGAATGAAGAACTCTGTCGCGTATATATGGGTTTGCATTATCGCTATTATTAGCATTTTTATTGAAGAGCACAGGCAAAGGCCGTGCGTCACACAAGATGGCACGATGCGTGTCTTTGATACGTATACCAACATAGTCACCAGTCTTCACAGAGTGGCGACGCTTGATTCTGTCCTCCGTGTTTATCCCAGGCTATCGCGCACCAATACAGTAATCAAGTGGAAATAGCGACATAGATAAACAGTTATAAAGCCCTCCGACACTCGGGAATAAATATGGAGGAATAAATATATGAAGGAGAAGAGAGCATAGAGAGTGGGATTAAAGCTGCTACTCTGTAAAGTCTAACAAGGGTTGATTTAACTATTTGCATCGCCGGATATACGGTAGGCGCAGAGAGCTGCCCACATATTTTTGGATTTAAATATATCAATAACTACGTAAATCGTTGCCTTTACTCAGAGATTTCTCATTGAGCCAATTTTATTTATTTTTAATTATTAGCAAGCAGCGAAAGCTTGAAAGAAATTAGTATCCATGGGACATTTTTGAGATATTGATGTCAAGGATTGGAGAGACAAACGTTCATCCATCCTATAAATTAATTAAGATAAAAAAGTATGCGCTTATCGTGCATTCGACATATTTTAAATAGCGTGTCTTATACACAGCGTACTAAAATTATTACAGTAGAAAATTAAATGAATTTTCCCTCCTATTGTCCCAGCATCTAATTTCTTCGCGATATAGATACGCGCTTTGATTCCTACGTAAAACACCAAAGCTAATTTCGATGCACGTGCGGCACCAGATTTATGAGAAGAAAGCAAGAACTCCATGGTAAAAAATGAATACAGCACCAAAGCCCTGCTCGTCCGACCGTCAAATTGCAATGTCTTTGGATTAAATTTATATGAGACTGCCTAACTCCCCTCCTCGCCCCGTCCTCAGAAGGTTCAATCTAAATTATGCCGTAAATACGCAAAAAAACCCCAACGGTGTTGGTGAAAACATTGCAGATGTTAATATAATTAACTGCCCGAATCGAAATTTTGTTCTCATTTTTTATTTTAATTTTTAATCCAGCATTAATATTTTAAGCATCGTCCTTTCCTTAAACTATTTAATTTATAGTTTTGTCGAAAGTCCCTTTTTTAAATTTTCAAGCGAAAAAAAACGGTTTATTTACTGTTTATTTAAAATAGGGTAGTTTAATTTCTATAATTAAATTTAATGAAATTTTCTAGAATTTATAAGCGTGAAAAAATTAAAGTTGAAAATAGAAGCAAGATTTCAACTCGAGATACCTCGAATATTTCTCTCATTTATCAGAGGATGATCATAATCGTGAAAATAATCGACGTGTGGACGAATTAGCCTGGAAACTCTCGAAACCCTGTAAATGTGTGCGAGAAAATACATAACACGCGTCGGTGCCCTAGTCGGTAGACTCGAAAAGCGTGATCGTACCACGATACGCAATCCTTTCATTGTTCCCAGGGGAGAGGGAAAATGTCAAAGTTTTCAACCTCCGTTCATAAGTAACGAGCCGCATGGAAGGGTGGCGCACCACTGGGTGTAGGTTCACGTGATCTTCATTGTGCTCCCGATGACATTTCGTAACCCCATTTCGTTGAGGACATTTTTTTATTTTTCGAAAAAAATAAACATACGCGTTGTTACCGTTGTTTAGAGTTACAGTTGAATTAACGTGAAAAGCGACGCTGGAGAAACATTAAATTTACCAGCCCTTTCATTCATTACCAAAGGATAAAAATGTAGTACAATATACGAGAGTATATATTTCGAAAACAAAATAACAGAGTATTATTTTTCGGAAATAAAAGAGAGACTAGAGAGATCGAGCCAACGAAGTGCAAAGAGTCAAAGTGCACTAGTAAATTCATGCGCGGCCCGGAAGGAAAAATGATTCCCAAGATGATTATCCGATGGATTGCCCAAAAGAGAAAGTAACTTTGAATCTTTGAGCCGGCGGCATTTTTCTGACCGCCCAGTCCTGACTTGGATAGGGGTCGAAGACTATCTCGAAATGAAGAAGAGAGCAGATGTTTGAATTTCGCCCACGTGTTGGCCGCGTGACGTCACGCGC
Organism: Camponotus vicinus; assembly: GCF_025532165.1. Lineage (NCBI taxonomy): Eukaryota > Metazoa > Arthropoda > Insecta > Hymenoptera > Formicidae > Camponotus > Camponotus vicinus. The sequence continues at coordinate 8,369,496 of NW_028141946.1, forward strand.
AGCGTGTGGGCGTCGCGAGCGGGAGGCAACAAGAAGGAAGAAGAGGAACGGGGTGGAAATATAGGAAGACCGCGGTAAGCGAAAGAAAGAGAGAGAGAGAGGGATGGATGGAAGGCGAAGGATGAGCGGAAAGGGAGAAAGAGGGTCGAGGGGGGATGCCAAGGATCAATGCAACGGCGAGACCGGGAGGACAGAACCTGAGAATTCCCGCAGGATACTGGCGGCGATACGCGGACGCGCGATACGCAATCGTAGAGTTCCGATCATGGATTTAACGAACGTGGCACGAATAACCCTCGCTCGGACATCCCCTTCCTCTCGCTTTCCCTCTTCGCCTACTTCTCCTCGTCTCTCTTTTCCCTATTTCTCCCGCGATCGATGATCACGCGTGTCAAATCCAGTCGATATTAGACGCTGGCAAGGATTGTTAGAAAACTGGAGAAACACACCACGAGCGCGTTGGCCATTATAAAATCGATATGTGCGCATCAAGTTACGTAACGTGGCATTTCACATGCGTTACAATGCATTCTCGCAAAAATTATTAAATGCAACCGTACTATTCATCGCGATCTCTCTCTCTCCCCCTTTTCTCATCTCGATTTCGCGTTTACGAAGTGTCACAGCATCACTTGACGTAAGAGCTACAAGCGTCTTGTTTAAACACGATGCTTTCTGAGGGGAATTTTGTAGCGCGCATTTTTTTCATGGAAAATTTAATGCACGCATTCAGTCATCAATCTTCGCGTTATGGCGATTATTAATTCGATGACCCAAAGCGCCGGACATGAAATTCGACGCGACGGAATTTTTTAATGTTTATGCCGTGCGATCGACGCAGAAACTCGACGTGTCCGACCTTCATCGTGAAAAAAGTGGTACACAACACGCGGCAGAGAAAGAGAGAGAGAGAGAGAGAGAGAGAGAGAAGGAGGGAAAGAATACAAGTTATTCTTGTACTTTGCGAGAGTTACACACGACACCTGGATGAGTCGGTTCACAGTTCGCCGATCCCGCGTTTAATCAACTGTGAATCGCATACATGCACACCGTTCTCTCACCTTCGACCGATTTTTCGAACTAGATGTGACGTTACACAAAAACAAACGCGGCGGCAAAATATTATCGAGGACGCGCGCGTGAAATTTACAAATTTTTTGGCAATCAATTAAAGTAGAACGAATCTCTCTCTTTTCCTTCATCAATCTTGCGCGTAATCTTGCGTATTTTATTACGATACACATGTCCGTACATGTAGAATATCCTTTTTTTATTTTAATATAAAGTTTATAAATAAAAATTCTCAATAAAGAATTATATAAATGTAATTGTAACTGTTTTATATCTATATAAATGCTAGAGACCAATGTAATTGCATCAAATCACATTTAATGCAATGTGTGTAATTGATTGATATTTTATAGTTGCGCACGCGTTATTGTGATTAAACATGAGCATTGGATTGATCGATTACATTTTCCTCCTGCAAATGGCATGAGTTGTTCTTCTCGCGCGTTCATTCTAAACCAAATACCCATTGACACGGAAATATTGAACTTTCCTCGTGCATCGGCTTTCAAGGGCAGAGAGTAGACCCTACCAATTCTCAGCTCCCCCTAATGTTTTCATTACACACTTATAGAATAAATTTGGCAGGCGATTAGGCCATTTTAAGTTCTACTGATAGCATATTTTACAAGATGTGTCATAAATTTTACGCGGCAATAAATTATTACGATAGATATATAAATTTTACACCAACTAATCAAAAAGTTAATATAGCAAATGGGCAAAAAGAAAGATCCGACATAAAAGATGTAGTTTATATGAATGTGTGATATTATCATATTATACATCACAATTAAAAAATTAAATTAAATTTTGATTAATTATTAAATTAAAAAATTTTTTTAAATTAAAAAATGTTTCTATCTTTAAATCAAAATTATTTAAATTTTACATCAAATTATAAGTATACATTAAGAGCACATTTTTTTTAAGAATTGTTTGACTCTTTCTAAAGAGAGTTAATTTCTTTTAAACATGCTAAATCAAATTTATTCCGCAAAAATGATATATATATATATCAATTGAATAAAATATCCTGTTAATTTTGTTCTCTTATATTGCGCGTATAATATAAATTTACTCGAATGATATCGAGCATTGTACAGACTAGAGAAATAAATGTCGAGTTGGAAGATTCACTTACCTTTCTCCGACTCGTCCGGCTCGTCACTGGCGCACTCCGGTGTGCTTCGTTCCTCTTCGCTGCTACTGAAACTTCTTTGTTGCTGGACGCCCACCGTTGACGCAGATTGCGCGGAACGTCCGCCCTGTGTCTGATGCATCGAATGCTGCTGAGAGGGATGTACCGTGGTACGAACGGAACTAGTCTCCATCGGTGTCTGGCCATAAGTCATCCCGAGATCCGCACCCTGATCCTGCATTGCGTAAAATAACCGACGAGTTACAATATTCCGAGCTGAGATTTTGTTAAAACAATCGCTGTTATAATTAATAAAAATGTTATATAACTTTATGAAATGAGAACAATTAATGCACTTAATACAATTGTATTAAATTAAATTAAATTAAATTTTATTGCGTAGCACTTTTATGTATAAAGAGATTTAAATTTCTAAACTTTTACACCAGATGGACATATACGATAAATTGTTCTCTCTATTTTACTGATTTATATATTTATATTATTTTTATATTATTTATATTATTTTTTGACTCTCGTAATTTTCTCAGCATGAATCGACTGGAAATTATCGGTCTCCTTACTTGATAGGTCGACCGTTGCCTCTGATAATTCTGCGGATGTTGTCTCATCAGGCCATCGAGTTCGCCTCGGTATAAATTCGGATCGTCGTCGGGATAGACTGCAGGGTGTCTCGGAGTTTGTTGCATCGGGTAAGAACCAACCACGTGAGGCGTCGGTAAACTTCTCGCGTGAGGCGAAACGGACATTTCCACCCCACTGTCGCTCGTGGACATACGGCGACCCGAGATCTGCAAGCACAAAACCGAAATTCACCTATCGCGCTTCACGATATCACATTTGACGAGGGCGCGGGCTGATCTCTCTTTCGATTGTGACGCGGGAACGCGCGCTTCGACCTCTTTTTCCGCTCATATATGAATAAGTAAAGCACCGGAGATGCGAAAAATATATATTGCGAACTTATCGCGATGTAACTCTACATATTTATGAACTGTATAGGAGCATCCGCGAGAGCATACGTGCGCAAAGGTGTCTGGCTTCGTAAATAAGAGAGTGCGTTCCGACAAGAATATCGGGCGAGCGAGGGGAACGTTACCTGCTCTTGCTGGGAGTACTGTCTTCTGAGAGGACAGTTTCCGCTTCTCTGTAATAACGGCAAATTCTCTTTCTCAGCCGCGCTGTGCGCCCTCTCGAGTTTCGGTCTTTTATCCCGAGTTTGGTCCGCGAGTCCCTGACGACCACCCACCTGCAAGTCCTCCTGCATTTGTCGCAGCAGCGCGCTGTCCACGGTGCTGAGGCTCGTCTTCGACATCCATTGTCCGGTCTTCGAAAGAAGTTCCTGCTTCTTCCGGCAAAGTATGCATACCCATATCACCTGCAATCAGAAAAAAAGTGGCGTCTTGAATCGAGGGATGAAAAAAATGCGACAGGCACAATTTTTGTTCTACCTGGGAATGCATTTTCGCGCAAAGTGCGCTTAAAAGATACTTTATATGTCGTCGATTAATGAAACGCGCGAAATTTTATATTCACAAGGCGAAAGTATCTTGAAACTTTATCGATCCAGGTCACCGCGTGCGCGACGAGGATATTAATAGGAAATTACCTATAGGAAGTCGGCCGGTTAGTCCAAGTTAATTGGAATGTATAAAGCGGCGTGAGATTGATTATGGAAGCGAGAGACACGTAAAATCTCCAGACCAGCATTAATCTCCAGACGCATCTTGGATTTGAGCGCGTTGTTTTTGCAAAGACGAAGAAGACAATCTGTGTATAAGAGCGTAGTTGAAAATATACGACGTTCTCTAGACTGAGCAAGTACGACGAGTATTTAGAACAATCGTATATTCGCAAGTCCGCTACAGAGAGTCTGATATCTCGCCGACTTTACAGAGGCAGAGAGAAATTGTAAATTCCTCTTTAACGAAGTCTTCGGACCGGGCCATTGCCTCGGGCTATATTCTTATGCAAATTCACGCGGATCTGAGTAACGTTAAATTAAATTAAGTAGATCCCAAGCAGAAGTGTAACACAGAAAGAAATCTATATCGTAGAATACGTATTCACGTAGACAATTAGAGGGCGAGTCGCAATCTCTTCTACAGTTTTTTATATTATTATTATAAAAGCTTTAATAGCTGTTTACTTATTTTAAGTAAATAATAAATATAAATAAATTATAATGATATTATGATATTAACAGAATAAATACATTGTACACTTTTTTAAACAATATTCTAATTTTATATTATCAGCCTTGTATATTAGTGAATTTAATTTTTTGTTCTTAAAATACGAGGAAGACAAAAGTCATCATATTTAATTTTATTGTTAATAATGAAATAAATTTATAAAATAAAAAAGATTCTTTATAATAAGAATCATACAGTTTAATATAAGCTAGTGTCGTAACAGACTCTCGTAGGATTTATCACATTTCAATAAATTATACACAGAAAGTACTATTCTTATTCACAAGTGTTGTGTATCGGATATAATGAGGGTTCACAATTAGCAAACTACCGCTCGAATCAGGCAGTTTATACAGTGTGAATAGGAACTAGTAGAATATTTCATCAAGATAGAGAATGATGGATGGAGCATTTAGCAGCAAACTACAAAACAATGCCTATGCAAACTCTCATCGATAACACTTTGCTGCCCACTCCTACGTTGCATTGAGAAAATCACGATAGAATCAGTAACATTTCCAAATAACGCAAAATCGGAAGTTTCTTTCAAAAGACGGAGTCACACATATGTACTTATACACGTACGTGTAAAAGCGAAAACTTTAATTATTGTTATAAGAATTCGGATTGCAAACGCAAATCAACGTCAAGAAACTTTATTATAGTTTGACGATAAAAACCCTTTTTGAGAGCAAAGAAAAAGTAATCTACCTAAGTGCTTGTCAACCTACTTGTTCGTCTGAACGCTGCGTGTTGGCACGTGATTCGGTATCGTGAACCCGGCTTTTCCCTTCTTTTTTAAAATCACATATATATGAATCAAATCTCTGCATTGAAAGGACATGTAATTTTTGTTGTAACACACGTGTGACAATGTAATTTTCATCTTTTACTACTAAGAGCACCTATAGTCGCTTATCAAAATATTTTTGCATAGCTCGGTTATATTCAAATACACATAGCCATAAATATTCTTGCGAAATATTTTAAAATCTCATAAATTTTAATCTAAATAATTTATGATTAATTATAAATATGTATTTTTACATCCATGTAGCGTGAGCGTTTTTCGGACATTAAAAAAATAAATACATAAAAATTAATAAGTATTAATATTTCTTGTATTCATTGTTTCAATATTATAATTTTTGTAAATTTTTATAAATTGTACTTTATATTTAAATCTAAATGTAATAATATTATTAAAATTAATTCTTTTCGGCCCGTTAGTAAAGATTTTTAATAAAATTAAATAAAATATGAAAATATATATTATACTTATGATTTTTGTACAAGTTATAACTGAAATTATCTTTTGCGAACGAAAATTTATATTATTTACACACAAAACCATCATACAGTCATCACAGAGCTATTCCGTTCCTTCGAAAGAACGTAAAAACGTGTTTGAACACTCGGACACGTTTCTTAGCCTAATTCGCACGTTTCGTTAAATGTTTTTTTAAGAATTATCGGAAAGCTTTCAATGTCGTTCCACAGCAGCAGGTTGGTAAATTTAACGTTCCAGAATCAGAAGGGAAAATTCCAAGAACGCAGCCGGAAGCAAAGGGTAAAGCGATAAACGGCGGAAGAAAACGAATAAGGAGTCGCGTACGTGCGCCCTCGAGATTATTACTTCGATCGTTGTTGCCTCAAACCGCAGGACGAATTTTCCGATACGTTGAATACAATCCCACACGCGACGATTGTACTTGAGCAAACCTGAACCAAAATACTTGCAACACCTACGATACCGCGATGCGGACTGACGGCTCGTCCGCGTCGTGAGAAGAGAGCGACGAGGGGAAAGGAAGAAGCCGGACGAGAGAAGAAGCGATGGCAAGGGTAGATGTAGACAAGAAGAACTTGAAGAGCACTTCGTTGAGTTGCCTAGATAGCAATATGTCAAGAGCTCAACCCCCTTTCCGTCGTCGCGGTCTCTTCTTCCACACGTTTCGCACGAAAATCTTCGAAAAAAAAAGAGAGAAGGAGAGGTCCTCGCCTGTCTGCCCGACAATTCGAGAGAGTCTGGTGCTGCTCGTCCGTACGTGAACCATTAATTTGGTGAATCGATTCGCGTCGGTGATTTGCATTAATTAATTAGGGGCCAATTAATTCAGATTACTTTATCACACAGCAATACAACAGCAACGGCGATGACACACACTGGCATCGTCATCAACGTCGATGTCTCGATACTTAGAGAATACGAGATCGATATTAAGCTCGTACAAGTCAATCCGATAAGTCAGCGACGACGTCACAGACTGATGTATGGCACGTAATATTCGCGTAACGATTCGCGTGATCCTGTCGTGACTTCGCAGAAAATATGCGACCGATTCGAAATTTCATCATGTACGCCAAATTACTTCTTAATAATAATATTGATCGATTGAAAATATCATCTGTAATACAATACATTCGTTGAGTTACCTAAATAAAAATTCGATATTACATATCGAGCATTATCTGTTTTAAACGTTTCGCAGAAAAATACAGAAATTTTTTTACGATTAAGAGAATGTAAATTTATTAGTTATATTATAACGTTAAATTATAATTTTTAAGATGGAGCACCAATATGTAGTCGCTCTCTCAAACCTTTTCCTTTGATCGCTCGAAATAAAACTAAAACTAAATCAACTAAATCCAGAGTCTCGTCCGCAGGAGTTTCCGCTTTCTTGAATAAAGCATGGCTCTTCAAAGGAAATAGTTTTACGAGACTGTCACGGAACAAAAGAACCGACCTCTCTTTATTGCCAGCAACCACCTGATGGATGAAACGTAGATGTTCGCGAAAAAAATAACGAAAAAGTGATCGCGGGTTTGTCAGACAACAATCCTCTACTCTATAGAACGGCATCTCGACAACTTGGATCGCCCTTCAAAATCAAGTAGCATCCTCTCCTGCAGCTTCTATCGAAGCACTTGGGGAAGATCGGCCCCCTGGAATCATTCCGGAGCATAATACGGACCAAGTACGTCGGGAACGTGCACAAGCCCGGATTTCATAAATGACGGTCAGGCCTTTGAAACAAGCTGACGCAATTACATAGTGCTCTCGTTTTAGGAATCGGCCTGCATACACACGAAATTGGTGGAATTTCAAATGGTGTATCGCTACCGGCTCTATTGCCCTCCGCAGATTACGAACATTATTGTTTGCCATTACCAATTATCAATGTGGATTATCTCTCGGCATAATCGTTTGAATCGCGAAATTAACGACGGAGCGAAATTAATGAATACACATATACACACGTCCATTTAATATTGATGACAAAATGCGTATTATTGTGTATAAAGACATAATGTAACGGACAATGAGACGAGTCTTAAATCATTAAATTCGCGAAATTAAGAGGAGCATTTAAAGAGTCCCGAGGCGAGTCCACGTGACGAAAAAATTGCAAAGATTCCGAAAGTTTTTATGAACGCAATTTTATCACCCCACTTGCACTCCCTTAATAACTTTGACCTCTGCTCTTTTGCATCTCTCCGCCGATAGGAGGCATAGATCTATATTAGCGTCAAGGGCTTATACTTTGTCCAGGGAACTTTTCAGGTGTCCTACATAGAACGCGAACCGAGTCGCATTCTCTCTCCGGTTGGTGCTCCAGCCGGAGGGCGTCAGTTGAGAAACGACAGATGCTGCCCGTAAGTCAAAGTACCGGAGTTCTTAGCGAACTTTCGATCGTTAATGCCCTATCGAATGTGTGCGCTGGGAATGTGTGTTCCGAGGGAATAGCATTATATTCCTCTTTATACGTAATTCGTTTGCGATAATCGACGAGATGACGCGAAATTATTAAAAATAAATATTCGAATAAATAAAATGTCAGATGTAAACATTTACAGAATTTCTTGTTGATGTATCAATGTTTTATAATTTTTCTTTTAAATATACTTTGAAAAATATTTCATCGATACGCGGGATTTAAAAAAGATTCTAGTTACATCGAGAGACTATAAAAGTAAACGAAGAACAGAAGGTATTTATTGATCATTGTAATATATATTACAGTGTTCGCCTCAATCCTTTTGAGTGAAGGAAAGCAGCGACCGCGGAGAATCGCGAACGACGTCACAGAAATTGCGGAACAACGTCATACGAATGTACTTTCAACGCTGATATCTTTGTTGGATGGAAGAAGCGAGAAATGACGTAGCGGAATTTGCCGAAAACCAAAGCTACGTCTTTCGAAATAACTCATTCCTCAAAGGTTTATGCAAACATTTATTCTTAAACATTGTTTTCTTACATTGTTTTAAAAGTTGTACGAATTGTATTATCTATAAACTAACGCCTGCGAATAGATTTGTTTCGCTTCTGTCAAATTGACTGACGTTTTATATATTATCGCCTTATGTGTATCAAAAACAAGCATATCTTAAGTGCATTACGAAGCCTCTCTAAGGTTTAATACTCTCGAGATGAGGAAATATGCATAGTCATTTGAAAAGAAGAAACAATTCGCTAAGTCACGCTATCAACGTCAAGTTGATCACGTACGTAGTATGACAGAAACACAAGGGAAAGAAGAAGAAAGGTGCACACGATTTCGCATGATTGTGTGTTATGAAAAATGGAAACACGAGAGAGAGAGAGAGAGAGAGAGAGAGAGAGAGAGAGAGAGAGAGAATCTTCAATCAGAATGAAAGATTGATTCGGTTGTAAAAATATGATAATGCAACAAATTTAGCCTGATTAATATAGGATTTACGTTGTAATAAATCTAACCCTGGAAAGATGTAATTTCTTCATGAAAATAAATTTCATTATCAATACCAAAACTTGATAAATAGATTTTTCAAATTTCGTTTCAGTGGAAATAATTCAAATCCAAATTTGATACATTCCTTGGAAAGATACTCATTTGACAATCCGACCTTCGAGTCGCACACTTTCCCATTCCAGACTGTGTAAAGTCTGTCCATGATATATCCTGTTACTCCTCCATCCTTCTGCGAATATCTCGATATTCTCTCATTCTTATCATCTTCTTTTATGACTCTCGTCTACTATCATAGACCGCTTCAATCTTAACCTAGTCGCAGCAGGCAGACGTCAGATGGAGAACGTTTATCTGCCATCTATCTCTCTGATGCTGCCGCAACTCGGGAGAACACAACATACATCTCAGGCAAAACTGCATACATTGAGAAATCCCAAAAGAGCGTAGATTTGACGGACAGCGTGTATTTTATTCCATTCTCCTTCTCCCCCCCGTTATACGCCCCGTTGTACCCTCCGCCACCTTCTCTTCCTCCGCGTACTCCTCTATCACGCACCCTCCCTACCAAACTTAGATCAATATGTTGCGTCATGTACCCCCCTGCACGCCGCCCAACGTCTCACCGTCCACCCAGCCACCCACTCCTCCGACACCCCCGCGCTCCGGTCCTCCCTCCCTTCCTCCCCCGAGCCTCCCTCCATGTGAACCAGTGCCGCGAGTGACGTCACGCAGGGACGCGCCCCATTCATAGGCTCCCACGCAGAGTCCAGGCCGCAACGACGGAAAAAAGGAACAGAGCGGAAAGAAAGAAACCGTGCGATGGCTCACAAACGTAATGGACCCAGTTGCGTACACGCGGTCGCTCCGATATCGATTTCGGCCCATTTCGAGCAACCTAGGCATAATTGTTTCTTACATAATAGTTGTTTCTTTTCTTTTTTTACGTTGGAACGCGATTAAATGGCCGATTGTGCGCGGAAAAGAGTCCTCTCTCGCTCGCTCGGAACGAGGGAAGGTATTCCTTCCCTCCCCTCCCCCGCGTTGTTTCGCGGATCGATGATGTCGTAACCACGACTCACTCGCTCACGATGACGTTTGTCACTGTACTCGCGTGCGGCCATGACGGAAGCGTGCGTGCGTGCGTGCGTAGCGTGCGCGCACGTGTGCACGTAATCCCCGGTGGGGAAGGGGGTAGGAGGGTTTACTACAGAACTTCACCTCGCACCTGCTGTTTATGCTCGACATTTCCGTGCACGACTGCCATTAAATTTCACGCGCGCACACCCGCGTCATTGATCAGCGCTCGAATTACTTTCAATCTGGAGTTTTTGTCTTCGCGCTGAAGGGGATGAAGGGATGAAACGCGGGGAAATGTTGGCGAGAGATAAAGATCCGTTTATAAATATACCCGCAAGAGTATTTTTCGGCGAAATGTTTTCGCGACGAACGCGCCAACGAGTAATTTACGCATTTGTGTGTCCAGAAATAGCTCATCTGAATTTCCCTTCAATAATTATTTGGATATTGAGTCTTTATAATTTATCTGTCGCAAAACTGGGTCATTAAATAAAACCGGGAGATACGATAATCGATAGCATCAAAGTTACGGGCTAAAAATAATGAGAGAAAAGTCTAATATTATATTTCTTCTATTTTATCCACGCGAGAGAAATCTTTATAGTCCCAAGTTGCGACTTCAATTTCTGCGCGCATCTCTATAAATGCTTATGGGACACCATCGACGACGTAGTTAAGCGCCTCGCGGATTCTTGTACTGGGAATTTATCGCGTGAGAATCGATAAAAAAGAAAGAAGGATCTCTCTCGTATGTTATTTCTACATTATTTAACACGAAGAACGTGCCAGAAAGGGGCACGATTCGAGTTTGATAAATCGATCTACCGAATATAGAATGTGTAACCCGCGATGCAGGAGAATAAGAATAATATTTGCGAAGGGGGATAATCGCGAGCGGAACAGAACGGTGCAAATTCGACGAGCGTTAGTTTCTGTTTGCGAAAATCCGCGCGGATCTCGGCCCGGATAATAACAAAGTTTTAAAAGCACACTATATATCCGTGCCACCGATATTCGTCGCGCACGATCATGCTGAGCTCTATCCACCGGACGTTAATCCTTCATCTTCGTCGATGAAAATCCGGCCGAAATTGCGCGAGTAAGAGGAGAAAATTCCGCGCCGATGTAAATGAAGAGAAGGAGGGAGAAGAGGAAAGAAAAAAAAGACCGTATCCAAGTGTGGCGACGGCTATTTAGTGACGGCATCACGCCCACCGGCGTACATATAGATTAGCGATAAGGGTTAATTGGTATACCGACACGGAGATGGCGACGAGACGCCTATATGGGTCAATTTATATTTCAACGTATTTCGACATTACGCGCACCCCGGTTATCAAACTTACGATGCGACTTAATCGCTTCCAGGAAGCTGACATTTGTAAAGCGCCCCGCCCGCATCCTTACCCTATCCCTATCCCGCCCAACGACGTTTCCGCTCTTCTCCCCGCGCCTTTTGATAACGCTATCGGCGCTAAATTTACCCGTGTCAAATCGCGATACATCGCCTACGTCATTCCCCCGTACATCGTCCCCCGCATAATGAGGTAATCGCAGAATTCTGACTAACCGGATGACTCGTGTTCGTGAAGAAGGGAGGGAGAAAGTGAAAAAAATTCCATTGAAATATGACGGCGTGAAACGATGATAAGGTTAATTTATGAATCAGCGGGACATTTAATATTCCGAATGCGAAAGGTGAGTACATAATTTGTACGTTTAATTGACTTCCAATCGCGTAAAAAGAAAGACTTTCACATCTAATTAATCGCGAGAATTATGTGAACTTTATGATAATTCACATGTCGAATTTGTTGCTTATGCACAATTTTATAAAATAATAATTTTGTAAAATTGATAAAATTAAGGCAAAGTTTTACACGTACTTTTTTTATCGCTATATTTTACATTCACATTTTATTTCACGAAAAATTCGCTCTAAGAGCAGTGCGGGCCTAATAAGTTTTATTTTCCACACTTTCAGTGTTGTTCCGAATAACTATCATTCCTTTCTTTACTTATTTTATTCGTTATTTTGTTAAAATAATTTATATATCAATTGTGAGAGAGAAAGAGAATCGAAAGAGTATTATTTTACGTCAAATGCATCTATTGATATCAACTTGATTATCGATATATTAGAGACATATTCTTTGGATATCTTTCTTTCTTTTATAATTGTCTACGTGTGATCTTTTTACGTCAAGGCCTTTGAAAGGTTTCCTCTACATATATGCCGAGTCTAGTGTCGAATGTAATACGAAAAAAGAAAGACGTCAGGACAGACGCTTGTAACCGAATCAATCAATCTGACCTCATGACATCGACTTTTCTGACCATTTATTTGCATGCTTTTGCTCTTACCTTGCTTGACCGTAAAGTGACCTTTCCGCCGCAGCGTGCGCAGCACCGGATTTCGCAGTAGTTGCAGATGTGGCCGACGCCATCGGCAAACTTGGTTTTCAAGCATATGTGACACGTGGCGTTTAGCTCCACACCTGCCTTTTTGTGTTTCTCCGAACGCATCCGTATTGTTTCTTCGAGGACCTGCACCTCATCTTGCTTTCGCCTGCGCAAAAACGTAAAAAACCTATTAAGGAGGAGCGAAATTTTAGAAGACTGAGCATTGAACATATCGTTTAATCTCGTATTTTTATTTGCATATCCCAGTTGCATATGTTAATTTCTAGATTCGAATAATAGTCTGTTGTTAAAAATCTAGAACTAAAACAATTTTTATATATTTTTATAACAGAAAAGAGATTTTTTTTCTTATACGCAATGTACAATTTAAAAAAAGAATTAAAGAAATTTCTTTCACAGAATCTCTCGGTAGCCAAACATTTTTTCAAGTCATTTCTAAAACTCTTTTCTTCTAAAAAGAACCAATTAATCATACATAATCAATGACATATATATTAAATAATATAAAATTAACAATGAGAGATGCGCGCGTCATACTTGATATCTGGCGAAATTCCTGTCAGCAGAGGTGAGAAAATCACCAGTCGTTTCTGATATGGAAACTATATCCGTGAGGATAGTAGCCAGATTTGTCAATCCTAACTTCACCATTTGCAGACTCCCAGCATTCTACCAAATCACCTGAGATAACGGCTCGCGCGTTCTTCTCTTCTCTCGTAGATTTATTTCTGTTCCGTAAATCGCGCCTTGAAAGCGTCCGGGCGACGGGCGGTCGAACAATCTCACCCTGAATGCACAACGTGACGACGCCGACGTCGCTCGTCTTCGTCGTCCCTACTCTGCGACTATTCGCATCCATTAAGCCAATTTAGGACCGTGTGTCCTGTACGCGCAAAATTAAGCCAGCACGATTCTATCAAAGTGCGTCGTTACTATTCGATTTGTCGTCGAGTATCGTCTATCAGAAGAATTTTGTCGCATCAACGTTATTTAATCAATTTCGATTAAATAAATTTCTCTATTTGTGTCTTAAAATTTAAAAGAAAAAATCATATTGACTTAAGATCGATTTACTCGAAATATTTTCGTAGCAATATTTGGTGCAAAATAACCGGTAATATTGCATATAACACTTTTGATTAACTGAATTTTCTTCCTTTGTATATCATGGTTATAATAATAATCTACAGAAGAACATTGAATCATTGAACTGGAATTATTAAATCTGTGTCTTTCGGTCTATATCTGAAGAGATAGAGAGACAGACTGGCTGTCGATAATATTTGTTTACCAACTATGACTTTGCGTCCGACGTGACGCGTGATACATTGAGTTGGAGAGAGAAAAACAACGCAATTTATACAAGTTCTCCTTGAAAATAATTTACAAGTCTGTTGAGAAATGTAACGCAAAGCTAAATTTCAGGCCACATTTATTTCGTAGCCATCCGACCGTAATCGCATCTTTCGTTTTTTACGTCCCTCCGGTCGGCTAATTACGCGAAGAGCACTGGCGAAAAATGCAAGTGAAATTAATGAAGCTTGCGCAGAGATAAAATAAACATCGCCTGCACACAATGGACCACAATGTCAGTATATTTTAAATATATCGCGATCCGCAATCGGATAAATAGCCAGCCGTGTCAAAAGGATCCGTTCCATATCTTTCTATTTGTTTGCGCATTCATTCCGCTTTCAAAAAGGGAGAAAGAGAGAGCTTCTCTAATTATCAGCTTTCGTTTATAATGTAAAAGAACGTTAAAATCACCGCATCTCTTTATATCTCTTTAAAGCAACCTAATTCGCATATATATAGGGTGTTTCTTAATAAGTGTAAAAAATTTTAGATGATTCTTTGTCTCATGATGATTTTTTTCTCAAATTTAGAACAAGTTAAAGAAATGAAATTAGGTGGATATTTTCTACTAGTAAATAGGTTATTTATTAAGATTTTTTTCAGCCTCCTGTATTGTTTTATAAGGGGATGAAACTAGCAATCCCTATTCAATTTTTTATTAGAACTTTTTAATGGACCGGAATATGATCATCTAAAAATATGCATTAAAAATTTAATTTATTTAGAAACTTTTTTATTTCTTTTATTTTTTTCATAAAATTAGTAGTTTTCAAGAAAAAAAATACGTTATTGTGCATAGCATGATGCTAAATAGCATAGGTTTTAAATTACGAGAAGTTAAATTTTAAAATAAAAATAAAATTAGAATAAATATTGGGAAAATTGGAACAAAAACAAAATTATAATAAAAACCTAAAAACCTAAAAACCTAAAAAATAAAAACCTAATTTTTACCCCCATTTTTGGAGGAGTGTAACTCTTCAGAGATGGATGTAGGAGTATATGTTTATATGAAAAACCCCTTCTAATTTTCGACAAAGAATCATCTCCCAAAATTTTTCGAACTTATTAAGAAACACCCTGTATATACGTAAATATATGTACGTATGTATTTTTTTCGCTGGATATAAAAAAAGAAACTAGCACGCCAGTCGGTATAATTAAAGGAAGCCGCTTGTCGATGCGACAAATATTTAAACGACGTATACACGTGATTTATTAGGGAACCTTCGTTAAAAAGACGTTCGTGCGGCAAATAAGTTATAACCGCTAGTCTGGAAGGAGAAAAATGCGAGCGCACTTGGCACGCTGCGGCAGTTTTTACGGTTTGGATCTTGGATCGCGTACGCGACAACGAAGGCCGAGCTTCGACCGGGGGTTGTTGGCACCGCGACGTGCCGGCACCATCTCATGTTTCGATAATAAAAGCATATATATATCGCGGGCATACGAAGAAACCGACCAAGCCCTTTTGCGCTGCACCCGAGATTTTGGAATCGCTAACGATAAATTCCAGATGAATTCCTCCCGGAAAAATTTATCAGGTTCGTTCATAAATTATTTTATGCGCATCTATTGATTTGTTTTTTTTTTTCGCCGAAAAGCGAATAATGTAAACTTGGAGATTTTTAATTAGTTTTTTTTTTATTTTATATTAGAATGATTAAGAGATTTTTTATTTTACATTAGAATGATTAATTAAGAGATTTTCTTGCCCTAACGATCCGGCCAGATATAACTGTGATCTGAAATTAGACCGAACTTTCGATTTTAATTAATGTAAGGCTATTACGTTGTATGCGCTGAATATCTCTCCTTACCCTTGACCGTTTGTCAAATAAAGGAAACGGTCGCGCTACGCATCCTGACACCGTAACCTAAATCCCGAGTTAGTCGATAGAACAAAAGCTGGCGCGTTACAACAACTCTCGGGGTGCACCACGCGCACATCCATCTATATTTCTCTAATTACTTTATCGATAATCGAGTGACTCGCGCACGCAACGGTGATCACACTCGACAAAGAGTCGCTCAAGACTTTCCCACTTTTGCGTTGTGAGCAAAAGGTCGCGACACGCAAGAATTGTTCTTCCATCGATATGAGAAAAGGGCTAAAAAGAGGAGGAAAAATATACCGATAAAGTATCAAAGATATAAATCCCACTTTCATGGCTTTCTTGTACTTGTAATATATCCTGCGTTTCAATTTATTGCTATCTTATATCGAGATAATTTTAATATAATGCAATTGATCTCACTCTAATTATTCTATAAATCAACAATACAAAATTAAAAAGATATAATTATTTTATTATTTTATTAATATATTATTTATGTATTTTTACTTGAATTGTAAAATAATATTTTTCTATTATTAATTATAATTGATTTTCTCAACAAATTTCCAGTCGAGAATTTTTATTATGAGGTATTTTATATGAAAAAAAGGCTGAAAAAAAAGAGGAAGAAATATACGGATAAAGTATCAAAGATATATATAAGTTCCACTTTCATAACTTTCTTATATTTCTAATGTATTCTGCGTTTCACTGTCGGTCTATTGCTATATTATATCGAGATAATTTGAACATAATGCAATTGACCTAATTATTCTATGTATCAACATCAACACAGAAAATGAAAAAGATATAATTATCTCTTTATTTTTACTTGGATTGTAAAATGTAAATTTCTTTTATCATTAATTACAATTAATTTTTCTGAGCACAAATTTCTGCATTATCCAAGTCGAGAATCTTTATCATAAAATATTTCATTATGTGTGTAATATAATATATAATATATACTTATTCTTGGAGATTTTTCGTAGTTATATTGTTACATTTTATCTGATAAAAATGCTAATATAACATTTATGCGATGGTATTACTTTACAATATAAACGACGTGCGCACGAATAGTATTAAGCTATCGGAAGGAAACGCTAACGCGAGATGTAGCGTCCTAGAACGTCTCGTGCAAATATTACGCGCGCGTAAGTCTATATAAAATAGTACAAAGACGAGAAAGAGACGTTAATGCGCGATGGTGACTGAGTGATGTAGCGAACGACTTCCGACTCGTCGAAATGCACATCCGAAATGCCGCTCTTTTATGGGGGGTTTACGCGAGAAACGGCATATACGGACTTCTAAACCAAGGGGATTATGCATTTCTAGGATCGTTCATTTATCTTCCGCTCGTTTCATTTGCCCGCGTCCCTCGAGAGGATACGTCCGCGAGAGGAATCTCCGAAATCGGGGATATATCGCGGGGATGATATACGGGGAGAACGACGCGATATACTCGGTTTAACTTTCAACTTGCGTTGACGCAGAACGGTCCTACGTATTATTATAGCGTCGTCGTATTCCGCGGTATTTCCGCACTCCTCCCCCTCCCCCTCCCCTTCCCTCCCCCCCTGTCCCTCTCCGGCTCTTCAAAGACGCGCTACCTATCCTCCTCCGGAGGACGCGTATATATTTCAGCCCTCAAGAATTTACCCCGTGCCAATCCAGACGCTTTCACACCCCGTCCGTTACGGCTCCGCATACCCTATGCGCCGTAGCTGCAGCAGCAGCTCGTTACTAAGCCACGTCAAGGCTCGTCGCCTTGCATTTTACATGCGTCCCTACACGTACCTGTCGTCTACGTTACACGATCTCGCATCGGTATGGCGCAGCACGCCTTCCTCATTACTCTTACCCTTCTTTCTCACGTTCCCGTTTTTCCCCAGGCCAACGACGACCTATCAATAAAACCTGCGCAACGCTCGCCTCCCCCTCCCTCCTGTTTTTAGTTATTGTTAGACGCCACGAGCGAGAAGGGGGTGGAAATGGAGATAAAGAAAGAGACAGAAAACACACAGTGTGTCGCGTAATTATGCACGCTAGTCAATCATCGCCTCCTGATAAACTGAGCACGCGATCGGTGCGATCGGTTGCTTTATTTTTATCATCGCGAGACCGATCAATCCACGTCGACACTGAGTTGATCGCCTAAAACGTGGATACGCGAGATGTAAAAAGCTCCTTCTGCGAAGGCGGAACGCGCAAGGATGAAAATATTTGTGGTCAATTATAAGAGACTTTTATTTCTGATCGCTTGATACAAAAGAGATGAGAGCCGACGCGGTAAACGGGAGCATGTGCGGGGCCGTGGATACATAAATGGAAGATGTAGGTGTAAAGCGGTCAAGGACTAATGAGCAGGTGAGCCGGGAAAATAGGTGAAACGAGCCGGAGCAGGCTCACTGGTCAAGAAATATCCTTTATCCAATCGATCGATTGTTGTTTCGTCCGTCTGGTCAATTGTGGTTATCGGTAACAACCGACTAAACGACATCTCTTATTTTCGCGCCGTTGGCTGTATTAATATCCCTTTTATATATCCCTAGACCCTTCGATGACTTCTAAACTTTACCGAAGTTTCACCTCAACAGTTATCACTAATAGCAATCGCGCTAAAATAAATGTCATTGACGATAATTAAAGTTATGAGTCTCGTCTAACATTATTCCGAATAGTAGGAATAGATAAGAATGTCTGTTATATAATTTTAATCATCATCTAAAGTCTCATTAATAATTCAAATTATAATAAAATTAGAAAAATAATTTATATTTTTGTGCGAGTTCAAAAATGGCGGAAATATCTTTTCACATCTGCTTAAATATTTTATTATATATGAATACATATTTATATAGAAAAAATAATAGATGTATAAAAAATTTTAGTGTATCAAAAAGTCGCTAGATTAATAAAATTTTTAACCCAATAAAATATCAAATTTATAGATTTATAAAATTTTTAATCTAATAAAATATCAACATTTTCTTCGTGATTTTTATTTGACACTGTGCAACTTCACGATTTTTTATCACGTCACGTTAAATGGCACAAAAACGGTCGCAATTATCGAAAGCGCGACAAACAATATCGACCACACGCATCACGATGCTTGAATATTATTACAGGCGTTTGACCAGCCTGGCAATATCCGGTGTAATAGAGAGTCCTAAATACTCGTGTGAAAGCCCGCGTTCTGCTTGTAAAACAATACCTTCATCGATAGTTTCGAATTCATGTCGCAAGCTATGTACGGCGGCAAAAAATAGTATACGTTCATGCTCTTTTTAAGACTCAATATTATATATATCCACATATATTTTGTGATTATTATTGAGAAAAGTTGTGATAAAACTTGTAGTATAAGAAATGTTTAGTGATAAAATTCCTATCTATTTATTATATAATAAATTTTTCAATCGTTATTTTCGTATTTTACTAGATGATACATATAAAGGAATGATAATATATAATTGTTGGTATATATCATTACTTAGATAAACAATATAATTGAATTAATCATTCGTAATATGATTATTAATTAGTTAATTATTAATTAATTATCATACTGATTATATGCACATAATGTTCTCTCTAATAAAATACATATATATCGATTTTTTCGATATTATTGTACAATATTGTATAATATATTGTATAATATATATTGTACAATAAAACAATATTATGTATAAAATATTATTAATATTTCCTTTTTATATATACATCATGTAAAATAATTTCATCAATTATTTTGTGAAGAAAAAATTTATTCGAAATCCTCTTAAATTCGAAACAATATTTTATGAGAAAAAAAATTATTTTTTGCGATAAAAAAATAATTATTAATTAAAACTTAAAAATAATTATTAATTAATTACTAATTCTTTTGTGTATTTTTCTTTGCTTACGAAATTTTAAAAAATGATGAAAAAAATGGAGTTTATATACATAATATATATCAAGTATCTATGAAGATTTTAATTACATCACTTTTCTTTTATATTACTTTCTAAAAATGTGCAATATTGTAAAATCATAATACATATAAAATTTACTCTAGCTCCGCTTAATTTCTTAATAAAGAAAAGATACGGTATTGACACGGATATCCGGGTGAGATTTTCGAGAGGCAAGCATCGAGAGACAGTACATACCTCATAATCTCGTGATCCTGTTCCTCTTCCTCCTTTTGGCGCATTAAAACACCCTCTATGATGCGCCTCTCCTCGGGGGTGAGGTGCGACATGTCAGGCTGAGGTAGCTCCGCCATCACGATGGCGGTGTACGCGCGTGCACGGGGTATGCGACGTGGGTATGACGCGGGTGTGTGACAGGCCGGCGCACCACCGACGACGCCGACGTCGACGGGACGTTGCCGACGTAATACCGACGGGGCCTACGCTCCCTCCGCGTTTCTCCTCTACGACGAGCGTCGTCGACGACCGGGACGATATACAACCCTCTACGACTACTACGAAGCGCGGCTTTCGTCCTGGGGAAGTCATCCGACACCCGTTGACCGCACCACCGCACCGCGACGCGGAAACGCGAACGCACCGGAGTTACGCTGTCGTCGTCGTCGTCGTCGTCGTCGTCGCGATTGCACCACCGTCGTCGTCGAACGTTGCACTCGCGGCTCGCGCCAATCGCGACGCGACACCACCTCCGTCGTGGTGGTCGATGACTTCGGGATGGCCTCCTCTGTGCTACGGGATAACGATAGGAGGTGGACGTCCTTAGACTCGGTCGCTCGGCTGATCCGGCGCGACGTCTGGCGCGACACGGGCCTTCTTCCCTGCCGCTGATGCTGATGCTGCGGGATACTGCAGTAGGGCAGTAGTAGCAGTCGGGCTGGTCTCATGCGAGCGCACAACGTGCTCGTGGCATGGCCGCGGGTGTCGTGCTCCTCCTCCTCCTCGTCGTCGTCGTTGTCGTCGTCGTCGTCGTCGTCGGCCTCCTCGTCGTCGTCGTCGTCGTCGTCGGTGTCTCTCGTCGTACGATTACCGCCCGTCGCATGTGTATGACAAATCATGTTCACAGGCTGTGAGGAGGCTCTCGCATTCTCTCTTGCGGCCCGGCCTCACGCGCTGCGCTGCCCGAATGCACCATCGGACGATACGCTGTTCCTTGCGAGCGTACGACACGCGACCCTCCTCGGCTTTGGTCGAGCTCGGCTGGAGAACCGGATCCTCCTCGGAGGTTCTTTGGTCGCTTCGACGAGGAGGGTCGAGAAACGACCTCCGAGGGAGTTTCGCGGGTGCTCCGATAAGACGACAGCTGGGTGCGATCTGATGATGAACGCGAGTCCGCACACTCGGAGCGATCGAGTACGATGACGCCGTTTTCCTCGGGCTCCGATCACCGGATAATGGCTACGTCCCTGATTCTCTGGGAAATTCTGTAAAACCGCATCGATTGAAAACGAAAACGGGTCACTGGGTTGCCGCCGCTAAAGATAAATAGGACTTTCGTGGCGGTAGCGCTGCGGTTGTGTCACATCGACGTCCTCTTCTGTCGGATTCTTTCCGTTATCTTCCGGATAACACCGCAACGAGACGATGCGCCATCCCAACTGTCAGAGCCGCGGAGGTGCCTCTGGTATTCGGTCTCGTTGATCCGTCTCGTTAACCGGATCCCATCGCGTTCGCGAGAGACATGCTCGACGACCGATGATGGAGCGCGTTCGCGCACAACCTGGCCACTGGGATCTGGAGGCCTTTCTCTCCGAAAAGGTCCGCTCGCGCGATTCACGTGGCAGCCGACACGACAATGGCGCTCCTCGGCGCGCCTCTAACGGCCGTCGCGACGCCCACGCAGTCGATCGTCCCCGAACAGTTACACACCCACGACAACCGTTTCCCCAGCTGACGACGGAGGGGGTTCACCGCTGCTCGCTCCAAGGGATTCGCCGTCTCTTCTATCGTGGCCGAGGTGTCGTCGCGCTCATCACCATCCTCGTCGACTTTGTCCTGATTGTCGACACGAACGCGAGAACGCCCTGGTCGTTGCGAGGGTTAAACACCCATCTCGGGCGTTACGACGTTCTCCCTCTCTCTGTCTCTCTCTCTCTCTCTTTCCTTCTCGCCTCAATTCGCTCGTATCCCCCTCGATGCTCCGCGTCGAGTCGTCCGAAAACTTTGCGCGAAACGGCCAACGCTCGTCTCGCACTCGACGAGGGTGAGGGAGCGCCAGAGGGTGCCTGGCTGAGTGCGCACTGCGCGGCGCCTCGCGTCGCGACGCCGCGTTGCGTTGCGTCGCGTCGGCTCCGAGTATCCGACGTCGCGTCGCGCGTGGCCCTTCCGGTACCCCTTTCCGTCGACGACCGATGCGACGATTCACGATGGCACGACTCGCGCGAGCGAGCTTATCTCTCTCTCTCTCTCTTTCTTTCCGCGCGCACCCCCTCGCGATTAGATTGACAGCGCGGCCACGTCGACCTCCCTCCGTCTCTTTCCCTCTCGGGACAGAAGGTTATCCCGCCATCCCCCTCTCTCCAATTTCCCCCCCTCTCTCTCTCTTTCTCTCTCAAGGTACCTGGCTATCCGTGTCGCTCCCTCTCCCTTTTTCCCTCCGCGCTTCGCGGACGCTCGTTACCTGCTGACGTCTCGCGGCCCTCCCGTCTTGCGGCGACGAACGGGGCGAACGAGGCTAATTTCCGGTCGCGAATCGACGTCCTGTCGGTGATGCTCACGTCGACATCGAGGCGCGAACCCGCATTCCTCGCGAGCGATTCTTCCGAGTCGCGACGTATATATCCCTCGCTCAGAGACCTCTGTCGAGGGGGTGGTCTTATCGCGCCCGCGTGGAACCGCAGTTGCGCGAACCGAGCCGCTTTTCCCTCTTCCCGCCGCCCCCCCCCCTCCTTTTCCCGTGTACGAGATGGCTCGGAACTCGCGCGCGCACTTTCTATTAAAAGTCGCGTCAAGAATAATGATTGTTTCGGGATCGAGAGGCGTCGCTGAGATTTTTACATCGATATTTTTCAAATTTGGAGACTTTCTCAAGATCCCTCTCGAGATCTCGGTTGATATATAATTATATGCAAGAGCATAAACATTAAAATTTCATCTTCTATTCTACTTTAAAATAGGCTTATTTCCACAAAGCATTTATTTATAAATTTACCAATCAAATAATTGATATAATTAAAAAGTTTGAAAATTTATTAAATTAAATGACGATATTTTTAGAAATAAAAATTGAAAAATTCTCCCAAGGAATCTAATATAGGAAGAGTATTTATAGTATTTACCCTATATGTGTATGAACTTTGGTTTCACGTAGATGACGATTAATGCCGACGAGGAGAGATGGGAATCATCGAAAGTGGAGAGACGCTGTCGTAAAGAGCCGGGGATTTGATCGGGTCTCATGCAATAGTAATATCACGTGGTTACGCGTACGTGTCGATCACGATCTCGTGCTCGCGACAAACGGGACGCCTGACAAATATCGCACCTTCGCGCGAGCTTAATAAATAATCGGATTGCGGCGTACGTCCTGACCAATCGGCGAACGGAACGGGACTTACGTCGCGGAAAGTATCGTATTGATCGACGGACGGACCAATCTGGCGTGAACTTGAAGAGGATCGCAATCGCACGGCGCTCTATTTGAAATAGATCCATAAGAGCCATAAGAAATCGCTCTTTAATGTTTCAGGGAAAGAATCGACGAAATTTCTCAATCTTTCATATTAGAATTCGTTAAAAAAATATTTTTAAATATTTCTCTATTTTGTGCATATATCGTAGTCATCGTAAAGTTTATTTCGAGAGCATAAAGTAAAATTTGCAACGCCAGAAACATTGATTTTTCTATTTTTTCCTGAATTGTGCAATCACTCGTCAATATTCCCTCATGTATAATCTAAAAAAGACTCACCGGAAAAAAACTCGTGTTGCAAATTTTTCTAAAGACATGTAAATTTCAAGATTTTCCAATCATGTACCAGCGTTTGTGAAAACAACCGTGAAATTCAACATATACAAAATAAACGCAATATATAATTATATTAGAGTCGTTTGTATAATTCTACGTGAAATATTCGGTAAATCACCTCACTGTGCTCTTCAAGATCGTAGAAACTTCTGATCGGTGCGCGCCATTTCTTCGACATTGCTAAAGTTTTGTATGGTCGGATACGTCACGTGCGACGCGCTCATATTCGCATATGATAGTCACCCAGATTTCGAAAACTTCTCTTTTCTTTATCGATGAAACAAACTTAACGCAAAAATATCGAAGAAGCAACGGTGACATAATAATAATGCGCATATTTCTCTTTCTCTCTAAAATTATATAAAAATTAATAAACTTCAAAATTTCATTAAAATGATTTAGATAAGTAATCTATATTGTATATCTATCTGTATTATTTAAAAAATATGTAAGAAATTGATTCCTTTTGATGCCATTGCATAATCACAGTTATAAATTTATAGCGTACTTTGTTACAATCGTGACGCATGAATATAATGTAAATTAATGTCGGAGTCATTGTTGATCAATATATAAATAACTTTGGTCGCTCGATATAAGTTTGCGATACCGCATTTGATCGTGCATAACGGCATGTTACTACTGCGCGTCTGACTATTCACACGTGTAGCTACTGTTGACATTTACTACTGCTTGTCATACATATCTTATATTATACAGGGTGACCCATTTTAACTTAGGCAGCCAAATAACTCGAAAAATAAGCAAGATAGAGAAAAATGTTTTAGACAAAAGTTGTATGGTTTCGAGGGGGCCATAAGATGGTATCATTGGTTTGACATTGAAGAGTCATTTGAAGGTCACGTGAAGGTCACTTCAATTTTTTTAAATGGAACATCCTATATATTTTTGTACATTCTTGTAGCTCATCTCGAGAGCTTTCCAAAACACTATAATTAAGTACATTTTCGTTAAGTACTTTTTGAGTTATGAGGCTTGAAATAATTTCTTAATTTTACATAAACCGTAAAATATCTTGTAAAATATTCATTTTTCGATTACCTTACCTTAATAGTTTTATGTACAAAATAATGAGAGGAATCAATTGGTGTAAAGAAAACACATAGTTGTTTCGAAGAAAAAATATGTAATTTGCAATTAACAATTCCATATTTTTTCTTAAAAACAACTATGTGTTTTCTTTACACCAATTGATTCCTCTCATTATTTTGTACATAAAAGTATTAAGGTAAGATAATCGAAAAATGAATATTTTACAAGATATTTTACGGTTTATGTAAAATTAAGAAATTATTTCAAGCATCATAACTCAAAAAGTACTTAACGAAAATGTACTTAATTATAGTGTTTTGGAAAGCTCTCGAAATAAGCTACAAGAATGTACAAAAATATATAGGGTATTCCATTTAAAAAAATTGAAGTGACCTTCACGTGACCTTCAAATGACTCTTCAAGGTCAAACCAATGATACCATCTTATGGCCCCCTCGAAACCATACAACTTTTGTCTAAAACATTTTTCTCTATCTTGCTTATTTTTCGAGTTATTTGGCTGCCTAAGTTAAAATGGGTCACCCTGTATAATGTGGTTACTTACTACTTACGGGATGAAATGGAAGACGACAAAGAATATAAAATATGTTTGTATGACGGTGTAGATTTTTATCTCGTCTCTGTGATAATTTTATATCATCTTATATTTTATATTATTTTTTTCCTTTTAATTTATATATTTTTTTGATAATTAATTTGCATACCAAATGACATATTTCTTCCTGTGTTTCATTTGTGAAATGTCTCAGCAGTATTTAGAACGATAAGCAATCGATAAAGAAATTTAATTTAAATACAAATAATAAAACATAATCTGTTTACATTCATTATAGTACCAATGTAATCCTGATATAAATTATTTTAAATTCTAACAAAGAAAGCATCCTTATTTCTAAACTGAATGAAAGGATCAAGGAATCTAGAATCAGACACAATCTATATCTACTTTTATCACATAATATTTCAGAATTAAAACATCTAGTTTGCATGCCAAATAAAATAACACATAGAGCATCTATAGTTTTTGCATAATTACTATACATAAGTAATATACATAAGTTTTTTAATAATTACTATACATAAAATTCTTTACATCAAGAATACATGGCAATTACATTAGACAAATGTTCTTGCACATTCATAATATTATACAATAATATAATGGATATTCAAAAATAATATTACACAAGATATAATCGATAATATCTCTAAAATTTTAAAAACAATAAACACTTTTTTATATATTATATATAATATTGATCAAATTATTTTATAAATAAAAAAATATTTTAAATATGTTCAGATTGCAGTAGATAATTTCTCGAAAACTTACTTTTTTAACAATGTACTAAAAAATTATTATTAATTAATGTAAATTTGTTCATACATATATACATAAATTATAAAAATTTGGCACATATCAGTAATATTATATATAAAACATATAATAGACTATAACATATCACGAATATTCAAAAATATGAATACAGACATACGAAGAAATAGAAATAGAATATTCAGATCTACACAAAAAAAGTTTTGATATTTAAAAAAAATTTCCCATTTCTTGTCTCGTCCTTTTATGGCGAAAAGAGATGAGTGCTTGCCGCAAAAATATTATTTTCAACTTTGTTAATGCCAGAGAAATATGATTTTCAAAAAATAAAAAAGAAATACAAGAAATTTTTTTAGATTTCAAAACTTTGACATTTGATCATTATCTATGTACTCTGTGCAATGTTCTTTATTAAACATATTTCGTTATTAATCCTATGATTAAGAGATGAAATTAATATATCCTTTATATAAATGCATTCTATATATACAAATTCTGTATATTTAACATTGATCAAATTTTACTTTTATCTAAGAATGCGCGGCTTGCAAAAGTATTTTTAAAAATAAATTTAATTACATTTAAATAAAAATCTAATTAATCCTTATAATCATCTTTTTTAAATATACAAAAAATTATTATATAGGAAATTCATTTTTATATTAAATGTGTGTGTAAATTTAAATAGGGCTTTGCTTTCATATTTTCAAGTATACAATTTCATTTATCAATATTCTTAAAAGTATTATGTAATGTTTAAAATGCCACAATTAAAAATTTATGAAAATAATAATAAATAAAATGACAAATAAATAAAATATAATATTACACAATATATATATACTATTATCATATTATGTAGACATATATATGATGTTTTATATCAATTGTAAAATAGAAAATTATAGAAATGTAAAGTATTTATATATAATGAAATATAGAAATTCATAAATTCTAATGATTCTTATGTGTCTTAATTAGATGATTATAATTTGTGTGTGTATAAATTTCAAATTTTTATGTTCTTAACTATTTTTGCTTGTGTTGTTAAAAAATTATATTGTGTTCCTAATTTTATTTTAAATATAATTATTTTGATTTTAATACACCCTTTTCCTTTACTATGTACAATTTGTTTATAATATATATGTATACAATATATATATATATATATATATATATATATATATATGTATATGTATATAATGTACTTACATGCTACTAATCCCGGCAGTATTAATTTAATTGTTTACTGTATTATAAAATATAGTATAATGAAACTATATTTATAGAATATAGTATATATTAATATAATATACTCTAATCATATATAGTATATTAATTTATAAAATTTTCTGTCCTTTTGGAACGCTAAATGTTTCAAATTGCAACAATGATTGACATTTAAAAAAGAAAAAGAAGATATAAAATAAGAAAAATGAAAGAATCATTTATAATTCATATATAATATATATAATTCATATAAATAATGCCGCCTATTTTATATCATCTTTTCTCTAATATTATTCATAAAATTATCTTGATCGTTTATAATAATTATTATTAAACATCTTGCAAAAATAAAAAATGAACATGATTCAATTATATGAGGACAGTTCTGCACTAGTCACTTAGAAGATACATTCAATATTTGTTTAAAAGTCTTAATTATTTATACAATTTACCTATTCATTGCCATTTTCTTAATAAAATTCCCATTATATAACTAAACTCTCCATTATGTCTCCAACTTGTTATATACATTTTGTAAACTGTCTCGTATAATAGTTTAGAACTGCATAAAATTGTGTGTGTATCAAAAGCTTATTCTACAATACATACACAAAAGTCTATACAGGCGTGTTGTCTCTTCATATAAATTTGAAACATTTTTGCTTGTCATGTGGTATTCGTGTCTTAAACAGTATGGAATCCGCTCGATATTGTGTATTCAATAGAGGCATATATCCAAAAACCTAAGATTATCATAGATTTAAGATTATATTGAATAATGTATATTATATTGTCTCAATTTGTTTTATATAATGAATAATTAAAAATTTTTTATTTACCTGCGAGAAGAAATTAATACATTTATGTCTCTCTTGAAAATGTGTATCATCTTCCGAAAGCGAAACTGGACAACCTGGACATCTGAATGTCCAACGTGATGTTACCTAATACACAGATATTATAGTGTTACAAAATCATATATTAATGTATTTATGTAAATTTATAATGTTTAATCACTACAATATACAAATAGAAACAAGAAGCAAGAATTGCAACATTTGTATAAAATCTAAATCAAAAGATTTAAAATATGATTTAAAATATTAGAAAGAGAAAATAATGTAACATTAAATAATTCTCTTTAATATTACTAAAGATGATATCTTACTTTAACTGGTGGTTTTCTCGTAAGATGGGATATTAAGAAATTCATAGCTATGTCTTCACAATTCATATATTCGTCGACTTTATCTCTTATTGATTGTGGTAACCAATATGTATATAGATATGTATAATGTTTGTGGATGAAAGCAGCTCCGGTTAAAACCATGGATAACTCGCAAGAATAATTAGAATTATAATTCCAAGCATTACGATAATTTTGGTCCCATGCATGAAAGCGACCAGGAAATCCAACTATGCGATCTCGATGTTCCCTCCATACTCTGTAAATATCATATGCAATAGATATTAAAGATTATCTATATTGATTGATAAGGCTATGTATAAAATCGACTTACCTGAAACCAAACATAATCTCATCATGCCTCAAGTGAGCGTCATCATCAATAGAAAGGACGGCTTCTGTCTCAATTGCATCAAATGGAAGGAACCTATTATTCAAACTATTTCTTGGAGCTTTTATTACCTGTTTAATCATATTTAAAAAATACTTTTATGCAATTTTTAGAGAGATGCGTTTTACAGAATAATAGATTACGCTTATATGTATATTACATTTATTGGAACGCCGATATCAGGCCATTTCAGATCTTCCGCAGGTGGTTTCGGACTATTCCATACTATTAGTACTTTGTTCAAATAAGGCAAACCATAAAGACGCGCTAGAGAATTTATAAGAACTTGTTCTCTTTCATATGTCAATATCACAATTGTGAACTGTTCTCTTGGATAATTTCCTCCTAATGATTCGCTAAATTCTTTTCCGGCACCTCCAGCACCTTTGCCAATGGGCCGGAAGCCGACTTCTGAGCCTATGAAAATATGGAAAATACAATATACAATTAAATTAAATTTATATAAGATTTAAAAATAATAATCTTACCAAGAAATTTAGCATCACTAGGAAGAATGGTATCAAATGGTAATTGTGGATACAAATTAAATGGATCCATCCAATCATTCCAAATTTCATGACCCTGAACTAATAATGTTGTATAGTTTCTCTTAAAAGCCGGAGATGGATAAGGTGGTTCTAAGGGGCCTAAGCTTTCTTCAGCTTCAGGTTCAGCAATGATGGTATCTGACTTTAAAGGCTTTTAAAATAAAATAACATGAATTATATATACATATACATACACATATATATATATATATATATATATATATATATATATATATATAAAATTTTATCACATTAAAATATACATACCACAAAACTTTCGTTAAAAACACTGGGACTGGGTGTTTGAGGCGCCGGTAATGGAGGTATACCAAGTCTATCTCTGACTACCGCTATAGTAGTATCCACTACACTTTGAGCGGTACTCATATAACGTTCCCATGTTAATCTACCTTGTCTTCGCATAGTTAGAAGATCGTTGTCAGGAACAGCACGCAATAAGAAATGCATTTCGGTTACTCTAGCCTAAAATTATATTTTGTTATATATTATATATTGTATATATATTATATACATGTATAACTTTGGTTCAGTATCATGAAAATCAAATTTGGCAATGCTATAATGAAAATTACCTTAGGTAAAAAGATAACAGCTCTTCTCCATGTTATAACTTCATTATAATTAAGCAAGATCTGATCACCGCCGAGAATAACTGGTATTGACCCGGCTCGTAATGCTTCGTACAATCTTGCTTGCATAGATGAAGTAGTCAATAATGTGACATTACTAGGAGCTAAAATCAATGCAAATGTCGATTCCTTTAGTATGGCTCTTCTAGACGAATCAGTTCCACAGAGCGACCAATCAAGAGTTTCCATGGGTTTGCTTTCCACAGAGGCTGGTATACATTCAAATTGAATATAAAACTTATCCAAAGTTATTCCATTACTCATATCTTTCAAATGTTGAATTATGAATGAGTCTATATTATTATCATCAACCACTAATTTTTCCAAATCTACGTCCGAGTCGTCGATTTGATGTGTCATTGGAGTGCCTTTAAAAGTTCTCATTTCTCCCTGAAAGGACAACAAATATTTTCTTCTCGCAGGCAACATTTGTGCACATTCTTGCCAAACATCTCCACCAGGTGGTCCCAGAATTGGTGGAACGATTAAATCAAAACCATTGCGAAACTGATTTCTATGAAATGTTGATTGCACTATCATTGCTCTCCCAGTATCTATATTACTAAAAATATTCCCAGAATCAGCAGATAAATCTCTCCGTGCAAGATTTAACAATATATGATTTCTACCATCTCCTCCCCAATAGGGGAGTGCATGCAGTTTTTTTATATCTAAAGGCTTGCTATAACGTTGATCACTCTTCTGTTGGGAGCTCAATGCTTCACCAACTAAAACTATATAGATACATGCCTCTGCTGGATTTCTAGTAAGATGCGGATTGTAACCTACATATTATAAAACAATTTAGCATAAACATTATCAAATAAAAATATTTTTAATTATTTGTTCATACATGTCACTTACCTAATGTTTGTTTAATGGTCGTTTTTAAGAAACCATCTACATCCCATCCTAAACTGACTACTGAGAATTGATCCGGATCATACAAGTACACAGGAAAGCCACTTGTTAATGCACATCGACTATGATCGAAACAATTATACATTTTACACGATCGTGGATCTGTACTAGGTAATATAATTGGAGTAGTATTAATCAATATTCTCTTAGGAGGTGCCAATTCCGGCGTATTCCTTTCAACTGCTTCTCTTTGTGCTACTTGTGCTTGTTCCACACTTATTTTTAATCTGTCAAGATCTGTTTGTTGATGCAATAATTCTTGCTTTAATTCATCTATCTTCTGTGTCAAACTATTAACTTCACCTTGAAGTCTTTGCCTTTTAGCACCTAGATCTCTCAATTCGTTGCTCACTGAAATTTTTATATGAAACATTTCCTCTATTCGCATCTTCAATTGTGACGCTTTCATGGATGTGAAATCTTCAAAAGCTTCCAGAGTCGAAAACGTTCTATATATATCTCTATCTGGAGCATCAGATTCCACCTAAAAATAAATTCAAAGTTAATATACAAATCACAGAATCATGAAAATTCTTCCCTTTCTTCTTGAACATACTTTGGATAAATAATAGTGTGTAAATAATGGCACAATAAATAAAACTATGGATGTCAAAATTATTATTCTCGACAGCTTGATGTGTGAAAGCCATTGGCACATGTCTCTCTCAGAGTGATGATAAAACGGAAGTGTTTCATAAATATTTCCCGCCATATTTATATTTAACTATTGCATATCTTCATCTATCCAGCTGGACACTTCGACATCTTTGTTGTAGATTTCTGCAAATAATAATACACATTTGAGCACACGTTAATAAAAATTTAAGCTTAACGAGATAAAATAACAATTTTATTTTATATATATATATATATATATATATATATATATATATTTATTTTTATTATATATTTTTATTTTATATATATATATATAAAATTTGTCACATTGCTTACATATCTTTCCATAAAATTTGATTTAAAAAAAAGCAATAATAATTGCTCATATACCTGCAAAAAATCACTATCAATGTTGATATTGTTGTAACATATTATCGTATCATCAATAACCTATAAGATTCAGTCTCTGCCGCTTTGTCGACATCGAAACTGAGCAGCATCACAATGATTTGATAAATAAACATGATGAACGCGAGACGAATTTTACGACATTTTGTTCTTGTCTAATCTCAACGAATGACACTTATTATTAGCGAAATCGCATCTCCTTTCTCATCTTATTCGCGGTCGCATATCGGAGTCAATCCTGAAAGACAGAGTTCCTCACTCGCACTGTTCCTTCACACATATATTTCTACTGTATATTATTTATTTTTAATAAAATTTATCGTGCCATAGATTTAAATCACGTTCATAAAACGGCGAAAGAGTCGCACTGTGCCGAATAAAAATAACCATTGTTTCAATTATTTACTTGTGTGGACACAGAGAGAAGACTGAGAGCTGAGAAGTGTCATAAATAAGAGAGGTTAGGTTAGGTTAGATCAAAAAAATTATCGTTTGACAGTTGGCATCCCTGCAAGATAGGCTGCGCAGGCACTGCGCGCGCGTATACAAAGTAAACTTCAAATCGCTTCTAGCCTAACCATCTTCACGCGATCGACTTTACTTGAATTGCATCGCGTCACATCGAATTATGATGCGGCGCCGATTTGCCCGAACATAATTCGGGACATCGATGCTGACATAATTCCTTTAAATCACAGATATAATGAGATTCCCTCAATTTAAATATTAATACTTTAAATTTTTAATATGGCAGAAAAGTGCAATAGATTTAAACCCTATATATAAAGTTTTTAAACTTTTTATTAAAAATTAACACTTGATTAATTTCATTACAAAATGCTAATTCCCCATCCTCTGAATTAATAATTTTCTTCCATGATTTTACTATGATTATTTTAATTTTTATTACTTTTATAATTTTATTTTCTATAATTTTATTTTCTATAATTTTTTTATTCTTTAATAAAATAACTAACCGATTCTTACTTCAAGGTCATTTAATAGAAATAATACGCGTCACTACTTGTATTCAGGAAAATGGTGAACATTTTCAACATTTATTGTAACATACTCAAGGTCACATTAAAACCAAATGTAAATAAGCCTAATTAAACGATTGTCGTCTACAATAATTAATCCTAAATTTTTCCTTGTGTAAGTAATACAGCTAACAGTATTTTCAACATAACTCCTGAAATAAGCATTTCCGCACCTATGTCCATATAACATTTTTTCATCCTTCAGGTGTGAGGAATATCTCCTTAAATTTTTGACACACCTTTTTAGAACACCTTGTATAAAGAAATAATAAATATATAAATATATAAAGATAGAATCAATTAATCATATTGGTCATATCCCATACAGCACAGAATATTGCAGCAATATTGTTAATATTATTGTAACATTGCAGCAACATTGCAATATTACTGCAATGTTCTGTGCTGTATGGGATATGTCGACTTGTCCGAAAAGAAAGAGAGAAAAAATTGAGAGATATTTTTAGTTTTCTTTAGTAAAGGATGCAAATATTTACTCATAGTCTTGCTTTTCTTTTCCTCTTTCGCGCGATTTCGATTCAATATATATAACGTAGAAAATGCACAGTATATTGGATTCATTTTTATATATTCCCAGCAAACACCAAGTAACAGTTATATAATTGTTAGTTATAATTTCCTACTCAACAATATAATTGTTATCTAACACATAACAGTTATATAACATGTAACAGTTATATTGTTGAGTAGGAAATTATAACTAACAGTTATATAACTGTTACTTGGTGTTTGCTGGGTTCACACTAATTTCGCGCGGTCATTTTTTTAACACTTACAATACTCATGTACATATACTGTGGTCCATATTCTGAATCTTCTTTTATCGATAAAAATGCCTCTAAAAGTGGCTTATAGTCAATCAGAAGACTTATAAGCCACTTTTAGAGGCACTTTTATCGATAAAAGAGGATTCAGAATATGAACCTGTATCTTGTTCTTGATGTTTACTTTTAAAAGACGAATAAAGAGGGGCGAATATAGTGAAAATGAGAGAGAGAGAGAGAGAGAGGGAGAGTGAGAGTGAGAGGGGGGGTGGGAGAGAGCCACAACTTATTTAAAAAATCAAAAATTTATTTATATTTATATGTTATCCTCTGAGAACATTCGTGGATATTGGTAGTTCATGTCCACGTTTTTAATGTCCACTGAGGGAGTATCGCTTTCAGGGATCACCTATAAAAGCGAACCATGACACCTCTCAATCTTCTCTCTGGTGGACATTTATTTATCGTAGCACAAAATCGATTATCGTCATCGTATCGCTTGACACACACACAGCTGTTCGATTCACGAGAATTATATCGCTCTCGATACGAAACTCGAAACTTCGAGAGGTATCTCCCGCAGAATCTTTTTGTCTCCGAATTTATTCTTGTCAGTAAAATGTATATATTTCCTCCGCAAATATATCTGAATGTCAATGATTTAAGGGAACGAATGTGCTTAAAAATGTCGAAATATTTTTCGTTGTAAAAAAGAAGTAATATCGATTAAGTTATAGCTAACATATGAGAGGGAAAGCCAGAAAAAATTGTTCGGATGTTAATCCAACGTTGAAAAAAAGGAATGGATGAGTAATTTTGCCATACGATTTCGCAATCGCCCCCTTAAATAACCCGCTGTATCGTATCATACCGTCCTGGTTTGCTACGGTAACGTTTGGTGGCATTCCATGACATATATGTATAGATATATAATATATATACATATATATGTATATGTACATCTTACTCGATGTATTTGCATTTCTCGAGACCTTCACAGTCATGCGCATGTTCATGTTGAGTGTAGTGCGAGGGGAATAATATTTTGGCTTTTTCGGGGGCCTAAAATTAGCCGGAAAATGGTAAGCTTTTGAAAAGGCGCGATTGTACGTCAACGAGACAACCCTTTTCATCAAGTTGCCAGTTAATCAAATCCGGCTTTCTCACTGAGATTTCGACCTTCCGCTTTCACGCTACCACAATAACCTCTTGTATACGATGTTAATGATTTTCGCATTTTGGCTTTTCCTGTTTTCCTCGGCCCCTTTTTAAGAATATGTTGAATTAAAATACTATTTAAGGCAACGTAAAATTATGTCCAAATGTATTTTGATTGTGTCATAGAAATCCTCTCGTACCTTCTTGTATATATCATATTGTATGATGACAGAAAGTGGTCTAATTCCTTGAATAAAAATATAACAGATATTATTTAGAAATGTTTAATGATAATTATAAAGTCTAGAACTATATGTCATCTTTGTACGCACATTACTTTTATAATCGAGTAAGTAACGAGCCTTCAAAGTGTGATGCTATTTCGTTCAAATTGCAGCATAAATTAAAGTTTTCACAAAGGGACAAAGTGAAAAAATTTATAACATTTACACAAACTGGAGAGCAAACTGCAATATATTGTCTGGCCCAAAATGATTGGAAGCTTGATCTGGCAAGCGACAACTATTTCCAAAATCCAGAAGCTTATTATAAAGAACCAAAAAATTCTGTTGACAAGAAGAAATTGGAAATATTATATAACAAATACCAAGGTAAAATTGCAAATATGATTACAAATTTTTAATTCATTATTTATATTCAGTATTATAAAAAATAGTATATAATCAACTATACATTTATAGATCCAAGTGAACCCAATAAAATCACCGCGGATGGTATTATGAAATTTCTGGATGATTTAAATCTCAGTCCTGAGAGTAAATTAGTTTTGATCATTGCGTGGAAATTTCGTGCTGAGACACAGTGCGAATTCACTAAAGAGGAGTTTATGAATGGAATGATAGACTTGGGGTAAATATCAATTTTTTCGTTGTCTATGTATAACAATCATTAATCTGAATTATAATTACTTTCATAATTATCTTTTTCAGTGTGGATAGTATAGACAAGTTAAAAGCGCGTTTAGGTAGTTTAGAAAATGAATTAAGGGATCCTCTAAAATTCAAAGATTTCTATCATTTCACATTTAATTATGCGAAGAATACAGGACAGAAAGGTTTAGATTTGGACATGGCCATTGCTTATTGGAATATTGTATTAGATGATAAATTTAAATTTCTTCAATTATGGTGTCAGTTCTTACAGGTAAGTGCATAAATTTGAATATTATTTTTACATTTATTTTTGGTGCATAAAGAAAAATAAAGAAAGAAAGAGAGTTTAAAATAATTACTGATATCTTTTAGGAACATCATAAAAGATCAATTCCAAAAGATACATGGAACTTACTATTAGACTTTGCACTTATGATCAATTCAGATATGAGTAATTATGATGAGGAGGGTGCTTGGCCTGTATTAATCGATGATTTTGTAGAATGGGCACAACCTCGAGTTCGTCAATCTCTTTAACGTTATTTTCTTTTTTCTTTTTTTTTTTTTGCAACACTCGTCTAAATCATTCATCATA
Organism: Camponotus vicinus; assembly: GCF_025532165.1. Classification (NCBI taxonomy): domain Eukaryota; kingdom Metazoa; phylum Arthropoda; class Insecta; order Hymenoptera; family Formicidae; genus Camponotus; species Camponotus vicinus. The sequence continues at coordinate 8,406,143 of NW_028141946.1, forward strand.
TAAATAATAATTTTATTTGTTCGATCATAAAACATATATTTTTCAAGTATTTTGTTAAACATTTTTTTCCAATAATTTAACAATAGTTTGCTTTTTTCCATAAATTATTATGGATAAATTAATGTTCACCATATAAAAATCATACTATATAGCATCTAATATGGATTCTTAATCATGTATAATATATTGCTTTAGTAGATTTTATTTGCTAAGACATATATAAAAAGTGAAATATCTTTTGAGTGTTTGCTTAAAAAATAATAACGTTATTTACTTATATCATAAATTTAATTTATATGAAACCTCTATATTAATCACATAGAGTACCACAAAATTGTCATATAATTGTAAAATAATCTGATTGTAATTTTTTATTTATCTTTAAAGAGAGAAAATAAGCACATTGCCTTGAAATTGATCATATATTGTACAAAGTAATATGATGTATAAAATGTTCATTTACATATGAAAATATGGTATAAAATTGCTCAATTACCTCTGCCAAATACATGCTCATGTATTTGTTGGTACTTGCAAGCAGTTCTTAAAAAGAAAGAAGATATTTAATTTTCAAGCATTTTTTTAAAATAATGTGGTAATTGGAAACAAAATTGCTAGATTAGGCTATGTTCTTGTAGATAGTAATTTCTAGAAATTGCGTTGTTGAAAATTGTTATTAAATAAATTTTATGATACTCTCTATTAAACATTATACAATAATGTACATAAGAACATAAAAAGAAAGAAATCTGTATTTTAGAAACATTATTCTATTTCGGCATTCTACTTATCTTTTATAATTAATGAAATTACAGAAAGAGAGAGAGAGAGAGACAGAAAAAAAATTATGTTTTGTATTTTAGATGATTATTTATTATTGTATCTCTACGACATATAATTGTTCTAGATAAAATAAATTATTATTTTTTATAAATTCAAAAAATAATTCTTACAATTGTAATACAATATAACATTATACTTTGTAATGATATTCTTTATATAAACAGATTTGATTCTCTTGATAAATTTGTCATTTTATATGTTAGATATTGCTTTCATCACAATGTTTTTTATAAAGCCATATATTTGTTTCCATGATAATAGCCAAGTGATTTTTACATATACAAATTATATGCAAATTATAGAATCATGATGTAAAAAATTATATATTATCACAGATTGAGAAAAAACTAAGCTGTTAAGAAATCAAAATATTGTAGTGACACTTATATAATATTACAGAACTACGAAACTTTCGAGTAAAATTGTATTATCCACACACGTTTTTGATTATATTTTATAAACATAATGTGAAATAGATGAGGAAAGCAAATTTTAATGAGATATCAGCGTAAACTAATTAATATGTAGTTGTAACATATCGCCAGAGTTACATTTGTCCTATGCTAAACTCGTTCAAGAAAGAATGTATATGATATATTACTTTATCATTTAAAAAATAATGTTTTTGAAAATAGGTCAGATTATTTTATTAGTTAATAATTTCGGTATTGTGTAAACAATAAAGCGTTTCATCAGCCTTAGGAGAGAAACAGAGAGAAAGTAAATTGTACATAATGTAAATAAATATATCAGTCTTAATCTCTACATTCAGTTTGTCTGTTTAAAAACTGCTGCTAAATATACACCGTGTATATTACTTATATATATATGTGTTTAAATAAAAAATTCTACTAAGTATATACGATTATATTTGGTGTGCATTGTATATGTATTACTTATATATCATTTAAGAAAATAACAGTTTTATTTATATTTAAGTTTATACGCGTGTATGTATATATATATATATATATATATATATATATATATATATGATATTGGCAATAAAATAAGGTAATAAAATACCTCAGTATTCAGTTATAAAAATATATAATTATATCTTACAGGATTGTTGACATTCGCATAAAGCCTTATTATTGTGACCACTGCAGTCTGCATTATAAGAATATAAAAGAGCCAATTCATATTTATTAGCTTGTGTATTGTAACAATTCTTTAATACTTCCTGAGTATACCAATTGCATAGCAATTCCAATCTATCAATAGTTGTCTGTATCATATATTTTCACAATTATTAGTGAACTCTTGATTTATGCTTTATGTTGCTTATAGTTTTAAGTTGTTCTTTTTCTATGATATATATTTAAAAAATAAACTTTTCTTTTAAAACTATTTCTGCTTACCTGGGCAATGACTAATCCACGATTTGAATTATTAGCAATGATGTGACTGTGCGAATCAAACAATGTTATCTGTGGATAAAATTATTCTATATATATATTCAGACATATTTTCTTTCGATTGAATTACTTACTTTATAAGTAATTTCTTGAAATATGAATAATATAGTACGTCCGCATGTGATGAGCAGCATAAATAAAGTATGAGATTTTGGAATTTTATACCATTCATATAGAAATGTATTTATATTTTTGTATAAGCTTGTTCCTATCTCTTCATGAAAGACATTAAATTTCTGCAGCAAAATTATTATACATATGTAACAATAAGCGTGAGAGATGTATTTATAAAAATTGCATTCTATTTGCTTAGATAGGAATGAAACGCAGAATCAATAAAAATTTATTTGATTGAATATTATATTAGAATATATATAATTTGTTTTGAGTATTACTGATATGTGTCATACCCATTCTTTTAATATATTTAGGCTTTTGCCCCCATATTTCAGAGCTTCTTCGGTACTCAAATATGGATGTGATATAAGTCTTTCCTTAATGAGCCATGCATGAGTTGCATTACCCTCTATCATTGCTTCTGCTACAATAATATTCAATCTCAGACAGTTCTCTATATCGTGAATCAATAACTGTTCTCTTGATATTCGTGCGGCCACAAGCAAACATATCAGCGTACAAGCTTCGCTTACTGAAGAATTATTTGATACATCAAAAAATAAATATTTAATTTATATGCTTAATAATAAAATATATGATATAAATAACAAAGTGATGTATAATTACTTTCTTGTCCTGGTGGATAACGGCTTTGCGTAAAATCGGAGTGATACCACAATACATCTATTTCATGATTAGAACAGTCTTTTATATATGTTGGGAAGTGGCAGCTAAATAGTGGTGGTAAAGTCATAATTATCAGAATATTTCTTATGTATTATTCCATACGTTTCCCATTACTTATTAATTTTGTTACCAAATACATTTTTCTTTGTAGATTTTATATTTCCATTTCAAAAATATTTGAAAATATTAAGACATTTTGGATGCCAAAATTTTGTTCAATAATACAGTTTATGTGATTGTGTTCTAGGATGAAATAATTGAATGTCAAGAATAGCTGCATTCAATAGATATAAGTTAAGAAATTACCTTGTAGCAATAGAATCGATCAACTTAGTTAAAAGAGAACATGATTTAAAGAGAAAATATGTTTAAATAATAACCAATATCTAAATAAACATTTCATATTTTTATATTTCTTAAGTCACTGCACAATTGACAAGGATAACATAGTTTTTTGACAATATAGTATTTTAAATTGTGCCTTTATCCCTAGAAAATATTTCTATCAGAAGTAATTTTTAAAATATTCAATATTCATTTAATACTCATATAATAAACATATTTCATTAATTCAATTTTTATGACATTCTTACTCAATTGCCATAACATATATATTGATTATCAATTAAATATTTAAAAATATTTTTTTTAATTTGATAGATTCCATCATTATAGAAGTATAAAAAATATGTTAAATATGAATAATTCTTTAAGTTTATATGTAATGAATGTGTACATCATAAAATATCCTTTTTAATATGTAATTTTCGTTTATATAAAGAACACTTTTTCTTATGTAAGATGAAAAATTTTGAAATAATCATTTTATAAATAATGAAACTAACAAATAATCTATTCAAAAGATAAGTTACTATAATCAATAAAAATTGTATTTCTGAAATAATGTAATGAAATAAATTATATTCTGTAGGTATAAACGTAAAAGATATATTTATATATTTACATATAATTTACTGTAAAAGTAAAAATATGATATATATGAAATATATTTAAATGAGGTACCACACATTTGCCCATTGATGAGATAAATTAAATAAGACACATTGTGTGATAGAAATGAACACATTTTATAATAACAAATGTTAGCTAGAAAATCAAATTTTTAAATTAATATAATAATATCTAAGATATATAGTATCTTTTGTAAAATGTAATGATAAAAGACAGTGTTTTAAATTGGATACTCACTCAAATTATTAAAAACTCTAATTAGTTTTCCTTTAATTTTAAATATTAACAATATAATTTTCGCGAATGAGAGAAAAAACACATTTTACATTGTTATTGCTTATATTTGTTTTTTTGTAAATTTTAATAAAATCATTTTTGATAAAATTATTCCAGTTTCCATGAAGTCGTATAATTTATTTTATATGAGTTTAGTATTGTGTGCAATTAGTCTTCTAATGATTAGTTCATTATGAATAAATTTATATTTCTCTCTAAATGTATATTACACCTGACACAAACGACAGCACTGTTATTACAAAGATGCGTTGGAAACGATTTTTATAATTCTTTTCACCTTACCACACACCATAACACATTGGGTTCATAAAATCTGAAAGTAATAAGAGACGATACATTTATTTGATATTATATTTATAATATATCATATAGCAAACATTCAATTAGACTTTTTTCTAAATTAAACAAATGATTATATAGATATATAGATGCTCTAAAGCATATTATATATTAATATGAATAGTACTTACATCAAAGTGATCAAAATCAAAATGATCTATATGTGGCTGGGTAACGTGTTGGTATACTTGTGGTGAGAAGGCGCGACCAATGTTCCCATCCTAGAATCTTTGCAATTTCAATGCACTTTTCATCAATTTCCTTCAATGGTTTCTCTTCATAATAGCGCGTCAATAATTTTAAGTAACGTCCGTAATGATTATTGATGTGTGCATGCCATAAAGATAAAATAATAACCTGGAAAGATGTAAAAATAAATCTCTTGTATCATCTTTTACTTACATTATACTTACAGATTAATTAGTATTTATTCAACTAAATATTTTGACTTCACATTCTTGTATGTGTTTTCTAACATATGAATGAACACAAATTTAAAAGATAATTTTAAATACAATAATAAAATTTTATTTTTACCTTATTATCAGTAGGTTCAGCAAATTTCTGTATTTCTTGCCAATGATGCGTAACACTCTCGAGTAAATGTTGAAAGGATCCATCTCCCTCTCCAGTCTTTGTTCCATGTACGTATAATCGTGCTAATGCGCAGCCCTTCTTCACTAATCCTTCGATGAGACTATTCTTTTGTTTTTCCATGGTTATCTTAATTTTAGCCGCGTCAGGACGTTGATCATTCTTCAGTCCGTAATATGCTAATAACTTATCTTGATCGATATTTGTAATCACAGAGTCAGCAACTGTTACTATTTGATTGGCTAATGCGATACAGTTATCCGAAAGATCGTTGTGCGGTACATGTCGCCGTGCTTCAGTAGAATCCAAAGATGTCAACATAGCAGTGTGAACGGGTAAATGATCCGAAAAGATGCCTTTTAATTCTCCGTATAGCGAATTGGTATGTTCACCAGGTTCTATTGCATAAAAAAAGAACAAAATTTGTCAATATTATTTTTCGAAAATAGATTTTCAATTAATACGTAACAAATGTTACAAACATAAGAGATCATAAATGTTTGTATAAATATAAATATATATATATATATATATATATATATATATATATATATATATATATATATACATATACATATATATATATATATTTATATTTATACAAACATTTATGATCATTTATGATCATATATATATATATTTATATTTATACAAACATTTATGATGTGTATATATATATATATATATATATATATATATATATATATATATATACACATATATCCATATGACATTAACAGTTTATATTAAAAATAAAAAAAGACAAAATTTACAAATAGATTAAATATGCTATTGGCATGAAGTAAAAGAATAAAAACTGTAATCATGAATATGTACATTATTTAACATATAAAAATATATAAAAAGGGGTAGATGCACATAACAATTGCAAATACATGCTCTTAGGTACACATGTATCTTTAAGGGGAGATTACAACATAGAAAAGGAAAACAAATTATAATATACATAAATTTCAAATTCAACTCAACTTACTTATAGATGGTGCTATTGATAGAATATAAACCGGAAATATAAACCGGAAAAAAAGATACAAAATATTTATATAATAATACTAATATGAATTGCTCTATAAATGGCTATAATAAATCTATTGTACATCTAAACATCTTTCAATATATATAATTAATCTTTAAGTATATATAAATGCTAAATTACCAAATTTTGCAAGGTAATTGCATTTTAGATCTCTTAATGCTTCTTGATATTCATCCCATTTTGTAGTTTTTTCCTTCTCTGTTTTAGTAGCAGGATTGCTATTTTTCTTGGCAGGCTCAGATATGATATATTTGAATGTATGGCTATCCACTTTCTTTCCAATTTCATCTTTAGAGAAAGTCAATGTACCTTGAAGATAACTACCAGGGGTAGCATATTTCGATACTCTTTGCAAAAAAAAAGAAAAATATTTATTAAAATATATGGTTTCAGTAAATTGAAACTACATATTTTAATAGTAAATATTGCAGCTTCATTATTTCTTTTTTTTTCAATCTGCATTACATGCTGAAGCCAAATAGAAAAGAAAAGTTAATCTAACATAAAAAGAATGCAACAGTAGTTATAATATGCGACAGAATATTATATTCCTGCAGAGAAATAATACATTTTTTCATTCATATGACATACACTAATATACACATTACAATCCAAAAGCAAAGCATGTAAAAAAAGTTAAATAATTTATTATAGAATAAAATATTCGAATAATTAAATGATCAAACTTGGAAACATCTATGGAAATATACAGATGAGAATATCTATAAAGAAAATTCTAAAATTTGTGAACGGTATGTCGAGAGTTTTAAATGAAAGTAGCAGTAAAAGTAAGACCATATATTATTAAGTAATATATAGGTAAATTTCTTTTATAAAATTTTATCTATGTGTATTTTTTGTTTAGATATGTAGTGTATATGGTAAATATGTATGTATTTGCTTAATACCTAAAAAATAAAAAAATAGAAAAAAATAAAATTAAATAATTATTTGTCTATATTCCTAAAAATACCTCGTTGTCTGGCATTAAGCAACATTTTGATATTGTATCTTGCATACAATATCTTGATTAAAGACAGACATTATCAGCATGCATTTAAAAATGTGTCGAAGCGTATAAATGAGCAGTGAGTGTCCTCATATTTATTTAAAGCAATTTCACAAATGCAAAATGTATATAAAAATTGTATTATAGACTCACTTGTTTTCAGTGCTGCAATGTAAGATAAAAAAAAGAAAATTATCTTAATAGCACTTTAGCAGCAAATAATATATATATTATTACATTTCAGATGTACTTCTCTACCAGATTAATCTCATAAAATTTACATATGTTCTTTAAACGATCTGACATCTATATTTTCTTTGAAAAAACTTATATTTTTAATATTTGATAATTGATTTTACAGTTCATAATAACTTTATTTTATTTCTATAATCTTATATATATATATATATATATATATATATATATATAAATTTAAAAATTTTATTTTATTTTATTTCTATAATCATATATATATATATATATATATATATATATATATATATATATATATATATATATATATATATATGATTATAGAAATAAAATAAAATTTTTAAATTTATTAGAAATTAAACTTCAAGAAAAAAATTAATAATAATATAAAACATTTTATTTTTTAATTTAAGCAAATTTTTAAAATTTTAATTTGGTTTTGCTCAATTATTTAATGTTAAATTGAAGATATTTAATCTTAAAAATTAAAAAGTTATGTAAAGATGACTTCCCTGTGTGATCAAAGCTTTATTAAAAAGAAAACTGGATTCCAGATTAGTTAAAGGAAATGCATATAGTAAATTTTGCGATACTAATAGAGATGTCTTATATATAATTTTATGTAAAATATATGATAAAAAATTTAATTAAAAATTTAATTATTTAAGTATGTTTAGATCGGCACTCCAAGAAAAACGAATTCTAACTATAAAAATCAAACAATACTTTACATTCAATCAAAGCACTACTACCATAATACAATAGCATTAAACTCATATAAAGTATTATCAAAACTATTTTTATATACAAAAAACATGTAATTTTGCTTATAATACCTTATGTATATAATTTGTGAGTGTATGTGAAATATGTAACAAAATAATCATTTAAACAACAGATCAATAAATGATATATTCTTAACATGTATTATGTATGTCAATATATGTAATATGAATTATATAACATGGATACATTATATCTGCACAACAACTCAAAAAGTGAAAGAAATAAAAATATAATTTAAATTAAATTAAAAACTTAATTAAATTAAGTTAAAATTTTGAAAAATAATTAATAAATATAATAATTAATAATAAAAAAAAACCTTAAAATATAAATGATTTTATATATCAAAAGTTTGAGTTTTTTTATATAAATTAAAAACAATTAATATTCGTGTATATATTTATTATCATAGCTAAAAGAGAATATATATTTAAGAAATATTAAATTACTTAAATTTTTACTAAATTTTATATCAAAATATTATGAAGAAAAAAGAAGTTGCATATATCTATATCTAGGTATATATTATTTTATGCAGATACTTACTTGCTCTCATTGGATAGTGGAGCAATATATAAAGGAAGAATATGACCAAGTGGAATAAATGCAGCAACCATCTTCTTTCCACCAATAATAGCTTGTGATTGATTAGCATAAATGTCCAAATTAATTGGTGTACTGAGCTTTTGACTTAGAAGTAATGGCATATCTGTTAATCTTTCCAATAAATCTTTTTTTTCATGGCGTATATGCATTTTTAAAGTATAATCTCCTTTTTCTAATTTTTGGATTGTATACTGTAACAAATTAATATTTTATATTTATTATTATTTTCGTATGTTTAATGGAATTGTAGATGATCAAATTCCATGTATACATATATTTAATTATATTTCTAACAAAAAAAGATTAATATACAATTGTACAGCAATGAGTTAAACATTTACCATTACTTTTAAAGATTTTAAAATTTGAATTAAAATACTCACTTTAGATGGATATGCATCCCCGCAACTTATTAGTTGTTTATTGCTGTCATAAATCATCCACATTTGACTCTCATATTCATTCTCATACAACAAATCACTTAGCAATGCAGCGTTTGGTGTGACTTCAGTCGCTTTTGCCGAGTGGAATGTGTATGCTAGTTGTAATTCGTATATTTGTCGCGACGGTGGGATAATATCACGCGCTCGTAGGGGAACAATTTTCGATTCATTAGGCCTATATAATGATCAAATGTATATTGTAATTATGAGTATAAAAATAATTAAAGCCATGAAAATATATAAGTTTTAAATAAAACATACTTTAAGACCTGCACAGATGTTTTCAAAGAAATGTTAGGTACAACTTCTTCATTTCTAAGAGAACTACGTAATTCAAGGCGATTTATTCCATCTCCGGATAACATTGTAAGATTACCGTTTATCATATGAATTCCATGAAATTCTATGGAATAATCGATAAGCATATCGCCTAAATTTGCCCAATATTTTGCGATAACTACTTCTAAAATTAATCCACTCTAAAGAAAAAAATAAAGATCATAAATATATGAATTAAAAAATATTATAACAGTAAACTAGTTTTTTTAAACTAAAATTACATATTTACAATGAATTTACATATATCTTTAATAAAATTTATTTATACCTGAACAGCAAATGGTTGAATCGTTTCTGATTGAGATGTAACACTGATTATTTTATTAACTTCAAGGGTTTTGCAGGCCATGCGAGGTTTTAATTGAATAGTATGAAGCACAAATCTACCAGTTTTATCCTTTTCTGCACTTTTTAATCTAAGAACTAAGCAAATAAAAATATAATATAAATAACTATTAATATAATATAAATAATAATTATTAATATAATATTTTTATATATTATTATATCTAAATTGTATTATATATAATGGATATGGTTATATAAGTGTGTCTTTTCATCTATCTTACCTGCCCAAGTAGCATCCTCTGGAACAAGAATAAAATGACGCTGAATTGTGTTGGGTTTGAATAAAACATTCGTATATGTTAAGTCAGGGAGAAGCACAGTCTTTGATAACGTCATTGGTTGGACGACAGTCACCGGAATTTGGAATACTGGTCCTTTAGCGATATTAGAAACGTCATATGCTCGTACACTAAAAATATTTACAAATTTAAATTGTCTCACAACACGTTATTTAAGAATAATAGCGATATAAAATATATCATTTACCTAGTGGCATGAACACCTTCTGGTAAATTGGATGCCTCGACTCTAATAGCGAAGGAACGAGGCATGTGCATTAAATCCAGATGTGTTGGAAATTGGACCCATGAAGCATCGCATACAAGCGTTAACTTCAAGTTGAAATCAATTTTGCGCGATGGTTCTGCAAAACGACAGATAAAATATCATTCCATAACTCTGATTCTAAAAATGTTTGATATTAAACTCATAAAGAAAAGAAAAGCTAGAACATTATTTTATGAAATGTTACCTATAATTTCACTATTTATGAATACTGGTTCTACTGTAATTGCATAATCCTTTGGACGATCAATAACACCTGTTCTCATATGAATGCCTTTAGAATTATTAACTCCACAATTAATAGTAAATCGAATGTCCCGTTCAGGGGCATCGCTGTACGAGACAAGATTATCGAACGCGCGTTCGACTTGTAACAGGCCAGAGCCTTGTGCGAATTGATCTAAATTGGATATGTAAAGAGCGGTATTTTCAAGAGCTCTTTTTATACTGTAAGGAGAATACGGACAACCTTTGGCAAGAAGACCCGATATAAGGATCGCTAGAAAAAAGAAATATATTAGAATATTTTTATGAGTCTACTTTAATATTAATTGAAAAGAAATCTCAATACGTACCAACAGCGCCGGTTACATGCGGGCTTGCCATACTTGTGCCATTCATAAGTTGACTTTTCCTAAGCGTAAAGTTTGGGACGCTGGTGATAGCACCTCCTGGCGCGCATACTGTTACACCGGCACCTCCATCTATCATAGGGCCGCGGGATGACCAAGTATATGGCATGCCTGGCATCTTTTCTCTTAAAGAATATTCAGCTACCATCATATCAGGTGATACGTAAGCACCAACACTAATAATACTGTTTGAACTGATGTCTGGCGGAGTTCCTATATATTTTTTAGAAGTATTTGGATACACATGAAGATATCAAGAAACACATTGCACATTAAAGAAATTAATTCTGTACGAATATATTTCGTATTTGTAACAATAATACAAATCACATCAGGTAAAGTTGATTATATAAAAACCAAAAATACAAAAAGTTAATTGTACAGAATTCTGTGTATATTTACCAATTGTACACAAAGCTGGTCCAAGATTGCCAGCTGATGCAACCCAAACTACGCCATATTCGTCAATAACTTCATTCATCAGTTCTCCTATTCTACCAGTATTTGACCAATGAGCATGTTCTCCATAACTCATGTTTATAACATGAATCTTTTCTTTTCTCTTCATTACATGAATCATTGCCCGTACTACAGCGGTTCCAGTTTCCATTGTGCCGATACGTCCGTCACCGACAGTCAATGAAACAATTTGGGCTCCTGGTGCCACTCCATTTAATTCTGAATTGTCAGGAAAATATGCAGCCGCGATTGATGCTACATGTGTCCCATGACTTGCTGTAATAAGATTCAATCAAGAGAAATTCTATAGAAAAATTCACACTAAATATTACAAGATTTCAACACAATTTCTTCTGTTATACTTACAACATAAGCTGACAATTTCCAATGTATTTCCTTCATCATGGACATTAATACTAACGTTTAATTGGTCTTCTTGAGTAAGAGGAGCAAAATCTCTTGTAATAGAATATTCACCAAGAAAAACGCCATTTTCCAGATTACCTTCTTCGGACGTGTCAATACATGCTCTAATATGAGAAAAACAGACATCAAATTAAACAAAAAAAGTAACATAAATAACCTACATTTTAAATAGATACACACATATATATTTAACATAATAATATACTTATAAGATGATTACCTCCAAATGTTACCATCATGAAAAACAACACAATCATAAGTAGGTCCTACATCGCAATATTTTTTTTCAATGTTATTCAATATTTCAACTCTAGCTTCAAGTTCTTCTTTTTGTAATTTTTCTTCCAAAGTCGACAACTGTGGATTCTTGCTTTCAAATTCCTGTGCATTATTATAAAGTGGAGTAATATTAGTTATAGTGAAATAATATCATTAATTGTTCATAAATTGGCTAACTATTTTGAAATAAATTAAATATAATTAAACAATACAAAACTTTTAAATATTCTTATATATTTAAATATTTTCTCTGCATAATTGTACACCTACACTCTTTTGTATTTTTAAAAATCAATAATTTTAAATTACATATTGACATGAAAATTTACCAAATTAATAAGAATAGTACAATATTAATGTAATGACTTTTCTTAAGTGGATATTATATAATGGAATCAATGCCTTTACAATAGATCAATCTGCCAAATACAAATATAGCATTAGATACGGATCACTGTGACATATTGTGAAATAGCGGCCTCATTTAATTGCATGGACCGACATGCTCACAACACTCCTATCTTTGGATCACATGAACTAAAACTCTAATTATAATGTATTCATACATGTTTTCATTGATTTCCAGTAATTATTGCAATGTTAACATCAAGCAAGATTATAAAAAGATAGTATTATATTTATATTGCAAAGAAAACTTTAAAAGATTTTAACAAATTTATTTTAAGATGTCAGAAAAAAATGAGATAAATAATTGTTTAATTTAAGGCAAATTATTAATATCTTACATATAGAAAGTTCTATTATTATATTCATCATACTTGTAATTGCCTTGAAGCTTCTGCAAGTGCTGTCTTATGACCATCATCCCAAAGACGCTTCTTACGTTCTGCTACTACTCTTTCCTTTAATTTATTGGGATATAATGAATATAAATTTTTTAAACCAATATGATATTCTCCAGTGGGATTACTCCAATTAGATGGAACCTAAATAAACATAAAAGATACAAATGTAACATTACATTAAAAATGAAAAAGTATGCATTGCATATAATTTATTCATTTTTTTCTATATATAAGAGACATATTCTCATATTAATTATAACATAAAATTATACTTGTCCTAATAACTTTACTTTCAAATAAATAAGAATATACATAATTGATATTTATATATATAAGCAGCATTAAATTATAAATTAATTATTTACTATGTAACCAACAATCACATTAAAAACAGAGAATATAAAACTTTCACTTATGATATCTTATTTATATCTCTTAATGTGCAGTAGAATGTTTCACAAACCTACCTTTAATTTACGACCAGTCAAGCCAATTATATAGCCATCTGGTGCTTGAACAACTTTGCTAGTATCTACATCTCCTGCTCCACTACAGTCAAATCTTTCAATAATTTTTGGTTTCCCATCTGAAGTCATCTAAAATCATAAAATACTTAGGAAAATTGAATTATTATAGCCCAACTTTTAAAAAGTTTAAACTTACTATAATTTATCAAAGCTTGCAATATATATACAAGACATTAAAAAAAGAATTTAGGATTTTAGGGCAGATAGTACTAAATTGAATTAAAAAATAGCTTAATAAAACTGATGAATATAAAAAAGTCAAAAATCAAATCTATCAGGAATAATTTTTTATACATTTTAATGTAAATCTTTCTTTTAGCATCTCATATTTATCAAAGATAATTAAAATCATACATGTATGTATATTTAAGAAGCTTTATATCATAATAAATTTAACATTGCTATATAAGAATATAAGAAAATATATGTAACAAATGTAATAATATAACTTTGCAGAATTTTTTGCTGAACAAGGAATACTATATGAAATGACATTACTATATAAAATGACTATACGTAAAATGACATTATAATGTAATACAAGAATAGCTGTAAAATTGTAATATAACAAACTTAAAAATGTTGTTAAAAGTTTGAAGATAAAATTAGCATAAAGAGTAAGATGTGATTATTGACATTCATGACAAAATTTTCTCTCGATACACTAATGAGATAAAAAGAAATCATATCTAAGGAAAATAAATAGCGTGACTTTTATCTCTCAAGGAGACAGTTCACAAGATACACAAAAAGCACTTCAAATAAATTGTGAAAGAAGTAAGATGAATTATTTGTTAGTACGAGATAGTTATTTTTGCAAAATGTCACATATTGAAAATAAGAGGACAATCCAAAAAGAATATTAATATGAATAACAAGAATATAACTCCTTGTATGTCAAGTTTTTTGCATGGAAAGGCGTGTCGTACACAATAACCAAGTGCAGCTGGATATCCATCCCCGTGCTCACCTGCATACCCGGGGCCCCGGGGTCCACCCCCGAGTCAAAGATCGCGATGACGACGCCCCGACCATCGTACTCGGGGTATTTGGTGAGAAATTGAGTGACACCTGTCTCTTTCTTAGGCAGCAGGCCCCAAACAGGAAAGTTACAATCAATGACGCCTGCCATATTTCGAATGCCACCGTGACTGTCGGAAAAACCACACTTGGGATGTTTCCTTTGTACTGTGCCACGGCTTTATATATCAATCAAAAAACGGGATCTGCGCCTGCGTGCGCTCCGAATGCGCCAGATTTTGAGGTTAGGTTACCGACGAATGGTACAACATCGTCCCGCGATCATTTTCGCTACGTCTTTCAACGTAACGCTCACAGATGGCAGCACTCGTATACCAGCCTACGTCATTACGTCAATAATTACGTACGCGCGCGCACATACACGGATATATACACGGTTGACAGGCATAGGTTAGAGTTAGATGCAGTCGGGGCGATCGAACGTGCGATTAGTCGGTGTTAGTGCGCGTCGTAGAGGTTATGTTTCTCTCTCTCTCCTCTCCCGTATGTATACATATTTTGAATAAGCGGACGAACCAAACTGGCTCGATTGTACCCGATTGTATTTTCCGTATAAGATACGCGAAAAGAATGCGTTGCTTGCCCGATAAGTCTCGGCGAGAGTGACGTAAGCGTGTGACCCGAGTGCGACGAGTCATGTGTGTAAATTTAAAGCATGGTTATCATGCAACGAAGGATGAAGCAGATTGCGATCTTCGCGGTTTGCGTATTCTTGTTGGGTAAGTGATTTCAAGATTATGACATTTGTATCGTGACAGTAGATCCTCGAACCGGGATTCGGCAAATCGACCTGCTTTTCGAGCACAAGCTGTCTGTTTACAGTCTTTATAGAGTCAAAAACGCAGTGTGTGACAAATAAACGAAATATGCAATTTAGCGAATTTAGCTAATTTTCACAGTCTTATTATCTGGCATTAATCTTACTATGGATTTCCATTCCCTTTATTCTACGAATTTGTGATGTCACGATCTTTTAAATTTGATAGCTTTCTCTTTCTCTCGTTATTGCCCTCTCTTTTTCTCGTTATTGTGATCTCATATGTCATTCGTACAACGCAGCCGTTTTTCAAAGCTATTTTATGCCAATTGTTACGTTTATGTAACAATAATTATGTTGCCAATTGTTACGTTTATGTAACAATAATTATGTTGCTTTATCTATATATGACTTATCTATAGATATATTAATGTATTATAGAGACTATTATAGAGAAATAGCAGGGTAATATTAATTTATTATAGAGACTATTATAGAGAATATATATACTATTATAGAGAAATAGCAGGGTATCTTGACACAAGCTTCTATTTTTTTAATTTAAACTTTATTTTTGAATATTGAAAGTTTCTCAAGTGTATTTTATTAAATAAGTGTAGGATATTAAGCAAAAATTATTGAGAGGAAAAAAAAACAGGAGTATATAAAAAAACAGCTGTTTGATAAGTATTTTATAATTCGAATCATTCTCATAATTAATCTGTCATAATTAATCTGTAATGTCATGATATTATTGAGACATATCATTTATCATTTATTTTTATCGAATTAAGAAAAAAAGTCAATAATACAACTCTTGATTCTTCTCTCTCTCTCTCTCTCTCTCTCTCTCTCTTTATTATAAAATAAATCAAATGCTTCATTATTCTTTATTTATATTGAGAAATGCTGTTTCAATTCTTTTAGTATTTAATGCATAAACAAGTACAATTGAACACACATTAAAAAATTTATTCTTCTCAAAATTTTGTTATATTGTCTTCCATAAAACAACAATAGTCCACAATAGTCGACAATAATTTTTAACTTATTGACAACGAAAGAGCTTTTCAAAGCGCGTATATACAATATAATTTACGTAACGGCCAATGTTAATTGTTTCCGTTGAGAATCACTGAATCTACTGACAATGAGCATGAGATTGAAAATACGACAGTCATAGAAGAGTGGAAAAATTTTTGAGCATTACTTGTTTTATCTTAAGTAAACTATTATTAAATAAATTAAAAAATAATTAGATAAATAGAAAAAAATAACGATATATTGATGAAAAAGCTAAACATTGCAAGAAGTAAGAAATTTAGCATTTTATTAATCTGAAAATTCTGAGATTTAATAATAAATATTTATATATAATTGTAAAACAATTTGATGAATAATATGAATTCTTCATGTGCGCGCAAAGCGAATTTTTTCAGTAAGCCAATTGATAAGATACGAAATGTCAACGAGATATATTTACTTAATTGTATTCATAAGGAGAAAATAGTCGCCTCTTTAGAATTATTAATAATTATTTTATATTAAATTATTTAATTGTATTTTATCGTGAAAAATTAATTAAAAGAACACTAAAATATCCTCTCAATATTGTTTTTCTCTCGCTTTTTTTCTCGCAGTATTAGGCTTTTATAAGACTCTCGTGACTACAGAAGAGGAAGGATTTTTCGGTCACAATCGACATCGCGGCATAATCAGCGAGGATAAGATTAATATAGGTGATAGAAATGACATCGTCGAAGACGCAAAAATTCGCAATGTCGAGGAGGAGTCATCCGATGGAGACATCAAGAACATCGAGGAGGCGAGGATTCGCATCCGCGAGCTGGAGGGCAAGCTGCAACATCTCGAAGTGGCGATCAAAAACGGAGTAGCGAAGGATTTTCCGACGGTGAAATTTTTGAATTACAAGAACCGGAAGCGAATACTGGTGACGGGTGGCGCGGGTTTCGTCGGCTCCCACCTGGTCGATCGTCTGATGCTCGCCGGCCACGAAGTTATAGTCGTCGACAACTTCTTCACCGGCAGAAAGCGAAATGTCGAGCACTGGATTGGTCACGAGAATTTCGAATTGGTGCATCATGACATCGTGAGGCCGCTGTACCTGGAGGTCGACGAGATATATCATCTCGCTAGTCCGGCCAGTCCACCGCACTATATGTTAAATCCTGTGAAAACGATCAAGACGAACACTTTGGGTACTATAAATATGTTGGGTGAGTAGACTTTAAAGTAAATAGAAAGAATAAATATAACAGATAACGTTATGTAACTTATCGATGATATTTTAGGACTCGCGAAACGAGTCGGCGCGCGAGTATTAATTGCGAGCACGTCGGAGGTATACGGAGATCCTAATGAACATCCACAGGCAGAAACCTACTGGGGTCATGTAAATCCTATCGGTAAGATTGATTTTATCTTTTATGTTATTTATACTTGAACAATTAATGAATTCCGGATACATATATAGGTCCACGAGCATGCTATGACGAAGGAAAACGAGTTGCTGAAACATTGAGCTATGCTTATATGAGACAGGAAGGTGTTTCGGTCCGAGTAGCACGAATTTTTAATACCTTCGGCCCCAGGATGCACATGAATGACGGTCGCGTCGTATCAAATTTTATCCTTCAAGCTTTACAAAATAATTCAATTACGATTTATGGCAGTGGAAAACAGACGCGATCGTTTCAATATGTCTCCGATTTGGTAGACGGATTAGTAGCATTAATGGCATCTAATTATACCTTGCCTGTGAATATCGGAAACCCTGTGGAACATACAATTGAAAGTAAGAGTTGCTTGTTATAACTTTTCCAAATCTTTTTCGATGTTTGTCTAAAATTTAACATTTTAACTTGTTTCAGAATTTGCGCGTATAATAAAAAATTTGGTGGGTGCTACTAGTAAGATAATTGAACTCGCAGCAGTCGAAGATGATCCACAGAGAAGAAGACCGGATATCAGTAGAGCCAAAAAACATTTGAATTGGGAACCGAAGGTTCCTTTAGCTGAAGGCCTGAAGAAAACTATAGTATACTTCGCTAAAGAATTAAAGAGAACAAAACATTCTCAAAAAAACAGTTTTAAACAGTCTTCTTATAAAAACGATCACGATATAGTAGAACAACTTTAGAGGATTAAATGGTAACGATACGATTAATGTATCCACTTTCAAAAGTGGCGTGAAAGTGCCATTAAGCTATGGACCAGTATGTGCCAAAAAATCCCCGTCCAATTAAATTTTACATAATTTATATAGCAATCGATATACAATTATACGCTCATATTAATATCAGCCTCTTAAATTTCTTCCTAATGAATATATGCTATGTACCTCGTAGTAATAATTTAAAATTAATTTTTAATTTTTTTCCATGACTATGTACATATAATTTTAATGATTTCATTTCAATATATATTTTAAAATAAAGTAATATTTTAAGTATATATTTTAAAATGAAGTACGTAAATAATTTATACATGTACATAATAATACATGTTTTATATATTTAAATATATCTTAACATATACTTTTTACTATATTTATTTCTTTTATTATTGTAATAAAGCATTGTCTATTATAATGCATAGATTCTTAGAATGTTTAGATTGATAGGAAATATTTTTTATTCTTTAATGCGTAGAATCTGCACGCTCGTGTAAGTTTCTCAAGTAAAACTCTGAAGATACTAATGATATAAAATAATGTTTCCTTTTTTTAATAATAATATATTATGAATCGCACGTAATTTTGAATATAAACAAATTTGCCTAACTCTTACACGTAAATATATTTGCACATAGTTATCCAATGTTGTGTCTGCTGTTATTTTTTGTAGTGTAAAGAATTGTTATTAAAGATGTGTATTTGCAATATAAAATTTCAAGAAACATTTATATAAGTTACTTAAATATATAGAGTAGTAATGAAAGTTTTGTCAAGACTCTTGTGTACAATGCCATCGAAATGGATGATATTCATAAAGCTGATAAAAAGTAACATATATTTATATTAGAACTGTATACTATACGATATTAATATTTAGTGCGATCATAAACTCTGTAAGACTGTAATAACAATGTGTAAACAAGAAAGTAATTTTATATTTTATACATACTTAAAGTAGGAAGAGGAAAATATTATTATCAGAGAAAGGAATCTCTTTATATAACGATAATATATTCTGTATGCAACATAACTCTTGTATAATGATGTAATTAATTTCTCTATATTATCGTTATATTGAAAATGATAAAATGTCATTTTATTACAGCGAATTTTTTTCGTACAAAGTAGGAATAAAATGTTGTAATTTCTTATATAGAAATATAAAAGAAAAAGATTAATGTAAATAAATAGCTGTTTATAAAGTGTAAAATAGAGTTTATCTTTTGCGATCAAAATTATTCTCGAACTTCGATATCGGTCATTAGATATATTAGATATTTTTTTTAATTACATCTCTTTGGAATATTAATTGGTATATCAATTATTTTTAATAATTACTATTTTTAATAAATACTCTAAAAAAATAATATAATGATTAATTCTAAAGAGATAATATAATTTTTTTAAATAACATCTCTGGAATATTAATTAATATATCAATTATTTTTAATAATTACTATTTTTAATAAATACTCTAAAAAGTATAATATATAATATAATGATTAATTCTAAAGAGATAATATAATATAATAAATATTATATTTGCGACATGATTTATGTGTCCGAACAGAAAGATCGATGACATCATACTGCGAAGAAAGATCGATTATTCATACTGCGAGCAAAACTTTTTTGAATCGGCGTGTATTCTGTATTTTATTATTGTTATTCTTTTTTTTCAGGAGAAAGGCAGCGCATTCTTCCCTCGAGAATGACGCAAATCTCGATAGATTCTCTCATACTTATCGAAATTGGACTTTATATTTACAACGCTATTGCGTAGTACGAGGTAAAGCAAATTGATTTTTTTCTATTATCTTTCCTTATCATTCCTTATGTGAGCTTTCGTAAGTTAATCAATAAATATCTCGTACAAAAAGATTATATATATATAAGTATAGTATATTGTATAAGAAATATTAGAAAACAATGAGATTGTTTAAAAAAACATGCTATTAGTATTCTGAATTATAATGTTTCGTAATCAAACGTAATTGCAACTCTGATTAATCAAATTGTTATTGGCATGAAATGCCTATCATTAATTTACAATAATATTGTCTTGCGATGCACTCAATTTCCTTTCATCGAAAGAGAACTAGATTATTTTTCGGCTACTGATTGCTTAAAGACGCGCTAAAGGGCTTTGAAAGCACGTTATTCTGCATGCCATTCGATATTAATTTCTGTCGATTAGCTTTTGAGTGGCACGACACGAGAATGGTGTAACAGCATGCGAAATTAAAACTTCGATGATATAAAATGTCTACACTTTCCGGCCGCATGGCTGCGGTATATATAATATGTCATGCCATAATTAAATACAGTTTACAATATCCAGGCGTTAACTGATTTTGCGAAAGCCCACATAGATATATATGACAGCATTCTGCGAACTTTCTTCATCATCGCAATTTCTTTCCCGCGTTTCTTTCTTGTTGGTATATTTTTACAGTATATATTTAACATTAAATACGATCTGTAAAATGCGATAGATCACCCGGCGAAATTTCGCACTTGATCACAAAATAACATGAAATTTCGACGAGTTTTTCCTTCGCGTCTTGAAAATCCATAGAAAATGAATTGTATGATATCAGGAACGTACACGTGATCCAAAAACTCTTTTTATTCATTCATTCGAGAGACAACGATGACACTAATGCGACGCGATGACATCAACAGCCGCCAGCGTCGCGTTGGCTTGCAATTTTTTGGACGTCGTTTTTCTGTAAAACTTGGCACTAGAAATTTGCCATGACGGGAATAGATGCGGGAGCTTATTTTGAGAATATTCGCACTTAATGTATGTTAGAGCTAATGAATGAATCGGTCGAGATAAATAATTATCGGCGGTATTAAATACGTAGTTAAGTACAAATATTTTCCTTCATTCAAAAATTACAATTTTAAAGAGATTACTGAAATAATTAAATATATATAATAAGATTTCATAGCTATCAATCACCGCATTTACTCTATTATTGTTTATCAAAATTTCGTTGTGTATCGAATATAACAAACAAGATCTCATCACGAGACTGAGACCTATTGTTCTACTCCAATATTTTCGTTTAGAAAAAAAATTTATATTTGATTCCACCTAGAATATGAAAATAAATATGACCGAGAACGATGCAACACGATCACTCCATAGATTATATCTCTAGATTTACTATTTTCGCACTAGATGGAGTCAAAAAGGAATTCTTTCTCGTAAACGAAAATATACTTGGTACATTATAATATACCAGAGACGACTTACATCAGTGTAATTAAGTTAGATTTAAGTTAGGTGTAAATTAGATTTAAGTTAGATTTAAGTTATAATAAAGCCGAGTACATGAAATTGTGTACATAAATTTTTGAAAAAAGTGAAAATTTTTTAAAAAGTGGGGACTTGCACATCCGGGCCTCACCACAAAAATAAAGAAAAACATAAATTGTAGAACGCATAAATAAAGATGGTTAAACTAGTTGAATACATTCGAAAACTTTATTTCTCATGCAATCGCTTTTTATGATGGGGTTGAAACAAAATTTATTCATTTTAATTCGTGTACTAGAATTAATAAATAATTGATCACATTTTTATTCTATGAGAAATAATTTATATCTAACTACATCTCTAGTGTATAAAAATTGATGACCAGCATTATGTGTGTGTATATATATATATATATATATATATATATATATATATATATATATATATATCGTCGCATTGTATCGTATTTAAATTCTTAGAGTAATCTACGACAATCGATCGAAAGTGCTTGATGTAAATTATGTATATTTTCCCTCATTTTAAAATTCTAATTCTTTAAAAAGGTCGTCAAAATGAATTATGATGTTTCATCATTCACCGTTTAATCTATTTTATTATCATGCAATTAAAGTTTCATCGTATTTCAATATACGAGATCTCGAGGCACTGAAACACGCTGCTTTCACCTTTTCGTTGCGAATTTTTGCGACATATAAATTCTTTTCTTTTCTATTACGGTGGAGACACAGGTGAGTATAATAATACCTGTTTTGTGGACGCACAATGACACAGCGGGACCATTAGAAGGACGCGTTTTTACCATGCTCTCGGTATGATGTGTAAGGGTACTCCATTGCTCAAAAAGTCAGAAATATAAATCGAATGATTTAAAGCCTAACTTATTGAAACATTATTTTTATGAAATAAAGTAAATTTATAAATTGCATTTTAAAATTATATGTTCTTGTTAAATAATATTACATGTGTGTAATTATTTCGATAAAAATGACTTTTGATTTATTTGCTTGAACAACGTTATCGAGGAAAATGAATATTTATCCCATTTTATCCCCCCAAATTACATTTCGTTCTATTGTTATATATATATATATATATATATATATATATATATATATATATATATATATATATATCATGAAAATAGATTTTATAAAATATATATACTTATTTCCATAAATAATAGTGGTACGGATATGTATATTCAAAATATACCTGCGTTGCTAGTTACGTTAAGTTTTATTATATATTAGTTATATTAGTTTTATTTATATTAGTATTATTATATATATATATATATATATATATATATATATATATATATATATATAGTATTATTATTATATAAAGTTTCATTTTATATGATAAATTTATTCGATAACACAATTGTTGCCGATCTTATGCAACATATTCTGTAAATTATTCTCAGTGGTTGTATGAAATGTAAAAACGATAGTTTACGGGAAGGTTTAAAGAATGCGTAGCTGACTGACCGACCAATAATCCCGCTTAAATACACGAAAAAAAAAGTGTAAGTTCGCAGGTCCTCCGTAGTCCCAGGTCAGTTGCAGTCTGGGAAACGGGAGACCTGCGTTCAAATCCCGTGTCAAATGTCTTCGGCCAACATTTGTCACAGGTTCGATTCTCTATAATATATTAATTAATTTGCCTTTTAATTATTGGAAGGTTCTGTTGTCGAAGTCCTCCCTCTTTTTTAAAAGTTGGGTGAAACAACAGTGTGAGGTATCACCTGTCGATGGCCGATGCACTGTTATCTTTTTTGTAATAGAGTATCTGGTAATGTAATATCTGTAATAACTGATATTTATATGATATCTATAATATCATTTTGATTGCGGGTAATTCTTCATGTCTATCTCCATCTATTGTATGAAAGTAAAGTTAATCCGACATATATACACACACATACACATTAGTAAACACACATTACCATACATTTCATTTTGCGTGTGATACGATACATGACAGTATAATATATAAATGTACTTTTAAACTGGTCATTTTTGAATAACAGCAAGTATTTTTCTATACAAAAGAATAAGAAGAAATCATTTCTGTCATGGTTTTAAGAAAAAAAGATATAATTCCTCTTTTTTTTAAATGACTTATTATAATTGCAAGAAAAGTAACAGCAGAAAGTTATACATTATTAATCGTTTATTTTTAATATCATCATATATTTATATTTTAATATCACTGTAGTAAATATTATTTTTCTTATCAATTAAATTAATTTTATTTTTGGCATTGAATGTTATACATCTCTCTTTTTTCTTATAGAATAGGACAATTGTTTTTCGTTTCGTATATATTCCATTCTTTAAAAAAATTACATTCGAACGATATGTAATAATTCTTCATTACAAACGATGAAATGTATTAGTATCAAGGCATAGCAACGCTTTTTCATATTCTAATGCTAAAAGTATAATTTCATCATTAAATCTAAGTCATTTCATGATAGTAAATAGAATGCATACTCTTAATCGCGTTGTCCGGCTTTTTGCTCTTATTCGAATTATAATACAATACGATTTCGGATTCTGAGTCTCGAATAAAAGATAAATTATTCTTATATAGATTTCATGAAAGTGTGCGATGACGATATGTAAATTAAAAGAACACATTATATAATATATATATAAATTATATAAATTATATATAAATTAGCGAATAAGCGAGCGAAAAAGTTATAGTTCATAAATCCTGCCCAACTCCGTTATCAAAAGCGAATGCCTCGAAAATGAACAACTTTTCTAAGTCTATTCAAATAATTTAGTCATCTTTGTTTCCTCTCAGAGTTCTATAATTTATGTTTATTTTATTTTTGTGGGGGAGCCCAGACATGCGCTCACTTTTCAAAAATTTATCTCGGGTACGCTCTAGACCAGCTAGATAAAACATCTTTGAGGTGATGATCCATGTCTTATAATCTATCAAATAAATTTTCGTTTACGAGAAATAATTCCTATTTAATTCCATCTAGTGTATGAAAAGAAATGTAACTGAGAACGATTTAATAGAAGTATTGAATGTACTCTACCTCTAAACATTGTTTTTACATACTGGATGAAGGTAAATAGAATTATTTCTTATAAACGAAAATATGTTTGTTACATTATAATATAGAAACGAATTGTGTCAGTCATTATTAGATTTAATACGCTTAGTTTTAGTAGTTTTAGTTAATTATATTATTAGTTTATTATATAAGTTACCTAGCATGTTAATTTAATCGTGAATTTGTGAACCGTTCACAAATTTTTTAAAATATACGAGAACTTGCACCTCACTGCAAAAGTGAATCAATATAAATTAAACATAAATATAAATTATAAAGCTTTGAGAACAAAGGAAGCTGTTTAAATCAGCTAGACTAAAAGATTTAATTCGGGTTTTTGATAATTATATTCGACTTAAAGACTGATACTGTTTCATTCGCTTACTTACGGTTATAAATTTTCAACAACATATTTCCCTACGAAATATTCGATAAATGTCATTTTATTGTTAGACCATATGTATCTGCTAGGAACATCGTACACGTAAATAAATGATAAATGAGTAATTTTCATCCGAGCAACAAAATCATTCAAGTGTTTTGATTCATGAAATACAAATTTTCCCTTCAATGAAGAAAATTTACAATTTATAAAATATTGGAGTGATTCGCAAAAGGAAATAATAGAATATTACGAGATTCATCAAATTTGATTCTTTTATTGATGTACGAGGCACAGATGACGTTACATACGGCACATTTATGAGCATGTGTATGGAGCATAATTCATATGCATAAATAATTAAGATTATCTTTAACCAACGTTTCGAATCGCGGCGAAGTGTTAACACTTAAGAAACCGCGTAAGAGTTAAATTAAACTGCACAAGATATTTATCATTAGGCTTTTCATACGACTACCTACTCTCTAAAAGTGAATCAGTGTATTATCACTGTAATCAGTGCTGTACTTATAACTGCTTGTAATCAGTGAGTATTTACTGTTTTTCAGTGATAATACACTGATTCACTCTAGTGAAAGTAGTATATATACTAATTTCATTAGATTGAATCAGTGTATTATCACTGAAAAACAGTAAATACTCACTGATTACAAGCAGTTATAAGTACAGCACTGATTACAGTGATAATACACTGATTCACTTTTAGAGAGTATATATTGAATTATAAATGAATCTTAGTCAGTTGCCATTAGCTATCATATATTCTCTAGATAATAAATATATTTCTTTACGGTTGTGCAATTGATAACGATTGTTCTACAGGTTAATCAATAAATATCTCGTACAAAAACATTATATATATAAGTATAGTATATTATATAAAAAATATTAGAAGAGAAACAATGAGACTGTTTAAGAAAGCATGCTATTAGTATTTTGAATTATGTTTTGTAATGAAACGTAGTTGCATAACTACGATTACCATCAAATTATCATTGACATGAAATGCCTATCATTAATCTATAATAATGTTGTCTTGCGATGCATTTAATTTCCTTTCATCGAAAGAGAACTAGATTATTGTTCAGTTACTGATTGCTTAAAGGTGCGCCAATAAAAGCGCTCTAAAAGCACGTTATTCTGCATGCCATCCGACTTTAATTTCTGTCGATTAGCTTTTGAGTACAACACGAGAATGGCGTAATGTAACAGCATGAAATAAAACTTCGATATTATAAAATGTCTTCACACTTTCCAGCCGCATGGCTGAGGTATATATAATATGTCATGCCATAATTAAATACATTTACAATATCCAGGCGTTAACTAATTTTATGAAAACACACACAGATATATATGACAGCATTCTGCGAACTCTCTCTTCATCATCGCAATTTCTTTCCCGCGTTTCTTTCTTGTTGGTATATTTTCACAGTATACCTATTATATTTAACATTAAATGCGATCTGTAACAAAATGAGATAGATCACCCAACGAAATTTCGCTCTTGTTCACAAAATAAGATGAAATTTCGACGAGTTTATCCTTCGCGTCTTGAAAATCCATAGAAAATGAATTGTATGATATCAGGAACGTACACGTGATCGAAAAACTCTTTATTTATTCAGATGAGAGACAACAATGACACCAACGCGACGCGATGACACCGACAGCCGCCAGCGTCGCGTTGGTTTGCAATTTTTTGCATGTCGTTTTTCTGCTAAACTTGGCACTAGAAATTTGCCGTAACGGGAATAGATGTGGAAGCTTATTTTGAGAATATCCACACTTAATGTACGTTAAAGTTAATGAATGAATCGATCGAGATTAATACGTCGCCGGATGTAAATACGTATATTTATCCTCATTCAAAAATTACAATTTTAAAGAGATTGCTGAAATAATTAAATATTTATAATAAGATTTCATAGCTATCATTCACCGCATTTACTCTATTATCGTTCAATCAACATATCGAGGGAACAAACGATATCTCATCAAGAGACTGAGGCCTATTGTTCTACTTCTATATTTTCGTTTAGAAAAAAAATTTACATTTGATTCCATCTAGAGCAGTGCTAGGATTTATTTGCAACTTTCGGCCATATTTCTTAGCTTACGCCTACTGTTGCCCTTTTACCACTCGCGCCTTAGCGACCGCGTCGAACGCTCGTTATGCATTAATTACGTATATATTCTGTAACAATTAAAAATATTTGTGTTTTGAAACGAAATTAATAATAGAATAATTATTTTTATTATTAATAAACAATAAAGAGGACTTAGATAGATAGATTGTCACATTTGTGACGCGCACGTTGCTGAGCGCTTCGTAGTTACGAGCGGCGCGAGCGATAAGTGGGGAACAGTAGGCATAAGCTAAGAAATCTGGCCGAAAGTTGTAAGTAAATCCGAGCAATGATCTAGAGTATGAAAATAAATATGACCGAGAATGATGTCACACGAGCATTGAACAGACTGTTTCTCAAAATATACTGCTTTTGTACACTAGATGGAGTCAAATAGGAATTATTTCTCGTAAACGAAAATGTACTTAGTACACTATAATATACCAGAAACGAATTATACCTGTATATATACCTGTAGATTTAAGTTAGATTTAAGTTACATTAAAGATACCCTTTCTTAGCTATTTATATAGAGTAGAACAAATTTTTTGAAAAAAAGTGAAAATTTTTTTAAAAAGTGAGGACTTGCACACCCAGGCCTCACCATAAAAATGAAGCAAACATAAATTGTAGAGCTCGTAAACAAAGATGGCTAGATTAATTGAATACATTTGAAAAATTTATTTCTCAAGCAATCGCTTTTAATGATGGAGTTGAAACACAATTTAGGAACTGATATTTTTCTGCTTGCCTGCTTGCACCCTTATTCATTTTAATTCGTGTACTAGAATCAGAAAATAATTAGTCATATTTTTATTCTATGAGAAATAATTTATATCTAATTGCATCTTAGTGTATGAAAATTGATGATCAGCATTGTGTGTGTGTGTGTATATTTTTTTTTTCACATTGTATTTTATTTAAATTCTTAGAGTAATCTACGACAATCGATCGAAAGTGCTTAATGTAAGTTGTGTACGTTTTATCTCATTTAAAAATTCTAATTTTAAAAAAGTCGCCAAAATGAATTATGGTGTTTCATAGCCATCATTCACTGCATCTATTTTATTATTATGCAATCAATGTTTCATCGTATCTCATTGTACGAAATCTCGAGCGACTGAAACACGCTGCTTGCACTCTTTCGTTGCGAATTTTTGCAACATATAAATTCTTTTCTTTTTCATTACGGATTAGATACACAGGTGAGTGTAATAATACCTGTTTTATGGACGCACAATGACACAGCGGGACCATTAGAAGGACGCGTTTTTACCACGCTCTCGGTGTAATGTGTAAGGGTACTCCATTGCTCAAAAAGTCAGAAATATAAATCGAATGATTTAAAGCCTAACTTATTGAAACATTATTTTTATGAAATAAAGTAAATTTATAAATTGCATTTTAAAATTATATGTTCTTGTTAAATAATATTACATGTATGTAATTATTTCGATAAAAATGACTTTTGATTTATTTGCTTGAACAACGTTATCGAGGAAAATGAATATTTATCCCATTTTATCCCCCCAAATTACATTTCGTTCTATTGTTATATATATATATATATATATATATATATATATATATCATGAAAATAGATTTTATAAAATATATATACTTATTTCCATAAATAATAGTGGTACGGATATGTATATTCAAAATATACCTGCGTTGCTAGTTACGTTAAGTTTTATTATATATTAGTTATATTAGTTTTATTTATATTAGTATTATTATATATATATATATATATATATATATATATATATATAGTATTATTATTATATAAAGTTTCATTTTATATGATAAATTTATTCGATAAGACAATTGTTGCCGATCTTATGCAACATATTCTGTAAATTATTCTCAGTGGTTGTATGAAATGTAAAAACGATAGTTTACGGGAAGGTTTAAAGAATGCGTAGCTGACTGACCGACCAATAATCCCGCTTAAATACACGAAAAAAAAAGTGTAAGTTCGCAGGTCCTCCGTAGTCCCAGGTCAGTTGCAGTCTGGGAAACGGGAGACCTGCGTTCAAATCCCGTGTCAAATGTCTTCGGCCAACATTTGTCACAGGTTCGATTCTCTATAATATATTAATTAATTTGCCTTTTAATTATTGGAAGGTTCTGTTGTCGAAGTCCTCCCTCTTTTTTAAAAGTTGGGTGAAACAACAGTGTGAGGTATCACCTGTCGATGGCCGATGCACTGTTATCTTTTTTGTAATAGAGTATCTGGTAATGTAATATCTGTAATAACTGATATTTATATGATATCTGTAATATCATTTTGATTGCGGGTAATTCTTCATGTCTATCTCCATCTATTGTATGAAAGTAAAGTTAATCCGACATATATACACACACATACACATTAGTAAACACACATTACCATACATTTCATTTTGCGTGTGATACGATACATGACAGTATAATATATAAATGTACTTTTAAACTGGTCATTTTTGAATAACAGCAAGTATTTTTCTATACAAAAGAATAAGAAGAAATCATTTCTGTCATGGTTTTAAGAAAAAAAGATATAATTCCTCTTTTTTTTAAATGACTTATTATAATTGCAAGAAAAGTAACAGCAGAAAGTTATACATTATTAATCGTTTATTTTTAATATCATCATATATTTATATTTTAATATCACTGTAGTAAATATTATTTTTCTTATCAATTAAATTAATTTTATTTTTGGCATTGAATGTTATACATCTCTCTTTTTTCTTATAGAATAGGACAATTGTTTTTCGTTTCGTATATATTCCATTCTTTAAAAAAATTACATTCGAACGATGTGTAATAATTCTTCATTACAAACGATGAAATGTATTAGTATCAAGGCATAGCAACGCTTTTTCATATTCTAATGCTAAAAGTATAATTTCATCATTAAATCTAAGTCATTTCATGATAGTAAATAGAATGCATACTCTTAATCGCGTTGTCCGGCTTTTTGCTCTTATTCGAATTATAATACAATACGATTTCGGATTCTGAGTCTCGAATAAAAGATAAATTATTCTTATATAGATTTCATGAAAGTGTGCGATGACGATATGTAAATTAAAAGAACACATTATATAATATATATATAAATTATATAAATTATATATAAATTAGCGAATAAGCGAGCGAAAAAGTTATAGTTCATAAATCCTGCCCAACTCCGTTATCAAAAGCGAATGCCTCGAAAATGAACAACTTTTCTAAGTCTATTCAAATAATTTAGTCATCTTTGTTTCCTCTCAGAGTTCTATAATTTATGTTTATTTTATTTTTGTGGGGGAGCCCAGACATGCGCTCACTTTTCAAAAATTTATCTCGGGTACGCTCTAGACCAGCTAGATAAAACATCTTTGAGGTGATGATCCATGTCTTATAATCTATCAAATAAATTTTCATTTACGAGAAATAATTCCTATTTAATTCCATCTAGTGTATGAAAAGAAATGTAACTGAGAACGATTTAATAGAGGTATTGAATGTACTCTACCTCTAAAGCGGGGCCATTAGAAAGATGCGTTCTCACTTCCCTTTTCACCATACTTTCGGTGTGATGTGTAAGGGCACTCCATTGCTCTCAATGATCGCTGCAGATATCTATCTCATGTTGTCTAATCTAGGATCTACACGCCTTTCACTACGACAGATGTAAATTCGTTTGTGTTTTCTATTTTTTCTCATTTTCTAATTATATATTTGTCAAAGAGAGATGAATTTTTTACTTAAATAGAAATAAACGTATGAATTTCATAAAAAGTTCGACGTATTGTTGGGGAAAAGAATGAGAAACTCGGAGAGAGATCCGACTTCACACACATCGTCGCGAGAGTCATCCTTCCGTTTCCGTTTTTCCATAAAGGTGGACAATCCTTATTCTATATGTTCTTCGTTATATGCGGGAGCGAAGAAATAAAGTGACAACAACATTGAAAAATAATAGATGTTCACGCGATGAAGAATAATGTAAGCAAATTGAAGAAGGTTTCACTTGATTCGTACATATCCAATTTACTTATTTTGTAATAATGTTACCAATAGCACATACATGTATATTGATCATAGTGATAATGAAATATACCTCTTCATGTAATTAAATTTTCATTTAATTAAATTTTCTCTTAAATGTTTGAGGTCTCTTTTTGCTAATAATTTATTTTTCATAATATAAATCTCATAATTCTTATATATATAAGGCGATAGATATTTTGTGGATTTACGATCTTTTAGATTAGAGTTTTAATAAAGATAGGTTTAATTTGTATAATTGTATAAATTATAATATAAATTAAATCATAATAATCATTAAATCATAATAAATTTACGGATTTGCAAATATGTTGCAAGGCCAACATAAGAACAAAGAGTGTTTGTTGTTCACAGATTCTATCTGGCGTCGTGATCAAGAGTAACAATAAGAAAGATAGGAAATGTGAATTCGAGTTTCAATCTCATCTTCGTCTGATATCTCTTACACTCTGTATATTACAATTTATGTTTATTTATTTAATTTATTATTTTGGGATGGAGCGTAATTAAGATGCAAGTCCCTACATTTCTAAAAATTTTTAATTTAGGAATACATTGATTAATGCAATTTTTTTATATAATATACTCTACGAAATATATATCATATATTATAATTTATCATATCTTTGTACACGAAATACAATTTAATTTAGTACTTGACTTTAGTATACAAACATAGATTCTAATACACGCATTATACAATATATAAATTAGCGAATAAACGCGTAAATAAGCGAGCGAAAAAGTATTAGTTCGTAAATTCTGGCCAACTCTGTTATCAAAAGCGAATGCTTCGAAAATAATTTTTCGAGTCTTTGCAAATAATCTAGTCATCTTCGTTTTATTCGTTTATGTGTTCAGAGTTCTAAAATTTATTTTGTTTTATTTTTGTAGTGCGCCCGGACGTGCAAATCCCCACTTTTCTCCATCTCTCAAATTTGTATCTCCGATACGCTCTAGACAAAACATCTTTAAGATGATGGCCCGTTTTATAATCTACGAAACAAACTTTCGCTTACGAGAAATAATTCCTATTTGACTTCATCTAGTGTATGAAAACATACTTAAATTTTAAGGATAATATCTATTCAATACTCCTATTTCATCCCTCTCGTCATAACTATTTTCATACTATACGTAGAATTAAATATAAATTTTTTTTCTTAAACAAAAATATAACACACACAGCGAGCCCTTAGTCCCTTGATGGAATTATTTTCTTTTATGTCGCTGTAATAGCCATTGTCATTTTCTATCATTTACAACATTTTTGTTCGATTAAAATTCGATAATTTAAGCTCACTATTATTTCCCATTCAGTTTATTGGTAAACCATTGTAATCGAATTTTAAAAGATAATTAATTAGCAATAGTAGCTGTTCACAATCGATAATATTTAAAATACATTTATAATATTATACATAAGATATATATATATATATATATATATATATATATATATATTTTATTAAAGAATAATTTGAAGAATTGAAAATTTTTAATAAGTTTATCATTACAAAGTAAGCAAATGTTACATATACATAATTCAGAATTTGAATACTATATATTTTATTTTGTTATATGTATTTCGATTATTTTTTATTTATGACAAATTTTAATGGGGAATGAAATATCGGCTTAAGTCAAGCATTTATTAATTGTTGAGAAATGAAAGACGACACGGCAAAATTTTAAGAAATCTATATCAATTTTGATATCTTCCCATTATAATATTTTTTTTATTTAATCTTACATAATTATTGAAAAATAGCGCATATAAGATGAATCAGAGATTTATAATTTTGAGTTATGCTTTTTTATTATTGATAATAAAAGAAAGTCACGTGTAGAAATATAAAATATCGAATGATTTAATGTCTAACTTATTGAAACATTATTTTTCTAAAATACAATAAAGTACATTTATAAATTGCATTTTAAAATTATTCTTGTTAAATAATACCACTTGTTTATGATTATTTTGATAAAAATGATTAAAAATTCTTTTGATTCATTGCTTGAACGACGTTATCGAAAAAAATGAATATTTTATCGCTTGCGCAAATTATATTTCGTTCTATTATAATATATATGTACCACGAAAATATATTTTATAAAATATATGTACTTATTTCCATAAATAATATAGTGGCGTACATATGTGTTCAATATACTTCTGCGTTCCTAATTATGCCAAGTTTTATTATATATTAGTTATATTAATTTTACTTATATTAGTACAGTGTTATTATTATATAAAGTTGCATTTTATGTGATAAATCTATTCGATAACACAATTTTTGCTGATTTTATGCATCATATTCTGTAAGTTATTTTCAGTGGCTGCATGAAAAATGATAATTTACGGAAAGTTTAGAGACGAATGCGTTGCTGATCGACCAATAATCCCGCTTAAATATACGAAACAAAGTGTCAGTTTGTAGGTCTCTTGTAGACCCAGGTCAACAGTTGCAGTCTGGGAAACGGAAGACCTGCGTTCGAATCCCGTGTGATATGTCTTCGGCAGACGTCACACAGGTTCATTTCTATATATTAACTTATGTTTATCTTTCAATTAGCGAGGGGAAGGCTGTTTGGGCAGATCCTCCCCCCCATTCCAAAAATTAAACACAGTGTGTTTTTCAACACCACGAGGGAATCGACTGTGAGAGAAACGGTCGATACCCCCCACTGTTTTTGAAGGTGATGGTGATAATAATAACTGTTATTATATTTATAATATTTGTAATATCATTTTGCTTACGAGAAATGTTTTCATTTTTATTTCCATCTATTGTATGAAAATATATTTAATCCGACATATACACACATACATATTAATAAACTCACCGTATCATACATTTCACTTTATGTCTGTTACGATATATGACAATATAAATGTGTACTTTTAAATTAGTCAATTTTTAATAATACCAAATATTTTTTCTATACAAAAAAATAAGAAGAAATCATTTCTGTCATGTAGTTTTAATAAAAATAAATATAATTGCATTTTTTGAAAGTGA
Source organism: Camponotus vicinus (assembly GCF_025532165.1). NCBI lineage: Eukaryota > Metazoa > Arthropoda > Insecta > Hymenoptera > Formicidae > Camponotus > Camponotus vicinus. Next base: position 8,440,871 of record NW_028141946.1, read on the forward strand.
GTTATTTTTTTTTTATAATTGCAAGAAAAGTAACAGCAGAAAGTTATACATTATTAATCGTTTATTTTTAATATCATTAACTATTTGATGTTTATGTGCTCCTTTATCTATCACCAATCATAAATAAAATGTCACTCGTTTAAATTAAACGACTCATCTTGTATATTTTAATATCATGCGGTAAATGTTATTTTTCTTATCATTTATATTAATTTTATTTCCGGCGTTAAATGCTATACATCTCTTTTTTTCTTATAGAATAAGACAATTGTTTTTCGTTTCGTATATATTCCATTCTTTAAAGAAATTACATTCGAACGATGTGTAATAATTCTTCATTACAGACGATGAAATGTATTAGTATCAAGACATCGCAATGCTGCTTCATATACTAACGCTAAAAGTATAATTTAATCATTAAATCTAATTCATTTCACGATAGTAAATAGAATGCATGCTCTTAATCGCGTTGTCTGGCATTTTGCTCTTATTCGAATTATAATACAATACGCGATTTCGGATTCTGTGTCGAGAGTCTTGGAAACTTAGAGATAATTTGAAATTCTCATTATATATTTTTGTTACTGAATTACATCTCGTCCTGACATGATGAAGTTATCACAGAATGCAATCAGAATGACACAAACTTTCTTAAAACAGGTGTTTTAACGAGGAGAAGACCGCTTAGATAAAAAAGAATGATGAGTATAAAACAATGAAAAGTAAAGAGGATTGCATATTTCTGTTTATTAAAATCATGCATTGTAGTTAAACAATTATGATTGAATTTTATATAAAATAATTATATTATTATTTTCTTAATTTTTTACAATCTTTTTTCGATATCTCGTACTTCGTTTTATAATTATAACATGATAACATAGATATAAAGATACATATGTAGTCTCTAGATTTATATCTATGTATATTATAAAAGCTCGTGCTTTCTTGCAAAATATTATTTACACTTTTTAAACTCTGTTCTCTCTCTCTCTCTCTCTCTCTCTCTCTCTCTCTCTCATGCTCAATGATTAAAATATAATATAGATGCGAAAATTATTATGCTTCCTATCTGATAAGTTAAATTACAGTAATAAGTTTTTGAGGTTAATAAGTTTTTGAGTTATATTTACGATAGAGAGAATTCGCAGTTGATATCTACTTCGATTATTCGATGATTTATGTGCATAAAATCAAAGAATTAAACGAGCCATAAACATGAAGTATAATACATTAGATGATAGATTAATAGAAGAAAAGTTTGTTCCTATCCTCAATAAGTAAGACAATGATAATTAATATATTCCGGACATGCTCTACTTATTACAAGGGCTGACTCATGTAATGAATCGTCCACTCGACGCGACATTTCGGCTTTGCCATACATGCGTGTGACGCGAAAGCGAAAAGTAGAATTAATCAAGTAAGACTAAACACGCGATGAAGAAAAATGTAAGCAAATTGAAGAGGATTTCACTTGATTCATACATATCCCATTTACTTATTTTGTAATAATGTTACCAATAGCACATACATGTATATTGATCATATTGATAATGAAATATACCTCTTCATATTAAATTTTCTCTTGAATGTTTAAGGTCTCTTTTTGTTAATAATTTAGTTTTCATAATATAAATATCATAAATTAAAAATGGAAAATGGTCCGTATTATGTATAAATATCATAATTTTTATATATATCAAACGATACATATTTTGCGGATTTATTTCTTTAAAATTAGAGTTTTAATAAAAATAGGTTTAATTTGTATAATTGTATAAATCATAATATAAATTTAAATCATAATAATGTAATTAAATCGTAATAATCATTAAATCATAATAAATTTACGGATGCAAATATGTTGCAAGGCCAACATAAGAGCAAAGAGTGTTTGTTGTTCGCAGATTCTATCTGGCGTCGTGATCAAGAGTAACAATAGGAAAGATAGGAAATGTGAATTCGAGTTTCAATCTCATCTTCGTCTGATATCTCTTACACTCTGTATATTACAATTTATGTTCATTTATTTTATTTATTATTTTGGTGTGGAACGTAATTAAAATGCAAGCCCCTACATTTTTAAAAATTTTTAATTTAGGAATACATTGACTAATACAATTTATTCATGTATTACAATCTACCAAATATACATCATATATTATAATTTATCATATCTTTGTGCAAGAAATACAATTTAATCTAATACTTGACTTTAGTATACGAAAATAGATTCTAATACATGCATTATACAATATATAAATTAGCGAATAAACGCGTAAATAAGCGAGCGAAAAAGTATTAGTTCGTAAATTCTGGCCAACTCTGTTATCAAAAGCGAATGCTTCGAAAATAATTTTTCGAGTCTTTGCAAATAATCTAGTCATCTTCGTTTTATTCGTTTATGTGTTCAGAGTTCTAAAATTTATTTTGTTTTATTTTTGCAGCGCGCCCGGACGTGCAAATCCCCACTTTTCTCCATCTCTCAAATTTGTATCTCCGATATGCTCTAGACAAAACATCTTCAAGATGACGATCCGTGTTTTATAATCTACCAAACAAACTTTCGCTTACGAGAAATAATTCCTACTTGACTCCATCTAGTGTACGAAAACATACTTAAATTTTAAGGATAATATATATTCAATATTTGTATTTCATCGTTCTCGTCTATTTTCATATTAGATGTAGAATTAAATATAAATTTCTTTTCTTAAACGAAAATATAAGAATAGAACAGCGAGCCCTTAGTTCCTTGATGAGATTATTTTCTTCTATATCGCTCTAATAGCCATGGTCATTTTCTATAATTTACGAAACAACATTTTTGTTCGATTAAAGTTCGATAATTTAAGCTCACTATTATTTCCCATTTAGTTTATTGGTAAACCATTATAATCGAATTTCACTGAAAGATAATTAATTAGCAATAGTAGATGTTTCGATGATATTTTAAAATGCATTTTATAATATTATACATAATATATATATATATATATATATATATATATATATATATATATATATATAATTCAGAATTTGAATATTATACGTATTTCGATTATTTTGGATTTATTACAAATTTCAATGGCGAATCAAATATCGACTCAAGTAAAGCATTTATTAATTACTAAGGCATAAAGGACGAAGCCGCAAAATTTTAAAAAATCTCGGTATCAATTTCGGTATCTTCCCATTACATTTTTTTATCTAATCTTATATAATTATTGAAAAACGGCGCATATAAAGTGAATCAGATTTGCATTTTGAGTTATACTTTTTTATTATTGACAATAAAAAAAAGTCATGTATAGAAATGTAAATCGAATGATTTAATGCCTAACTTATTGAAACATTATTTTTTCTGCAAATACAAAGTACATTTATAAATTGCATTTAAAATTATACGTTCTTGTTAAATAATATTACACGTGTAATTATTTCGATAAAAATTACTTCTTTTGATTTATTTGTTTGAACGACTTTATCGAGAGGAATGAATATTTTATTGCAAATTATAGTTCGTTCTATTATATTATATATATATACTATGAAAATATATTATGTAAAATATATATACTTGTTCCATAAATAATATAGTGGCACAGGTATGTATTCAATATACACCTGCGTTCCTAATTATGTCAAGTTTTATTATATATTAGTTTTATTTATATTAGTATTATTATATAGTGTTATCATTATATAAAGTTTCATCTTATGTGATAAATCTATTTGATAACATAATTTTTGCTGATTTTATGCATCATATTCTGTATGTTAATTTCAGTGGCTGCATGAAAAACGATAATTTACGGAAAGTTTAGAGACGAATGCGTTGCTGATCGACCAATAATCCCGCTTAAATATACGAAACAAAGTGTCAGTTTGTAGATCTCTTGTAGACCCAGGTCAACAGTTGCAGTCTGGGAAACGGAAGACCTGCGTTCGAATCCCATGTGATATGTCTTCGGCAGACGTTTGTCACAAATTCGATTAATTTGTTTGCATTTCAGTTTTTGGGTGGTTCTTCTGTGCAAGTCCTCCCGTTTCTAAAAATTGAGACAACAAGTGTGGAGTTCCCGTCAAGAAAGTCCCTACACTGTTGTCTTTTTTGAAAAAATACAATAAAAAGTGTAGTAAAATGTTCAGTAATATAATAACTGTAATAACTGGTTTTATAATATCAGTAATATCATTTTGTTTGCGAATAATTCTTTATGTCTATCTCCATCTATTGTGTGAAAATAGATTTAACCCGACATATACACACATCCCATACATTTCATTTTGTTGTGTAATACGATACACAACAGTATAATATATAAATGTATTTTTAAATTGATAATTTTTGAATAATTCCAAGTATTTTTTCTGTACAAAAGAATAAGAAAAATCATTTCTGTCATGTGGTTTTAAGAAAAAAAGATGTAATTCCTTTTTTTTTTAAAATGACTTATTATAATTGCAAGAAAAGTAACAGCAGAAAGTTATACATTATTAATCGTTTATTTTTAATATCATTAACTATGATTTTTATGTGCCACTTTATCTATCGTCAATCATAAATAAGATGTCATTCGTTTAAATTACACTACTTATCTTGTATATTTTAATATCATGCGGTAAATGTTATTTTCCTTATCATTTATATTAATTTTATTTCCGGCGTTAAATCCTATACATCTCTTTTTTTCTTATAGAATAGGACAATTGTTTTTCTTTTCGTATATATTTCATTCTTTAAAGCAATTACATTCGATCGATGTGTAATAATTCTTCATTACAGACGATGAAATGTATTAGTATCAAGGCTTCTCATCGCAATGCTTTTCATATTCTAACGCTAAAAGTATAATTTAATCATTAAATCTAAGTCATTTCACGATAGTAAATAGAATGCATGCTCTTAATCGCGTTGTCTGGCTTTTTGCTCTTATTCGAATTATAATACAATACGATTTCGGATTCTGTATCGAGAGTCTCGAATAAAAGGTAAATTATTTTTATATAGATTTTTATATAGATTTTATATAGATTTCAGGAAAGTGTGCGATGATGATATGTCAATTAAAAGAACACATTATATAATATGTATATAAATTATATAAATTATATATAAATTAGTGAATAAGCGAGCGAAAAAGTTATAGTTCATAAATCCTACCCAACTCCGTTATCAAAAGCGAATGCTTCGAAAATGAACAACTTTACTAAGTCTATTCAAATAATTTAGTCATCTTTGTTTCCTCTTAGAGTTCTGTAATTTATGTTTGTTTTAATTTTGTGGTGGAGCTCAGACGTGCGCTCACTTTTCAAAAATTTATCTCGGGTACGCTCTAGACCAGATAGATAAAACATCTTCGAGATGATGTCTTATAATCTATCAAATAAACTTTCCTTTACGAAAAATAATTCCTATTTGATTCCATCTAGAGTATGAAAAGAGATGTAACTGAAAACGATTTAATATAAGTATTAAATGTATTCTATCTCTAAACATTGTTTTCATATACTGGATGAAGTCAAATAGAATTATTTCTTATAAACAAAAATATGTTTGTTACATTATAATATAGAAACGAACTGCATCAGATGTCTGCTCAGCATTATTAGATTTAACGCACTTAGTTTTAGTAGTTTTAATTAATTATATTATTAGTTTATTATATAAATTACCTAGCATGTTAATTTAATCGTGAATTTGTGAACCGTTCACAAATTTTTTAAAATATACGGGATCTTGCACCTCACTGCAAAAGTGAATCAATAGAAATTAAACATAAATATCAATTATAAAGCTTTAAGAACAAAGGAAGGTGTTTAAATCAGTTAGACTAAAAGATTTAATTCGTGTTTTTGATAATTATATTAGACTTAAAGGCTGATACTGTTTTATTCGCTTACTTACGGTTATAAATTGCAGTTCAACAACACATTTCCTTACGAAATATCCGATAAAATGTCATTTTATTGTTAGACTATATGTAACTGCTGGGAACAGCATACACGTAAATATATGATAAATCAGTAATGTTCCCCTGAACAACAAAATCACATTCAAGTGTTTTGATTCATGAAATACAAATTTTCCGTTCAGTGAGGAAAATTTACAATTTATAAAATATTGGAGTGATTCGCAAAAGGAAACAATAGGATATTACGAGATTCATAAAAATTGATTCTTTTATTGATGTACGAGGCACAGACGACGTTACATACGGCACATTTATAAGCATGTGTATGGAGCATAACTCATATGTATAAATAATTGAGATTATCTTTAACCAACGTTTCGAATCGCGGCGAAATGTTAACACCTAAGAAACCGCGTAAGAGTTAAGTTGAATTGCACAATATATTTATCATTAGGCTTTTCATACGACTACCTATATATTGAATTATAAATGAATCTTAATCAGTTGCCATTAGCTATCATATATTCTCTTGATAATAAATATATTTCTTTACGGTTGTACAATTGATAACGATTATTATACAAGTTAATGAATAAATAACTCGTACAAAAAGATTATATGTATAAGTATAGTATATTATATAAGAAATATTAGAAGAAACAATGAGATTGTTTAAGAAAGCATGCTATTAGTATTTTGAATTATAATGTTTTGTAATGAAACGTAGTTGCATAACTCCGATTACTATCAAATTATCATTGAAATGAAATGCCTATCATTAATCTACAATAATGTTGTCTTGCGATGCATCTAATTTTCTTTCATCGAAAGAGAACTAGATTATCGTTCGGCTACTGATTGCTTAAAGGTGTGCCAATAAAAGCGCTCTAAAAGCACGTTATTCTGCATGCCATCCGACATTAATTTCTGTCGATTAGGTTCTCTTTTGAGTGGTACAACACGAGAATACCGTAATGTAACAGCATGAATTAAAATCTCGATATTAAAATGTCTACACTTTCCAACCGCATGGCTGCGGTATATAATATGTCATACCATAATTAAATACAGTTTACAATATCCAGACGTTGCTGATTTTACGAAAACACACACAGATATATATGACAGATTTCTGCGAACTCTCTTCATCATCGCAATTTCTTTCCCGCGTATCTTTCTTGTTGGTATATTTTCACAATATATATTTAACATTAAATGCGATCTGTAACAAAATGAGATAGATCACCCGGCGAAATTTCGCTCTTGTTCACAAAATAAGATGAAATTTCGACGAATTTATCCTTCGCGTCTTGAAAATCCATAGAAAATGAATTGTATGATATCAGGAACGTACACGTGATCGAAAAACTCTTTATTTATTCCGATGAGAGACAACAATGACACCAACGCGACGCGATGACACCGACAGCCGCCAGCGTCGCGTTGGTTTGCAATTATTTGCATGTCGTTTTTCTGCTAAACTTGGCACTAAGAAATTTGCCGTAACGGGAATAGATGTGGAAGCTAATTTTGAGAATATCCACACTTAATGTACGTTAAAGCTAATGAATGAATCGATGGAGATTAATACGTCGCCCGATGTAAATACGTATATTTATCCTCATTCAAAAATTATAATTTTAAAGAGATTGCTGAAATAATTAAATATTTATAATAAGATTTCATAGCTATCATTCACCGCATTTACTCTATTATCGTCCAATCAATATATCGAGGTAACAAATGAGATCTTATCAAGAGACTAAGGCCTATTTTACTTCTATAATTTCGTTTAGAAAAAAAATTTACATTTGATTCCATCTAGAGTAGTGCTAGGATTTACTTGCAACTTTCTGCCAGATTTCTTAGCTTACACCTACTGTTGCCCTTTTACCACTCGCGCCTTAACGACCGCGCCACCGAACGCTCGTTATGCATTAATTACGTATATATTCTGTAACAATTAAAAATATTTGTGTTTTGAAACGAAATTAATAATAGAATAATTATTTTTATTATTAATAAACAATAAAGAGGACTTAGATAGATAGATTGTCACATTTGTGACGCGCACGTTCCTGAGCGCTTCGTAGTTACGAACGGCGCGAACGGTAAGTAGGGAATAGTAGGCGTAGGCTAAGAAATCTGGCCGAAAGTTGTAAGTAAATCCTAACAATGATCTAGAGTATGAAAATAAATATGACCGAGAACGATGTCACACGAGCATTGAGCAGACTGTATCTAAAAATACTGCTTTTGTACACTAGATGGAGTCAAATAGGAATTATTTCTCGTAAACGAAAATATACTTAGTACACTATAATATACCAGAAATGAATTATACCTGTACATATACCTGTAGGTTTAAGTTAGATTTAAGTTAGATTTAAGTTACATTTAAGTTATATTTAAAGATATTTTTTCTCACCAATATACAAATATACAAAACTTCGAACAAATTTTTTGAAAAAAAGTGAAAATTTTTTTGAAAAGTGAGGACTTGCACGCCCGGGCCTCACCATAAAAATGAAGCAAACATAAATTGTAGAGCTCGTAAACAAAGATGGCTAGATTAATTGAATACATTTGAAAAATTTATTTCTCAAGCAATCGCTTTCAATGATGGGGTTGAAACAGAATTTACGAACTGATATTTTTCTGCTTGCCTACTTACCCATTTATTCATTTTAATTTGTGTACTAGAATCAGAAAATAATTGGTCATATTTTTATTCTATGAGAAATAATTTATCTAACTGCATCTCTAGTGTATGAAAATTAATGATTAGCATTATGTGTATATATATATATATATATACACATATAGTCACATTGTATTGTATTTAAATTCTTAGAGTAATCTACGACAATCGATCGAAAGTGCTTAACGTAAGTTGTGTATGTTTTTTCTCATTTAAATATTCTAATTTTAAAAAGGTCGCCAAAATGAATTATGATGTTTCATAGCCATCATTCACTGCATCTATTTTATTATTATGCGATCAATGTTTCGTCGTATCTCATTGTACGAAATCTCGAGGGATTGAAACACGCTGCTTTCACCTTTTCGTTGCAAATTTTTGCGACATATAAATTCTTTTTTTTCATTACGGTGGAGACACAGGTGAGTGTAATAATACCTGTCTTATGGACGCAGAATAACGCAGCAGGGCCTTTAGAAGGACGCGTTCTCACTTCCCGTTTCACCATGCTTTCGGTGTGATGTGTAAGGGCACTGCATTGCTCTCAATGATCGCTGCAGATATTTATTTCATGTTGTCTAATCTAGGATCTATACGCGTTGATACGCCTTTCACTACGACTGATGTAAATTCGTTTGTGTTTTCTATTTTTACTCCTTTTCTAATTTTATATTTGTCTAAGAGAGATGTTTCTTTACTTAAATTGAATAAACGTATGAATTTCATAAAACGTTCAACGTATTGTTGGGGAAAAGAATGAGAAACTCGGAGAGAGATCAGGCTTCACACACATCGTCGCGAGAGTCATCCTTCCATTTCCGTTTTTCCATAAAGGAGGACAATCCTTATTCTGCATGTTTTTCGTTATATGCGTTAACGAGAGCAAAGAAATGAAGTGATAGCAACAGTGAAAAATAATAGATGTTCACATATGTGCGATTCGATGATAGTTACGTTTGTCGTCATCGATGTGAGTGAGCCGACTTGATATCAGAGAAAAATGATTCGGAATAACATCGAAAGAAGCATGAAAATCATATATATAATATTTTTAGTATAATATTTTGTTTTAGAGGTTTCTTTCTAAATATTTAAACTGATTTTCAAAATCCTATGGCGAATAGTAAAATCTTTTTAATTTTCAAATATTGTTACACCCTTTTGTCATGTCGTGCAAATTGAATGAGTGTGTCACGGAAACTTAGATAATTTGAAATTCTCATTATATAATATTTTAATTACTGAATTACATCTCGTCCTGACATGATGAAGTTGTCACAGAATGCAATCAGAATGACACAAACTTTCTTAAAACAGGTGTTTTAACAAGGAGAAGACCGCTTAGATAAAAAAGAACGATGAGTATAAAACAATGAAAAGTAAAGAGGATTGTATATTTTTGTTTATTAAAATCATGCATTGTAGTTAAACAGTTATGATTTAATTTTATATAAAATAATTATATTATTATTTTCTTAATTTTTTACAATCTTTTTTCGATATCTCGTACTTCGTTTTATAATTATAATATGATAACGTAAATATAAAGATACATATGTAGTCTCTAGATTTATATCTATGTATATTATAAAAGCTTGTGCTTTCTTGCGAAATATTATTTACACATTTTAAAATCTGTTCTCTCTCTCTCTCTCTCTCTCTCTCACTCTCTCTCTCTCTCTCTCTCTCTCTCTCATGCTCAATGATTAAAATATAATATAGATGCGAAAATTATGCTTCCTATCTGATAAGTTAAATTACAGTAATAAGTTCTTGTGGTTAATATTTACGACAAGAGAATTCGCAGCTGATATCTACTTCGATTATTCGATGATTTATGTGCATAAAATCAAAGAATTAAACGAGCCATAAACATGAAGTATAATACATTAGATGTTAGATTAATAGAAGAAAAGTTTGTTCCTATCCTCAATAAGTAAGACATTGATAATTAATATATTCCGGACATGCTCTACTTATTACAATGGCTGACTCATGTAATGAATCGTCCACTCGACGCGACATTTCGGCTTTGCCATACATGCGTGTGACGCGAAAGCAAAAAGTAGAATTAATCAAGTAAGACTAAACACGCGATGAAGAAAAATGTAAGCAAATTGAAGAGGATTTCACTTGATTCATACATATCCTATTTTCTTATTTTGTAGTAATAATGTTACCAAGCACATACATGTATATTCATATTGATTTTATTGATGATGAAATATACCTCTTCATATTAAATTTTCTCTTGAATGTTTAAGGTCTCTTTTTGTTAATAATTTAGTTTTCATAATATAAATATCATAATTTTTATATATATCAAACGATACATATTTTGCGGATTTATGATCTTTTAAATTAGAGTTTTAGTAAAAATAGGTTTAATTTGTATAATTGTATAAATCATAATTTACGGACGCAAATATGTTGCAAGGCCAACATAAGAGCAAAGAGTGATTATTGTTCGCAGCTTCTATCTGGCGTCGTGATCAGGAGGAATAATAGGAAAGATAGAAAATGTGAATATAATATAATCTACAAATTATATTTCATATATTATAATTTATCATGTCTTTGTGCACTAAATACAATTTAATTTAGTGCCTGACTTTAGTATACGAAAATAGATTCTAATACACGCATTATATAATATATAAATTAGCGAATAAACGCGTAAATAAGCGAGCGAAAAAGTATTAGTTCGTAAATTCTGCCCAACTCTGTTATCAAAAGCGAATACTTCGAAAATAATTTTTCGAGTCTTTGCAAATAATCTAGTCATCTTCGTTTATGTGTTGAGAGTTCTAAAATTTATTTTATTTTATTTTTGTGCGCCCGGACGTGCAAATCCTTACTTTTCTCTATTTTTCAAGTTTGTCTCCGATACGCTCTAGATAAGACATCTTCAAGATGATGACCCGTGTTTTATAATCTACCAAACAAACTTTCGCTTACGAGAAATAATTCCTATTTGACTCCATCTAGTGTACGAAAACATACTTAAATTTTAAGAATAATATATATTCGATATTTGTATTTCATCGTTCTCGTCTATTTTCATACTAGATGTAGAATTAAATATAAACTTTTCCTAAACAAAAATATAAGAATAGAATAGCGAGCCCCCTTAGTTCCTTGATGGGATTATTTTCTTCTATAGCTCCAATAGCCATTGCCATTTTCTATCATTTACGAAACAACATTTTTGTTCGATTAAAATTCGATAATTTAAGTTCATTATTATTTCCCATTTAGTTTGTTGATAAACCATTATAATCGAATTTTACTGAAAGATAAATAATTAGCAATAGTAGCTGTTTCGATGATATTTTAAAATGCATTTTATAATATTATACATAAGTTATATATAGTAATATTTTGTTAAAGAAGAGTTTTATAAATTTTTAATAAATTTATCATTCCATACAAAGTAAGCAAGTGTAATATATATATAATTCAAAATTTGAATACTATACGTATTTCGTTATACGCATTTCGATTATTTTTTATTTATTACAAATTTCAATAGCGAATCAAATATTGACTCAAGTAAACCATTTATTAATTATTTAAATTATTAAGACATAAAGGGTGAAGCGGCAAAATTTTAAGAAATCTCGGTATCAATTTTGGTATTTTCGCATTATATTTTTTAATCTAATCTTATATAATTATTGAAAAACGGCTTATATAAAGTGAATCAGATTTGCAATTTTGAGTTATGCTTTTTTATTATTCACAATAAAAAAGAGTCACGTATAGAAATGTAAATCGAATGATTTAATGCCTAGCTTATTGAAACATTATTTTTTATGCAAATACAATAAAGTACATTTATAAATTTAATTTTAAATTTTAAAATTATATATTCTTGTTAAATATTACCATACATGTATAATTATTTCGATAAAAATGATTTTTGATTCATTTGCTTGGACGACGTTATCGAGAGAAATGAACATTTTATCGCATGCGCAAATTATAGTTCGTTCTATTATATTATATATATACTATGAAAATATATTTTGTAAAATATATATACTTATTTCCATAAATAATATAGTGGTACAGGTATGTATTCAATATGGTATATACCTGCGTTCCTAATTATGTCAAGTTTTATTATATATTAGTTTTATTTATATTAGTATTATTATATAGTGTTATCATTATATAAAGTTTCATCTTATGTGATAAATCTATTTGATAACATAATTTTTGCTGATTTTATGCATCATATTCTGTATGTTATTTTCAATGACTGCATGAAAAACGATAATTTACGTAAAGTTTAGAGACGAATGCGTTGCTGATCGACCAATAATCCCGCTTATATATACGAAACAAAGTGTCAGTTTGTAGGTCTCTTGTAGACTCAGGTCAACAGTTGCAGTCTGCGAAACGGAAGACCTGCGTTCGAATCCTGTGTGATATGTCTTCGGCAGACGTTTGTCACAAGTTCGATTAATTTGTTTGCATTTCAGTTTTTGGGAGGTTCTTCTGTGCAAGTCCTCCCTTTTCTAAAAATTGAGACAACAAGTGTGGAGTCTGACCGCAAAGAGAGCCCTACACTGTTGTCTCTTTTCATTTTTAAGTGGTGAAGTGTAGTACGGATGTTCGGTAATATAATAACTGTAATAACTGGTTTTATACTATCTGTAATATCATTTTGATTACGAGTAAGTCTTTATCTATTTTCATACAATAGATTTAACACCCGACATATACACACATCCCATACATTTCATTTTGTTGTGTACTATGATACATGACAGTATAATATATAAATGTATTTTTAAATTGATCATTTTTGAATAATGCCAAGTATTTTTTCTATACAAAAGAATAAGAAAAATCATTTCTGTCATGTGGTTTTAAAAAAAAAAGATAATTCCTTTTTTTTTTTAAATGACTTATTATAATTGCGAGAAAAGTAACACCAGAAAGTTATACATTATTAATCGTTTATTTTTAATATCATTAACTATGATTTTTATGTGCCACTTTATCTATCGTCAATCATAAATAAGATGTCACTCATTTAAATTACACTACTTATCTTGTATATTTTAATATCATTCGGTAAATGTTATTTTTCTTATCATTTATATTAATTTTATTTCCGGCGTCAAATCCTATACATCTCTTTTTTTCTTATAGAATAGGACAATTGTTTTTCGTTTCGTATATATTTCATTCTTTAAAGAAATTACATTCGATCGATGTGTAATAATTCTTCATTACAGACGATGAAATGTATTAGTATGAAGGCATCGCAACGCTTTTTCATATTCTAACGCTAAAAGTAATTTAATCATTAAATCTAAGTTATTTCACTATAGTAAATAGAATGCATGCTCTTAATCGCGTTGTCTGCCTTTTTGCTCTTATTCGAATTATAATACAATACGATTTCGGATTCTGTGTCGAGAGTCTCAAATAAAAGATAAATTACACAGGACCAAAAAAAAAAAGTACCCTGTGCTGGCGATCTGACTAGGCTAGTCTTATGTATTTTGGCCCGCTGAATTCGAATCTGACGTCAGAATTGCTCCATCACGTCACAGTTTTCTTTAAATCTCAAAAGAGGAAGACGAAAATTTCATAAAAATCGACATTCTAGGGCAGTAAGACTGCGCTTCTTGAGGGAAAAGTTACCGAAATCATATATCCATGTATTTTCTGGCATTATAAATCCAAATCCGACTTGTCACACCAATCATACCATCGATTCCATTAACATTTGTCATGAAAAAGTAGCAATCTTCCGTATTCCATATTTGATTTTAGTTCATTCATAAATCTTATATTGGAAAGAATTAATCTTATATTCTCCAAGTCTAAATTTTGAGAAAAATGTTTTCGAAACTTACAGCTTCTAGCTGTTGAGTTCGTATAAGATGCAGAAATTTCTTTACATAGGTCACAAACCTTTTTTCATGTCTTTAAAGCGCTAGAGGTACATGAAAAAAAAGATTGTGCTATCTGGATGTAAAAACCTATCTTAATATCTTCGCATCTTGATAAATAGAATCTGTTTGCAGTAAATTTTAGGTGTTACAACCTGAAAAAATAAAAAAAATAAAAAATGAGCACAAAAAAATTTGAGCACAACGTTTATATTCTAGATCGGATTTGGATTTATAATGTCTGAAAATACATTAAAATATGATTTTGGTAACTTTTTCTTTAAGAAGCGCAGTCTTATTACCCTAGAATGTCGATTTTTACAAAATTTTCGTCTATTTTTGAGATTTAAAAAAAACTGTGACGTGATGGAGCAATTCTGACGTCAGATTCGAATTCAGCGGGCCAAAATACATAAGACTAGTCTAGTCAGATCGCCAGCACAGGGTACTTTTTTTTTTGTGGGCCTGTGTTATTTTTATATAGATTTTTATATAGATTTTATATAGATTTCAGGAAAGTGTGCGATGATGATATGTCAATTAAAAGAACACATTATATAATATGTATATAAATTATATAAATTATATATAAATTTTAGTGAATAAGCGAGCGAAAAAGTTATAGTTCATAAATCCTACCCAACTCCGTTATCAAAAGCGAATGCTTCGAAAATGAACAACTTTACTAAGTCTATTCAAATAATTTAGTCATCTTTGTTTCCTCTTAGAGTTCTGTAATTTATGTTTGTTTTAATTTTGTGGTGGAGCTCAGACGTGCGCTCACTTTTCAAAAATTTATCTCGGGTACGCTCTAGACCAGATAGATAAAACATCTTCGAGATGATGTCTTATAATCTATCAAATAAACTTTCCTTTACGAAAAATAATTCCTATTTGATTCCATCTAGAGTATGAAAAGAGATGTAACTGAAAACGATTTAATATAAGTATTAAATGTATTCTATCTCTAAACATTGTTTTCATATACTGGATGAAGTCAAATAGAATTATTTCTTATAAACAAAAATATGTTTGTTACATTATAATATAGAAACGAACTGCATCAGTTATCAGATGTCTGCTCAGCATTATTAGATTTAACGCACTTAGTTTTAGTAGTTTTAATTAATTATATTATTAGTTTATTATATAAGTTACCTAGCATGTTAATTTAATCGTGAATTTGTGAACCGTTCACAAATTTTTTAAAATATACGGGATCTTGCACCTCACTGCAAAAGTGAATCAATAGAAATTAAACATAAATATAAATTATAAAGCTTTAAGAACAAAGGAAGGTGTTTAAATCAGTTAGACTAAAAGATTTAATTCGGGTTTTTGATAATTATATTAGACTTAAAGACTGATACTGTTTTATTCGCTTACTTACGGTTATAAATTGCAGTTCAACAACATATTTCCCTACGAAATATCCGATAAAATGTCATTTTATTGTTAGACTATATGTAACTGCTGGGAACAGCGTACACGTAAATAAATGATAAATCAATAATGTTCCCCCGAGCAACAAAATCACATTCAAGTGTTTTGATTCATGAAATACAAATTTTCCGTTCAATGACGAAAATTTACAATTTATACAATATTGGAGTGATTCGCAAAAGGAAACAATAGGATATTACGAGATTCATAAAAATTGATTCTTTTATTGATGTACGAGGCACAGACGACGTTACATACGACACATTTATAAGCATGTGTATGGAGCATAACTCATATGTATAAATAATTGAGATTATCTTTAACCAACGTTTCGAATCGCGGCGAAATGTTAACACATAAGAAACCGCGTAAGAGTTAAGTTGAACTATACAAGATATTTATCATTAGGCTTTTCATACGACTAATTATATATATTCAATTATAAATAAATCTCAGTCAGTTGTCAGTGTATTAGCTATCATATATTCTCTTGATAATAGATATATTTCTTTACGGTTGTGTAATTGATAACGATTGTTCTACAAGTTAATCAATAAATATCTCGTAGAAAAAGAGTACTTATATATATAAGTATAGTATATTATATAAGAAATATAAGAAGAAACAATGAGACTGTTTAAGAAAGCATACTATCAGTATTTTGAATTATAATGTTTTGTAATGAAACGTAGTTGCATAACTCCGATTACTATCAAATTATCATTGACATGAAATGCCTATCAATAATCTACAATAATGTTGTCTTGCGATGCATCTAATTTTCTTTCATCGAAAGAGAACTAGATTATCGTTCGGCTACTGATTGCTTAAAGGTGTACCAATAAAAGCGCTCTGAAAGCATGTTATTCTGCATGCCATCCGACATTAATTTTTGTCGATTAGCTTTTGAGTACAACACGAGAATGGCGTAATGTAACAACATGAATTAAAACTTCGATATTATAGAATGTCTTCACACTTTCCAGCTGCATGGCTGAGGTATATATAATATGCCATGCCATAATTAAATACAGTTTACAATATCCAGGCGTTAACTGATTTTACGAAAACACACACAGATATATATGACAGCATTTTGCGAACTCTCTTCATCATCGCAATTTCTTTCCCGCGTTTCTTTCTTGTTGGTATATTTTCACAATATATATTTAACATTAAATGCGATCTGTAACAAAATGAGATAGATCACCCGGCGAAATTTCGCTCTTGTTCACAAAATAAGATGAAATTTCGACGAATTTATCCTTCGCGTCTTGAAAATCCATAGAAAATGAATTGCATGATATCAGAAACGTACACATGATCCAAAAACTCTTTATTCATTCTGATGAGAGACAACGATGACACCAACGCGACGCGATGACATCGACAGACGCCAGCGTCGCGTTGGTTTGCAATTTTTTGCATGTCGTTTTTCTGCGAAATTTGACACTAGAAATTTGCCGTAACGGGAATAGATGTGGAAGCTTATTTTGAGAATATCCACACTTAATGTACGTTAAAGCTAATGAATGAATCGATCGAGATTAATACGTCGCCCGATGTAAATACGTATATTTATCCTCATTCAAAAATTATAATTTTAAAGAGATGGCTGAAATAATTAAATATTTATAATAAGATTTCATAGCTATCATTCACCGCATTTACTCTATTATCGTTCAATCAACATATCGAGGGAACAAACGATATCTCATCAAGAGACTGAGGCCTATTGTTCTACTTCTATAATTTCGTTTAGAAAAAAAATTTACATTTGATTCCATCTAGAGCAGTGCTAGGATTTACTTGCAACTTTCGGCCAGATTTCTTAGCTTACGCCTAGTGTTGCCCTTTTACCACTCGCGCCTTAGCGACCGCGCCGAACGCTCGTTATGCATTAATTACGTATATATTCTGTAACAATTAAAAATATTTGTGTTTTGAAACGAAATTAATAATAGAATAATTATTTTTATTATTAATACGCAATAAAGAGAACTTGGATAGATAGATTGTCACATTTGTGACGCGCGAGCGGTAAGTGGGGAACAGTAGGCGTAAGCAAAGAAATCTGGCCGAAAGTTGTAAGTAAATCCCAGCAATGATCTAGAGTATGAAAATAAATATGACCGAGAACGATATCGCACGAGCATTGAACAGATTGTATCTCAAAATATACTGCTTTCCTACACTAGATGGAGTCAAATAGGAATTATTTCTCGTAAACGAAAATATACTTAGTACACTATAATATACCAGAAACGAATTATACCTGTACATATACCCGTAAGTTTAAGTTAGATTTAAGTTACATTTAAGTTATATTAAGTTACATTAAGAATAATTGTGAATACCGATTTATAGATAATGCGTAAAATTTTTTGAAAAAAAATGAAAATTTTTTTAAAAAGTGAGGACTTGCACGCCCGGGCCTCACCATAAAAATGAAGCAAACATAAATTGTAGAGCTCGTAAACAAAGATGGCTAGATTAATTAAATACATTTGAAAAATTTATTTCTCAAACAATCGCTTTTAATGATGGGGTTGAAACAGAATTTACGAACTGATATTTTTCTGCTTGCCTACTTGCACCCTTATTCATTTTAATTCGTGTACTAGAATCAGAAAATAATTAGTCATATTTTTATTCTATGAGAAATAATTTATATCTAATTGCATCTTAGTGTATGAAAATTGATGATCAGCATTATGTGTGTTTGTATATATATTGTCATATTGTATTGTATTTAAATTCTTAGAGTAATCTACGACAATCGATCGAAAATGCTTAATGTAAGATGTGTATGTTTTCCCTCATTTTAAAATTCTAATTCTTTAAAAAGGTCGTCAAAATGAATTATGATGTTTCATAGCCATCATTCACCGTTTAATCTATTTTATTATCATGCAATCAAAGTTTCATCGTATCTCATTGTACGAAATCTCGAGGGACTGAAACACGCTGCTTTCACTCTCTCGTTGCGAATTTTTGCGACATGTAAATTCTTTTTTTTCTTCATTACGGATTAGATACACAGGTGAGTGTAATAATACCTGTCTTATGGACGCACAATAACGCAGCGGGGCCATTAGAAGGATGCGTTCTCACTTCCTTTTTCACCATGCTTTCGGTGTGATGTTTAAGGGAACTCCATTGCTCTCAATGATCGCTGCAGATATCTATCTCATGTTGTCTAATCTAGGATCTACACGCTTTTCACTATGATAGATGTAAATTCGTTTGTGTTTTCTATTTTTACTCATTTTCTAATTATATATTTATCAAAGAGAGATATGAATTTTTTACTTAAATAGATATAAACGTATGAATTTCATAAAACGTTCGACGTATTGTTGGGGGAAAGAATGAGAAACTCGGAGAGAGATCCGACTTCACACACATCGTCGCGAGAGTCATCCTTCCGTTTCCGTTTTTCCATAAAGAGGGACAATCTTATACCAACCAATATTCTATATGTTCTTCGTTATATGCGGGAGCGAAGAAATAAAGTGATAGGAACATTGAAAAATGATAGATGTTCACGCGATGAAGAATAATGTAAGCAAATTGAAGAAGGTTTCACTTGATTCATACATATCCCATTTACTTATTTTGTAATAATGTTACCAATAGCACATACATGTATATTGATCATAGTGATAATGAAATATACTTCTTCATTTAATTAAATTTTCTCTTAAATGTTTGAGGTCTCTTTTTGTTAATAATTTATTTTTCATAATATAAATCTCATAATTCTTATATATATAAGGCGATAGATATTTTGTGGATTTACGATCTTTTAGATTAGAGTTTTAATAAAGATAGGTTTAATTTGTATAATTGTATAAATTATAATATAAATTAAATCATAATAATCATTAAATCATAATAAATTTACGGATTTGCAAATATGTTGCAAGGCCAACATAAGAGCAAAGAGTGTTTGTTGTTCGCAGATTCTATCTGGCGTCGTGATCAAGAGTAACAATAGGAAAGATAGGAAATGTGAATTCGAGTTTCAATCTCATCTTCGTCTGATATCTCTTACACTCTGTATATTACAATTTATGTTTATTTATTTAATTTATTATTTTGGGATGGAGCGTAATTAAGATGCAAGTCCCTACATTTCTAAAAATTTTTAATTTAGGAATACATTGATTAATGCAATTTTTTTATATAATATACTCTACGAAATATATATCATATATTATAATTTATCATATCTTTGTACACGAAATACAATTTAATTTAGTACTTGACTTTAGTATACAAACATAGATTCTAATACACGCATTATACAATATATAAATTAGCGAATAAGCGCGTAAATAAGCGAGCGAAAAAGTATTAGTTCGTAAATTCTGCCCAACTCCGTTATCAAAACTGAATGCTTCGAAAATAATTTTTCGAGTCTTTTCAAATAATCTAGTCATCTTCGTTTATACGTTCAGAGTTCTATAATTTATTTTGTTTTATTTTTGTAGTGCGCCCGGACGTGCAAATCCCCACTTTTCTCCATCTCTCAAATTTGTATCTCCGATACGCTCTAGACAAAACATCTTTAAGATGATGGCCCGTTTTATAATCTACGAAACAAACTTTCGCTTACGAGAAATAATTCCTATTTGACTTCATCTAGTGTATGAAAACATACTTAAATTTTAAGGATAATATCTATTCAATACTCCTATTTCATCCCTCTCGTCATAACTATTTTCATACTATACGTAGAATTAAATATAAATTTTTTTTCTTAAACGAAAATATAACAGCGAGCCCTTACTCCCTTGATGGGATTATTTTCTTTTATGCCGCTCTAATAGCCATTGTCATTTTCTATCATTTACGAAACAACATTTTTGTTCGATTAAAATTCGATAAATTAAGCTCACTATTATTTCCCATTCAGTTTATTGGTAAACCATTGTAATCGAATTTTAAAAGATAATTAATTAGCAATAGTAGCTGTTTACAATCGGTAATATTTAAATTACATTTATAATATATTATACATAAGATATATATATATATATATATATATATATATATATATATATTTTATTAAAGAATAATTTGATCAAGAATTGCAAATTTTTAATAAGTTTATCATTACAAAGTAAGCAAATGTTACATATACATAATTCAGAATTTGAATACTATATATTTTATTTTGTTATATGTATTTCGATTATTTTTTATTTATTACAAATTTTAATGGAGAATCAAATATCGGCTTAAGTCAAGCATTTATTAATTGTTAAGAAATGAAAGACGACACGGCAAAATTTTAAGAAATCTATATCAATTTCGATATCTTCCCATTATAATATTTTTTTTATCTAATCTTACATAATTATTGAAAAACAGCGCATATAAAATGAATCAGAGATTTACAATTTTGAGTTATGCTTTTTTATTATTGACAATAGAAGAAAGTCACGTGTAGAAATATAAAATATCGAAGGATTTAATGTCTAACTTATTGAAACATTATTTTTCTAAAATACAATAAAGTACATTTATAAATTGCATTTTAAAATTATTCTTCTTAAATAATACCACTTGTTTATGATTATTTTGATAAAAATGACTAAAAATTCTTTTGATTCATTGCTTGAACGACGTTATCGAAAAAAATGAATATTTTATCGTTTGCGCAAATTATATTTCATTCTATTATAATATATATGTACCACGAAAATATTTTTTATAAAATATATGTACTTATTTCCATAAATAATATAGTGGCGTAGATATGTATTCAATATACTTCTGCGTTCCTAGTTATGCCAAGTTTTATTATATATTAGTTATATTAGTTTTACTTATATTAGTACAGTGTTATTATTATATAAAGTTGCATCTTATGTGATAAATCTATTCGGTAACACAATTTTTGCTGATTTTATGCATCATATTCTGTAAGTTATTTTCAACTGCTTGAAATCTGAAAACGACAGTTTACGAGTTTAGAGATGAATGCGTTGCTGATCGACCAATAATCCCGCTTAAATACACGAAACAAAGTGTCAGTTTGTAGGTCTCTTGTAGACCCAGGTCAACAGTTGCAGTCTGGGAAACGGAAGACCTGCGTTCGAATCCCGTGTGATATGTCTTCGGCAGACGTCACACAGGTTCATTTCTATATATTAACTTATGTTTATCTTTCAATTAGCGAGGGGAAGGCTGTTTGGGCAGATCCTCCCCCCCATTCCAAAAATTATGCGCAGTGTGTTTATCAACACTTACGAGGGAATCGACCGAGAATAAGATCATCGGGCGATCCCCCCACTGTTTTTGAAGGTGATGGTGATAATAACAACTGTTATTATATTTATAATACTTGTAATATCATTTTACTTACGAGAAATGTTTTCATTTTTATCTCCATCTATTGTATGAAAGTATATTTAATCCGACATATACACACACATACATATTAGTAAACTCACATTATCATACATTTCACTTTGCGTGTGTTACGATATATGACAATATAAATGTGTACTTTTAAATTAGTCATTTCTTAATAATACCAAATATTTTTTCTATACAAAAAAATAAGAAGAAATCATTTCTGTTATGTAGTTTTAAGAAAAAAAGATATAATTGCATTTTTGCATTTTATAATTGAAAATGAGTTATTATAATTGCAAAAAAAGTAACAGCAGAAAATTATACTTTATTAATCGTTTATTTTTAATATCATTAACTTTTTGATTTTTATGTGCCACTTTATCTATCAATCATAAATAAGATGTCTCATTCAAATTACACGACTTATCTTGTATATTTTAATATCATGCGATAAATGTTATTTTTCTTATCATTTATATTAATTTTATTTTCAGCGCTGAATGCTATATATATTTCTTTTTTTTCTTATTAAACAGGATACATTGCCCCCCGTTTCGCGTACACATATATTCCATTCTAAAAAATAATAAACATTCAAACAATGAATAATAATTCTTTATTACAGACGAAGAAATACTAATATCAAGGCATCGTAATGCTTTTCCGCACTCTAACGTTAACAGTATATATAATTCATGTATTCATTAAATTTAAGCCACTTCACGATAGTAAACAGAATGCGTGTCCTTAGCCTCTGCAATATCTGGCTTTTTGCTCTTATTGGAATTATAATACAATACGATTCCGGATTCTCTGTCGAGAGTCTCGAATGAAAGATAAATTATTCTCATAGATCATGAAGCTGTGCAATATGTAATGATATGTAAATTAAAAGAACAGATAACTAATTAAATTACTGTTATCTTACAGTCGTTATTCAAGTTGAATGACAAACGGTATTTTTATGCATTATTATCATGATATTCCCCAATATTTTTCAATTTTGCGCAAAAGATATAATTCTTGAATGTATTAAGTTGTATCGTGGCAAAAAATCTTACAAGCGTAATTTTTGGGGAGATTTTTGTAGAGGAAAACGACGTTCAAGTTCTAATCTTGTTTTATTAGCGGGCTGTCCGTGAGTCCGCATTTATATCTCAGTTTATTTCTTTCGCTCGCGATGGAGTTTGCAGTAATGTCAGACAATTCCACTTCACGTTGCAAACGTGGAATTTCGAGTAAGCTGCACTCCGTTGCTCTAATACTGTATCGTCTTTAGTTTCATGAACGTATTTGCAAAATTTTACGTTAACTCCTTTGTATTGACGGTTTTTAAACTGTAAAACTGTGCTTTCAATAATTAATCATTCGTTTTATTTTGAAATCGCTTTGATTTTTTTTCATTAAAGCGATATAGCAATATTTAAGAATAGAAATTCAATTTGAAATTGTTAAAAAAAATCACATATGCTACAAAATTTCCTCCACAGTAATTCTCCATTTTTTCATTAAGGTTCTATAAAGATAGGCTATATTTTTGCTATGAAAATTATGTTTAGAAATATAGTCCAAATATATAAATCAACGTACGTGTATCTTGGTAATGATAAACTTAATTAATCTAAAAAAGATCCGCCTACTCTCAAAATCTATTTACTGCAAAATTTATCTACTTATTCTTCTAAGCTTGGATCAACATCCGGCTCAACAAGATGCATATGCTTTTTTTGTGAAGCACTAACATCTCGTGACTGGAAACGCAGGTCGATTGTTTTCCCGGACAGAAATGCTAATAGAATAGAAGGACAGATATGCCGCACCTCCTTCGCTAGAGATATAAAGTACATTTCTTCATTTCCAAGGATATGATCTACACGATACTTGAATGATTACGACAGAGAGAGAAACGGTTTCGCAAGGGATCGTTGACCTTGGTGACATCACGGGATATTATATCAAAAATATATATATTTAGTTGAATATATTCATACATATAAAAAATTAGAAATCTCTCTTTCTCTCTCAGTAATAATGTTACATTTGAGGAAATTGAACTCTCGGCTTCTTACTTCTGATATTCTAAATATCTTACAAATAATTATATAAAATAAATAATTATATAAGATTATATAAGATAATTATATGAGGTTATAAAAAAATTAATTATTTTAAAAGAATTATAAAATAATTTATAACTTAGGCAAGAAAGAGATTGGCAGTGGTTTCAATTTAAAGGAAAAAGAATGTGCGAGGTTCATGAATGACCAAGAAATTGAGGGTTTTTTTCTACGAGCTGTTACCTGCTGGCACAGGAGGTAAACAGAAAACTACCAGAAGATACGATTTAGGTATAAAAGCAAAATATCTATTTGGCGAAATTTCTTATTGAATATATAGACAATATACATTTCAGAAATAGAATAAAATAAAAGCTATACAAATATTTATGACAATAAGATTGATTAATATGATAAATTATGCGAGTATTTTAGATTATAACTATTTTATTGTTTCATCTCCGATCTAAAATATAACCTAATATTTAGGAAATTTATAAGGAATATATGTCCTTTATTCTTTAAATTATATTTTTTATATAGGGACGCTCTTATATGCTTTAATATATTTTAATCATTTCTGAAGAAACGAATTGGATCAAAATATAGATATAAGAAATAATAATACACTTCTAGGAGAAAATAAATTTTAAAAGCGTTTGCTTCAGTTAGAAGTGAATATTTGTGAGACATTATTTTCATCAATTAACTTACAATGTAAGTTTATTTTAGCTATACTTTTTTATCTCTTTAAAATATGGATATCATTATTATTTAATTCAAACTATAGAATACATAAAATTCTGGATCTCTAACATTCACTTAAAAATATATAACAGCAAAGTTAAAATAAATAATGTAATTCATTTACAATTAATCCAAAATACAATTTAAATTAATTTATGAAATTTAATAGATATTACTTTTTTCAAAAATTGTAAATTTATAATTTTACAAAAGAAATTTCTATCAATCTATTTCTTAAGGCGAACCTCTCGTTCGTACGCACCGTGTTGTTGATTTTTTTTGTCCGGTGAAAAAGCATGACTAGATAATAACCTTATTGCGTGTGCGCGACTGATACATTCCAGGACGAGATTGAAGAATAATGCGTGTCGTTTAGAGCGACAATTTGAAGAACTGATTGGTTGTAATGGGTGTCGCGTGGGCCATGGCAAGGCATGCGTAATCATTTTATCTCTTCAGAAAAGGAAGGTGAAAGGAGGAGTAAGTGGAAGAGAGATATAAGATTTAGTTATTCTTAACGATAATGATCGCATCCGGGATATACAGTGACTCGGTTTGTGCAAATAAAAGTGCCGCGAGGGTGATGATGATGACCTAATCGTTCTTGAAAGCACGACGTTTGTACGAGGTTTATGCATGACTTGAAGCAAAAAGAATACGTAAAAACATATATATTTAAAAATGCATCAATTAAAAATATACATTAACCACATTTTCTTGACAATCGAGAAAGATTGAATTAAATTAAGTCTTTCTAATTAATTTTAAATAATCTGTTTCAACATAACAAGCCTAATATATGTATAATATATTGCATCACACTTATATTTCTTTTTCTCATAATTATATAATTATATAATATAATTAATAATTATATAATTATTATATAATTATTAATATAATTACTAATAGGCATTAATACTGATTCTCGCATCTTTATATTTATTTACATGTATATATATTACACGTGTACATATATATATATATATATATATATATATATATATATATATATATATATGTGTGCAGACGTGTGCGGTAAATAAAGAGATCAAAATAGCCGTGCAACACTAATACGCTTGCGATAAATTTGGCATCTGAGAATTATTATATAAGCATCGACCTATATATGTACGCCGTATACTTATAGTATGAACTGTGAAATTAATTTGCTAGATTTACTATAATTTCTCGGAGCAAGGAAAAACAACAGCGATAAACGTGCGTTCTTGACACTTCATTGATTCCAGCTCGATAAAATAAATACCGCACCGATAAAAATGACACGGTATACATATAAAGGTTAATTTATCTGCAATGCGTTATAGAAGATAAATAGACAAGATTACGTGATTTCTCAGATATCCGACAAGTATCGGCGAAATTTGAATAAATGCGTTATTAATAAAGCGGTCTCGACGCGAAACATTTATTTAGGCATGTGTAATTAATCAGAAGCTAAGGATTTTTTTTACTAAAT